>NC_092815.1:70275531-70875531 GCF_023375885.2 Dermacentor andersoni | reverse complement strand
ATAGGCCAAAACTCAACTAAGTCCAAACACCATTCTACATGAAGGAAAAGAAACCCTTTTCTCCTTTATTTCTGGCCACAGAGTACATAGTATTAACGAGTATAGTAATTAACACTAGTAATTGGTTTGCTGAGCTATGGAAAACAAGGTTTGATTCAGCATGTCAGAAACGCTACTGATGGTCTTACAATAAGTTTCCCATGCTTAAACCAGCATTTTGAGGTATTGAACTCAGCGTATCAAAAATGATATGTTGGGCTTTGTAGGGTTAAGGAGAAGCCTGCGAGGAAATGCTCTCACATGATGGATGCCAGTGCTGTGTTGTGGTGATGGGGTGCATATATGACGGCTGTGTGAATCAAGCCTGAGAGACCAAACTAAAGCTTTTCGTGGTCCATCTCGGGGAGCCTCAAAGACAAAATTTAGTCATGCATGAACCACAGCACTGAAAAATGAGAAGAGGCAACCAAGATATTTAATTTCAAGGAAGTGGCTTTTATAAAGTATGAACACTTAACTGTTCTTGAGAACAAATGCTTTTGATATACTCAGTTAATTGACTCAAGGTTCATTGTGCACTGCTAAACATAGGGTTCTAGCTTCTTGAGGCAGACAACATGGTGACACACCTTTGCAAATGGTGGAAGAATTACTGAGTAGAAACCAAAAATCCTCAGGACATCCAAATCACAACCAGCAGCGATCACTAAGTGCTTTCAATCTAATACCACAGAATAAAGTTCCAAGATACGAAACGAGTCACTTACAAAAGAAGTATAAACAGCACAAAAACAGTGTGCCACATATAAAATTGTTCTATGTAACTCAACAGCTGCAAAGAAATTTGATCTAGTGTGTTTTCCGCAAGAGCAATTAAATATGAAAGGACATATACAAGTGTTCCAACGGCTACACAAGAAATTATAGATGCTGCCATATGTTAGCAGCCTGCCTCTGCCTCATGAATAAAATGCTGTTTACCATCTATGATAATCCAACAGAAACCTCGTCACTGTAGTTACAACCAAAAGCAAAATCCCTCCAACCTTGAACATAATTAATTAATCAACCTATATCAAGCTTACCTTACGCTGCAGCTCACTTTCACCGGACGTGCACACTTCAGCTAGCACAGCATTCATTACTTGCTCCATCGACTCAGATCCATCAGCAGTAAGAGAGCTTGACAACTGATGCACAGCCTCAGTAATGTTCACAGTGGTATGTGCTTGCTGCTCCGCACTTGATGCCTCATTTTTATCTTCTTCTCTCTCCTCAGCTTGCGTCAACTCAATTTCACAGGCACTGGCAAGGGTCTGAGGGTCTTCAACTGCTACATTGCTGTCGAGGGGTTCACCTGTGTGAGAAACTGCTGCCTCCCTCTCCATGTCTACACTAGACACGTCCTGCATGCTTTCATCCTGATCCAGTTCAGGTTCTGTGTCTGGCGTTTCCAGATTTTCCAACGTGCTCCCCTTCCTGCTGCTGGAGACTTTCACCTGTGCCCCTCGCGATACTTGCTTTTTCGCTGCGGCTGGCGGCTTTTTCTGCCGTGCCTTCTTGCTTGGACACGGCTGGGCCGGGCTGGTGCCTCGCCTCTTGTCCCCACTTCGCAGCCGCACGCTACGCTGGCGTGTGGCAGGGCCCTCGAAGCTGGGCATATCCTCGGACGCCCTTCGCCGTCTGACCTTCGGGGACTGTGCCGTCGCCTTCCCCATTCTTCCTTGCTTCTGCTTGCTCTTGTTGGTTGCCCCAGCTGAAAGAAAAATTTATATGTTGAATGTAAATCTGTACCAAACGAACGCAACGCCATCTTGATAGGTCTGCGCGACCTGCCCTTCTAGACAAATGTGTTGCGCTCGAGTTGAAATAGTACAAAATGAGTTCACAATATTCAAGGACACTGCAGCACTTATGCACCTCTTACCATTCTTGATTCTAATGAACTGAATGCAGTGTTGATGGTAGAACCTTGCTATCTCCTTTATGTAGCCAATCATTTATACTATAATGGAGCTTATGAGAAACATTTTTTTTCTTTGCTTACTATATTCATGGAATATGTATTGCTATTGTACTTTATGCTGGGGACACAGTAATCACAAAAGATGTCCAAAATAAGATATTCACTGACAGGGTTTAACACTCCAAGGAAACAGCTGGGCTATTAGTGATGCTGTAGAGGTTGGAGTTGTTGGCACACCCAAGCACACAAGCTTTTTGTACCTGCATAACTGTACATACTGGAGCAATCATTCGTAATTGTACAACTCTATTCTAAAGCACATGTAATCTGATTAGGCATGCTTTACTTGCTATCAATAGGAAACAATGTTCATTATGTTTGGGCAAGTGTGTCTTGTACCAAGTTATAATCTAATGGCAGTTGTTATACAGTGAAAAATGTTCAAAAGCAAAAGGCAAATCATGTAAGTTTGGCAATATCACACTGCAAATGGTCTGTGATGGCTGTTCAAGGTCATGTGCAAGAATGCTGCAATCCATGAACTTAGAAAGATGTGCAATGTGTGAAAACCCAAGAAACAGCAATGATTCAGAAAGATCAGAAAGCATGTAGAAAGTAACCAATCGTGATACACCATCTTAAATGACTAGCTGTAATGTTTGATGTGAATTTTTCCCCCCCAAGATAAGCAGGCGGTGCACGAGGTGAACATGCATGGTTTGTCAAAAATAAAAAGAACATAAATAATGACACAAACAGACTTTGCACAAGTAGCAGAGAAAAAGTAGCTATTTACAAGGATGGCTTGAAGCACATGGCCTAAAATGGAAGGAGGTAGATAGATTAGTATAGTTGCAGTATGTGGTAAAGGGGTACTTTTTAAGCACTCTAATCATAATTTCATCATTGCGGTGTAAACAAGAAGTTCAGTGTGTGTTTGTGCAGCAGTAAAATGAAATTTGCCTAATGGAGAAGTACAGTGATCACGCAATGTTTTTTAAAGGTATGAATGTGAAGAATGTTAACAAACTAAATGACAGTATGGGTGAGCAAAGTCCTTCATATAGCATGTTGAAGAAATGGATTGCTGACTCCAGAGGAGGAAGCAGATTGACTGAAGATAAGGCATGCACAGCACAGCTAAAAGCTGTAGCAACTGTCGAGAATGTCGATTCTGTGCACAAGGCGACATTCTCAGCTATACAAAGAGGCCTGTAGAAGACTGTGGGTATAATGCATACTTGCAAAACTTATTCATCCAAGTGCGAATTAGAAAGGTGTTCACAAAACAGGTTTAAAAATCACTGAACACAGGTCAGAAATGCCATTCTGTGCTTGCTCCACGTGCAATGTTTGCCCATTTCGAATGGGATTTATCAGATTATTTTATGCATTCGGCAATTGTCAATGAGGTGGTGGGGCTCCACCCCTCTCATGAAGTAAACAGCAGTCAATGCAGTGGCAACAGACTGGCTGACCAAGGCACAATAAATTTCGACAGAAATTCAGTGTAAAGGTGATGTTGATTGTGTTTGAAATGTGGAAGGAATAATCCATGTCAATAAAGTTGAGAAAGGATCCATCATCATAATCATCAGCAGCAGCCTATTTTATGTCCACTGCAGGACAAAGGCCTTTCTTTCCCTGTGATCTCCAATTACCCCTATCCTGTGCCAACTGATTCCAGCTAGAGCATGTAAATTTCTTAATTTCATCACCCTACCTAGTCTTCTGCCTTCCTCGACTGCGCTTCCCTTCTCTTAGCACTCATTCTGTAACTGTAATGGTCTACCGGTTATCTAACCTATGCATTACACAGGGTGTCTACCAAGTTGACATTTCCAAATTCCCTGAGTTTTCCAGGTTTTCCCTGAGTGTCTTTGCGAAATTCCCTGAGTGATGCAGAACTGTTTTATGTCAAGACGGGCTGAAACCATCTCGCCCGATGCTGTCACTCTCTGGTAAGCATATGAAAAATTGAAAAAAAAAAAAAAAAACGAATTAATCCAATTTGAATACTAAGGAGTAGTGTTTATGTTATTCAAAAGGAGAATAGAAGGGAGGGGTTCGTAAAATGCATAGCAAATAAAATGACCTGGAAAAAAATTGCAAATCGAGTCGGACATTCTCAAATACGAATAAAAAGGAGATGCATACAGAAGCAAATATTTTTGAATATGACCTATTTCTTTCAACTGATAGCAAGCTCAGTGGTATCAGGCCCAAACACTGTCGCAATTGAGATTCTCTCTCACCAGCTCGTAAGTCAACCTCAACAGTCCTTACATACTCTCAACCCGCGCACGACGCCTCAGTGTTGTGTTTCACTGCTTTAAAGAGTTTATTTTGGTTTGGATGAGGGACACCTGCATCTCGGCGTCAGCCAACACTGTTTTTTGAGCTCAAGCTCCTTCAAAACGGCGGCAGCACGCATCCTTTCCCGTTCATTACTCAATGCGTAGGTCCCTTCTGTTGTTGTGGTCCTTCCGGCACGCGTTCGCTCCGCAGACCATTTGAAGCGTCGTCTTAGTTGTACAGTGAACGTCCGATTTCTTGGGCTCCCTAGGGGCCGCGAAAACGTCCGAAAAATCGGCCAGTTGGAAAAAATAAATGCATGTCATTTACTGCCCTTAAGGTCTCAAACCGCCACAGGCAGATTCGAAAACGTTCTGAAGGCCTGTCGGTACAGGTATTAGCCATATCGGTACTCGTACTGTGATAGGAGATACCGGATGCACGCGTGTATAATTACGGAATACATACTATGTCCCACGGCAATAGCCCCTTCCCAGGCTTGTTATGCTTCCCTGCAATACTTTTGCGTATGTTTCACCAAGTAGCATTCGTGTACGGAGGCGAAGCTGACTTTCGGGAACCGGCATTATGCAACGCACCGTGCTTTCCAAGCTTCTAAGCCAATCACGAGGACCACAAACGAGGAGTCCGTGCCATTGCTGACAGCAGCGAATTCTTTCAATAAAAAACACGGCATCGAACGGCAAGAAGCTTAATAGCGAACGTCGAAGCAGCTAGGTTTATCGTTTCCGCCGTGGTGGCTACAGCTGCCAGCGGATCTGCGTGCGAGAGCGCCGATTCGAGACGGCAAGGTAATCAAAATGGCAGCAGTGGTGGGTTTGATTAATGCCGTTTCTGACCTGCGGTCACGGCAAAACCTCCGTAGAATCGGACGGCGAAGAGTTCTTACGTTTGGAATTTCAGGCGTTCTGATATATTGACTCTATGGGGTAGGTCGTGGTGCCGCGAAGCCGTCCAAATTATCGGGAATCCGGAAAGTCGGTCGTTGACTGTACGCTGGCAACTCCTCAGCCGACGACAGGGCGTCAAAGACGATTCATTACGATTCCTGTCTGTTACTCGAGCCAGCATTACCTCGACTTTCGACCCTTTCCATAAAATTACAGCAAATTTTCCCTGATAGAACGCCAATTCCCTGAGTTTTCCCTGAGTTTTTCCAGACTACTCAAAATCCCTGAGAATTCCCGGTTTTCCCGGTTGGTAGACACCCTGTTACATGATCTGTCCAGCTCCATTTCCTTCTCTTAATGTCAATTAGCATATCAGCTATCCCTGTTTGCTCTTTGATCCGCACCGCTCTCTTCCTGTCTCTTAAACTTACGCCTAACATTCACTATTCCATTGCTTTTTGAGCAGTCCTTAGCTTGTTTTCGAGCTTCTTTCTTAGTCTCCAAGTTTCTGCCCCATATGTCAGCGCCAATAGAATGCATTGATTGTACACCTTTCTTTTCAATGATAATGGTAAGCTTCCAGTCAGGATCTGACAATGTCTACTGTATGCACTCCAACCCATTTTTATTCTGTGAATTTCCTTCTCATGACCAGGGTCCCCTGTAAGTAACTGACCTTGGTAAACATGCTCTTTCACAGACTAATCATTATCTTTGTCTTCTGCATATAAATCTTCAACCCCACTCTTATACTCCCTCTGTTAAGGACATCACTAATTCGTTGTAACTCGTCCCCAGTGCTGCTGAACAGGACAATGTTATCTGCAAATCGAAGGTTGCCGAGATATTCATCGTTTATCTTTACTCCTAAGCCTTCCCAGTTTATTAGGTGAACACTTCTTCCAAGCACGCAGTAAATAGCATTGGAGAGATTGTGTCTCCTTGTATGACCCCTTCATAGCTTTCTTCCTACCTTTCGTGTGGAGAATAAAAGGTAGCTGTGGAATCTGTAGATACTTTCCAAGATACTTACGCAAGCATACTGTACTTCTCGACTACGTAATGCCTCTATGACTGCTGGTATCACTAGTGAATCAAATGCCTTTTTGTAATCTATGAAAGCCATACCGAGAGGCTGATTGTAATCTACGGACTTCTCGATTACTTGATTGATCACATGGATGTGGTCCATTGTACAGTACCCCTTCGTGAAACCTGCCTGTTCCCTTGGTTGACTGAAGTCCAGTGTTGCCCTTATTCTATTGGAAGTTATCTTGGTGAATATTTTATGTAATACTGGAAGTAAGCTGATGGACCTATAATTTTTCAATTCTTTAACGTCTCCCTTTTTGTGGATTAGTATAATGTTGGCATTCTTCCAGTTCTCTGGCCCTTGAAGTCGCTAGACAGTCCGTATAAAGGGCTGTTATTTTTCAAGCATTATGTCTCCTGCATCTTTGATTAAATCAACTGTTATTCCATCCTCTCCTGCCGCTTTTCCCCTTTTCTTGCCTGGCAAGGCCCTTCTGACCTCATCTCCAGTTATAGGAGGAGTTTCTGAATACTGTTCATTATTGTTTCGAATAGAGTACTCCTGAGTCCTCTGGGTACTGTACAGGTCAGTGTAGAATTCTTCCGCTGCTTTTATTATACCTTCGAGATTGCTGATGATATTACCCTGCTTATCTTTCAGTGCATACATTTGGTTTGTCCAATCGCAAGTTTCCTTTTTACCGATTTCAGGCAGCGCCCATTATTTACGGCTTCCTCAACCTTTCTCACGTTATAATTTCAAATATCCCTTATTTTCTCCTTGTTGATTGGTTTTGACAGTTCCGCGAATTCTATCTGGTCTCTTGAGTTGGACACTTTCCTTCTTTGTCATTTATTTATTAGGCCCTTTGTTACTTGGGAGAACTTAAATACTGGTTGTCTTGGTGCCTTACCTGCCACTTCAATTGCTGCTTATGAAGCCAGCCTAGTTATGGCTTCATTCGTTACCTCTATGTCTTCATCTCTCTGTTCTAAGGCAGCATATTTGTTAGTAAGTACCAGCCTGAATTTGTCTGCTTGTACGCTTTACTGCATGTAGTTTGGCCTGTTTCTTCTTGACCTATTTCTCTCTTTTCAAATTCAGGTGAATCCTAGCCCTCACAAACCTATGGTCACTGTACTCTGCCTAACATTTCTACATCCTGCACTATGCTGGGATTGGCAGAAAGTATGAAATCAATTTCATTTCTTGTTTCACCATTAGGGAATTTCCAGGTCCACTTTTTGTTCCAACGCTTTCTGAAGAAGGTGTTCATTATTTGCAGCTGATTCCTTTCCACGAATTCTACAAACATCTCTCCTCGAGTGTTCCTAGAATCCACGCCGTAGTTGCCAATTGCTTGTTCACCAGCCTGCTTCTTCCCCAGCCTTTTTCCCCACTTTTGCATTGAAGTCGCCCATGACTTCAGTATACTGGGTTTGCACTTCCCGCATCGCTAATTCAACATCTTCATAAAACTGCTCTATTTCTTCATTATCATGACTGGAAGTGGGAGCGTAGGTTTGTACTACCTTTATTCTATACCTCCTATTCAGCTTTATCACGACTACTGCCCCCCTCTCATCAATCCTGTAGAATTCGCCAATGTTGCCTGCTATGTCCTTATGGATTAGGAATCTTACTCCAAACTGCTTCTTATCTGGTAGTCCTCTATAGGAGAGGATGTGGACATTTGTCAGCAATGTATAGCCCTCACAATTTCTTCTAAGCTCACTAAAGCCAATGATATCCCAAACAATGCCTGATATAGGAAAAGCTTGTTAATTCACAACTCGTTAATTCGAAATTTCGGATAAGTCGAAGTAGCCGCCGTGGTCCGTCCAGCAATGTATTGAAAGCTATATGTAAGACATCCCGCTAATTCACACAGAAATCCGCACCGCCACCAATAATTCAAACTCCGTGCCATTGTGGATGGGGAGAGTACTAATGCGCGGGAGCACGTTGGCGATGCTGGCATCGCCGCACGAGTCGCGCAGTTTTGCTTTTTCCATCTGCAGCCTTTGTTTAGGCCTGACTGGAGAGAGACGCGTTTGCGGCTGGCCATGCATGGCCAACGCCTCTGTTGCAGGTCGCTTTGCTCCCGTGAGGTTCCGTAAAGCTCAAGGGCGATAAAATCATCGCAGTGCGCCATATGTGCAAGAGAAAGCGTGTGAGGGTGGAGGCGGCGAAAGCGGCTCAATGTTGCGTGCTCAAGTGAGAAAGGCGGGGCGGATGTGCGCCCTCTCTTATCGCGAACGTGAGGCATGGGGGTGAGGCGGAGGGAGGGGGGACTAGTGCTCCAGGGGACGTTCTACTTCAGCGGCTGCTGCATGGAAAAGAAACCTGCCATGAGTAACTACTTAAGAGGAAAAAACGAAATCAAGAAAGAAACAATTTATGATAACTCAAAGGGATGCTCATTACTTTTCGAAGCAAGATCGGGATGCCTTAGAACACACACCTATAAAGTGAGATATAAGAAGGAAGAAGAAGCATGTGCTTGCTGCGGTAAAGCTAGGGAAACTATGGAGCATGTTTTATTAGAATGTGCAGACGCCTACCCAGCGGTCGATTTAGGCACCACTGGCCTCCTTGAACCCCTTGGGTTCAGGGGGAGCAGTGGAAAAATAAACATGTCCGCAATAGGCATTAGTAAGAGGCGATTGGAGGATTGGTGGAAGAGCAGGGAAACGACAAAAAACGGAGACGTACAAAAGCACAGTTCGCAAAAGGGGATCAGAAAATTTGGGTGTGGTAGTTCATAGTGTTTTTTTTTCTTCCTTTTTTATTGTTTAAACTAGGTAGGACATTAGGCAGTATAACAGCAAATGCTTGGTAGCGCAACCCACCGCCCTATTCCCAAGGGGACGCTCATAACATCCATCCATCCATCCATCCATGCTGCTTACGGCGCGGTAGCTTATTATGCGATGCGCTTTCTACGTTTCGTTCGCATTCTGTACGAAGGTCAATTCGCTCGCTGCTACTGCTGCGATTCCTCACTCCAGCGTTTTTCAACGAGTTTCGGCGCTCATCGAGCGAGATGTGTTCATGTTTACCTGTGCATGCGACACTGTACTTGTGAATTTAGTTAGTAAGCGAATGTTTACAAGTCTATAAAGCTGATATAACTACTATACTTACTTCGTATAGCTATCTACTAATTTGCTGTCTCAATCGATGCTTCCTTTTTCGGGCGAAACTGCAACAGTTTTTTGTGTTTTTTTTTCCGCGCCGACTGGCGCGAACTTGCGGGTGGAGCAAGAGACATCTCGATGTCGGGCACGTCGGACCGCGTTGGTCGCGTCCCGTTAAGTTGGCTGCGCCAGTGCTAAGTACAGACGTTGTTGTTCACGCCAACGATGCATAGCGTGTGTGTACGCGTGCTCACGTCTCGTTGGACTTCATACGTGCCTTAACTGAGCGATTTTTTTCTGACTTTCGTTAGTTTGAATTTCGTATAATTAGAATTTTCATAGCATCCCTGCGGAATCAGAATTAACGAGCGTTTACTGTAGTTCCTCAAAGGACCCATAGTGAGCACAAACTAGTTATGTATGTAAAGTTCAGGATAAACTGCATGTGGCCATCTAAAAGACATGGTAAGGAAATCTTGTGAAAGTTTCCTGTTTTTTCAGCTCAATGCTCCATGTGATAAGGTACTTATCCGAATGCAGAAATTGAACCAGCCAGGCAATGATGTGGTTGACCATATCTCCTATTCTCCGAACCTAGCTCTGCCAAACTTGCCTGTTCCCAAAATAGGATTTGAACACATTTGGAAACAATGATGATGTTCTCAATGATGTTAGTGTGCTACTTCAGAACAAAGAAATTTTTTTTCTTTTGAGTGTTACATTTGTTGCACGACTGTTATCTAGAGTGTATTGAATGTGAAGAGAATACAATGAACAAATTGCTACTTCCACTAATCTGCACACCTTCCAAGGGGAAAATTTTCAAATCCCTCTCATAGGATAGAAAGGGACCAAGGATAAGAAATGGCTAAATTTTTGTATTGCCAAAGCCTGTTTTGCACGAGAGTGATTGCTACCCAAAAGCGACATAGTTGCTGGCATGGAAGGCTCAAAAGCTGTTCTTAAGGTAGCGAGCGCCTCTGTGATAAAAATCTAAGACATGTGGAAAAGCTTGCTAGCTGCGACAGAGTCCAACCAATAGTGGAGTGTGATCGAGCAAACATGAGCACAGGACAAGGATGGTGCCAAGGCGGAAGGGCTAGTGCGTTCGAGCACATTTCTAGCAGACGACACTCCCAAGCTGCAGCCACTCTGCAGCTGATACGCCATGCACCCTCTTTAATGAGTTCCTTATTACTGAAGTTGAGCAGCTCTTCAAACTTTTCAGAATACATCCTTGGGAAAGCGCTCTTCGTGCTACTAGTGTACTGTTCTCGTCCTCTGTCTATTAGTTACGCAGCAAAGGACACATCCTATGTATAGCATTTGTGGGGAAGCTTTCATTCATATTGTTCAAGATAGTGTGTACATGATCTATCTCCTCTCTGCCTTTCTTTATTGTGTGTGTGCGTGGGGGGCGGGGGGGGGGGGGGTACTGACACCTTCATGCTTCCCATTCCAAGCATACTGAGTCATTCTTTTTCTTGTATAAGTGTGAGTACAGTTGGTTTTGTGCTTCTTAAGTCAAGCTATACTATAACCAATAGCGTTAAGAAAAACCAGTCAAGAAAAGACACACACAGGAAACGTACAAGAAGACAGGAAAGAGGTTGGCCTGTGTGCCCTTTCCTGTCTTCTTGCATGTTCACTGTGTGCGTCTTTTTTGGGGTATTTTTTGGCTGGTTTTTCTTAAAGCAACGTACCAACTATCCCAACAAAGTGTTTTAATAAACAACAGACTGCCAACTTTCTGATCAAGTGCCTAGTGGTAAAATGGGACAATACTGTTTAAAAACAAACCACCTCTTCACCACGCTGTTAGCCTATGGGTTGACCAGATGGCGCATGAATGCCCAGTGGCATTAGAAAAGAGCAACTCAGACTCTTGCTTCAAGCCTTATTATGGCAATATGTCAGGCAAAGTAAGCCTACCATAACTTGATAGGCAATGAATGCACTGATTTAAAAACAAAACTGCATGAGCCTGATAGTTACTCCAGGAATTAACATGAAAAACCTTTGTTAATAAACAATTTTTTGAAAACTAGGTATATTTGTTTCTTTCTCCTTTTTGAGAGCTTTCATGAATGGAAATTGCTGAATGATACTGCCTAACACTGTTGGGTAACATGAACTAGGAAAAGCATTTACTAGGAAATTGAAAAAGCCTTGAAAAATGGAACTTAGATGCCAGGAACAACCGAACTACAATTACGAACAAATAGTGCAGTTAAAAAGAAAAAGAAAAGGTAACTGTAGGCAAGGGTAATTTTGCTTCTTTTCACAGGTTCTTTCCTGCTACTATACAATGTCAAGCAATCTTGGCGACTATAGTCAACTTTTCAGCCCGCAAAGTGCATTACCATGACTCTTTATCATATCCAAGAACATGCATGCAGCTATTATGTGCTCACAGATTCCACAGCAAAGAACCATTTTCACTGTAGAAAGCAACAAAGATACAGCAAGAAAGCAGTAGAAAAGAGCACTGTAAGAAAACTGGTGGTATGGCCGAGACATGCTATTGAAGTGGTTGTAGCTTGCCATTGGTGCATTAGTTCCGTGCAGCTGACGTCACAACAGAGACGATAATGAAGAACAAAAGGTTGCCCATCACAGCCAGTGGGGATTGCAAATTGGAAATATGAACTCAAAAGCCAGATGCCCAAGCCACTGAGTGATCGCACAGCTTGCATGCTTGGCAATTTGTGCAGGTTTTGTAGTATGCGCAATGCAGGCTCCGAAAGCCTTAGCATCTGTACATACATTCTCGAGACAAAAGCAGGCAATAAGCTTATGCAGTGAAGCATGACTGCCTAAAACTTGCGAAATCAGTCGTGAACTGCAGTAGGTTATGTAGTAAGAAACTGTAGAGCGAGGGCAGCGTCAACGGGGAGCATACAATGTGGGGCAAATATGAGCTAAGAGAAGAAGGTGGTTGCTATAGAGTTTCGCACAATTACTAGAGGGAACTCTGGTGCTAGTGTCTACGGGAGGTGCAGGTTCAGTGGTTCAGCTGGCATGGGAACAATTGGTAGTACATGAATTTTCGCAAACTTCATCCTTCTGGCTTCAAACAGCTTTGTGACTTTGCAAATTCGTAGCTTTCAGCAAGGTACTGGGGAATAAATAATTAAATGAACATTAATAATATCCCATGGCAGGATTCTAACACAGGGCCTATAATACCCAATGCTGAAACCATTATGCCATATATGCATGCCATCGACAAGCAGCACAGAACGTTCTTATGAATTTCTCACAGCAAGCCAGAGCGTTGAGATCCATGGCCGTTTTCACTTTGGCCACCTTAACAAGCTGAACTTCTGCAATTAGCAGCAACTGTGTGTAATCACAGGGTCTTCTGCACTTAGGAAGGTATAGATTGCTCCAAAATTTAGGTTAATGAAGGCAGATAAAGCGTAATAAACAAAACCACAAGGACGTCTGAATTCACAAGCACGAAGATAGGACAAATCCATGTACTACCCATCATTCCCTTGGTAGCTTAATGACTGCAGCGAGAGAGCATCCTCTAGTAATGATTGTAGGGAACTATGGTGGTTGCCAATGAGGATGGTAAGTTAAAGAGTTGCAGAATGTTCAAACATGAATCCACAGCAATTAGCAAAGGCTGTTTGCCCATCCACATCCCAGTTAACGTGAAAACAGATTGTCCCAAATCATGTTTTTTTCTCAGCTAAATTGTATCTAGAAAGCAATATACTTTAGTAAAAAAAAAAAAAAATGCAGTCCTAGACAATGTGCTGAACAGACTGCATGGTAGAGTCAAACTATAAGGCAAAAGTTACTTTCCTTGAATTTTTGCTTTCATAGGGTCAAACTACTAGTATGAGTATATTTATGTATTTATTCCATACTGGAGACCCAACATGCTGCTGGGCTAAAAATACATGAATACTGAAAAAAAAAATACTAACAAGCAGCATCGGTCAATATAATTTAAACATCCCTTTTGCGCAATTCTATTAATCATCCACCAGTTAGGACTGACTGATCCTGGTGATAATGTGGGCAGGCCGCTCGTACAAATGACGAAGCAGAAAAAGGAATGCCTTTGGAATAGAATTGTTACGTTATTCCATTAATAAATTACAGCTGCTTGGCAAAACAAGCGATGTAAAAACAGGAGGTCCTCCAGCTACTCACCATCACTTGACGATGCCTGGCTGTCTGTCGCAGATGCCAGACTCGACTCGTCCTGCATAGAACTGTCCACAGAATGGCCTGTGTCCTCGTCGTCATCAGCCATTGCTTTTGCTTCTGTCATGGGCGGGTCTCCTGCTTTACCGTCTGTGGAGTGCGCACTACTGTCTCGCATCACTGACAGAACCACCGCACAGTTCGTAGCCACTGCATCACCACTGTCACCACTCCTGGGTCTGTCACTCGCACTTGTCACCACACTGTCCACTGAAATGCCTTTGAGACGCGCTGACTTTTGGATGTCACTGTTGTCTTGTTGTGCAGCATTCGCAGTGTTGCTTTTGTTGCGCAGGCGAGTCATCTTTCGAGCCACTTTGGCTGCAGCCACGTGATTCGCTGCCGCCTCGTCATCATCCTCCCTGCATCGAAGATTTATTCCTTTAGATTACTTTTTCTGTGCGACTAGGTCGATGGCAAGCTTAGCAGGACAATGCAAACAAATTTTGCTTTTTGCACAGTTAATTGCCCGTGGCTGTGCGTTGCAAACATTGTAATAGCTAAATCCAAGAATAAAGCAAGAAAATGCCAAAAACTAGATGCTGTACCAGCTGTTGCTTGTACCAGCACCAATAGCAGGACTAAATGACATGTACAGGATCATCTACAATTAGGGGAAACTCATTAGTATTCAAGCCTGTATAGCTTCAACATTTCCTCTACTACACGGGGTAGAGGAAATGTGCCATATATAATGCCCAATGATGTTGATAAATGAAATAATAGTTTTATGAATTTTATGCTAGACATCAGCTGCCATGAGCTCTTGAATACTAATGATGTGCTTCCCCTAAAGTGGCCAACCCTGTACAAGGGGCTAAAGTACAGATCTCGAATAACAGCTTCATTGTCGCGAATGTTTTTTTTTCCTCCCAATCCTACCTCTTTGGTTACACTGCCTTCTGCACACGTGATGCTATAATAGGGATATACGCACGTGCAGAAAAAAACTTTTAGCTGGTAGGTATTGATAGAGATTTCACATCCCGAAGCTACGCTGTGGCCTGTGCATGTTAACTCTCATAGGCTATCAACATCGAGGAGACAAGAGTTATGACTGCTGCAAATGAGAACCCTGCTGTCAATCAGTACAGCGTGAAAACACTGAAGAAACAATCAAGGGGGCTTCAGGAAGGTTACGCAAGTCGATGACATTCAATTCGACCGCGAAACCGATACAAAAACAAAGGACGAAGGGAATAATTCGCGGTAAGTGGTCGGCAGCGACCGGCGTTGCCGATGCTTTTCGCAGACGCTAGACGACAAGTAGAGAACATCATGCGACTCCACAGAAGGCGGCGCACATATCACCGCAACGTTTGATCACGGCGCCGTATCTAGGGACACTACGCCTACGCTCACCCAAACAGCCCCAGGACGAAAGCGGCCGGACCGTAGCAGGGACCCAGAAACCAGCTGCCGAAGTCCACCGTTCGCGAACAGACCTCCATAGCGGCGCGTGAAAAGGAACGAAACACCGCCACGCAGACAGCACGAGGTGGGCACCCAACCGTTCACGCAGGTCACCGGGCGCGCACTGCGGCTGCTGGCGGCCGTGCACGGGCCACGAGCGGCCGTACCGCCAAAAAAGGGGGGGCGGCACCACCGGGAACGTAGCGACTGAAATGGTCATCACAAAACCGAAGGCCGGAACTGAAGGGCCGCCTTTTTCTCTTCCTCTTTTCTTTTGCTTCAAAAAAATGGGAAAGTCGCGCTTCGCGTACCAGCGCCTCGGCTAAAGCGCTCGTACGCGAAGGCGCTTGAAAATAAAGGCAGAAAGGGAGAAAACGGGGAAAGCAGGCGGGCAGCAATCTCAAAGCGACGCCAGCAATATCGGCCAGCACAAAAGAAAGCCTTTTGCCAAACTTCGACATGAGAAACAAGACCAACATAACAGAGAGTGAGGAAGAAGACAACGAAATGTGAAGCAGAAGTCTCACAAAGAGGTGTCGTAAAACCGAAAGGGACCAAGACTCGGCCGGCGGCAGCAAGACCCCATCGGCTCGCACGACCACGCGTCATGCCCTCCGGGCAAGAACAGCCAAAAGGCGCGCACCCTACGCCGAGTGCGACACGCGTGAGCTGCGACTTCAAAAGAGAACCCGCCGCCTGCGCTTGTCGCCAAGTGCCGCCTCGGTTAAAGAGAAGCGGCGGCTTTAGCAGCCGGGGGTCATAAAACCAATGGTTGAACAAAAGGATGCGCGGGGAACCGCGCCGCCAAAATGGACCTTTTGTCGTGTGCCGAGTGTCTTGAAGGCAGTACGGTGTGGACCGGAGATGCACGTGTCTAGCTTGGAGCCACGCGACTGCGACCCGTTTTTTTTTTTTTTTCCCGTCAGGGGCGTGAACGTAAGGCCTTCTTCCCGCTTGCACTCCCCCACCACCTAAGCGTCCTTTTTTTTTCTCTGACACAGTGCCCCCGACTGCATGTCTGACGCCTTGATCTTCAACTTCTCCACTGCCCTAAAGAAGCGGGGGCGGGAGGGAGCGGCGATGGCAGACTGATACATGTCGGCTTTAGAAATGCGCCGTTTCCTCTAATTGGGACCAGGACCAACGCGCGCAAACACCTTGTGCGCCACGCGCGGGAAGCTTGCGACGAGCAACGGAATGTTGTAAAAACACGATACCGCCCGCGGAAGGGACAGGAGAGAACGGACGCAGAACGCGAACTGGGCCACGCGGTTTGCGGTTGCCGCATTGATTTATAACACTGTTTTTAAGAGCGCAGGTCCATTCGGTTCACCCCGAGATAGCGAACTAGTTCACGGCAGCTCAGTGTCTGGTGCAGAATCGAGCCGGCACATCACGCACAAAGGCTGCGCTTTATGAAACGAACTGCGCTGCGTGCAGAGTCCGAAATGTCACGCTACTACAGTCACGGTGGGGAAGCGAAGAGCCGAGTGAGGCATCTCCCGACATAGTACGGACTGTCCAAGCTAACTTTCTTGCAATGCCTCATAGCCAAAAGATGGCGATCAAGATACGGGTAGTTGCGCGAAAAGTGAACAAATACTGAGGGGCCAGACAGTCCAGTAAAATGAAGCAACAAACAATGTGCCCGTGACATTAACTCGTGCAACTTCTCAGCACAATACACTGATTTGGACGAGTCGATTTATTTTATCATTGCTCTTACAGCAGCCCTGAGAAAGATGAAAAGTACACACACGCACCCGTCCTACAGTATGTATTTTGTCTGCGCGGTAGACAAAACTGCTCGGCATATCGGAGGCCGTCGTTTGTGCAAGAGCACACGAGAGCGATGTGCAGCGCAACAGAGGTAAGCACAGCGGTGTATCATTCGTTTTTAAAAGCGTTCGATGCGCATAACTATACTTTCAGGCGCGGCTATAAAGTGGGTATAAAGACCAAAGCATTTCGTCACAGAATCCCAGGAAGCATGTCCAAACTGGTGCTAGGCACATAGCTGCTGCTAAACGGATGCAACTATTACTACCCGGCTTCAATTTCGCAGTTGGGACATGTCTCCTAACTGTATGATTACAAACATCACACTGATTGCAATGCAAGTAATATCCGCCTGATGCAATCCACATGACGTGACAGAATTCCGCTGCCCGCTACGTGAGATATCGTGAAGTGTTTCTATTTACTAAAAAAAATCGTTACATTTTCACGACACAAAGTCAGTTGAGCTATGTGACACGGCTAAACAGAACTGCACATGTCCGCCTCAATGACAAACACGATTGGTTGGTTATTAATGTACGACAGAATTACTTTGCGCACGGGTCACAAAAGCCAAGCTTCTTAGCAATGGCGTGCCCACGAGCTCTTCTGTTCACTTGAGCCACGCAATAACCGTAGACGGTCGACCGCAATTTCCCCATGAAATCGGGGGTCTTCTTGCCGGGAATGTCACTAAACGTTCCATTCACGGAATACTCACAAAAATTACGGAATAGATAAATAGCATTTACGCACACCGAAGCTTAAGGAGACACTCAAGAGGAAAATTATTTCTTCAGTATCAGTAAATTACCTCTTCCACTATACCGAAAACACATCTCTTAACGCGACAAGCCGCTTGGTGCGCCCCGAAAAGCGCAAAGACGAAATAGTGGTAGCGACGCCTCCTTGAAGTTCCCACACCAGCTCGCCGTGACGCCACGCATTTCGATGGCGTCTTCTAGGGCCCAGTTATTTAGCGGCAAGAAAATTACGTTGTATTCCAAGGAGCCAAACAAAGAACATGGGAAGTTTCGGCAACTTTTACTGAGCCGACGCGGCTTGAATACGGAAAAAGTACTTTAAATCCGTGACGTTACATTGACGCACCGGCGTCTTGGTTCCGGCGAGAAATTGAAAAACAACCTTTGACCTTCATTTTATTTACTAATAATGAGCGTGTTATTTCGAAATTAACGACAACAGAGTAACAGAACAAAAAAAATGTTTTCTCAGTCTAGTGTTTCGCTTTAGCGTCTATTTAGTGCAGGTTGCCAGTTCCTAACGAGGCCGCGCACGATACAAGTGGCGAGACAGCTTAAAGCCGATCGATGTCTATCCCCACCGTTAAGCAGAAACTGCAGACGTAGAGCGTCGTCGACGGCCAATATTGCTGGGTGGTTGGCGCAGACGTTTAGCAGAAACTGCAGGCGTGGTATGCAGTCGCGGACAGATTGCCGCGAGTGGTGGCATCGGACGCGGCGAAGTCAGATGTACGGGACGCAGGCGGCGGAACCAATCACCGCCGACTCCGCGAGACATGCCCCGCATTTCCGAAGGATCTCTTCGAAGGAGAGGGAACGATCAAAATGAGCAAACCGCCCAGAACCCCGGGACGCGCTCGAGATTGCTTCTCGCGAGCGCGTGGTTTACTAGGGAACGCAGATCGAAGGACGCGTTGGCGTCAGGCGCGTTGGCGTCAGGCGCGCACACAGCTCCTCTAAAGACAGACGCTGGCTCTTGGCGACCGTGCGCGACCTTAGCGAACTGCCCGCTTAACCTCACATGATTGGTCAGAATGGCGCTTGCGTCGGCAAAAACTCCATTCTGACCAATCACACGAGGCCAGCGAACGCTTAGTCAGACGATGGAAAGTGCGATTTGAATTTGCGGATGACCTATCACATGATCATACGTTACCCGTTCCTGCAGCGCTTCCCCGGTCCCCGCCGCCGGTCCTCGCGCAGTGGTTCGCGATACCGCAGAGAAGTCAAAAACACCGTTTGGGATTTTTGGCAACGAAAAGCGAAATACCGTTTCGACAACATTAGCAAAGTCTAGGTCATGTCCCTCGCTCGACCAAAACACGCGCAAAAATGCTATCTTACGCTGATGCTCGGCGGCCACGAGTGAACGCGAGCAGCGTTCCGGCGCGTTTGTGAATCCAGCCATATGATCCAGCTTTACAAGATCGCGCCCCTGGTGGCCACTATCATAGAGCAATACAGTAAACGCTTGCTGCATTACTCTATGCCACGGTGATCCTCTATATGCCACTACACTCAACCACTACTCTAGCGCCTATGTGGCACCGCTGCCGTGTCCGCGGCGAAATACGCGCCAGCAGCAGAAGGGTTAATTCTTAGTTGTGTGGTGGGTCACCCGGGAATTGATCGACAAATTATCGTGCGCGACTTGTCGGTAAGCATGACGTCAGTGCACCTTCTGACCGAAAACAAGCTGGCATTTATTTCAAGACAGCGACAGTCTAACAGGCGACCTACTGCGCGTATCTGATGCATCTTTTGTTTTCAGGTTGATTTTATTTTTGCATTCTATTAACTTACATACATATGCGAACATGCTGACGGAATACGGTGCTGTATCTACCTCTTTCAGTGTTATTGATGTTAGCGCCCCTCTGAGCTGTCGCCTGCCACGGATCGCGAGGACAAACGAAGGCCTTCTTCAAGCACGACCAGACCTTAGCTATTAAGATCTATCTCTTCTTCAAGCACGACCAGACCTTAGCTATTAAGATCTATCCAGAGGCGGCGTCGATCTATCAAGAGGCAGCATAGAGTTTCTCACTATAACACCTAGAAGGGAATCTGGCGCCACCGTCTATGGGAAGTACTATAGAGTTTGAAACTCTATGGGAAGTACCTAAGGGGCGCTATGCCGTCACGACATGCGTCTCTGCGAGGCTTCGTCTAAAGCGTGGATATGGCTACACAAATAACGCGTTCTTAAAATAAAATCTTCATAAAATATTTTCATTCAACCATATTACATCTTCCAATGAAGTTTACTCGCCTACAATGCATAACCAAGCGAAGCAAGAACAAAGGACGAATTGTTCCAAAGCGAGCGCGAATTTTGTCTGTCCTCCAACTTTAGCGGCCCGCTGATACTTTATACGTTTCATATAAATGTACATGCTGTAACAAGTTTTCGTAATTAAGACATGTTCTCGTGTAATAATAAAGCTAAAAACAGCTTTTTTGTGTGCTGTGTTAGAAGAAAAAGAATCATTGTGACAAGACGGAACGGTGCTTGCCAAGCAGGCATCCAGACACTCAAAACGATGCCAATCCGTTCACAATATACCGGCATTCCTAGAGTGTACTAGGCAATGGTCGAGTGGGACGAACGGTGCTCTCAAGCTGAGGCGCCGCGTGTGGAAAAATTTTGCGAGGACGCTGCGAGCGAACAGGGTTGGGATGGAGACGCGCTTCACGGCATATTCAACGTAATTTCGCTGAGGGCACGGAGATCGATTGAACGCGGACGCTCTCATACGGGTGCCTTATTTCAACTGCAA
Source organism: Dermacentor andersoni (assembly GCF_023375885.2). NCBI lineage: Eukaryota > Metazoa > Arthropoda > Arachnida > Ixodida > Ixodidae > Dermacentor > Dermacentor andersoni. The sequence continues at coordinate 70,855,226 of NC_092815.1, read as the reverse complement.
ATTTATACCGACACCTTTTTGCTACGTATACATATTTGACGCATGGCTTATACAACATGACGTCTTCAATTTTGCTGTCAAGTGCGTCGTTTGCCAGCGAGCGCGCGTTCGTTGCGCGGATGGGGGGCGGACTCCCACTTTATCTCGCAGAAAGTCTGTGCAGTAAAATTTTTTATGGTTTTACTTGCTTTGGTGCGCCCGCGACTGTTGTCAGCCGGCACCAATTGTAGTGCTAGCTAGGTGAACTGCTATATTTAACAATGTTTTCTAAATGTAACATGCAATTTTTACCACAGAAGCCGCCTATGTGCAACATGAAGCTACGATTTTTTTTTTAATGTGATATCGCGTAATTTTGCGCGCACTTGTTGGTGGAATATTGATCAGGGGCAATGATCAAAGAAAACAATATAGTAAAATAAACTAGGTTTATTGACCGCGTGGCACAAAGAGATGCAGATGACCAATGGATCTTCTAGGTAAATCTAAGGGTACATAGATTATATATATATATATATATCAAAGACATACATGTAAGAAAAAGTATTGAATATTCTAAATGCACTGACTGAAAAAGTGAAAACTCCCGACCTGAATAAGTGTGTTACTTTTGAACGCTGCACCAGCCCCAGGTGAACCAATAGACTTTCCGAGAAAAGGAATCAATGCAATTATTGGACAATAGTATGAACAACAGTGTTCGAGAAAATATATTACATATGTACTCAGACTAAATCGGGACGACTGGGAAGTCATTACTAATGTAATCTCCGTGGCTTGTCTTACGTTCTCCTTCAACGTGCCAGCAGGTGAAATGAAGTAGAAACACATATAGTCTAATGAAATGGTGTTTACTATTCTATCGGATTCGAGCTCAGAAGTCACTATTAAAAATTGTTAAATTGCTGCTTTCATTCGAATATAATGCATAACAGCACAGTCTTGAAGATGAGGGGCCGATGCAAGTGAGGATTTTTATTCCGAATGATTCTGCTGCTGGGTCTTGGGTGGGTCTTGCTCAGAAGCACACCAGTTCCTGAGAGAATTAACACATGGGTGCTAATCAGTTCTGCTGAACAAGCTCACAGCTGTCAGTCAATATAAACGCCCCATTTTGGGGCAGCCTATAAACTTGCTAACTTGATTGAAACAAGGACAACATATTTTTGACAGTATCACCATGTCAGCAACCCATTAAAACTGGGTGCCCAATGTGGTACGACACATACCTTCTTCAACGAACATAGCAGATTTACAAGTATTTCTACATGTATGTAAGGCATGCTGTTCCTATAATTGCTTCATTACTGCTCTTATGATAGTGCACCAGATAACTGAAAGCAGCCGTTCATAATACAAAACCTGCTGAGTAGAGCAGACGTACAGTAATTATGAACGATATTAAATTTAGGTATGAAATATAAGTTAAGCGCAACACGTTTTTCTCAGAAATCATTTGAAAATAATTTACTTCATTTACACAGCTGAAAAATGCTGAAGGATACAGCTACTTCCTTTTTTTTTGTATAATTAAACAAATTCCTGCGTTTTACATCTGATGATATGATTATGAAGCACCCTGTTCAGTTCTCTCACCTGGGGTTCTTTAACGTGCACCTAAATATAAGTACACAAGTGTTTTTCAATTTCGTTCCCATCGAATTTCACGACCTTGTTTGAGCCCGTACGCGAGCTTGAGTTTAGCTGCGCAACGCATCTACTATGTAGCCACTAATTAGGCTACCATGCTGCCCTTTCTTTTTTTCGTTGTTGTTAAGCATGGACTGAACAACTAATTTCACATGGCTTACAGGCCAAAAATGAGCATATATGATGGCTACCTACAACTGTTTTCGGTATCCGAGGTCCGATCGCAATAAAGGAACCTGTACCAATTACTCCGCATTCTGTTACACGAGGAAGACTGAAACATGAATGAAATATTGCACCGCAGCTTTTTTTTTTTCTATAAGAATACTTCCGATAAATCTGAGTATAGGGCACCGGATGGGGCAGATATGTTTTATTTGTTTGAAGTACCAATTAAGCAGGAAGTTTACATATGTTTTTCCATCTGCGTTGCACAAGACCTACTGATGGAAAACTATATGCACAATACACGTGAAAGATACATGCTGCTTGAAGATCACGAAAAATATTTGTTTACCAAAGAGAACCGTCCAACAACATAGTAGAACGAAAGCCGACGCTGCAATCGCAATGCACGCGCAATCATCAAGCGCCATAAAAAAAATGAAATAAAGACAAATAAAGGCATCTATTCCTAACATACAAATACATGCCGTATGCAATTATAAACACCGTTTGAGTGGTCTGAACACGTATACCAGCGCACGAAGTAGTACGACTAACCCTTCCGAGAAGTGTCACCAGCAGTTTCCAATGACAAGACCTTGATACGGCCCAATTCACTTTGATTGCAGCGCCGCCACAATATTTTTCGGCACCACGCACCTCACTGCAAAGCATGCACCGCGCCCCAGCCGCTCGTCCCACTCAACCATATTCTAGTACTCTAGGCATTCCCATGCATACCACAGTGCAGCAGCGCCAGATTTCCCTCTAGGTAATATAGTGAGAAACTCTACGAGAGGCAGCGTCCATACAGAGATAGGTGGCAGCACCCGCACAGACATCGGTGGTGTTCTCAGCGCATCTTTCATGTAGCACGCAGGCTACACACGGATGCTGTAAGTTATCACAGTGGTGATGGTAGTGCAAATCACGATATTGCATATGTTAAGAAATGAAAGGCGAGTAGTGCTTTGAGGTTAGGTGAAACTCGGGGCATGAAGGTCATGCACAATAGAAAGCTATGAGGAAAGTCCTGAGGTTTTGGAGTCGCAACAGTGTCTCCCCACTATTGTTTATAATGCCCTGGGTGCTATACCTGCGCGATATGCACTTGATTGCAAGTTGAAGTCCCAGTGCTGTGTGTATACAGGGTGTTTTACGTAACTTGAACCAAGGATTTAAAAAAAACGTTTGGTTAACTACAGCTGAATGAAACTGACGACATATGGTTTGCCGTCATGTGGAGCGCTTTAGAGTATCTTTTATATTCTGCTTAATTAGTTAACAAAGATCCATTATGCAAAAAATTTCACTTTAGGGCTAAGTGCATTTCGTTGCTTTGTAGAGGGGGGTTCAGAAATGACCGATCGAATTTATTGTGGCAACGTGCAAGCTGCGTGTCGATTTTAGGTGTTTAAAAAAAGCCTGCGAAATATGAAATAAAACCACGCGACTGTGCTCGTGCGCCATCGTATTGCAGCGCTCTCAACTGTGTGTGGAGCCTATTGTTTATCAGGGAAGATGGCACTTCCGTTCTGTGCGCCACTGCTGAAGATGCTGACGCACTGCGAAGCCAACACATAGACCTACGGCGGCTCACTTGCCACAGTCCTCGCGCACGGTTCTTTCGCACGAAGCGCGGTTGGGAGTGCTACAATAGCACATGAGCGCAGTCATGTCGTTTTACTCCATATTTCGTAGGCTTTCTTTAAACGCCGAAACAAAATTGCCACGCAGCATGCACGTTGCCACTAAAAAATTGGATTGGTCGTTTCTGAACCCCATCTACAATGCAACGAAATGCACTTGGCATAGCATGACACACACTTGTTAATCAAGTGACAATACATAAACAACCGTGGCCGATATCTCGAAAAACACCACGCGACTTCCTCCACATTTTTCTCCTAACGCATGCGGACTGGGTAGGGCCGCACAGTTTTCATCCTTCCTCCATGGTCAACAGATACAATGACTTCAGATCCAATGCACATGCCGGAATCATATGCGAAGCAAAACTTTTTTGATGCTGTTATTTAAATGCTATAAACTGTTCATCTTCCACACCATAATTTTGCAGCACTGCGGTAAGTGGGCTTAGTGTAGCATGACAGCAGACCCATGTATGCTTGCACACCTCGAGTTTTCAGTCAGATACCCTCAAAGTAGGTAAAGTCTGCCTATAATGCTATAAAGAAATGCGCGGCCGATGGTGGGATGAAACCACTGTCTTCCAGCACAGCAGTCCAATGATGCTCTGTTGGGCTGCTTTCCTGTCAGAGTCGCTCTTTGAAACGTCTGGCGCACGTGTCTCCTGCCAGTTTCTTGCATTTTTTCCCCCTCATGGCAGTCAACACTTTCAGACGCTGTGTTAGACTGACGTGTGTTTGGTATCGGCCTATATTTTTCATCAGGCGGATACCTACAAAGTTGATGCAGAAGTTCCACAATGAATCAATTCCGACTAGGCCGGCTCAGAGAGACTGACATTTTCTATAACATGTGGGTTTATATAGAAGCTTTGCTACCAGTTTACATCTATGTTTGCCCTCTCCATGCTCTCTTTTTCAGAGTGCCTCACATGCTAGCATCAACTTCACCTGCCAAATGCTCTGGCTATTGTTCACATGATCCCACATGTACTGAATGTGACAGTATTTTAAGGAGCAGAGACAAAATTTGAGCTGTCAAAAAAAATAAAAACCAAGGTAAAGTGCATTATATAATTCCCCAGTGGTTAACCTTTGTTCTAATCGGTTCCTACTGGTTATTTCACTTTAAAGGGCCCCTCACTAGGCCACAGAGCAAATTTTGGTTATACTCTGGAAGTTGTTACGTCATTTCTAGGGAGCGTTCTACCACAATAATTTTTCACATTGGTTCATTAGCCAAGAGAAATAATTCAGTGCCGTGAACTCGTAATTTCAGGAAGTGAGCGTCACTGCCAACAGACACTCTCTCCACATGCCCCCGTCTAGCCTTCGCATGTGAAATTACTTCCCTGCGTTCTCCCATATCGGAGCTAGATGATCGCGTGTGCCATATGGAACAGGCTCCGCCCTTTCTCTTTTTTTTTCAGGCTGCGCAAGCCCACTTCCGCCGACGGTCGCGCATGCGAGCTGTTTAGTTTCTCTCACTTCGCGCAGCACGCAATTTTGCATGTCGTGCATGAGAACACCTGACAAGCTGTATAATTCAGTGCCACAATTACAAGCACTGAGGTTCACAGAGTGTGATCGCACGCTAGAAACAGAAAAAACTCAGTGCTGCTTTCTGCACGCACAACTGCATGACACAGGAGCAAGCAGATGAAACGGAAGTATACCTCTCTAGTTATGATACGAAGTAAAACAAAGACACACAGACATTCAGTTAGTAGGTGTTATTAATTTCCCACCTTTAATTCGTCTAATGAAGCAACAGATCAAACAAATAACTGCTGTTGCCTCGAATAATTCTCAAAGTCACATGTCACTGTTAGTGATGTCACAGCATGACGAACAACTTAGGCGCACTTGTACAGTTGACGCCGACTTTCTGGCTGGGAGCGCGAAGCTGGTGAGAAGGGCACAGGGCATTTGGCGAAGTAATAATACTTGAGAGTCGCGATTATTAGTGCACATTGTATGCACTGCGCTTGTCAAATTGAAATGGCCAGACCTGGTGAGGGGCCCTTTAAGTCACTTTCACCGAGTGGTAGTCAGTCGAAAGGGTGAAGCAATAACTTTTTGAATGCTGCTAGTCGCTCTATATATATATACAAATTCATCAGACAGTGCACATAAATACAAGTTACTGCACCAGGTAATCCTTACAGAACGATATTCCACCCCTTCATCTAAAAAATTTGGCAGCTTTTGATAGATGTGAAAGGGGGGGAAAGGCATGCTAGGTCCAAACCCCGTCTTGTAACTATTGCTCGCACTGAAATTCTGGCTTTTTCGTCTTGCATAACAGGGAAATCACAGCACATTGGACAAGAGGCAATCGCAGCATCCTCTGTGTTTTGTTTCTGCAGTCGTCTCTTCTATAATGCGCTGCAATTTACCTTATCATTGTAAGCTCTAGGTGTTGTGCTGAAAAAGCCACCCCAAAGTAAAGTAGCTATGCTACTGCTGCTTTGACAGACATATCATGGACCCAGTAGCCAAACCTCCTCAATGCACAACTGTAAGTTCATGTTGACCATACATACATATATATTTTGATGTAAACAAGGAACCACTGGACATTGACTTCTAAGCTTGAGCATTTGGCACCGAGAAGAGTGAGACCTTTAATGATGATGAGTGACCTTGAAAATAGAATGTTCAGAACAGCTGCAGAGGTTGTAAGCACCTACACAAATATTTTTTTGGACTGTCAATATTCACACAGCAAAAGCATAAGAAATTACTTTTTGAGTCTCCAGGGATCTTGATGCACAGCCTGGGACATGTTCTGTTTATATCTCGCTCCTTATGGGCTCATTTTGGTTATAGCGTTTTCACAATAGTTGTCAAGTTGCTGTTTGAAGGCTGGAACTAAAATATCCAAGCTTAACTGTGTGTGATTTGACGACATGGCACTGCCTAGTGTGATATTCAGACTTCACGTGTGACAAGCTGCAACGACCGGCCAGAACAAAAAACAAATATTGCTTCAAATTATCACTGCAAACAAGCAGACACCAACCAACTCATACTCTGGCTAATACTTAGCGCTGTGGAAACTACGCAAGAAGTCATAGCACAGGTGCACCATTTGCTGCTCATGCTCCTCCTTTTGGAGTATACATTGGTAATGAGCAAACCACTCCACGACATTCACAAGTGCCTTGTTACGATTCTTCAACCATAAGCTCTCATAACTTATGCAATGCAGCCACAGCATGACATGCAGCTTAGTAGCTTCATGTTGTAGTAGGTCGGATGACAATTTTCCCCTTTCAGCAATAGAATGAGTGCCCAAGTTTACAGGGAAATCAACAGCACAAAAGAGGGGACATAGTGAAGACAACAGGCAAAGCACTGTCATCTCCACTAAATCTCTCATGGGGGAACGAAGAAAAATAAAAGCCCCTTTCTTAACGAAAGATGGTTGAACGCAAAGCTTTCCTCTAATGCAAACTGAATCAAAGTCAAAGTTCAAGGCCAACGACCATGCAACGAACCCAAGAAACACTGCGCGACCCGATGCTATGCATATGTGATTTGATTGTTTGTTTAGGATTGTATTTTTTTTAAAAGTTGAAGTTGAATGAAGACACATTTCGTTAGTTTGCATAATATTTATTTTAGATCATGTAGCTGTTGATTACACACTCACGCTTTTACAGTATTGTCTTGTGATCGCTGTAGTCAACGGTCAAAAGCTCTGCCATTGTAACGTGACACAGCCTGCTTGCAAACGTGAGAACAATGCAGGAACAGTGTTGCATCGTGGGTCTCAAGTGTCTTCGATTTCAACGAGTGGCGATCTAGCATGAAGCTCTAGATTCATTTGCCATGCTCTTTCGCCACATCAATGTTAAAGTCGCCGCACACGTGGATCAGTGTACTATGTGGCTTTAAGGTGTTCATCGTTTCTGCCAGGAACGTTTCCGCGTCGCAACGAGACGTGTTCGGTCTGATGTGCACAAGCGTCTCCCACATGGCTTCTGCATGCCGTTGCCGATACACGGGATTGGCCTTACAGGCACAATCGCGCTTGTGCTTACGTTCGCAAACGGCATGGTGACGGCCAGGAATGCACTGTGTGACGCGTGTAATACAATGCAGATATGTACAGTTTGCCTGGGTAGCGTGGTGTTCAACCATTTTTTTTAAGAAAGGGGCTCCTTTTTTTTCTAGATCCTAAGACGAGCCCGTGTTCACGCGCACTTGTTTACAATAATTGGAGTAGCTCAGTTAATCGCAACAGGGGTGGTGTCATGCCTAGCAGAGGCAACTTGCACTTCCAATGGACTTTGTGTGCATGCACTATTCTTGCTGCACTCGTCGCTTCGCATCATCATCAGGCACTGACCAGCTGGCCAGACGACGCTGGCAACGTACTGCGAATGTAAACTGTAGTGTTCTATGCAGACGTGCAAGTTGGCTTTCCTGCAGTGTGTTTTTGGCGCTCACGGACAAATTAGTGAGACAAAGATTTGCTTTAAAATGTAGTTGTTTGCTCTCTCCCTTTTTTACAGGGGTCAGTGTATCAGATGACAGCAAATGAATACTGGTGATGAGGTGTCCTGCTAAGCAAAACAGGTCAGTGAAGTTCTTGCTGCCCCTCACCAGGTTTGGCCATTTTGAGCTCACAAGCGCAAAGCATACCGTATTTACCCGCGTATAACCCGCCCCTGCGTATAACCCGCACCCCTAACTTTGAACTCGGCGGAAAAAAAAAAAAAAAAACTCGCGTATAACCCGCACGTTTACCTGAAAAAAAAAAATGAGCGCTAGAAAGATGCAACTCACACTCAGTGATCATTTCGTTTTCAGAACATTTATTCAAACGACCGCCACCACGTCACTGGTTATCCGATTCTTAATCGTCGCCGCTCTCACTACTGCCATCCGAGGCTTCATCGCCACTCTCAAAGACGTAGTCGTCCTCGGAACCATCCAAACTATTACTGATCGCACATTTTTTAAAGCTTTTCCGCACCAAATCGGCCGGTATCGCTTTCCACGCATCCACGATCCACTGGCACAGCAATGGAATATCAGGCCTTCGCACGCGTCCCATCGGTGTGAGGGCGTAAATGCCGTCGGCCATCCACTGGGCATACAGCCGCTTCACGTGTGCCTTGAACGGCTTGTTCAGGCACACGTCGAGTGGCTGTAGCATGGACGTCATGCCGCCAGGTATTATGACGAGGTCGGTGCTGGTCTCGGCAAGGCGAGCCTTCACCGCATCAGTGCAGTGGCCTCTGAAGGAATCTAGTACGAGCATCGACCGGCGTGCCAGCAAGGCACCTGGTCTTCGCTCCCAGATTACTCGAAGCCAGTCACCGACTAGGCCACTGTTCATCCACGAATTTTCTTCCGCACGCACAACGATTCCTGGGGGCAGTGGAATGCTAGGTAGCGTCTTGCGTTTGAAAATGACATACGGGCGCAGTTTCGTGCCGTCAGCCAAAGCGCATAGCATGACTGTGCAGCGCAGCTTGGCATTTCCGCCGGTCAGCACGCTGACTGATTTGGAGCCCTTTTTTTCCATGGTCGTGTCCATCGGCATCTCAAAGTACACAGGTGTTTGATCAGCATTTCCCACCTGAGACAGCAAATAGCTGTGCTCCTTCCGAAGTGCGATCACATATCGTTGAAAGTTCAACAACTTTTCCTCGTAGGCTTCAGGAAGCCGCTGGCACATGGTTGTTCGCCGCCGCATAGAAAATCCATGTCTTCGCATGAAGCGCTGAAGCCATCCACGGCTTGCACGAAACTCACGTGGAATGTTCAATTCCCGGGCCAACTTCAGGGCTTCCATTTGCGCCATCTCAGTCGAAACAGCGTGGCCACGACTTCTCTGCTCCTCAATGAACTTCGCAAGCTGCGTCTCGAGGTGGGGGTACGCGCCAGTCTTCGGACCCCGAAACGCTCGCCTGTCCCGGTTCGTTGCTTCGAGACTCTCTTTTTTCTTCCTCCAGTCGCGAATGCACGACTCGTCGACGTCATGCTGTCTTGCAGCAGCTCTGTTGCCGATTTCTTCGGCAGCGGCTATAATCTTTAGCTTCTCTTTCGCTGTGAAACACTGCCGTCGAGTCGCACTCATGATGCCAAAACAAAGCAGGCAAACAGTGCAAACTGGGGTAAGTACACTAAACAGCGCCTAACGCGAGGCTCAACAATGCTGGCCTTTTGTTGGCCCTTCATCGGCTTGACAAGCGTCGATGACGATGGGGATGGCGGACTACACGGGGAGGCCGCCGCACATTGCGGTGAAGCCGACCCCCCCCCCCCCCCCCTCCCAAGGAAAAAATTCGCAGATAACCCGCACCCCCACTTTTTAAACGCGTTTTTTCACATTTTGGTGCGGGTTATACGCGAATAAATACGGTACGTTGCGTGATAATAATCGTGCCTGCAAAGTATTACATCGCTACATGCTGCGGAAAGATCTGAAATTCAAACCAAATGCAGTTTTTCCTTCTCACGGCCGCCGCGCTTCAAGCCGGAGGATGACATGCTCGCGTCCCTGCGCCTACGTACTCGTGTCCACAGTGCGACATCGCTCGTGGCGACACGCAACTTCGAGAATTATTCAAGGCACCATCTGTTATGTGTTATGTGTGATCTGTTGCTTCAATTGACCAATTGAAGTTTAGAGAGCGGTGACATGCGCAGGTACCGAAACTATGCCATTTTTTACCGTGTTCCAGTGCGTGATCATGCTCTGCGATCCGCTTGTTCTGCCTCAGTATTCTCGTAGCACTGAATTATACTTCTAGTCGTGTTTTTATGCACAGTGCACAAAAGCGTGTGCTGCATGAAACAACAGCTCGCGCCCAACGGCGCCAGCGAAAGTGCGCATCGGCGAAAAAAAAAAAAAAAAAAAATGTGAAGGCAGGGCCCGTGACATATGTGTCACGCAATCCTCGAGGTCCAGCATGGGAGAACGCAGGGAAGGAATTTCGCTTGCGGAAGCTAGATGAGGCGAGTGCAAAGAGAGTCTCGCTATGCAGTGGCGCCCGCCTGCTGAAATTATGGGTTTCCGGCACTAAAATATTTTTATCTCGACTATTAATGAGCCGATTTGAAAAATTTTTGTGGCAGAAAGCTCCCTTGAGGAAACGTAGCAACTTCCAGCATATAACCAAAATTTGCTATGGGGCCTGGTGAGGGGCCCTTTAAAGTTATGCTGGCAGGTTACATATGCGAACTACGGTTGGCAAATTTTGGTTAGCGCTTGCAAATTATGTTAAAGTCATTCATTTTCATGCCAGTGTTTGTATGCTTGCCTTCTGTAACATGCTATATTTTGCTGCTTTGCCAACTATTCACATTATTATTATTATTATTATTATTGATAACTTTGATATATAGCTATCAGTTAAAGAGACTCAATCTGACGATCTGTGGGTTTTAATGGTCCAAGGGCATCTCTGGCCAAAGTGCACCATTGAAAGCCTCCATCCACACCCTTGTAAATGAGGACAGTCTTGACACTTTTGCAGCACTTAATGCCACTGTGCAATTTACAATGCCATCACTTCAGCTCATCTATAATTGCAAACAATTTTTCTTGGAAATGAAGCGAAGGCTACAGAAACAAAGCACACCTGTGGCACTGCTGCTGGAGGTAGACGTATAGGTTCACTCATGTTTTCTTGCGAGGAAAAGAAAGAACTGTTTTGTTTTTTAGAGCATGTAATTTGAAGTGAGACGAAAAATTCACCAGTAGGGTGCTCATATTTTATTGTATTTCTCAGTTTGCGGTGAAGTTTTCACACATGCAAGACCATCTCACGTTTTGCACAATTCTCAAAGCAAAAAGGCGCACGCCCTCATCTTCTGGTGAGTTTTCGTCGCCTGCTGTCTGGCCTGTCCACTCTCCTGACAGACTGACGACAACTTCAGCAACAAATGGATGTCGAAGCACACCAAAAAGTGTGTTGCAACGTATACATGAAAACCAGGCAAGCCCATTACAAAATCGCAACTGTCCTCGTTTACACATGAGTGAACGAGCTGACTTATGCTGTGCCAGCTCTACCAACACAGTAATCATACGGCTGTTTAGGTGCTCCGACGGAGGCAGTGTTACTTCCTGTTTGTAGCTTGATACACGTGGGATGTCTATAAATATCAGCTTCAGAAATTCCCCCTGAGTTAACCGTGTCTGCCTTCACTAAAGTAAAAAGGTCGGAGAAAATGAAACCAGTGCCAAACTTGCCAGGACTACTTCGCATACGAACAGATGTGCAGAAGCTCCACTCTCATAGCTTTAGCTTCATAGCCAAGAAAAGTTGTCCACAAGTATAGCTGGCTTCAAGCTGAGTAGCACGTCGAAGCCCACAATATAAAAAGCACTGCTATCAGAACAGCAGGGCTGCACCCATAAAATAAAGACATTTCCGGACGTCTGGGTTGGGATAATGTAATAATTCGATTCCAGTGCTTTTCCTTTTCATGATTTGTCAACGAGCCAAGTAGCGCATCACACACATTATCAAGATTGGCCTATAGTGAACAATGGATAAGAAAAGAATAAAATCTGAGAAATTTTTACGTTGTACTAGCCCTGGTAAATTCATCTTGATGTTTTGGAAATCCATACTGAAGCACACATGAAGAGCGATCGGCAAACAAACATTGTGTTTTGAGGAGAAAAAATGATACAGGCCTCCTGTTGGCAGCACGTGTACTGGCTAGAAATTATTTTGGATTCTCCAGTTTGTTTGGGAGACTTTTTGATCTTCACTACCGCGAGTACAGGTTGTTTTGTCTTGACAGCACTGACTTTTCGGCAAGATCCAAGTCCCTGTGAATTCCCATACTGTTGTCAATTGGATGCATCACTGTTTGTGCATTGCAAGTTCCGTTGCTGTCATGCCTTGCACACTGTAGAAAGGCTCTTGCAGGATCAATGTGGCTGCAAGCGCTGCCTCCAGCTCATCTTCTTATGCTTTGGCAACAATCCTAAAGTAAAAGAATGACATCACTTGATGTCTATCTTCCATTTCGTAAGCCACGTCGCTGGCAGTGTTGCTGCTGGTAGTGGTTCTAGACCCATTTGTGTGTTCAGTAAGTCCCACAGTTTTATTGAAGATTACATCAGTTCAGTTTCTTGCAATGTTTCAAGGCACAAGAGCAATAGGCTGGTCATTTTCTTTTGAGATCGCCTATACGTCATAATTGTTTATGCTCTGCCTCCTCTCAATAACTGATCTGATTTTACACTTGCATGCAACCATTCTATTTATTGTGTTTATACAAAGGATCCATCCTTCGTATATTTTGCTGGCTGGAGTCGGTAGTTCGATTTTTTCAGGCAAAGAAGCAAGGCCTCTCCAGAAGCACTCATCAGGTGAGTAAGCGTTGTTGCTTCACGAGTGCCTTCTCAAAACCGTTCAGGATGAGGCTTACCGTATCTCTGATGATTCCGTATCTCTGATGATTTCTCAGTCTACTTGCAGCTGGAGGCTGTCGGTGGGCAGATGAGGGCAGTTGGTTGAGTTGGTTCCACTCTTCCTGGTCAGTCAATGCATGGGCTTGTCAGTCAGTCCTGGGGGCTGTTCAGTTGCTGGTTAGTACAATTCTGGGGTATTATAGTGCCATTTTATGGAGGCCATCAAATGAGCACACAGGAAGAGCTTTTGCTAATAACAAAGACATGATACCGGACAAGGAAGGTTGAACAAACCTTGTTTTCTTCACATCTTTCAAATTCAAAAGGCGGTGCTCGTTAAGTTACTGTGTAAGGGTAGCCTTGCGTAGTAGCTGTATCATACAGCAGAAGCAATTTCTAAAGCACACAGGTCTACAACACCTAGGACATGTCACACTGTAGTCATGTTATGACCATGCACATGCAGGACAGAGGGTTGTGCAGAAAAGATGCTTGCATTACAATGACATAACCAAGGTGATTTTCCTTCCCCCCCCCCCTTTTATGAGCAGGAGAGACCTCAGCACAGAATGTGAGGGATACAACATTACTCCTTTTTGATGAGCACTACAGATTGAAACACCTGTCTTCAGCTGCAGAGATAGCTTCCTGCTGTATTTCCTTGCACTTTCCCATCAATAGTGCCCAGGTGCCAAAGGCTGAGTGTGCCAAGCTTCTTGAGGTGAGATGAACTATTGTCTTGCACCCTAATTACTTTTTTGCAGTTTTTACCCTAGATGAGTGCAACACTAGGCAGCTGCGACAAGAAACTATACACCTTTACAGCACCATACCCGTGAGTGCCGCCATATTTACTCACATGACAGCACCTACCATTAAGCACCTTTTGATTGGCATTTACATTTGCCATGGTGGCCACAGACACAGCTCAGGCAGTCACTGTTTCGGCCACTACAGTAAGTACTGAGCGGGTAGACAACATAAGACTTTGGCCAAAGATGCAGAGGCAGTGTAAGTGTATGTTAGGATTATCCATTCTGTCTGTGCTGTAATCTTAATAGTGTGCAGGCTTACTGGCTGAAGTCAACAAATGTAACACACCCTGATGTTTTACCCTTTATATTCTAGTCTTTGTAGCAGATTTGTAGGCCTGTTACAGCCGTGCGCTTGTTGTCGTCAAATGTATGTGCAACAACTTCGTTCTGGAATAGTCGCGTACACACATGCAAAAAATGCCTATTTTCGACCTGCTCCGACACCGGTGACAAGTCCCGACCACATAATTCTTGTCACCAACACTGATCAGATGTCCTGAATATGGTTTTCCAATTACGTACAGTGCAGATTAATATGTATTCTCGTACACATGGGCAAAAATGTCTAAAGTGGCTGATCACCCGCTTGCTTACTGTTTTATCTTCAGCACAGGAAGAAAACTCCCAGTGCCCGCACATTATATTACATGCCTGACTTCGCTACTATGGAAAGTAAGTTTTCTGAGTATGTCTCGTGCTTGCACAGAGAGGGCGTAGTACTAACTTATATGCATATCGAAGTTCAACATTTCGTGATATTTTGTGCCAGTGGTGACGGTAACGCTGTGTAGCTGCAGATAATGCCATCCTGGCAGCAATCGTTTGCGGGTCATGGCCTGCAGTTGGCTATCTATTGCTGGCGGTAGAGCGTGTTGTGCTTGCCTTGCAGAAAGGTGCGCATTATGAACAGTTTTAAGCACGGCAATTCCCTGTCCAGCTAAGGCAGACGAAACTTGCACACAGTGTTATCTTACATATTCAAGTCTATGTAGCAGTTCTTGCAGTTCACGACGGGGCACATTTTCCCTCTGCTCTCCCACATTTTGAATAGTACTATGCGATTCCCAGCCTATTATTGCCCGATGCCTGCTACACTTTCTCTCCATTCAGAAGGCGTTAAATGACGGCGTTAAATGGGGCTTGTGGCAGCCCCTGGCACATGGTATGCAGGCTTGCTCATTGTCAAAGGTGCACAGCTGCTGTCTGAATACTATTGTTGCAAGTAGGATGACAAGAAGCACCTTAACGAAGCACTAACAATAAATAAGTATAGCTCAGTGGCACTTGCCACAAGCCTATTCTTCAGGGAATGCTGAATAGCAAAGGTGCCTACACGTAACTTTGCTAGCATATATATCTACAGTGTGGAGCGAGGAAACAGTATCAAGGAGTTATACTCAGCAAAATTTAATAAAATCTGCATTTTCTTTTATATGCTTGACTACAATACACAGATCACATACAAGGCTTTCAGTATCATTGGTAGCTGGTTCCAATTCCTCACTGTTGTTGTAGAGATCATATCTTGTTTGTGTAGTATTTCTTGAAAATGGCCTGCTCATGGAAAAAGTGACAGTTTGGACATGTTAGATTACTTAATAATCCGTCACTTAAAAGGGCCCTGAACCACCCCTCGGGCTTGGTGAAATAATATAGTCCACAGGTAGCATACACTGCTGTGAATATCATAGCCAAGTTTTGCTGTTGTACGCGCTGCGTGGAGCTCCCAAGCAGATCACAAACTCACCTTACTCTCAAATGCTCTTTTGAACAGACCCTGGACCCGGTACTTCATAATAAAGTGGATTCCCATATGCGGCTGCTATAGGTAGCTGCAGTCTGCTATGTAGCGTTGATACCGCAGCCACCGCAGGGTGCTGCCACAAGTTTACTGGCTAAGCACACTACAGCTCACTAAGGACCGCTGAGGACCACGTAACCAGGTTTGGCTTACGTTTAGAGCGTCATAGGCACCAAAATCGAGGTCATGGTATCTACACTAACACCCAAAATGAAATTTGAGCTGCATGCCATGGTAACATTTACAAGGCAGAGTATGTGGGTGCGGCCCACTCCGCCATAGTCTTCACAGTGCAAGGCAGTGAAGAAGGAACGAGAGCACAGCGGAGGACGTGTTTGATTGCCAATAACTCGGCTTTTGCTCAACATATTGAAATACTTTTTGCAGCAATATATTTCTGAAATAACCTAGTATGTTCACTTCAAATGCCTTTCTCCACTTCAATAAGAAGTGGTTCAGGGCCCATTTAGCTTGACTTAATGTTTTCCTTTAATGCCCATTTAATGCCTTTCATTTTTAGACAAATTTAACAAAGAAATGAGTTTCACTATGTGTTTTGAAACCTAGCAGTAGGCAAAAAATTGTAGAGCAGCAGAAATACAAGTTACTGAAAGAAGTGTTAGGGTTGTACATGTGTACAGCCTACAGATCACAGAGCTGGTCATGATTTTGCCATTGGGAAGACATTGCATCGTGTGACGTGCTAACGTATAGCTAAGAGAAAACGTGAAATTCCTAATCATCTGAATTACAGTGGTGCATAGGCAAAGCTTTCCTAACAGCTCAGTAAAATTTCCAGAGTTATTCCAACAATGCACTATGCCACAAGAGTGTGTGAATAGTAATTTCAGAGACCAAATCATATACAAATCAAACAGTCACAAAAAAAGTGAATAGAATAGAATCCAATAAAATATCCAATAGGGGATATTCAAAATGCAATGTGATCTGGCAACACTGGCTGTATCTCTGCCATCTTCTCAAAGGTGTGGTTGCAAGGTGAGTGTAGGCTGTTCGGCTCAGCCATCTTTGCCCTGTCAACAATCGCCTTCATTGTCCAGTGTTTAATGAACAGCGAACTCCATGGTGGCCCGATGAATCAACAAAGCGACGCCTGCTGGTTTTTTTCACCCTTGAATATCCGTCCCGACGGTTTTCTCATGAGGTGTACTACTTTAAACCAAACTTTAGCTGAGCCTATTTTCCCTAGTTAAGTACCTACACAATTGCTCGCACACCCCCGAATTTTCGACTGAAGCCTTTAAAACAACCTTGCAATGCATGACTATTGCCCAGATTTGTTGCGTGTGCAAGAATATGCGTCTCATGTAAAAATTGTAGCTCCAGTACTAGCGCTGTTCTTCGAAGCTGATAAAGCTACACGCAAGGTTGCTCAGTTTCCGTTGGATTCTTGCTCAGTGGGAAAATTATGCAAGTCAGTTTGCATGTAAATACCCCGTGAAAGCAGAGGACAAACGTTATCGGCTTGTTAGGGGTCAGGAGTTGCGGCTCATTCACACTGGTCACTTGAGGAGGTCGTGTGACTATTTGCAACTTGCGACCGAAATGTGACTGAAGGCGACCGATGCTCACACTGGCAAGTGCGACCGGCCAGTTTCCATCTGCTCACAATTGACCGGGTAAAATAAGTATCAGCGTATTAAAATAAGCGGTACAATAAGTATCATCTGATTGGTTCAACAGTTTTGCGTATGGTCGTGCAAACATTGTCAGTCACCAGTGTAAATTAGCCTTTAATTTTTTCCACGTGCTCTTTTCTGCCATTCGCCACCGCAAGTATCAAGTTTTCGCACAATAGGGCATTGCACGTGTTCTCCCTCACTCTCATTCTGTGCACTGCTTTTGAGCTTCAGGTGTTCACAAGTTGAAGACTTCGCTGCTTACACACACTCCAGGTTTAAAACACAGCAAATAACATGAGCAACCCAGCAAATGCGCGGCCAAGAGTATCCCATGTAACTGGAGCCAAACATTAAGATATGCAAATACAATCAAATCTCGATATAATGAATCACGCGGGACTGCGGAAAATCATTTGAAATATTGTTGTAATGAAAAACTTGCGGTTATAAGCCAGTGGACAAACCTAGGGATGAAAATAACGTACCTTGGCAGTAGACGCCAAGGTGCATTAAAGCTGCTTTATTTGAAGAAACCAGTGATTTTCCTCAGGCACGTGTAGCACGCATGACTGATTAGGAATGTGCCCACATCTTCCACTTTGTCAAATACCTCATTGGGTACGTCATTGCACCGAGCGATGAAAGTGCAGACTTTGTTCATGTGCATGAAAACATCAATGTTCGACACGATCTCATCTTCTGTGTTCGGTGACCTACAGTTGTCTTCCTTCGGGTCGTCATCATCACTGGACACGTTTTGAACGCAGTTAACAATCTCTTCGGTTGTCAGGTCCGCCGCCGTTAGTGCTGCGCTGTTGCTCTCCACGTAGTCGTCAAAGGAAGAGACAGCGGGCAGCAGTTCCACAACCTCAGTCGACAGGTCTCCTTGGTTGTTGTTGGTCACCTCCAGGTCATCTTCAAGCTGCACAGGCTCTCTGACATGCACTGCTTTTTGCCAGCAGTTGCTAACGATGGATGCCTTCAAGTTCCACCAAGCTCCCGTGAGTATTTCCGCTGCCTGACGAATATTGATTGCAGTCAACTGCTTTAGGCAGAGGTTGATAATCAATCGCTGTACAAGGAGCTTACGAAAATCTGCTTTCACACTCTTTGTAATGCCCTGGCCTAGGGGTTGCAGCAAGGACGTCTTGTTTGGCAGCAGAAACTCCAAGCAAACATGCGCCAAGTGAACATTCACAATGTGAGCAGAGCAGGTGTCGACAACTAGTGGAATTCTTTGGTCATCCCTCCTCATTTGGTCGTCAAGTTTGACGAGCCACTCAAAAAAGAGTTCTCTGGTCATCCAGGCTCATTTGTTGGTGCGGTAGTCATACGGTAACGCATGACGTTTTTCATGCAGCGGGGCTTCGCATACTTGCCAATGTTGAGTGGTTTAATTTTCTTCGTGCCTGTTACATTGCAGCAGAGCAGGACTGTCCCACAAAGATGAGACTTCTTCCCTCCTTTGCACTGCTGCCCTTTGAAGTGCGTCATCCGGTATTGCAGGAGCTGATAAAAACATGCGGTCTCATCCATGTTGAAAATACTAAGTATGATTCAGTCACCTCTAGAAAACTATCATTGTGCCAGGAATTCGTGCCTTTTCTGTCAGCAGCCTTTTCCTTGCCCGAGACTGCCTGCCAAGTTATTCCGTTCCTTTGTCAGAAACGAGAAAGTCAACTTGCACTGGCATCAAACCCAGTTATTTCAAGTGGATCGGCATATTCGCAGGCTTTTTCTTGGAGCATTGGGCCAGACACTCGGACGTTTTACAGTCTGGCATCTTTGAACCACGTGAGAACTGCTTGGTCTACATTTTGAAAGTTTTCCAGTCGCAGCTTGTAGGAGCGAGTTGCGATTCCCGGTAAAGCTGGACCATCTTCTCTCGGTCTTTCAAGATAGTCGCGACGGTTGATGGGGCAATGCTACGCTGTCTGCATACGTCGATTCGCTTTTTCCCTGCGTCGATTTCCTGCAATACGCCCAATTTGTCCTGCAGCAAAAACTGCTTTCGCTTCTTCGTGGCGCTGTCGCTAGCTGTATTCATCGTCGGATCTTGTGCGAACATCGCCAAACCATTGTCACGAAGTTCTTGGTGAAGTTTGTGGTGAAGCAGTTGGCACTCGACATGGTGATGATGAGATGATAGCTACTGCACCTGCGGTTTCTGTTTCACGCAAGAGTTGCGGCGCTGTTACTTTTAGCCAAATTCGTAATACTGATGTTCTTCGGTTGTAAAGGGGAAAATAAACTACATGCGTTATTCTAAAATATGCATTGTAATGAAATTTATAGTTCTGAAAAATTGTTACACTGAAAACATAGGCAATCTGGCAGGAATTTGAGAAATTCGTTAATGTGGGGTTTGTAGTAACGAGATTTCGCTGTACCAAGTAGCTGGACAAAACCAAAGTATTGTTTGCTGCCGCTTGGAGATACATTATGTTTTTCATTCCATGCTATTATATAATTAGTCTTAATTAATCAACTTCGCAAATATTATAATTCGATTAAAAGTGTCAATGAGAATATTGTAGAGCAACATGAAAAACTTTCAATGTAATACAGCTTTCTGTTGCTCAATATGAGCTACATAAGTGTTTTTCTAAGTGTGAAAGAAGCTCGCAAATACACGCAAAATTGCTGCGTGACTGGCCACTCAAGGCACTTTGTGTGTATTTGCGGACTTCTTTCTCGCTCGGAAGAACACTTAAGTAGCACATATTGAGCCACAGAAAGCTGCATCGGGAGTTTTTCATGTTGCGCTACAATTTTCTCATTGACACTTTTCATCTAACTATAATATTTGAGAAGCTGATTAATTAAGACCAGTTATTTAATTAGGTGGAATTAAAAAAATAACGCGAGTATCTCCAAGCGATGGCAAACAAAATTACCTTGTTTCTGTCCAGCTACGCGGCATTTGCATATTTTTAATGCTTGGCTCAAGTTACGTGGGACATCCTGTATAGCTTTGAACCACAGTGAGAGGACACCATAGAACAAGGTTAAAAGCAGCAGCATGCATGTAGCTATGCTGTTGAGTGAGCGGTTTCGTTTTGCTGTGCCTTCGACAAGGTGGCAGATAGCCCTTGTTCCGATTATCCCCTATGTCTTTTTAATAATGAACAGCCTTATATTCCATTAATATAAAGAGCTGGTAACATCCTGGTATTCACAGCATTAGTGAGTATATTTCTTTTTAGACAATACAGATTTTTCCTAAGAAGTAATGAGTGCAGCTAACATGGCATTTTTGCAGACGAGTTCCCAGGTGAGGCAGAAATACTTTGCCACTAATAATGTTAGCTTGAGAAGACTAACAAAAATTCATGAATTTAATTTTTTATTAGTGGCTTGGAGTAGTTGTCTAAATGCCTAATTCAGAGGCAGTGCCACGTTCATGCACACCTACCTCATAAATATCTTCTAAATCGAACCTAATTCCAATATATTCATCATCAAATTCCCAAGCTCAATCGTGGCAATATTGAGATTGAGTGCATAACACTGCGCGTCGAATGGCAATGCACTGTAAAGTGCTCAGTGAAGTTATAATGATAGCATGCAGCAGCAAATCCTGACCAGACCTGCGGTTGCACGTGCCAGCCAAGCAAAGCGTGCCATACCACTAATTGCCGTGACTAGCCAAGACATTCTGGTATGACGATAGTGGGGCCGCCTTTTATGCGCTTCCGCGGCACTCGGTTTGGATATTTCCTTGATTTACCTTTGAAGTTCGATGATAAATATCTCAAATCAGATGCGACTTTCAAGACATTTAAAAAAATGAGGATACATTAAAATGTGGCCGCCTTCAAATTTTGCCGTTCAAACAGCTGCCACTAAAGTTCTAATTAAAAGTTAATGAACTTTTGCTTAATTAGTCTTCTGAAGGTCACGTTATTAGCAGCGAAGTTTGTCCACCTTGCCTAGGAACTAGTCTGCAAGAACGCCACGGTTGCTGCGCTTATAGACAATACAAAGAAACGTACCCTGTATAAGGCAAGATTTTTTCTTTCTTTTGTTACAAAATCCTTAGCCTCCAATTCACCCTCACCTTATATGCAAGGCTGATAGATTCAGTTACTGCTTCAATATGACAGCAGCAGTGGCATATTTCCAGAGATGGCCATTTTACACAGCAGCGCAAATTCTAGCAACTAATAAACTTAAGCAGCTGGGGAAGTATTTGCCATCATACCAACATAAAGAAAATGTTGATCATCATTGTCATCAACGAGCCATCAAGAAAAAGTGCTGCCTCGATAGCTGGCGGAGAGCTGTTGCGGGTCCATGCCAGGAAGTGGCATTTACTAGGATGTGTCCATGTTATGAAACTTTTGCATGTTAGATCAAGAATAAACTTGCAATCTATCATTCTGGACACTGTAGTGGTGCCACCGATATACCTCCCCACTAGCAATAAGGTTTGAAACTGGCATGGTTGCTGTTACATGTCACAGTAAATTACAGCTCACACCGAGAGAAGGACAGGAAATGACGAGGACAAGTACCAACTAGTAACATATATATGCACATTATGTGTGCATATATGTTACTCACAGGAAATAAAAGAACAGTTGCAAGTCTGCGCTTGTCCTCACCGTTTCCTGTCTTTGTCCGGTGTGCGCTGCAATTCACAGTAACTCCCCATTAGCCCCCCATATGTATGATGACACCGATTTGAGACACCCTACAGCACATCATCTGATGTTCTAGAATTTGCCTGTACACCGCCGTAAAACCTCAGGCACCACTATGATCAGAATGAGCGAAAGCTTTGTCACCCACAATCATTAGCCAGCTCCACCCTAGCCGTATTTGCTGCCCATGATGAAGCAAGTGCTGCACAATGAAAGTTGGAAGCCCACAGTCATTCGGTCGTCCGAAAGTCCTTGACAGAGCGTTACGCTGTCGGTATCGGACGATTCCATGGCTGTATTTCCAATGCCCACGACTGTATTTTCCAATGTCTATGGAGACGGCACGGCAATGGCAGAAATACAGAAGAGCCTCGTTCATACTTTAAAAAAAAAATCGAGAAAGAACTTACAAACCGGAAAAACGTACAATCCAAAGTAACAAAAAAAAAAAATTTCACAGACACAACTACTGTCGACATCTACCTAATGGGATGCGTCGTGCAAATCGTTGTGGTACAAGACACCGACACGCATGGAGCTGGTGATGCTTCGGCATCCTGAGACGTGTCTTGTGGTTTTCCTATTGCGTGGTGTTTTAAGAGGGCGACGGGAAACCGAAACCAGATCGAGCTGGTAGTCAACACCGGATGCCGCCGAAGTGAAACACATGCCCCCATTGCGTCGCTGGCAGCAGGAAACGGTGGCGCATTTGTGTTATCGCCTACTAAAAGCGTGTAGTACGCTACCAATGGTGCTACGCACCTCACGCCGCAAAACATAAGTGAAGATGCTTATCCAGTAGGTTCGGCGGCAATAGCGGTGAATGTGACGTTTGACGATCCGGGCGGAGACCTGCTGGCACCAGAATAAGAAACGTGCGCTATCATTTTCATGTGAGAGGGTCGGCTCTATACCGTTCTCGATCGTGCATGCCTTGTGCCTTTTCTTGTTCACATGGGATTTAGTGCGTGGAAAACGTATATGATTGCAGTTTGCAGTAGGAAATGGCAGCGCGTTACAGTTATCACCGGTTAACAGTGTGCGCTACACTTTCGACGGCACCATGCGCTGTGAAACAGATAGGCTAAGATGCTTATCGCAATAGGATTGGCGGTGACAGCTGTGAATGCCGTGTGCGACGACCCCGAAGAAGATTTGCTGGTACCGAAATGAAAAACCGAGTGCACGCCGACGTTTTCAAGTGAGACGGGCAAGCAAGTATTGCGGTGAAGCAGCTGCGGCTGGTAGCTATACACTGTTCTTGACCGCGCACCCCGCGTGCATTTCCTTATTTACAAGGGATCCGACAGCCGGAAAACGTATCATACGATCGCAGTTTGACGACGTACTGAAATTTGTTGCCAAAAAATCACGTTTTCTGGGAACTTATGAACCGGTAAAGAATGAGTAACTCCATCTGGTCTCTTTTTTTTTTGTTCTCGATTGTGAACGTTGGTGCCGGGAAAACGTATGTAACGAGAATGTATCAATAAGGTTTTATTGTACACTGACGTGGTCACATGTAAACATGTGCGCACAGCATCGCATTCACCAACTTCCGTGGCTACTCACAAAATCAAGGCACTTTTCTTTGCCGTGCAAATCAGTTTTTCTCAGGCTTCTGATTATTCAGTATTTTGGGCAATCCCCGCCTAGTCTGAATAATCCATCGCCTACTGTATATTGCCTGATGTTAGTGTGCATACTTCGATTATTTTCTTGGGTCCTCTAACTGCACCCTCACCTTATAGTCGAATAGATACAGTATGGTACCAAGCAATACTCATTTCTGAATGCTACACCTCAACAAAACTTGAGTGGAAGTGATTGCAGTTTAGCTTGCTCTACTATGTTATGTGCACTATAAGGCTGGGTTGAAAGCTATTGCATTTTCACTTTTGTTTCATGTTTGATCATGCACAGCTGACAAAGTGAAGCACTTGAAATCTGTTCGGGTAAGCGAATAGTGACTATTCTATTTGGGTTTCAAAAATTTTGAATATTCGCACATCCCTACAATATGGTGGTGTAATATGTACTATCAGCATGCTGAATTGATATGGCAAGCCCTACAGTCTACACCACTAAAAGACCAGTGTAATTGTAATACATGAGCTTCATTGTCCATAAACAATGATTGGTAAAATTACAAAAACGAGGGCTTGTCCAAAACATGGAATGAATTGATAGTAGAAATGCTCATGCCTATCTTCTGGTGAGAACTGACCATGGTTGCTGCCTAATATGAACCACGGCCTTCTGATCCCAGCTCTGAATGCAGGGCAATTGCCACTCAGCTATTGCAGTGGGTTCTAGAGAAGGAACAAATCACACAGAATAAAGCCCGATAACCTCCAAAGATGCACACATTCATCCCAGCTCTATGCAAGCAAAAGGCAACACTCACTTGTCCAAGCCTTTGCTATCTTCATTCGTTGAGCTTTCAGAGTCCCCATTCAAACTTTGCACGACAGTGGCTGGAGAACTGCAAGAAGAACACACTTCTGTTGAGTTGCATGGCAGTCTGGCAAAGGAGTACACATCAAGCCAAAGCTCTGCATAAGTATGACCAGTGGCGTAGCAACAGGGGTGCCGGGGGGCCGTGGGCCCCGGGTGCAAGGGGCCAGTGGAAGGGGGGTGTCATATACGCCTGAAAACAACCCTCTTTCCGCCAGCTTGACTGGGCGCGAATGGCAAAGAATGCTCCAGTATCTAGTACTCATGTACGGAGCTCATGTACCCGATGCGTTGCGCAGCAGAATTGTCGGCTGCCGCTCTGTCAACACCCCACGAAATAATTGCACAAGTGTGCGGGCTAAAAAATTTAATTCGCAAAATGGTCGCTAAACTACTCGCCTTAGCGGAATGTTTCATGTGGGGTGCACTCGTGCCATGCATTCATGCTGGGAGCAGGAGTCGCAGGAGTCAGAACGTGCAGCGAATACGAACAAAGACAGCAGCAAGAGGGCGTTCAACCAGCGCGCCCGGCGCTTGCGTTTACGGCGAAGCGTTCATTGAGAGCAACATTGCATAAGTGCGGCCGTCAAAAGTCGTGAATGGGATTCTCTGGATCGTCTTCAGACTCGGTGCGGCGGAAGAGTTTGGCGACGTATGACTCGCCAGGCTGTAGTCGCGGGCCGGCCGCGATGTTCGGCTCGCTTTTTCTTCCCATATCCCGCTCGCTCCGAGAAGCCGTTGCGAAACCTGCCGTTATGTTTCACGCTTTCCTTCTTAACCTCGAAAGTTTAAGAAAACTGTTGGTGTTGTGTGACTTCATGTCAAAAGTACAGTGTCTGTGTCAGCTGCACAGAATTTTATTTAAGAAAGGAGAATATTTTAAGGATATTTCCCGATATTCTATGAAGTTATGTGTCCTTGTGATTACTAGGAACTCGGTAGCGTGAAATATATGGCAGGTAAGTAATAACCATATCCTTAATAATCCCTTAATTAGTACTTATAGAGGAAGCACTTCAATTTGAGAATTGAGGACTTAAAGTCATAATATTAACTCAACAAAAACTTCTTAAGCAATATCGTTTTGGGTGCTACAACTTACAGTACTCTGGCACTGCAGGCGGCGCCCAGTATGGCAGCAGCAAAAGAAATATGAAATAGTGGACCAGTGGCGTTGATCCCTCAATCCTCTCCATTGAGAGTTCAGACCAAGAGTAGTGCAAGCTATCATTGGCACGGGCTTCATCGTGGCCTTTTTTTTTTTTTTTTTTATGGTGACGCCAAGAATCGACGCGAAGCGTGCTCTGTTCTGTTCGCAATCTTTTGGTGGTACAGCAGCTCGGATAATCACATTTGTCTGTATAGCAGCAAATAAAAACAAGGCCTAATTGATCAGAATGAAGAGAACTCGTAATTGTCATAGCATTGGCGCCCGCGCAGCAAGGAGGCAGATGGTGTTTTCTGTTTTTCTAATATGGTGGGGAGATCACCGTCACTGACACACAATTTAATTTTCGTTTTTGTTCAGGGCTGCCCACAGCCAAAATACTGCGCGCCATAGTACCTACGACGATTTTGGTGAAGTTGTTGTTGGGCAAGATATGAATGTCAGCCTTCAATTTTGCAAATGCAATGCTGCCACTAAAATTAGTAATTAAAACTTTATAAAGATATTTATATCTTTATAAATGCTTCTTTGGCATTTGCGCCATGTGTACTGCGCGTTTAGCACACATGTTGCATGTTTACATTATGGCAGCGTAGGATCTGACATCATCGACTCATCCTGACATCACACGAAGCAGCTACCCATTTCAGTCTCGGTATCTCGTTCATTTATTATTTAATGTTATCTATGAATTTCTAAGCAAACTGAACCACCCTACCGGTGACAGGACTGAACGCAATTTGAAAATGACAATATCCTAATATGGTTATAAAAACGCCAGAGTTACCCTTTAAACTCAAATACATAACTTCACAAGATGCATGCATTCACTGGCATGGTAAGCAAGTGGGCCAAAGTTGCATCAACAATATGTCTACAAAGGATGGTACCTGAAAGAGTAAACCCTGCTTCTTGCTACCTGTTTGATCTATGCACCTAAGAAGCACATGTAAGTAAAAATCCTTGTAGTACAAACTTATGTGAGGCACATTCAAGTTAGCAACAGAAATGTATCACTTGAGTTTATAATTTTGCTGAGTAAAGAAGAAAAATCCTCTGCATGCTAGCGTCACTTAATGGCATAATGCATGCAAAGGCATTTGATAATCACTGCAACATGTGCCAGGCATGTCATGCACAATAGAAACACACTCAAACCTAGTAGGTCCCACTCATCTTGTTTATAATGCACGTATAGACCAAATTATGTCGCATGCACAACACGGATCCACCAAGCTACCGCAACAAGGTGTACGTGGGCTGTTTATTGTTAAGTAGGTTGGTGACTTCACTTTGCGTTAAAATTATGTCCCTGCCACCACACTTTAGAGAAATAAAAAGTGTTGCAGAACATCTATCTCATCTTGAATCAAGATTATTCAAAAGCTGACAATAAAATCCCTTCTACTTCATTCTACGCACGCTGTAAATCCTTCTTTCAAAAATAATCACCATTTTCTGATTTAAGCTCAAGACAATTCAAAAGAAATTCTTTTTACTTAGGGGCGATATGAAAATGAAATGCTATAAAACTAAGCTTGCCTCAGGATGCATGCAAACTGGTTGCTGTGGTACACATGTACAAGACCTAAAACTTGGTGGAGGGTAGTAGCTCATGCAGTGTGTGAGGATTGTTTTTGTACACACATCCTTTGAGTACACCCACAGACGTTATCAGATAGGCTACAGGTGTTGTGCTATCATATCGCATGCTACACAGTGACGTCAGCTAACCCCCTTCCTGTCATGGTGTCTCAGTGGCTTTGGAATTCAGCTGCCGAGCACAAGTTTGTAGTATTGATTCCTGGTAGCCACATTCCGATGGGAGCTCAATAGAAAAACACTTATGTATTAAGGTTTAGGTGCACATTAAGGAACCTCACGTAATTCAAATCAGTACAGAGTGCACCGCTGACATTTCTGATAGCCCATGTTTTGTTTTGGACATTAAACCTCACAGTTTGATTACCAGCTACCTCACACAAGTTATGTTAGAACAATGAAAATGCAAGCCACAGAAATAGTAATCTTAGTACTGTTCTTTTTTTTGTGTGTGTTTGTATGAGACGCAACAAATTTCTCCCGCTAGAGTGGTCCATTTAGGGAATGCAGCAAATCATGATGTGTGGCATTTAATGGTGCAAGGACCAGCTATGGCCAAAAAGTGCTATGACATATGGTAATGAATTGTTTATGTCTTATGTTTGAAATTTTTAAATGTGTTGTAAATGCAAATGTAATTCAGCTGTAACAATGCCTAAAAACTGGTCTTTGTAAGCTATGCAGAATATATGAGCATCAAAATAATGACAATGACCCACAATAAAAAGGAATGCAAACGTTCTGCTGTGAAGAAATTACCTACTAAAATGCATACAAGAACTACTGCCTCCATAGGGCTCCTGAAGTAGAGGGCTGAGAGGCACATGCTATAAAAGCTCATGTCACTGCAGCTACAGCCTCGAAGGTGCGGCTGTGTTACACATGACCCAGCGAAATAACGTCTAAGATGTTAACTTTACCTAAATAGCTAAGAACTGTCTTCAAGTTAAAAAGTGGTTCATTGCTTAGAAAAAAATGCTGGATCAAGTGGAATACGCTGGCAATACACAGAATGAAAGTACTTTTTACACTCAGTTTCTATTTCCCTGCACTGGATGAGGACGTGGAGAAGTGTAAAGCTGTTACGACGCCTTCGGCATGATGGAGAATCACTTCCAGTTGGTAGGTAAGAGTGGGTGTCGAAGGTATGACCTATTCTTAATGGACAAAGGAGCACTTTGTATCGTGCTGTTTTCTCCGATATCCAGTGCCCCAAGTCAGGTTTTATCAAGTGCAGTTTATTGGATACCTGGGTATCCCACTGTTTCTGCTAGTGCTTCTTCAGCTTATGACGTAAATATGGTTTCACGCTCAGTGGACATAGTTAGCCTGCTAACAATAGTTTGAAACGCCGCTTTTGAGACCTTCCACGCTGCTCATGGACACACTGCACTATCGTACATAAAAGAGAACAATATTGTTTTCTAAGCAGTTCGCCAAGTCTTACAGAAAAATGTGTATAAAGTCGCACCAGTGTACAAGATGCACCTGTTCCTACAGTAAGCGACTTTTGTCATGGTTAAGTAACCCACAGGTAACAGTGCCAGATTGCTTCGGTCCCCCGCGCCCTCAGCTCGGGATCTTCTTGTTGCTGTCAGATTGCCTGGGTTTGGGTGGCTCTAACGGCTGGATCAACGAGCCTTTTGACGGGAGAGTTCTCGCCGCCGCTCGTCAACGCTGCCGAATTCTCGGGGAAATGCACGTGTGGCCGTCCCATCCATTTTCCGAGACTGAACTGAACGGAAACAAAGCCGGCGCAGCGCACACAATACCCTTCCTGCTTTTTCTCTGCGCAGCTGAAAGCGAAACGGCTCTGATTGGTTACACGTGTGGCGTGAGAGCACGCCTGTGCAGCTACAATCCTTGCCATCCCCGCAGCTGCTTTGCTCTGGGAGCAACTGAGTTTCAGCGTGACCATATCGGCACCGAAACTTGTGAGCCAATACAAGCTTCGATAGAAAAAATTATGTTTTAATTTGTAAATGCGGGCCACGCACAAGCAATGTTATGGATGCTCCAGGCGCATTTCTGCTGTCGTGGTCGCCACAATGTACCATATATGCCTAGTGCACCGTCTATAGAGGTGCCACTGATAGCCACCTAGCAGGCGCTTCCAACAGTACGCACGGGAGCAGTAGCAGACGACAACGCTTTGCAGCAAGGATGGCTGAAGTTCGCGGCTGCGATTTCTCCTTTGTTCAGATGCAAGACTGCTTCTGCGGTGACAGCTGTAGGGAAGACGCTGACCACGGTGGGAGCGGGTATGAACACGATGTTACCCGTGTTTGGGGCAACATGGTCCACATACGTGCCAGATGCATCCCACAGACAAACGCCATGAACCATAAATTTTGTTGAGTAATGCGATGTCTCGATTGTTTTTCTTTTTTTTAATTCTGCCCTTACCGCAACGCTTCTGTACCTCAATAATAAGCACTCATCGTTAGTGCAGACTTATATCAAACAAATCCACACGGTGCGATGTATGCATTTGCCATTGTGATTTTTCTGCCGATGAATACATGTGACATCACCGAGTAAGTGCAGTCAAAGTCGCCTCAAGAAGAGTAATTGCGAATTTATTGATGGAAACGCATACACTAGTCAACGAAGTCACCAAATGCACAGGTTAATAAAAGAGCGTGTTACAGCTGTACACAATGTACACATGCAATTTTGCTGCATACGCCGATGAACTGCCGTTCCCGCTGCAGTTCTTGCAATTTTAAATTCCCGAAGGGAGCTTCTTGGAAACGTACAAAGCTGAAGTCCGACTAGCTTTTCAGTACTTTATTTAAATGTTACTAGAGAGAAGTGCCACATGATATATTTAAAGGCAGAGCAGCGCCAGTCAAAGTAGATGAGCACAGGCGGCAAGGCCGGGTTTAGTCCTCTGCAGCATAAGCATAATAAGAAAGAATGCAGTTGAGTACAAAATTCACATGCAAGAAGGGACTACGTTGTGAAACAAACAAATCACTCGGTGTGTTAAATCAGCTCAGACAGTACTGAGCTGTGATGACTTGCCAAACGTGATGTGAACTTTTGGGCGAAAAATGGAACGAAAGTACCATATGCAGCAACTATTAGCAATTCTCGCCCTGAACTACCTGTATTCTAAACACATTTCCCAAAAAACCAGAATATCTAAGATGCCCTCGGGCAAAACGAATAAAGCTGTTAAAAAAGCACTTGCTTGTTATCATTCTAATAAACAGAGCGTGATTTAGACCCTTTAAAAATAAGGCAGTGTGAAAACCTCGCAGCTCAAAAGAATCAACAAGAGTTACGCATAAAACAACTAGCAACAGTTAAACATGTGCGAAGCCACTCGTAAAATAGATGCAAAAACATGAAGTGTGCGACAGCTGGTGCGAGGATTTACCGGGCCACATAAAACCAACAATTTCAGTTCTTGCGAACTTCAGCAGCTTTAACATACACCACAATGCGCTCGTGCAGTCGTGCTGCCTAGCTAGTACAATGCGGTAAAGAAGCAAAAAACAATACAAGTGGCAAATGACCTTCCGTAATTTAGCGAACTGCCTTTAAACCGCATGCTGCACTGCAAACGAACTTCGTCGCTTACGCATCTAACTATGATCGAGTGGAAAAAAACACCGACGCGACAAAGAAAAGGATGAGAAGAAGAAAGTTCCTGCCGAAGCGACAATCCATTGCTACCATTGCTTCTGCTGATGAGACTTTGCAGGGAATGATTAGAACCGTATCGCCGGCACGTTTTCGCCGGTATTTGAGCTCCCCACCCTGCAACAATTCTTTGACATTCCTTGAAGCTTTAGCCACCCCCTCACATGCGAAGGGTGTTGCCTATTTTGCTCTGAAAACGTGAATAAGACAGAGAAGCACTACCAATGACAACAAACTATGGCACGCGGCACTAGTGGCAGCCTTGCCACTAGTGGCGCGTCCATCAGCGTGCACTATGCGTATAGCCTAAAGACGATAACATTGTCCCTGCATGCCGTATATGCTGTATGTGCGAGTGAAAGCAGCGCGGAAGGGAGGCTTGTACTCTGATAGTAACTGCGTAGTTTGAGCAGTGGCGCGCTGCCGCTTGCGTTGCTGCTCCGTCCTTCTTGCACTGCACTAAACAACTCAATCACGAGAAGAACCCAGTACCTACATAGCGTACACACAACCTGTAGCAACTGCCAGAGGAGGTCAACACAACACGTTTCGGGAGGCCACAGCATCCAATCCGATTTTGACTGCAGTTTCTGCAAAAATAAAAAAATAAGCTGTGTTTAAGTTACTCCTTTATATCATCCAGATTGTGGAGTAGACCTCTCACATTCCAATGTATCTGTGCAGCCACACTGGATGTGTTTTGTGCTGTGTGTGAAGAAAGAGACCTTTTCAGGCCCCTTAATACAGGTTTTTTTTCTCCTGGCACCCTCCATGGTGCTATGCCGTTTCTTCGGAGTCCAAGGCCCCAGAGTAGTGTTGCTTGCATGCAGTGCCTATTCAGAGACATTGGTTGACGGCCGCTCGGTGAGCACACTCTGGAGTTTTTCGGGCCTGTCTCTATAGGCAGTGGCCCTGGGACCGACAGGCCCGGAGGTCTGCTGGCCATTCTTGACTGGGGAAGGACCAGAGCTTGCTGCTCCTGCGGGAGGGGCTTATGGTGCGACCTCCATCACACTCCATGTGACTTGGGTGGCTGCCAAAGGATGTGGCACTACCCCTTGGCATGTCACAGCGGTGTAGGAAGGACTGGACTGATTGTAAATAGAGAAACGCTCACTGGCCTCGGGGAAAGGTAGGTTTAATTTGACTTTCAGTTCTATGATGTTTATCCTTTTTCCATGTGTGGCACGGCACGATCACGACTAGGAGGGGTCATGTTCACAGTTGGCACAGCGGGTTGCTGAAGTGTAGACGTCTGAAGCATGTTCAGTTGAACCACACTTAGAACAAGTATCACAGCCTCTGCAGCTTTGCGACCCATGCCCAAAATGCTGACACTTCAAGCGTTGACGCGGATATGGGATGTGTGGTCTGACACGAAGCTTGCAGTAGCCAGTTTCGATTGATTCAGGTAGGTTGCTGGTTCCAAAAGTAATGATTATGTACTTGGCAGGTATTTGGCTTCTTATCTTACCTTAGTATTATTCTTTGCACCTTGACTACATTCTGGTTTTGCCATCCTTCAAGTAGTTCGCTTTCACAAAGTTTGAGGTCATCCTCCGAGATGATACCGCACACTGCGTGGCATCACTGAAGCGGGAATGTCCCCAAATACTACAAGTTTTGAGAGTTTGTCATACTGTAGTTTGTTGTGCAGTTTGAGAAGATGGCCGCTTCCCATTTTCATTACTTCATAACCTGGGCCAGTTGCTTCCGTGAGACATTTGGCTATAAAAAATGGTGAGGCCATTCTGACTGTCTTGCTATCGTGCTGACTGTGTACAACGTGGTACTTGGGAAAATACTTTTGGTTGCATAAAAAAGTATGAGCGTTTCATCAGTGCGCCTTCTCTTCAGGGAGCAATCAGGTAGTGGGGGAAAATTGTTTGCCACATGATGCTGGAAAATTTAGCGGCTATGGTGGCCGCCCACCACCGAACCCAACAAGGGAATGCTACAAAGTTGAAAGAACACCTGGAGATGCCAGCCATGCATCGCCACTATAACCTGACATAATATACCCAAGGCTGGATCACTACACCAGGTTAACCCTTGCCGTCCAGAAATTCAGAAGTGAGAAGCGAAAAGAACACAGGGAAGATGAAAAGGCAAGAAAGAAAAAAAGATTAAAGAGGAGGATAGGAAAAGGCGACTTCAGATTTCCTCCAGATGAGTCAGTTTGGAGGTCCCGTCTATGTGAAGATGAGGCCAAACAAGTGTGCAGCCTCCACCAGGAGGCCTTACAGGTTCAAACACCCGACATCGGGTCAACGCCCCAGATCCCCCTTTCTCCAGACACAGCTAAGCCATGCACGGCTACACGCAGGAGAGTCCAACACTCGTGTGCTCAGGTATGCGGTTTCGAATCCAGCAAATCGAACACAAGGCTACAAAGTGTTGCATGTATAAGGGGAGAAGAGTAAGCATGACGATAGTGACTCTGCTACGAGTGGCTGCAGATTATGAGCTATTTCAAGCTCTTCATTATGGAAGTGCACCTAAAGAAAGAAGTTTTTATGGAATGGACATTTTCGTAACTAGACCATTGGCATGCTGGTTTCCCAAACAAGTTCCACTGTCATGGAATTAGCAGGACAGCCCCACAAATGTCAGAATAATTAAAAAAAAAAAATCATGGGGTTTTACGTGCCAAAACCATTTTCTGATTATGAGGCACGCCGTAGTGGAGGACTCCGGAAATTTCGACCACCTGGGGTTCTTTAACGTGCGCCTAAATTTAAGTGAACGGGTGTTTTCGCATTTTGCCCCCTTCGAAATGCGAGAATCTAGGCACAACATTAAATGGTACTTTTTGACGTAACTGTCGCTAAAAGGACACGGAGAGGGACTGGAAAAACTATTATGGTGATGGTTAACCAGTGCCGTCAATGTTTTTTTTTTATCTGCTTGTGTAACTTTAGCAGCAATTACATCCTTCTAGAGTTCCAGAGAACGAAAGCCATGGAAATACATTTCCCTCAAGGAATGAGTGCAAAGCCTGGAATTTACAGATGCACTCACACACAAGTAATGTTGATTGACTAGTGAGGGTTTAAAGGCCACCTGCAACAAAATTTTTGGCCGCATAAGAATGCTTAGTTCAATATAGTGTAGATATACAGGGACATGCACATTTCACTTAATGTGTTTGAAAAAGATTTTGCATTTACAGCTGCACTGCTGTTGCCAAAATTTTGCCGAAAGATTGCATTTTGGAGTCTGCATCGTTCAGTGTAACACTTGCCACAGTTAATTGCCTGCTTTTTTTTTTTTAAACAAAGGACAAAGTTGCCTTCACTTATGGGGATGCGAGCTGCTGCTGCGTCAGTGCAAGCATAAACTTGTGTCGCCGCCTGCCAGCAGCTGCAGAGAGCATTTCAGGGAGGTCTGCCGGCAGCGTGTTCTAGAGGAGCAGGTAACATGTGGCTAACCTCCCTGACCGGCTGCTTTCTGCAGCTGCTGGCAGGCGGCGACACAAGCATATGCTTACACTGTCACGGCAGCAGCTCGCATCCCCATTAGCGAAGGCAACCTTTGCACTTCGTTCTTAAAGAAACAAGCAATCAACTGTGGCAAGTGTTACACTGAATGATGTAGACTCCAAAATGCGATCCATCTGCAAAATTTCAGTAAGAACAGCGCAGTGGTAAGCACAATATCTTTCTTGGAGGACGTTAAGCAAAATACGCATATCCCTGTAGAGGAGCCTTCATGCAAAATTTGATATTTAAAAGATGAGCGGAAGCATCATGAAAAGGTTGCAAAATATCAGTGTAATACTGACACTGAAAAAAAAAAAAGAAAAAGAAACACTGCCATTACCATTCGCTGGACATATGACCTAGCACTCGCAGCTCCTCGGCATGACCTCCAAGGTAAGGTTCATGAACCTTCGATATGAGCGAATCTATTTTGACATGCAGCCATGAGCGACTAGGAATGGGAAAATAACTAAATTTTCAAGCAGCGATTTTGCACGAAGTGTATATTCAATCTCAGCATGAAAATTCATGCCAACTAGTTTTTCAACTTGCGTACAAGTTCATGTCCATTTTTTAGTCACCACAGCCTCTTCCAATTCATATTTGCATGTTCTCTTTCATACATGCTACACATTCCACGACCCGTGTGAGTTTGAAGGCCACCAAATGAGTGATTCTGAGTGTTTATCGGACGTTCTTCTATAGCACTGATAGCATTACAAAGCTGCAGCAAGCAAGAACCGTCTGCCTTGATCTCTTGACACATTTGAGACCTCACAATGCTACAGTAGAGCCTCCATACATCCCCAAACAGGCATTGTTTCATATTGAGTGAATACTAACCTTTAAATGAAGATGGTACATTAGATCACAAATCAGGTCTAAAGATGAGATGTAGCAGGTAGCTGGAATGCAAATGCTGTTGTGTTGCCCTATTTAGTATTGCTCCAGAAATTGGTGAAACTGCTCAATTTTTTTTGCACTGTTTTCTGCCAAAGTCATGAAGCAACCAGCACAAATGTATATGCTGCTATGTAATACCATCACAGCACAGGAAAAGATGCAGCTTTGACTGATGCGTTACACATAACTGAAATAATGTACTTACTGCACACCAGCTGCTGTGCAAGCCATGACAAGTAATTTTTTGTCTATATGAACAGCAGCTCAAGCTGGAAATACTACAAAATGTGAGAAACTGGGGGCATATAACACGTTGCACGCCATTAGTACAAGTAACCCAAGAAATCGCACCCCACTAAGTTCACTGACAAGTGTGAAAAGAACAGACCCCCTCGAAATCGCCGAGACGACGAAAGCATACGTGCGGCGTGCGTAGCTCAGGAACAGGCAATCGCCAGTTATGTCTACATCCACACTCATGGCGTGCTCCCGACGGTGCAGAGCCAATGTTGACATTTACAAGGCACACGTAAGCAGCGCAAAACTCTCGTCGTCATTACACCCGCTCCGAAACGGGGTGGCATGATCAGCGCCAAAGGCAATTGCTCCAAAACTAGCAACCAGCTAGTCAGCGATGCGGCTGGGTATCATACGAAGTACGGCACACGCGGCAGCGGGAATACATGTTCCTGGCCGCGAAAACGGCCGCTCGATAATCCGCTCTGGTCGAAGCGCACGCCGACGACCGGACGCGAGCGTCTTGGCCGCGCCAGTGGCACAGCGATAGCTGCTCCGATGTGGAGAGAAAAAAATGGGATAATGAATGCGCGCACCGACCACTGCACTCAGCGAAAATTCAGGTGGGGCTGTCCTTACCAGCGCTGTGTCCATGTGAATCGAGCACAGAACGGGCTGTATTCCCTGGCGTGGCAAGCGAGCAGTGCCAGCTGCTCGCACGGCCATTTAAATCGGCGAGCCCAACACGAAACATGGCTCCGTCGGGGTCGGGCGGTCGCCTCGGCGATTGCGCTCGCACGGGCTACGGCCGCCGCCAGGTTCAACGCGGTTGCTCGCAACAGCTCCTGTCGGGCCGCAAGGTGCAATTTGGTGTCTCCGTGGTGCCTGTCGGGAGTTCTGATGCATTTATATGTTCGGTCACGGGCACGGGTCTCTCAGTCGATACGATGCGTGTGCCGCCGGGGAAGCCTCCCCTTCTGCGATGGCGGACGCGCAGCCTCAACGCTTACCTATGGCCAGAGTCTTGGCATTAAAAGCCTCCTCGGTCATCCGTCGACATGCTCGGCCCATCTAGATACTGCCACGGGTCAGCACCGATGACTAACGGTGCTTTTTCGATGGTAAGGGGCCACAGGATGATCACCTCCTGGCGGCCATGTTTGAGCTACCAAGAGAACAGCCGCGGTGGTGCATGCTAGATAAAAATACAAACACACAAAAGAGAAAACAAAGCTCCAGCGATACTGGGTTTCTTTATGCTCACCCTGTAGGCGACTCTGGGTCGTACATCACGATGCTGCCGGTTGCACAGCAGGCACTTGCGACACGGGAATGGCGCGCAGCCGTCCTGGAGAGCGACGACTCGCGGCTCCTATCTGCAGCCTCGCCGTTCCGGGGCCTTGGCCGACATCACCGAGTACGCTACCGTAATGTCGAGAGTACACGTTATGTTTGTGCTTTGCAACGGCCTTACCAGCCGCAAAAGACAGCCTACGTATTACAAGCAACATAATCAAAGGTGCCACCTACCTAGTAATTTCATGATTCTCGTGAGCAGTACTTTCTTTCAACGTCTGCTGATGCCTCTTGCCCTTCGTGTATGCCGATTGTGTGTATGTGCGCATGTGTGCGTGTGTGGAAGCTGCTAGCGAAACTGATGCCGACAAAGAAAAAAATAAATAAGCATCGTTAAAACCTTGGCAGTTAGCAACGGTTCCTTAGTATTTGTTTTTTATCTGCTTTTGTGGTTAACTTGTTTCAAGTGGAGACAATCTGTCGGGAAAACTTTAATTTTTTTTTTTCATACAGCTCATCGACGCAAATGGCGCTACAGTTACTTTCGTCTATGATGTGACTGTCTTCTGCAATAATGACAGACGAAAAAGACTACTTCCTTGAACTAAGTTCTAATCCGATCAGGTTCGAACCTGTCAGCAAGATCGCGAATGTCTTTTTCGACGATGCCAACCAGCAGGTATTCGTTGTGCGGTCGGGCGGAGCGACTGGCGTCGTCGTCAAAGGCCCCGACGACTGCAAGTCCACCGACTTCAGAATGGACGACAAGGGAGACGTTGTCTCCATCAAGTTCTCACCCGACTTGAAGATCCTCGCTATTCAGCGCAGCCAGAAGTCCGTCGAGTTCGTCAATTTTTCCGGCACGATCGATAGTGTCGAGTATTCCCAGAGCTGTAAAGGGAAAGCTACCAACATCTTGGGCATTGCCTGGACCTGTGCAAACGAAATTGTCTTCGTTACAGACCACGGCATCGAATTGTACCAGGTCAGCTCGGAGAAGCGAACTCTCCGTTCTCTGAAGACTTACACGCTGCAAGTGAATTGGTTTGTTTATCAACCCGAGACGTCTTTGCTTGTGCTCTCCTCTGGACCACTCGGTAATATCCTACACCCGTTTCAATTTAAACCGGGTGTTGCAACGAGACTTCCGAAATTTGAAGTTGATTTGCCGATCATTCCTAAACCTCCAAGAGTATGCCTTCTCGAACGAGACGTTACAACAGCAGTACTTTATGGCAAGTGTGTTATCGTGGTGTTACGTCATCAGGCAAGAACTTCAGTAGGAGGCACTGGAGCTGAAATTGTCATCTACACCCTGCAGAAGGAAGCGCCACCGAGAAAAACCGATATTTTGAAGCTTGACACAAGCGGGAGGTTTGCTGTGAATATCGTGGACAGCTTAGTCATTGTGCACCATCAAGCATCGAAGAAATCAATGCTGTTCGACATAAGGTTGCCTGGATACAGTGACGGTTTTGTGACTTATCACAGGCCAGTAGTTCCTCCATCACCGATTCGCCCTCTAAAGCTGAAAGTTACCTTGCCACCAAACAACTCACTAGAGGAAGTCAGCTATGAGCTGTACTCACCGAACTGGGTGGTCTTCCAACCAAACATTGTCATTGATGCAAAGATTGGCTGCCTCTGGTATGTCATGTTGAGACTAGAACCTTTGCTAGCTCACTTTGATGACAAGCGTCAGCTGGTCGACTTCCTTCTGCAGCGCTCAAATTCTAAAGATGTTCTGCTCGGCGTGTGTCGTCGTCTGCTGGAGAAAGACTCCCAGCTACCCCTCGACCAGATAGCGTATGTATTTGACAAGCTTGCCACCAAGGAAGGCTGCGTGGACCCTTCCGACATGTACGCCCACGTCTTTTCGAAATTTGCTGATGAATCTGAAGACAGGTTTCACTTTGTTGTTTCCACCCTTGTCGAGTACATCAGGTCGTTAGTGCAGCATCAGCTGACAGTTCCCTATTGCCATAATGAGCTCCTCATCAATGTCCTTGTTCACAACCGGCGGTTTCACCAGTTACACCAGTTCCTACAGTACCATGTTCTGACAGATTCCAAGCCACTGGCATGCCTCCTGCTGTCGTTGCATGCAGTGTACCCACCAGCAACACAGCTGGCACTTGACATGCTCAAGAGGCTGGGCACAGCCAACGAAGAAATTGTTGAAGTGTTGCTGTCACAGAAAAGAGTGCTCAGTGCTATACGGTTTGTGCAGAACCTAGGAACCTCAGATTCAATCTCGGCCCGCAAGTTTCTCGAGGCTGCGAGGACAAGTGAAGACCCTGCAATATTCTATGCTGTGTTCAAGTTCTTTGAGCACCGTAATGAGAATCTGAGAGGTGTGCCAGAGTTTGCCAAGGGAGAGCACTGTGAACAGTATATCAAACATTTTGAAGTGTTGTATGGTGAGACGTGAACCTGTGTGACAAGAATGAAGTCCTCAGGTTAGCTTTGAAGCAGTGATCAGGACTAGCAGCCATTATAAATAAAATGAACAATGTGCTAGACAAATATAACTTTGGTATCAAATTTTTCACTTTTATCCACCTCTGTGCATTTTGAGCTGTCACACGACCCATTTGATCCAATGTGATGCTATGAGACCTTGGCATAATTACATTATGTCGGGTCTCTAGTTTACTCCTCTAGTCAGCAATTAAGAAACTTTAGGCACAATCAGAGGCTGTATTATCTGACAACCAATTCCAGGGACACACTCGCATGACTAACGCCAGACGCATTGGCACCTACGAGCAATAGCATTCTTGGCATTGTGTCAAGCGGACGAATCCTGTGCTAGTCATGTGAATCTCATTGTTCAAGAATACCACCTTGTTTACAACAGAAGTGCAAGACTCCACCTTTACTTTTTCCACACACTTGAAACCACAAAGAGCATTGTTTAAAAATGCAAATTAAGTCTCCTTAGAAAATGTTACTATGACATCAACATTCAAATTATGACTTTGAAAAGTGAAGCATTGAAAGTATAGGCAGAGATCGACAGAACTTTACACATCTTTATTACAACTCCTAAAACGTGTGTACTTGAAACTCCTACAGTAGACAAGCGCAGCCTACTTTCTGTACCACATTTGAGCCATGTTCATGCGCTTGATTTTCCTCTGCAGTTGCAGGATGCCGTACATGAGAGCCTCGGCGGTAGGAGGACAGCCTGAAAATAGAACAGAGCCTTTGTCACAACTGTGCTTCAAGCAAAATTTTCCCGTGAAGGCCACTGCTGCCGAGACCGCAATGAATGGTCATCTAGACCAGTGACCTGATGTGCATCGCATGAAAGAAATATGTGAGGCAAGAAGCGTTTCGATCATTCAAAATTTGACTGACACCAAAGTGCAGCCCAAGCACTTGACCAATCTAAGCATAATGCATGCATCTAAAGCACGGTACAGAAGTACTTTTTCATTATGCCTCATAGAAATGCGCCACCGTGGCCGAAATTCAAGCCCGCGATCTCGTGGTCAGCAGCCAAACGCCATAGCAAGTGCACCACCAAGAGAAAGATAGACACAAGACAGAATAACAAGGCTGCAAATTGCATTGTGTGAATGTATGTACAGTCATGGATAAATTAAATGAAAATGGTACAATTAAGAAGAGTAAGACTACACAGAACCATGCTGTTGATTTACTTATACAAAAATAATGTGACTGTGAGTGTAACATAGAGGGCGGGGGACTTATGACAACTCTGAAAAAGTTTACTATTACAATCATAGCCTTGAGATTAGTGAAGTTCCTTTTATCCTTTTAACAAAGCACGATATGTGATCTGGCAGACATCATCTGCCACAGTAACACACAGGTGTGCATCAAGGCAAGCAGGTAAGGAACATGAACAGCAGTGGTGGCCACATCCCTGTTTCTTTTACTGTTGCCATCTTTCTTTAGTGGTAAACATGTCATGCAGTAAATACTAACTAGGCCAAGCTCAAGTACTTCTAAAGCAGGTAAGAATTTGGGGTCACTCTGCATCATATGCTACCTTCTGGACATTTCATTTCCTCCTCCTCTGTAAAACACCATTTATGGAGTTGTGGTCCACAAAGCTGATTCTGTGTGTTTTAATTAAATGTTGGCTGTTCGTATTTCGTGAAAGTGTTGGACATAGTGCTTTTGGAATCCAATACCATATATATCATTCTGCAAGCAAGCTTCTCTGCAGCACGTAATGTAGCAAGCAGAGTGGTGTCTTGATTTCTGTAGGCGCTGCACAGTGCCATCTTTTCTACAATTTGGTACAGTATAGTTAATAAGACCTATTCAAACCAAAATGTTAGTGTTTGTGCGTATCCAGAAAATATGAGAGATTGTCATGAAATGGAAAGGTGAGCTCAGAGGCAATCATTTGTTACAATGTTACCGAACGGTATATCTGGCACCATTGCCTATGCAAGCTGCTGTGACACAAGCAGAATGACGGTAGATGGAAGGTTCGACTTGTATCAAAGGGGTCCAGAACCATCCCTCAAGCTTGGAGAAAAAACACAGTCTGTGCATAGCATACGCTTCCGTGAACACCTCAGCCAAATTTAGCAGTCGTACAAGACACGAAGAGCTCACAAGCGGAGTGCAAAGTTACCTTTTTCTCAAATGCTCTCTTTTCAATACAAGCCTTCTCCTCACTCTTTTTGGGCTGATGTATTTCGTAATGCAGCAGATCCACATATGGTGGCTGCAATTAATAGTTGACATCAATCAAGACGGGTGTTTATATCGGTACGCTTCTTCCTACTGTTACTCTGTATATTTATTCACACATTTTAACAAACAGGCTGAAGTCAGGAAAAATCTGCTTTCGGATTTCGGTAAGTATTACAAACTTCTGGCAGAAGCCAACTATCATCTGCTCATGCATGGCGGTGGCCGCCCGTGTAGGAATTAAACTTTGGCCACCCTTTGCTTATCGTTGCCATAGCCGTAAGGTCTCTCTAATCTTGACTAGTTTTGAACACTCAACTAGCCTCGAGCCATGCAAAATATAAGGTCAGACCACATGCACGCTTGCCAGCATGTGCTCACTCCTGGCCACTCCAGGTTAGATGCCTTGGCAGACTTCGCTTTGTATAGAGCTATTGATAGCGCTTCGAAATGCACAAGCTGGATGTGGCTACTATCCGTACTTCAAGCTGGTGCAGGACAAAGCCGGTCCACACCACATAGCATGGCCAAACTGAAGCATTCAAGCAAGTGCAAGCATGCTCTAAAGCCCTAGCATGCACAAAGCAAGCGCTGAGCATATGCACTACAGTTGCAAGTTGTTGCAGCCTACTATGTAGCATAGATACCCCGGCCGCCACAGGGTGGCACGACAAGTCTGCTGGCTGAGTGCACTGTGGCTCGTTGAGCACAACTGTGTTTGGCATGTTGTGGGCTCCAAAATTAGAAATACTAGTTGCATCTACGTGAACATTGAAAATCAAATTCGAACTGTGCGCCACAGTGACGTTCAATAGGCAGAGCATTGTGCGCACACCCAGCTTTGTCGTAGCAGTGCAAGGCATTAAAGGAGCGAGAGCACCGCTACCAGGATCTTTGATTGCCAATAACTCCGCTGAAAGTACTGAAGTACTTTTGGGGGCAAAGTATTTCTGAAATAGTCTATCTTAAGTACAAATGTGTTTCTTGAATTCGATAAAAAGTGGTTCAGGGCCTCTTTAAATGTAGCTTGGCTAAAATATGGTAGTAGCGGCACGAATACAACCTTCCTAAAAAGATATAGACTGTCCTAGTTCACCCGTAATGGATCTTTCGTTAATGTTTACTCGCATATAACACAACAAGCAAGTGAAGAAAACGAAAACAGACTGCTGAAACTGATGCACAGTGAGCACAGACCTTGTAGCCTTTCCTCCAACTTTGGTGGCCTGCCAACTCTATTCACGTTTGATATAATATTGTAGAACCTCGCATAAGTTCTCATGGCTTAATACAACCTTTTTTTAAAAATAATGAAAAATAAGCATTTTACACACTGTTTTATAAAGAATGAGTCATTGTGAGAGATGGAACACTGTCAAGTAGTACCATCTTTAAGGTGTGTAGGCTCTCCAAGATGAGATGACAATCTAAAGCCCCATAACCCGACATTCCTATGCATACAACAGCACCGCAGTGGCATTTGCCCTCTAAGCAATTATAAGACACTCTATGCCTGTGGGCAAACAGGAGCCATCAAGAGCACTCTCAAAGTGCTCTTTCAAGAGCCAGTGCCTTTGGGTAGACTAACAGGAGTAAGAAGCCTGCCATCCCACAGGAGAACAAGGGCACCTTTGCGATGTCAAGAGCACCCAAGAGCATTTTTCACTATACTCTCACTTAAAAATTGGACTAGAAAGGAAGCCTTATGACAATAACATGTCCATCTGTTTTACTCTGGTTTAGCCTGTGTGTGCAAACAATGGCAACAGCAAAACGTAGTCTGTGTGTCCATCAGCAGGAGTGCACCTTGTCAGCCGTCAAAAGCACGAGAAATGGCTGTGGTCGTGAAATGTCATCCTTGTGTCTAGGTGTTGACATGCCAGACAATAGCAGCAACGACAGTTGCCGGAGTTTAATTTCTGTGTCCAGCTCTTTATCGTCGACCGGCAAAAGGGCACATAGCGTACAGTGGAATGCTGCACACCATGAAAATGCATTTCACAGCCACCTCATAGACGTTGCAAGGAAGCCAAAAAAACTCACTCCATTGGCCTATTTGCCTGCTGCCAATGGCTCTCGCACTTCTTGGAGTACAGCGAATGTTCCAATGGTGGAAGAGGCAGTCATGCTCTAACTGCACTTCTGCTGGTCTCACTGTTTGATGGCTCTGCTCCCATTTGCCCACAGGACAGCATAGGAAATTTGAACACGGAGGATGAAGGAAGACAAGAAACAATGGCACCGAAGGCAGCAACTGTGCCTTCTGAATTTTTTTTTTATGTCTTATCATCTTGTGCTCCTTCTAAGA
This sequence comes from Dermacentor andersoni, assembly GCF_023375885.2. NCBI lineage: Eukaryota > Metazoa > Arthropoda > Arachnida > Ixodida > Ixodidae > Dermacentor > Dermacentor andersoni. The sequence goes on along the minus strand of NC_092815.1, from coordinate 70,811,682 downwards.
AAATAAAGACAAAGAACACTTCCTGACAAGCTTCTTGTATTGCTGTGGCATAGCAGCACAACAATTACAACTTGCTAACATGACCACCGTAGTCAACAACCTCCTTCCTGCCAATTAAACTAGTAGGGTGTTGAGGGTACCATACCTGGAACATAGATGTCCACAGGGATGATGCGATCGCAGCCACGAACAACTGAGTAGGAGTAGTGGTAGTATCCGCCACCATTGGCGCAGCTTCCCATGGAGATGACCCACCGAGGTTCCAGCATCTGGTCGTACACCTGCAGCAACAAAAGCCATCAAAAGCAGCTAAAAAGGAAAGCTCTGCTGACTTGTCAGGAGGCTCCTATCGTAGTTTTCACTAATGGTACATTTGTCTTTACATTCGGCTGGTCATTACTGAGCACTTGGACGCACTCTCACCTACAACCTAGGAGTGCGACCGAGATTTGACGGAGCTCCGGTCAGGCAGCTTCCATTCTTGGTGTGGCGTCTACCACGGTGGTGTGTTGGCGTTGGCACGCCTTGCTTGTTTAGAACAGAAGACATGCCGATGTGCTTCTACTTTCAGCCTCAGATTGCTCTGACGAGTAGGTGCGTTCAGCTTGGTCAAACTTTCTCGTGCTTGAAGATTGAAACCGCATAGTTTCAATCTGACTCAGAGTGTAGTAGGGACCAGCCGAATGTACCTTAAGTGTGGAAATAAGCATGCATTTCACCAGCTTGGGCTGAAAGTGCACTGAAACCTGTTGTAAATGTGGGCCACCTAGCAGTGAATACTACCGTCAATGTTTGTTTATTCGATCTTGACGGGATCAACAAAGTTTCTTGAGGGCGTTTAAGTAAAGAGGCAGAAGTAGACGTCCAAACACACTGCTGCTTTGTTTGTCAGTGCTAACCTGATGCTAAAATGCACCCAATTTTTATCGTTTCACAGTAGAAAATAACATGCGGCCACATCAAACGTGCTCTCTATTTCATGACAAAACAAGTAAAAAAAAAGGCACTGCATACCTCCAAATCTGGCATATTGAAATAGGATGAAACCTGCACATTTTACTTTCACGGAACATAAATTTATCTACACTTAGTGTCCGCTGAAGTCAATTTCAGATTGTTTTTAAAAGGAAGCTGTAGTTCAGGGCTAACTCCAATTTTCCTATTCAAATACTGCATGTAAAAAGCAGAAATGCTTTCGTCAGACAACCGCTGGACCTATGTGAACGAGCTTTGTTGTATTTGAGAGAGAAAGTTCAATTGAAACAACCATAGCAAGTGAAATTTTGATTTGAGACCTCAAATTTTTTAGAAAAATCGGTAAGCTTAAAAAAACAGAAACATGAAGCTTACAAACCTCTAATTGTGCAAGAAGAAACCGATACCATCGCAGTTCTTTCAACTGCATTTGTTAGAGCATCTAAAGTGGACAAGTATGGTGTAGGTATTTGCAGCTTATGTGAATTTGTTGGAATGTTTACGAGGATTTTGCAAAAGTCCACTTCACAAATTAGTGGTCTATTTCAGTGCGGTTTGTAATGAATCAGTTTTATCTGCTTTAGATGTATTATTAGGTGCTGTTTACAGAATTGTGATATGTTTTTTATTGCTGAGTTACTGAGTTGTTCAGTCTTTCTCAATTCTGAACACTTTCTTAATTAAGAAAATGACGACCAAAGAAAAATTCTGCTTCCTATGGCCAGTAAATTGTAACACCTTAAGTGTTAGCTTTTCTTAGCTCGTTGCTCAGTTTTGCACCGTTGGTGCCGCCTACAGCAAGAGAGGCGAGTGAGAGGAGTGAGAGCCATGCCAGAAGGTATTTCCATTAATGGAAGCGCACATGGCATTGCATGCACTGCCACCAATGAGAGAGCATTGCTTGGTAACATGACACAAAACTCAGTCCTTTGTAACACCACCAGGTGTGTTGCCCTCCGGACATCACATGCGCAGAGCAAGATTAGTTTCAAAGAAAAACTCGGGAAGAAAGATCAAATTAAACGGATGGCTAAAGTGCACAAGTATCTGTACCTGAAAAGTGTGGACACAGAACAGAGGAAGAGCTCAAGAAAGTTGACAATCAAAGTTGTACACGATGATACGATCTCGACCGGGTAAGGTGGGTCTTCACCGCAAGAATCAGGAAACGACGACAAAGCCGGGCATTGTGACCATGAAAAAAAATTAGAAAAGATTGTATTCACTTTATTGGTACACGGTTCTGACTCTTATCCAAGTCTCAAGCAGTTCTGATCTAACATAGGGGCTAGGATGGCCTTAAATAACCCCTCTTTCCTTCGTTGATAGAATCCACTGGCCAATCACAAATGCCGAATCGTTCACCACCTCTATCGCCCCTCACTGGTTGTCAGCGTGCTGCTTGGGTGCCGTTCTCAATGTGCTGCTCGTTGTGCTCCTGTCTTCTTTTATGTGCTGCTCGTTGTGCTCCTGTCTTCTACGCACTGCTCATTGTGCTTCAATGTGGCATACCTGTCTCCAACGTGTAACAATAGGAGGCAACCACCTGTCGTCTATGCTTTCCGCCGGGACTTCTCGACGAGGAACCTTTCATCGATAATTGGCCACTTCGTGACGGTCAGGAGGGCGACGTTGCTGTCTTGAAGTGGAGTGAATGATGAGGCGTGAACATCAACCGTGGCAACTGCATGTTGCTGGTGGGGCATCCCCCCTCTTCGCCAGAGTTGGTAGTCGATGGCTTCTTGGAAAATTTAGGTCGATCATAACAAGGGTAACTGAAAGTGTCAATTGACAACCAGGAGTCGCCAAAAAGAAAGTGAGAGAAACAGAGACAGACAGTGAATCGGATGCAAAGAATGGACACAAAAAGCACCATGGAGTTTACAAGAATGAGCAGAAAGAAATTAGAAGGAAAGATCTGTACGATAACACAAAGGGCAGTGCCTTGCTATTTAGGGCTCGAGCTAGTTGCCTAAGGACAAAAACATATCAGAGCAAATATTTGCAACAATATGAGGCATGTATATGCTACAGCTAAAATCCGGAGACTACTCGGCACATCCTAATGGAATGAGAAGGGATTCAACCAGTGAGGCCTGTAGGTAACGTACACCTTCAAGAAGCACTTGGACTTAAAGTGCATGCAAGCAACAACCAGTCAGCAGTTGCAATAAGCAAGAGAAATTTGAAATATTGATGAAAAGAAAGCAGAGAAGAGATTCATATGACCGGATCAGTTACAGGCATGGGTAGCGGCACAAGGTAGATGAAGTTTTTGAGGAAGAGAAGAAGGTTAAGGAGATGTACACAAAAATGCTAGGATGAAAAGGGTGTATAGCATACCTCAAGCAGGCTAGGTGACTATTTGCCACAGCTCAGTTTCAAAGGGGATGCTAATAAATCATCATTATCAAGTCCTGCAAAGTTCATAGATTGTGCCCGCAGTATCGCAGGAGTTTTGCCACATCGCAGTCATGGCGACTCTACAACGACGACAGCATGACAACAAATGCATGAGGACGATGCGATGATGAGAATCGAGTGACAACAACATGATTATGATGGAATCACGTCGATGGAGCGACAACGGCGGTATGATGATGACGATTCAATGGCATGATGATTCTGTAATTATAACGATGGTATGATTACGGTATGATGAAGATAGCCTGACCGTGACTGTATGGTGATGGCGCAGCAGCAAATGCACGATGATGGTGGCATCATCACAACTGAATGACAACATCATGATTGTAATGAAATGACAAGGGAGGAATGATGTTGATGGAACGACAACAATGAGATGACTACGACTGTATGACGACGACAGAATGACCACGACGGCATCACAATGACGGTATCACAACGAATGCAAGACAATAACAGTATGACAACGGTGTGGCAGTAGTACACACCTCACTCAGTGTGCCCGGATGTGCCAGTGTATTCTTAGAAAGCCAGCGAGCATTGGAGAGGAGCATTGTAAAACATTGTAAAACACTGTAAAACATCCTTTACGCTGAAATGTCCTGGAGAAAAGGAAGACCTTCAGACACACGAATGAGTTGGCGAGCTCGAAACTTGGGGCGAAAATAGTGAGCCCACACGACAGTAAACACTTAATTAAGACATTTGCATTACACACTCGAAACCATCCAGCTTTTTTTCTTTCTTTTAAAGGGACACTAAAGGGAAATATTAAGTCAAGCTAAAGTGGTAGATTAGTGCTCGAGAATCTCTAAGGTGTCAATATTATTGTGAACAGAGCCTTAATAATCTAGAAATTGAGGTAAATGCAGCACACGATTAGAGACTCCCCCAGGACATCTAAGTACTTGCCTGATAGTGATGATGATGATGGTGATGATGAAGGCACTCCTCAGTTAAATTCTGTCACAAGTACTCAACTACTCGTTGCAAACAACATCCTTGTATTATAAAATGAAATAAAATGCTACTTGTCCAGTTCTATATTGTTTTTAGAAAAAAGAACTCACTGAAGTTACTCTTGACAATGACGTGGGAGATCAAAAGGTTTCATCCTCGCGCGACTCCGCACTGCCCACACTTTCACATTTCAGTAGTTTCGTTATCGCATAGTGCGGTGCTAGTTTTGCTGGCTCGCGAAACTCACACAAACTGCAAGTAGCACAGAATTCAACTTCCATGTGATGTCACGGGATGCCCGAACGGTCTATGCCATTTGACAAAAGAAGCAGCTGCAGCAGCGAATCCATTGCTCTGTCTTGGCTAAGTAACGCCGTCTGTTTGGCACAGTTCTCCTCACCGATGGCAGCAAAGGGTGGCGATGGTGTATGCAATGCCACCACTCCCCCGGTTGGGTAGCGGGATATTTGAATTACGAAAAATGGATGCGGACTGTTCAGATGCAATGTTCTCGTAAACTAAGTATTTTTTTTTTGGCACAAAACAAGCTTTGCAAGGTATCTGTAGTGGTATTCAAACAGTTCACGTCGACTTAGTATTTGCCTTTAGTGTCCCTTTAAATGCAACAAACATCCTATGCGAAAACTTGCCCTGCCGCCATCTTATGATGATAATGGCGATGACACTGGTGCTGACGGTAGGCTGTTTGTAGTGCCATGAGGACAATGTTGTATTCAATTTGAACATGCAGGTAATTTTTGGACAATTTTTCTTGGGAGAAAGGATGCATTAAAATAGGATAAATACAGGATTCATTCATTGTGAGCCGCAGTTTTCGGAGGAACCAGGCCAAAAAGATTGCATTTTTGGCAGGAAATAATGAACCTTCAATGCAGTCACTGCCCCTACCACCACCAAGAGAGATGCTGTAGCCATTGGGGTCATGATTGGGGTTACCATAGGGATCATACCCATGAATGTGAGCATTCAACTTCAAGTTATCTGGGAAGAGTCAATTTCAGGGTAGAAATAACGAAAGTTTGGGTCCGTAGAAATTTATGGTTGCTGTCCAGGACCTTGGGCTGGGATCGAACTGACGGAAAAATTGATTAAACCAGAGTCAAATTACAAAGTCGAAGCAGAAGTGTACTGTAATACTTGTTTTTTTGTCATTGCTAGCAGCAGAGGAAATAGAAACAGGAAAGCCTCCAGCCTAGAAGGCTGCCACTCACATCATGCCGTTCTGGGAACCATTTAAGACATTGAACACATTGAAGACATTGGAAGCATTTAAGGGTTATTGACTAGGAACATGAGTCTCTTGTGCTGTCCATGCCATAGTGTTCCCCGAAACTTCCATAGGCCAAGTAGCAACAGACACTGGATAATGTGGCGTGCAAGAGCACATTCCCTTGACGATTTAGAAATTTGACAGCCTAACCAGTTATCATGTGACGCATCATGCCCATTGATTCATCCTGCGACAATTAGCATCTTTGATTTGTTGTCCAGGACTGCTTGAGACGCTGCATACGCAACACTCATTGGCTGAAAGTGCTCCCTTGGGCAAGCCGGGACTGTCAGGGACAAATAATTGAAAAGACCCAGTGGCCATGCCACATTCTGGCAGGATCCGATTCCACAAAACCCGCTGAATTGCTTGTCAGAAAGATGAGAGGCAGCTACAGCTTTCGCCCTCGACAGTGCCTCTTCAATGAACGCCTCTACAATGAAATGAACTGCATAACGAAGGAATTATGTCATTATGCTGTCTCTGTAGCATTGTGAACAGTGCACGGCCTTTAGAATGAAGTGACCTACATAACGAATGATATTGGAGGCCCCAAGCACTTCCGTATAAAGATGTTCGACTATAGCAGCTTTCAACCCTATTGCCTCGTGTCGCCATCCTATAGACTTCTCATAATACATACGTAAATCTGCGGTCTTTCGTGATTTGAATTAGTGCAAGTCAACTAGTATTATAGATAAAAGGAGCCCTGCAATGTGTCTTCTATTAAAGGGCGTTTCCCACAAATCTTTTACCAACAGAAAGTTGTTAAATGCACTCTGTATGAATGAAACTATTGGCAATAAGCAGTATTAGCACAGCTATATTACACTTCGCCATTCGTTGGTGCTGTTGTCTTATAGAGATAACATTTCTCCCTTGTTGCTTCTGCCAGAGGCACTCCTTAGTTGTAAAATCCACCTAAGGCCATATCTTCAACTGGCCACATTCTCCCCCCCCCCCCCCCCAAAAGGCCAATTGCTATCACTTTTGCAAGCATACAGCAATATACACGAAAAGCAGCGAGGATTTCAGGAAGTTGAGGGAAAGAACAAGAGATATTTTCAACAAAACTGGAATGTTATTCTCAGTGAAGCACTCGCAGATATACTGTACAACCGCTTCAAAATATTGTGTGACTAGCATCAGACACCTAAGCATCTATGGCCGACAGAATTCCAGGTGCAACAACACTGTGCTTTGCACTGTGCCAGGGATGCTACCACCCACAGACACATCTACGCGTCTGGTGCTAGTCATGTGAACTCTTGTGAAAGCGATTATATTGCCGAAAAGTAATAATCTGGGAATACCACACCTGTAGGGGCTCTATAGTCTGAGTATAGGCATAATAATATGCTAAGATGCTCATAATATCGTACTGACGCGAGGTAGGCTGGCACCTGCAGCCGCCGGCCACTGGAACGAGAATGACGGAAGTGTATAGTGGGATGTGTGCTCTCCGAGTGACAACCATTATTAAAGGAACACCGTTTTGCCAAGGACTCGCTTGTTAACTTCGTGACATTATAGTGACTCAGCAAGTTTATATGCAATGTTCAAGAAGTGTTTCGCTAACGCTAGTGTTGTCATGAGATGCTGACAATACAAAGTATGTTAAGCATTATGCACACAATACACGAATCAGTAAAGTTGTGCTAATGAGCTGCTTTTGATGAATATACGTACTTTAGCAGCATCTTAGCTTATGACACCAAAAGAATATCTTACCAACTCACTCAAACCTGGACCATTAGCACCATGAAGATATTGCGTAAAAAGATTCTGCCTTGAAGCTATACCAGCCTAAAGGATATTGGAATATGCTAATATAATGGTTTATCTTTAACTGCATGTCTCTTCACAGGTTGAATTGCACTGTGAGCAATGAAGGAAAGAGTACAAATATTAACAGTCCTTCCTACACAACTGCACACGCATATAATGACAATACAGTACCTTTCTTAATGCTGGTGCCATCTTGTTGGTAACTGTTCCTGCTACAATGATGACATCAGCTTGACGAGGGCTTGCACGGAACACAACACCGTAACGATCCATATCGTAACGAGGGGCTGCAATGTGCATCATCTCCACTGCACAGCAGGCCAGGCCAAATGTCAACGGCCAGAGGGAAGTCTGCAGCAAACATAAGAACCACCCCATGTTTGGTGCATCAGACACCTAGGCATCTACAGGCAACCACACTCCTGGTGCAATGCAACGACAGTGTGCTTCGCATTGTGCTAGAAATTCCACCAATCTGCTTTATATGTTGCCTCATTGTGCATCATGGCAAACATTTTCATGCAGTCTATAAGCACAAAGTAGTATTTTGTCTCTCTTTTCCTCTTCTTTTCGCACAGGTGATATGCTTTGAAGAACGTTCAAAGTAATCACAGGTGCAGAGTAGAAAGGACAATTAGTAGAAAGGAAGTAACCAGCCTATATTCCTGCTAAAGTTACTAGAAGGAAACTTGGCACTGCATTTGCTGAAGTCATTCAATCACCATAAGTATACTGGGCAGTACATAGATTTTTCTATGATTAGGCACAGCTGCATTCAGAACGTAACATGGCACTTGTTTTATTTTTCTTTGTGGTTCAGCTGTGTTGCATGCTAGTCCTGCACTCAATTCTTTAGAGCAGAAAAGTGCTTTACAGACAACTACATAATTCAATTATCTACTTTCGAATGCATACATATTTGTCCACACTACTGAGTATGCACTTTGCTAGGCCTAGGTGGCTTTTGGACAGTGAAACTCACCAAGTTGGGTATTTTAGAGAGTTGTCTAATCCTCAAAGGGGCCCTGAAACACTTTTTGAACATAAGAAAATGTTGCCGATCTGTTAACAAGGCTCTGGTGAACATGTGAGTCAAATATTATTGTACAGCATGCAGCAGGGAATTTCCAATCTAATGTTAAAAGCAGAAAAAATAACTTGCTCTTGCTTCCACAATGATGTCATGCATCGCCATCACAAGCAACTTGACCTACAACAGCTATTGGTTGGTTTCGTGATAGCAAGAACATTCTCAGTAATATGACTATTGCTCATTTTAGTTAAATAAATGAAAAATATATATGTCTGGAATCTCAAAAAGACAAAAAAAGACATTTTATTTTTACACTGCCGGTCTAAAAACGACAGTTGCGTGTTACTGTATCTGCTATGCTAGGCCTCCAAGATGAAAGGCGTTGCATAAGTACTGCAGCCGCCACGAGCAATCTTGCATTCAACCTTTGAGTCAGCCCAGCGAGAGACTGCTCCCGTCAGCTGTCCCCCTGTGAAGCTTCTAACATGCTAGTCCAAATGAAAGGTGACATAAAGCCGTTCATAAGACCGATAACTACCTAAGTCTAACTTTGCTTGTGATTGAAGAATTCAAAAAGTTTTTGCGACAGGCAACTTGCGAAGAAATGTATAGGAATAGTGATGCAGGGCCCCTTTAATGTTCTGAAAACAACATAATGGCAGAGATTAGAAGGTAATTTAGGCTAATCCTTTCCACAGAGATAATTTGATATGACAATAATAGGTTAAAACAAGATGCTCGAAGCCAAAGGGGTCAAGTTTAGACAAATTTATATACTACCCAGCATTCTCATGCTAAATGAATAGCTGTAAAGGTGCTACATCTGCCAATTTAGAAGACAAAATGTAGATCACTACGCTATGTGTGTTGCATATGAAGAACTGAGTCTAATGGCGATGTTTCATTCATAGGTCTCATTTTGTCATGCTTAACTCTATCACGGCCCGGACATCAAGACACTAGGCATAATATGAACAGAGCTAAAAGGGCAGCACTAATATTTTAAACTATTACAGCAACCAACTCACCCAACCTTTAGCAACAACACGGCCCTCGTTTTGCTCACTCCTAGAGCTCACGAGTCATCATCTCCTTTGGCTTACTGTATGCTTGAATCAGAATGCATGGCAGTACCCTGTGCCAGCTTTTACAATTTGTATTTTTTGTTCAGTGGTTTGGACTTTCATGACTCAATATATTGCAAGGAAGCTTTGCTGTGCAGCCAAATTCTTGCCACGTTTTCAGTAAGCCAAAAGATCACTGCAGCTTTATTAGGCAGTGCATAAAACCTTGCAGAAAAACTGTTGAGTATCTCCAGGTTTTTCTTTTTCCACACATCTTTTTTCAACATTTTTGATATGATCTAAAACACATAAAATACATGGCAAAATAAAAACTGCTGCTGTTAAAATGATTGTAATGAGGTGACTTCGCCTGTGTCTCATCAGTGTCGCGAGGCTTTTGATTTGGAGCAGCGTTTTTGTCTATGGTGTGCAAAATGTAAGGCTAACTTCACGCCACAAGGAACAAATGCTGCTCCAAATTTAGCACCACACTACACTAGAGATGTGACTTTTCAGAGTAGTGATACCACCCAAAGGTCTAGGCAATCTTTGGCAAAACTATGGAAAGGGCACACAGACACCGCCAGCTGAGCTTTGTGGTACTTATAGCTTGCGAGGATCGGCAGAGATAACCAAAACAAGGAAGTGACTGATCAGTAATATTTAACTCAGTGAAAATCTTGAATCATTCTTTTATTTGAACTTTGAATAATTTGTACCAAGCTTGCTTTTCTCATTCTGGTCGATCCAAAGAAGGTTAACTGAACCGAAACGTGACCACAAAGCCTCATGCATCCTGAAAGATGCATTCTGTTGCAATTCAAACTCAAATCATAGATGTGTTGACAGAAAGAAGCCTGCTGAATGAGTCGTCACAGAAAGCAATGCCTAGCAGCAAATAGGGGAAGAAAAGAAAATAAGATGCGACAAAGAAAAAAGGATGCATATCTGTACTGCACACCACCATCACTTTCTGTGCAATGATACTACAATCATCAGAGTGTAGAAATACAAAAGGCTTAGCAATCAATACTGCCATGGCAACCTTGAATTCAAGAGGTATAGCATGCGACTCTTACGTGGTGAGCACAAGACACTGAGACTAACAGACGCCACCAAAGACAGACGAGCTGCATCTCTTCCTTGGTTATCAATGGCAGCCTATATTTTTTTACCAATATCAACGCATCTTCCAAATCCACACAAGACAGAGTTACACAAGAAGATGGAGACTTCGAACGATCACCGTTAATAGATGTCTCAGGCAAGAACCAACATTTTGACAAGGGCAGAGCAAGAACTGCGTTCCATGACAGTGTTTATAACCCTGTCAGACACGACATCCACATTTGTGGATGCAAACTGTTTTGCCATTTCTGTCCGGTAGTGGCAAAGGAAAAGCAACGAACATGAGTTTTAGGTGAATTGAACCTCCCGTATACTCAATACGTCTTCTGTATTTGACTTCGCTATGCCGTATATTGCTACAGACAATCACTTTTCTGAAGACATTACGATGCTTAACGAAACATTTTAAACGCCAGATTTTGGCAGCAATATTGAAACAATTATTTTCCTTTTCTCGTAATGCATGCAGCCAATAACTAAATTGTGCACGTACTTCAAGCCTACAATTCCATTACTTTTATGCAACAACATGACCTACTACAGTAAATTCATAATTAATTACTTGGTAATTATGATGATTCAATAGGAAATGTACAAAGCAGCATCCTACCACCTTGTCTTTCTTGCAATAAAGAGTAGAGCACCTTGGAATAAAGTGTAATGTGGATCATAATTTGTGTGGGATATAGCTTACTCCCAATGAGGGATATAAATGCCAAGTAAAAAAGTTGTTGCCCTCAAAAGGAGGGTACATTAGAAGACTGGTCCCTTTGTTGAAAAACTGGTGCCAGCATGAGACATTTCTTGTTCTGTGACTGTTGATCATTTGAAGTCTCCATTTTCCTGTGCAACTCTGTCTTGTTTGGATTTGACCACTGTTTATCAGATCTTCCAAAGGAGTTCTTCATGCAGTTTTTGATAAACTCATGGCAGCGTTCAGCTGTGGATGAATCACATGCGAATTTCTAGCACTGGCATGCCAGTTACCTTCCTGCCCCAGGCAAGAATGTCATCAGCGCGAGCGAGTGCGAACTCCACCGCATTTGTTGGCTTGTAAGGCGAGTATGGCCTCCAAGGCTGTGTCGCTTGGCCAGGCTCTGAAGGAACCGGTTCAGGAGACTTCGATGCACTTGGGCGCAACTGCAACGTCACCGCAGCACTGCGACACTGAGGTCCAAGTATACGCTGCAAGACTGAGGTTGCCATGCGGCCTGACCCCCAGATGGCTGTAAAAAGGGATGCTTCGGTCAGGAAACAGAGGCACACAAGAACAAGCTTCTATAAATGAAAGCATGAGCCCATGTTGCTGGATCCAGTGCATATTCTATACTCATGTTGCCCTTATTTTGCCATCAGAGGTTCACACGAGCTGAAGCTGTACTAACAAAGTATGCTCCCTTTCAGAAAACTAGATTGGGTCACCCGAGATATGGCAAAAGAACAACATTTCACCGTAAGCCGCCTGTACAAATATGTGTTAACAAATACTAAATTAGCTCCACAAATGAGCAAAATAAATGTTTGCGCAAGTTGCCGTGGTGATCCATTATCTTCATACCATGGTTCTTAATAGCACTACAGTATCTTTACGATAGCGGTAGTATAACACATATTCATAGTGTAATGAAGAAGAGAGCTCAAGCATCGCTCCTGCCGCGCGTCTGCTGAAGAGGACAGACGCCTCGGCGCTGCAGGTGGCGCTTGCGTTATGCTGGGACTGCTCGACTGCTCTGCGCTCGACCCGACGTGATTGCTCTTACGGCTTCCCGCTAGCCATCAATAAACCGCGTAGCAATAGAATAACACTCAGTCAGAAGTTTACGTTGGTGCCTCTCACTTCAAGTATTTTGCCTAGCTGTGTACGCATTACTATGATAGTAGGTCCACGACATGAACATGATTGCTTAAATGAAGTGCCTGTCCTCTGCAATGTAATTATGTCCTAATCCCTTTTTGTTCTCTGAACACAATTTGCTAACAACGTAAGTAGCAGAAACTGACAGATGCCACGTTTTCTCGGCACGTAGATTCATGAAGATGGGCAATGCACACCACGAACGAGATGATACAAAAAAGATACACAGAAAGCTAATGCTGTCTTTGCGACACATGTGCCGAGCCTTTTACAATTTGCACATTATAAATTAAGCACAAAGTCTTCCAAGGTCTGACAGTGAAAGCTACGCCGAAGTGCATCCGGTGTTTAATGAAAACATATGCGCTGACAGGTAGAACAGTGCAGAACAAATTACCCGTTACGAGGCACAGTAATTGACCTGAGTTGGGTCATAAGGTGAAAAAGCTCGGCTGTGGTTTCTACAAGACTGACAACGCTTCCTTTTTATAGATCCGAGTTGGGCGCTCTCAAACTTCGCATAAGATGCTTAGCGCTCTTGATTTTTCCCAGGCATTCAGATATTGTGCCTGCGAAGAAATTATAGACCACATTCGACAGACCTGCAATGAAGTCGCTTAACTGCGTGTTATATTCACTCCTACCAGTGAATACCAGGATGGCTCGAACAGTGATAACTTAACTTGAACGTACGGCACGAAATACTTTAAATATCAGCCGGATGGCGATCCATCAGAAACTGTACGTTATATGAGTGCGTCTCAGCCGCTACTCAACATGTGCACTTCCCTTGATGGTTTACATGGAAGAATATATATATATAACTTTACACGCACAATATTGACTACACTGCATGTAACTTTCGTCAAGCTTTCAACTCAAATACTGTAGGAACAAATAAATGTATGTGGTCATACAAAGCTTACCTTGGCTGCCCATCTTTGCGTATACCCTTCAGACCTTCAGCAAACGAAAGTCAACATGCTATGTGGATTGGATAGGTGTGGATTTTTAAAAAACCGTCGTATAACACTAAAAACGAAACCGAAAAAAGATTTTCACATGCACCCATCTGGATGCTCTAGAGCGCACTAGATAGAGGTGGAGACAGAGACCATCAGGGTTTTGTGAGCTTTAAAATCATAATCATAACTGCCAGTCAACTACACTGGACTTATCGCCGATTATTTTTGACGCACAATAGATGATGGCCAAAACCCAACGTCTATGACGTATTTCTGGCTCCCGAAATCGTTTTCGCCGAATTTAACCAACAAAAGCATAACCTTTAAGATCCGCATTTAAAATTCAGAGGAAGCCACCACATGAAGCGTGGATTTGGACACCACCTTTGAACACCTTTAGTGTTTTCTATTTAAAGCAGTAAAACAAAGTTATTTTCCCGAGCATTCGCAAAGCGCTCTCCTTATCAGAGAAGAATCGGAGAAAGTTTATGCGTGGTTTATATAAATAGACATACAGTATACCACAGTGCACCGAGAACATAGCCTCCGAGATGCCAGCAAATCGTGCTTTAGTGACCTGCGTTTCTTTCTTAAAAAAGCAGTACCATAATATTTTCAAAAATTCCTATTTAAATTCCTAATTCAATAAGTGCTAGACTTCTAAACCATAGAAAAATTCGTGACAAGCATCAGGGCACCTAGTTTCAGTGCCGTTCCTCCACAGTGTGTGGATCCGCGGGAGCAGGATATAGCGCTGTTTTGGCGCTCGCTCCACTTGGTTATAATGACGATATGCTCGCTCCAGCTCCTGTTCGCGCGGTCGTCTGCTATGCCACCACATCGGCCTATGCACATGAGGCGACCGGGCGAGCCGGAGCGAATGTGACGTCACGACACAGTATACACTTGGGAAACGAAACCAAAACTGGCTGTAGAATAGCCATTATTTCAAATTGTTAACTGCATTTTTAGGCTTGCCACTATTTCGTCGAGGTTTTAGAGGTTTAGGGCCTTCCTCTAACGCAAGAAATGAATAGTTGAAAATATCCTGTCTAGCCCTTAAAAGAAAGAAAAAATTGCCTTTTCTGCTGCTTGGTTGTTCAATAAGGATTGTCCAAAACTGTTATCCAGCGGCTGCCTCCTCAAGGTAACAAAATATTTTGAGCACTGATACTTGTATGGTTTGTCCTGTGCACACACACACACAAAAAGAAACAAAGAAGAAGAAGATTGAGCTTCCCATGAGCTTTTACCGAAGGCTCTCGCCAAAAACATGGCGGAAAATACGACACTCGCTCGCTTCATTTGGTTATATCTGCTTTTAGTCATGTTATAAGTGGTTGTGATCGCACTCTCCGAGGCACGTTTGGAGAGTGCATGCTTCCTGCGTTTCCGGTCGCTCGGGTCGCTGTGATCCTTCGCCCAAGAAAGGGGCATCCACAAGGGGACGTAGAGCACCGTCCCTATTACCCACTCCCAAGACAGGCACAAGTGCCAGCCCTTCTAATAAATACAAGGCCCATTTAAGTCACCCTGCACTTGGGGAACGGCGCATTCGTGACCATCGCGAGGGGCGTAGTTAAGAGTAATTTCGCATTTTATTATTATTATTTTTTTCGTTGTGAGGCCTGATGTAGTATTACAGAAGGCGACTGAGTCGCCTACCGAGACGCGACGTCAGGAATAGACTCCTCTTGGGAACCGAAACCGAAACTGGCTGATTAAAAGCTAAACTAAATTAAATTTTTCAGGTGCTCTGATGTTTTCTAGTAATTTTTCCTTGGTTTAGAGGACCAGGACTTTAATTCAACGCACAGAAATAACGAGTTGAAAACATAATGTTAGTACTCTTTGAAAAAAAGCGTAAGACGCAGGTGCAACCATCAACTGAATGGTATCTCTAATGCTTTGCAAACTTTTAGCGGTGTTATGAAGTAAAAAAACACAAATAAAAGAAAAGAAAAAGAAAGAAAGAAAATAAGTATGCCTGTATACTTCTTTCTTACAGCAGAATCGTAAGAAACGCTTATTTACCACGCCTTTCGGGATCCAATGCTGATATAAGACTTGGTACGACCGCGTTTAGGCTCGCGTGGCGTTGTCAGAGCTCCCCCATTTCCCTCCCCGTTCCGGTAAGCTAACCGCACCGTTTCCCGTTTTTTTTTTCTTTGATTTTTTTGCGCATGAATTTATTTCTCTCTAGACAGCAACGCTTCATGATGTCATACATCAGCGGCGTCTGTCAGTTAGCAGTGGCTCCCGCGTACCCGTGAAGTTGAATTTTTCGCAATTCGGGGGCTTTATTTTTTGACCCTTGCTTCTGGTTCGGAAAATGTAAAAGACAACCTACGCAAACTCAGAAACTAAAGCATATATAAGGAGGGCTGGTTTAAAGCGCCTTACTCAAAAGAAATTAAGAATTAAAATTAAATGATTGGGCTTTACGTGTGAGAACCACGATCTCGTTATGAGACACGCCGTAGTGGGAGACACCGGGTTAATTTCGGCCACCAGGAGTTCTTTATCGTGCACCTAAATCTAAGTAAACGGGTGTTTCTGCATTTCGCTCCCGTCAAAATGCGGCCGCAGTGGCCGGGATTTTGTCCCCCGAACTCGTGCTCAGCAGCGCAACATGATAGCCACTAAGCAACCACGGCGGGTTTATTTAAAAGAAATAACGGTATTCTAGAGATACATGATGTTTCTGCAGAATACTGTTATTTCTTTTGAGTAAGGTGCTTTTGGCCAGTCCTCTGTATGCTATATTTTCTAAGTTGCATTTGGTTGACCAGTAAACTTCTGAACACACCAGGTACGCTGTTGAAGGGAAGAGACAAGTGCACGTATTGTACTGTGGATGCGCTCTAACTGCGATTCACGATGCATTGTGCAGGTAGTGGTAATGACGATGATGAAGACGATCGTTAATGGCATCCCCTTTAAATTAGGGGAAGGGTAGGTGACAAATAATTATTTAGCCTGTGCGATTAGCTTATAATTAAATGTGTTATCATATCACAATCGCATCCTAACGGTTGCTGCTATATCTCGTAAAGTTGCCTACCTGTGATGACCTCATCTCGATCTCTTCTGTCCTTTTTCTTTCTACCGATACTCCGAACCCCAACGGTTCTGGTTGGATGGATACCTGCGCATAGCTTTACGATCTGCTGAGTCGCCTTCAGTGCCACCTTGATCACTCCTTCTGTATAGCGGCGGAGAGTTCCACACTGGCCACGGTGATATATCATTTTTCAGCTCGCACTCGTGTGGTCACGCTAAGAATGGACCCGACTGCGTATTTTGTTGGTTATAACAAGCCGACAAAGCACGA
The DNA here is from genome assembly GCF_023375885.2 of Dermacentor andersoni. Classification (NCBI taxonomy): domain Eukaryota; kingdom Metazoa; phylum Arthropoda; class Arachnida; order Ixodida; family Ixodidae; genus Dermacentor; species Dermacentor andersoni. The sequence goes on along the minus strand of NC_092815.1, from coordinate 70,794,862 downwards.
AAAGAGCAAATTAGCATACTACAAAAAGCCAATCATTTAAATAATGGAAGGGAAACCACGGTTATACAAGCGAACTAGCGACAGTGGATAGATAGCTTGCACGCGAGTTCACGGGCCCGGCTTCTCCCTGTGCTGGTCCCCCAACATGATGGCAACTATGACGTCAGTGAATCATATTCAGTGATGAGGGTGACCTGCTTCAATGTCATACAAACATAGTCGGAACGCTACTGGCGCCTGCGCCAGAACCACCGCGCGCGGCGCCAACTGACGCCGCTTCACTGCGAACTGGCCCTCCAACATGGTGGCTAGGATGCCGTGAGTTGAAGCCCCTACACACCCGCTCCCCTCCTTCTTTATGTGCACTTTACATACGTTACATGACACAATTCCATAAGTCGGACAACAAGTTACCATGGTATAATTCACAATAAAGAGTCCTAAATATAAAAGGCTATGGCAACTCACTTCTGCGACACCATCAAAATTGTAATTTTTCACTTGTTAATCAAGTAATGCTTTTTTGCGGCATGCTTTTATTTATTTATTTATTTATTTATTTATTTATTTATTTATTTATTTATTTACCACATACAGCGGACGTAGGCATTAGAGTGAGAGACCGGGGGAAAGGGCGGGGAGGTTAGGCATTCCGTCGTTTCACATCTTAATTGTTCATTGCTCATGATGCGAGAAAAAAAAATTATTTGTCAAGTCTACTCAACAGCGTAGCCAGGCTTCATCTCAGGCTGTATTCTTTATCGATCACTTTCAGGGATATCACTTTCAAGAAGCGGTGATTTGCTAAGCAAAGTGGGCAGAGCTCCCATTGCTGCAGCGATGTGTAGTGTCAGACGCTCCTTCACGCAAAAAAAAAAAAAAAAGCACACTCTCGAAAGCGGTCAATAGAGGATGCAGTTCCTGTTTTCGTTTGTTCTTTTGTTTGTTGCATGCCCGTAAAATCTGAACGCCGCTGCTCTTTCTAGTGTTTCTAATGCAATGTGGCAGATGCCTTTAGAATTGGCTTCTCCACAATACGAAAGTCTATGCGGAGAAGCCCATATCTGTTATTCCCAATTGAACGATGTTGTACACAACAGTACATGACAAATTACGATCAAAGTGTACGACGAGGATCGAGTTTACGATGTATTTGTATTAAACCATAGCAACGAAAGTTCTTGTAGTTGCGAATGCCATAAAACGATGCACAAACGACCACACTTCTGTGTAGAGCATTCGAGCGCTGCACTGCTGAGCAAAGAGAGAGAGAGAGAGAGAGAGAGAGAGAGGGGGGAAGAGAAAGGATGAATAGGAAGGCAGGGAGGTTAACCAGAGGTGGTTCAGGTTGGCTACGCTGCATGGGGGGGGGGGGAGGTATAGGGATATAAAAAGAGAGTGGAAGGGGAGAGAGAGAGAAAGAGAGCAAATAAACGGCAATAACACAGCAGCGGCTAAGTTCGAGGTGCAGTACAAGACGCTAGGTTGCCCGCGCGTTGCTGGGGCTTGCGTTGTTCATTAGCATTCTTTCTAACGGCCGGACAGAGCACATACATCTATTTATTCACATCGCAGCGCACTGATTCAACGCTATAAAGAGAAGTACGGTCGACTGTATCGGAAGACGAGAGAATACCGCATATACTCAAGTATGATCCACAGCTTTTCAGCCCCAAATTTGAAAAAAAAAGAAGAAAAAGTGTTATAAAAATTTTAGGAAGAGGAGCGCGTGCTCTGATTATAATTAGTGCGGACAAGGATTTTTTCGTGCTAGGCTGCTAGAAGAAGGCGTCTGACGGCGTACGGCGCTGATTCAAGCTAAAGGTTGTGACGTACGCCGAGCAGCACGGCAAGGCCACAACTTCGGCGTTGACAAAAAGTCGCAATTTCACTCGAAAGGCGAAGCATGGATTGCGATACCAAATTAATGGAGAGGTATACGAACTGAGGATAGTAGATTTATCTGCCGTATAAACTTGCAAACATAGGCATACCAACTTGGAAGAGGAGACCTGCTACAGGGGCCCCTTTTAGGCGCTGCACGCCTTTTGCTCCTGCACCTTTCTTGAAATTGTATTCAAGATGAAATATTCATTCATTCATTCAAATTAACAAGCATGGTGTCACGCGCGCACACACAAATATGAATACATCTCACTCGATGCCCGCGGAAACTCGCTGTCAAAACGCTGGAGTGAGCAAGCATGGCAGCAGCAGCGAGCGAATTGACCTTCTCGCTGCCTCTTGCATCAACGCGAACTAAGCCACGAAAATACAGCGCAGCGCGGACTCACTGACCTGGAGAGAATATTTTGGTAAATATTTAATATAATACTGGGAGTAAGCTAATGGGCCTATAATTTTTCAGTTCTTTAACGTCTCCCTTTTTGTGGATTAGTATAATGTTTGCATTCATCCAGTTTTCTGGGAACCTTGCAGTCGATAGACAGTTCGTAAACTATTAGACATAGCAAAGTATTCTCTTCTAAAAATTGTAAAATATGTTTTGCGATGATGCGCTCTAGAAGTTTACGACTGATACATGTGAGTGAAATGGGACGGTAATTATTTACAAGTGTGCGATCACCGCCTTTGTACACTGGTATAACTAAGGCTCTGCGCCAGTCCTTGGGTAAAGAATGCGTATGTAATGATTTCTCGAAAATTACCTTTAAGTAGTAGGACATCTACTCAGCATAGCATTTCAGAAATTCAGGACAAATCCTGTCAGGTCCACTAGAACTTTTTTCATCTAAATTCAGCAGCAATTAGAACACTCCTTCTTGTTTGATTACCAGATTCTCCATTGGATAACGTATAATATACTGCAAATGCTCGTCTGTGTTCGCGTTTATATTGTTAGTAAACACAGATTGAAAGAAGGAGTTAAAATGTTCGGCAATGTCCGCAGACTTTGTTAACGTTATATTATCTCTTACGATTTCTTCAATTTTATCTTTCCTACTGCTGAGATATTTCCAGACTTCTTATGGAGAACTCTTTAGGAACCCTGTCAGTGTTTGTTCAAAGAACTGCTTTTTGGATACTGTCAGGGTACGCCTCAATTCCGCGCGAAGTCTCGTTATTTTGACCGAACCCTTTCTCTTCTTACGCAGTCGTTTTAGCTTTATTTGCATGTGACTGATGCCGCGGTTAATCCAAGGTCGGCGTTGTTTAGACTCTTTTTTTTCGAGTTGGCACAAATCGGTTGACATAATGATTTACTATATCCTGAACTCTTTCGTTACCACACCTATTCGAATCGATAACCGGTGAACGATACTTTAGATCGCCAATTTCGACTTATTGGAGTCGTTTCTTATCCATATAAGGCCATCCAGTAGTTCGTGCAGGCACTGCATTTTCAGAATCACTTTAAATTTTCGCACTCCGGCGATGTGATTTTTGACGGACCTCTTTGCGAACTAATATGCGTATGTTGTAGCAAAAAGAGGCGTGGCTGTCACCTTCTGCCTCGTTCGAGAAAAAAAAGCATGCCGCTCACGATTACGCCGCACTAGCATCAAACTTTTGTAATCAAATGACTCCCAGCACGTCACGATTTAAATTATATCGTCGGCTTTGCGGTCCAACGGTGCTGGGCGGTGATAATTAACCGAAAATGACGCGGACCTGTTCACTAGTGAGCATTGGCTTGAAGTCCGAGTCATTCTATTCCACTAAAGTATATTTCTGAAAGTCCACCGCATGTCCAACATGTGGACCCGGCTTTTGCAACCAGTTTCCAAGGGTTTCGGTAACGCTTCTCTCGTAGAATCCCGGCAAGGGGCGCTGCCGGTGTCACTGCGCAGTTATCGAAAGTCGCTCCCATGGCTACAGTGTACTTCTAATACACTGTACCCATGGCGTCGACCCGCGCGGCTGCGTCGCGAGAAAAGCGTCCTGCTCGAAAGTGTGCTGCACCCGCATTTGAATTTAGTGATGAGGACTCGAGTTATGATTCCGAAGATGACAATAAAGCAGATTCAAGCTCTGACGGCGACGATGTTTTGAGTCGGCACGAGGCATCCGCAGCTGTTCACCGGCGAGTTTCCTTTACGGCCTTGAGCGGTCTCCTTCCTTGTGCGCGCTTATCTGTCGATATTTTTCGCGACCTGAGAGCTCTACTGATTATCTTCTGGGTGCATACTTCGCTTGGTTATGATGTGCTGCCATCGGCAGCAAAGAAACTTCCATTCACGCCAAGAAGGCCGCCCGTGGCACATCTCGGCCAAGCACTATACGGTGCAGCGCAAGGCAGTTTACAACGGCGTGCGATTTCTTTCTACTCTTCTCTGCAGAGGCGATAAATAAAATGTGCAAAAATGCAAACAGATATACTTGGATGCATAATGTTGTAGTTGCCCAGCTACGCTGTAAGCGATCGGTCCTGGAAGAGGTGCATGACTCCACTGCAGACGTTCCTTGGACTTCTCATCGGACCATCCTCAGAAGATGCCAAAAAGGCGGAACTGCCAAATGTGTTACGAGTACCAGAAAGTTGAACAAAAACCATTCGTTTTGTGGGAAAATTGTGGAGTGCACCTATGATTCGCAAAATCCAGAAACTTCTTCACGACATGGCATGAGCGATGAACTGATCTTAGTGTCTTTTTTGTATCCGAAGAACGGCGGTGTACTGAGAATTTATTTTTTCAGACACTATTCATTGGTTAGTTATCTTTGAAATGCATATTCTAAATTTTCTTTGATATTAATATTTTTGTAGATAACATGTTTTTTATTCTTGTTTTTATCAATTGGCAGCAAAAATGGCGCTTTCTAGAATTTTTGTTTTACCTAATAATTTTTTTTTTTTTTGGCAACGTATGTTTTTGGAAAGAACATTTCATTATGCCCAATATGCTATGCTGCAATGTGTGCAGGAATATTATTTGCAGTGGTAAATATTTTTATCCGCAACCTATAAAAAACGACAATTTTCTCGCGGTAACAAAAGAATATAAAAACGACCATATTCCCGTGGTAACGAAAGAGTTAAATTCATTCCATAGCTGATCTACAGTTCTTTTTCCTTTGCGTGGACCTCAAATTGGCCAAACGAGAATTCCAAAAAATCTAAAATTGAATTGTCATCAGCATCAGTCCTTTATCGTAATTACAGTACAGCAGTCACATTCACTACAATCATTTTGTGATCAGAAATACCCTCTTCAATTGTAAACAAACGATTTTTTTATATTATTGGATAGGAACACTAGGTCCAACAATGACCGGCGACCTAGAAGTTTCTTTTGTATCCTCTTGAACGATTTGATCTAGATTAGAAGAAAACATTATATCCAGTAGTTTATCAGCGCTGGATGCTTCAATGCCGCTGCAGGCTAGGCCCTGCCTGTTAATGTGCGGTAAATTGAAGTCTCCGGCAATAATTAACCGCGTGTTCCTATATACATTATTGCACAACAACGTGCTCAATCGGTTTAGGAAGTCCAGGGAAGTCGAAGGTGGCCGATATATTGCACCCACCGGCTAGATAAACAACACTTTGAAAGGAAATCCTGCCCCAAACTGTTTCAGAGATGTCACTACCAATTAGGGCCACATGGACAGAATTCTTAAATACAGACTGAGGTATTCCCCCATCTAAAATTGCTAAACGCCATGTATCCCACTCGCTATATATGGCCAACTGTCCTTGGTGTGGTGGCTTACCCACCATAATACATGTAACATGGGGGTGCACTAAGCGCTCTCATAGGCCACATAGCAATAACACAATGGAGCAGTGGGAGGCACAGCTCGCCCGTTCCGACTTGGCAGGACAAAAGTCCTTAATTAGGCAGGTCAGGCAGGCGGCAGAGGCCAGTGGGGCCCTGGACTGGGGGGCTCCGACCACCCCTCCTTAATATCTCTTCCTGACAAATAAAGTTTCTCCTTGTTATGATACACACTCCGCCACGTAAATCGCGGTCCTTCCTGAACATTTTGTTTCCAGGGGGAATAATTACATCATTTTGCATACCACAGTGCAGCCAAGTTTCTGTGATCAAAACCATATAAGCGCTCTGTGAAAGCAGCAGAAATTCCAGGTCAGTTGTTCTGTTAAGGACGCTGCGTGCGTTTAAAACAAGAAAACGTAGCTATGACGTTGGCGTCGAGCCGAGAGTCACCATCGAACTTGCTGAATCGTTCGAGTCAGGCGGGCGGCTTGCCGCTTGAACCTTTTTCGACTTTTCTTTACCGAATCTACTTTCTATATGTCTACATGGTGTGCGCTTATCTTGGGCGAGGTCCCAAGTGTACATTTAGTTCTTTATTTTAAGTTTATCGTAGATAAGCTTGACTTTCGTGCCTTTTGACCGATCCGATGCTGCACTTTTCCATAGCTTTCTTCTTATTTCCGCTGTTTCTTTAGCATAGTCTCGGCTGACCCAAACATTAGTGCCCTTCAGTTTAAAATAGTTGTTTAAAACACTGATATTTTCCCTGGAATCAAGGAACTTCATAATATTTGGTCTTGGCCTCTCCGGTTTCGCTTTTCCAATACAGTGAATGATCTCTACTGTCCTGACGGGGACCCCGAAAGTATTGTCAAAAATACCGTCCAGGACCTGTTCTCCAAATCCAGGTTCTGTTTCATCAGCACTTTCGCTGATTCCAAATACTAGGAGGTTGTTACGCCTCTGTTTTCGTACTCAAAGAACTTCAGTGCGTGCTGTTCGACGACCGATTCCAGTTTATCAATTCTGTTGCTCGTCTCCTGAAACACTGTCAGAATTCATTGTAACTTATCAGTTTTAGCATTAACAGCGGCAATTTCCTCTCTTATGCGGTCCGTCTTGCGGTCGCTTTCTTCCAGTCTATCGATAACGACCTGCAACATTTCATTAGCCTTCGGCCCAGGGTTCTGTCCTATGTCACCGGACGCAAGCAACAACACGAGCATCGACCAGCAGTCGGACAAAATTGCAAAACACTTTTGAGGGCACGGCAGCACCAACAGAAACATATGCAGGCAACTAAACAACATTATCGCTAAAGTTATCGCTCCTATCGGGCAAGAGCGTCTGGTGTGTTATATATCATCGCGTTCTTTTTCCCCTCTCGATACAAGTATAGGAAATCTTCGTTTTGGATCCACGCAAAGCGAGCAAGTTCGCAGCGAATTGCGAAGCACCGCGTGTGCTCGATCGGCACACAGAAATATCGGGCCAATTATTCTTCTAGTTGAGTGGATGAATGCTATATAGGCGAGCCAAGTTCATTCCATATATTGACAATCTGAGAGCCTTTCCCGTGCGCCACTTTGCAAGCCACAACAAACAACAGTACACGTAGTTTAATTTGTCTTATCAAGGCACATCGCCAAGGGCAACTTTAACAGTATGTATCCACCATTGAAGTTTACAAGATAGGAGAACGGCACATGTCCCCGTACTAAAATGGGAGCGGGAATCTGGAAAGCAAATGTCATGCAGGCCGTGCAAGAAGAGCTCCCACTGTGTGCGACGGACGCTCTATAGTTGAATGTGACAGAGACCTGTTCCCGTAAACTCGTATACACTCCTCAAACGGGGGAGTGCGCTAGACATTGAAGATGGTAAATATATATGTATATATATATGAGAGGTCGGTGGCTAGCGCGGCTGATGCAGGATGAGTGTGCCGGTCGATGTGCTCACCATCGTGGTGGTCGTTGCCTTCTTCACCTGACAGACTGGAACGGGCAAGGTTCCGAATTCTGGCGCAGGCTGCTGCCACCTCGGCGGTTCCTTCACAGCTCCTCACTTTCTGCTTCTTGACTGCCACTACACCAAATTGAATACTGTTCTTCGTAGCGTGTCCAAGTGGTGCCACGAAAGTTATTTACGTAGCAATCCAAATAAATCTAAATTTCTGGTTTTTAAATCACCTCAACGTAACTTAACCTCATTACCAGGTATCACAGTTGACTCGCATTTCATTTGTGTCAGTGATAGTGTATCTTTTCTTGGCGTTCACCTCGATACTAACCTTAAGTTCGTTAACCATATTGCTCATATTAGAAAGATGGCAAAATTCGGCATTCGTGAATTGCTGAAAGCACGCTCATATTTTTCTCATCAGACCCTTCTTTGTCTTTAATTCGCGTTCATTCATACTCATGTCAGTTACGGCATCCTCTCATGGAGAAATACTTATACGTCTCATCTTTCATGCCTTCAGCACTAACAAAATCGAGCTTTTCGGATTATTTTTCACTGTCCTCGCGACGGCAGCGCCTCTGCTATTCTTCGCTGCAACACCATCTTAACTATTACTAAATTGTTTCGGTTTAATCTTATTGTTGCATAAACAAATAACAAATCAACTGTCTATCAGTTTCATTGATTCTGAGCTTTTAGCAAATACCAACTGTACCAAATTTGATGCTAACAATATTTTTTTGTTTCAACTAATTACGGTAAATCATCGTCATCCTTCTGCTCGATCACATTATGGAATCATTTACCCACGTCTCTAAAATCCAAAGTTTATTTCATCTCGTTCAAGAAATCATTAAATTGTTAAATTTTTGATGTTCTTGCTTGTTGAGTTGTACTAGATATGTGTTCTTATATAAATATTTATTTCTGAATTGCTTCATTTTTTCCTTTCATACGTTTTTATGTTTTCTATTCCGTTATGCTTACTGTTATTTCTTACTTGATATATCGGTTCTATTGTTCGCTCTGCTGCTAATCCTTGTATTATTTAAATGCAATCTTCAACGAGGGTGCCGTCGCAGTCTCGTACTTTGGGGCTCTCGTCTGTACATCTTATATGCTGTAATTAACATACGATCTAATAATAATAAACTGATTTGATGATGCTGCTGCTGCTGCTGCTGCTGATGATGATCTTTGTCGGCGGCCGCACGAAAGGGGTTTTTCCCTGAGCGTCGTCTTTGGGAGCATATATGAGCACTTCCACCAAATGTCACGCACTAGAGGCGGTGCGCAAGAAGGTAGAAGTGACGCGTCGTGAAGCAATAAACTGACGCAGCTTGTTGGGCCAATTTGAGCCCGCAAAGACAGCAAAAAGAAACTCGGCGGCGGTGGAAGCAGCGAGCTTGAGCGTCGGGCGTCGAATCGGGAGCGGGAGCTCACTCGGTCGTTATTTATGACTTGCCCCAAGAACATCACAGCATGCGCCGCGAGCTTATCTGACGGGCCCATCTACCGAAAGTTTCAGGACACATCAATAGTCTGATATCGTTGCCGCATCGTTGCGCTACAACAAAAAAAAAAAAAAAACAACAAAAAACAGAGCATTCCCACTCGGTGAAGGTGTATTACCAGCGGCGCTGTATATGTGGTGATAAATATGTTGACAATAAATATGTTGGTTGAAAATAAAAGACACATAACACAATAAATATCGTTTTTCTTTCGCGACTTTTTGTTGTTTTACTAAATGGCATACTCGGTGCTTCTTTTGGTTTTTAACTTCCTCTTGTTAGCTTTTTTTGGATTTATTGTTTGGTCCCCAAGGTCACCATCGCTTTATGATCGCTATGATATACGGCCAGTGGCTCTGTGGCAACACTAGAACGGTTCTCAATTGGCCAATGTAAGGTCTATACACGACCGATGACGCGCCGAACCCTTCCGAGAGGAACCCCACGAACAACTTTCCGTCTGGCCGAGACACGTCTAAGTGGAAATCATCCCCAATTACGATGGGAGTGAAGTCGGCAGGAGTGATGCAACCAAAGGTGCATAAGCTTGGCGTTTGTGGCGCGATCTTCGTCCGTATTACGTGCCGCCCGCCGTCGCCCGCTTCCGTTCACGGCGGTGTTGTTCGCAGGCACGCTGTTATTCCGCAGTCTTCGACGCACGCGACCTACCCATTACACAGGTGGAAGGGAACTCATAAAGTGATGTGGCTTGCCTATATAGCCAGTGACCTCAAACCGCATTCCATACTAAACAGTCTATTCCGGTTTTACTTTTCTTATAACGATATTTTTTTTAAAAATCACAATATGTTTTGACACTTCTTGCGATTAAACGCAGCTAGGGCATACCCAGCGATACGCTTTTGCTTTATGCTTTTGCTTTATGCTTTAGCTCTTTTAGCTATGGGGTGGCGGCCGTCTTTTTTGCCTACGCACACAAACCGACAGAATCTACCGTATAACAGCTCCGCTGTAAAACGCGATGACAAAGCGGCGCCGAAGGTGGGCGGTCAAAAACTAGGAGCGCACGTGGCAATATGGAGGCTATGGCTGTTTCCAAAAATATAAATCCTGGCTACGTGCCTACTGTAAATGCGGTTGCCTTACTTTGTATAGGTTATATCTTTGACATATATCAATATTACGAGTATTTTGCTGACTGTGTATATTGCGCTTGTTCGCCCTAACTTGTTGACTATGAGTATAACCATCGACATGCCTTGTTTGATTACTTGATCACCAAAAGTGCCCTTTTCTGCTTGGATCTTAGTGAAATGTGTGCAGTATTTTGTTAATAAATAAATTGCGAAAAAAAGTGGGGCTCTTACACGAGTATACACGGTATAGTCGTAAAAGTATGAATAATTATGGGAAATAAATAAAAGAAACAACGGCTTTTCTATAGGCTTGCGCTAGTCCAACTGAGAGAATTTCAAATTGATGCGAGACCGAGAATACCCGAGTGAACGTTTAACGCCTGATATATTTACCACGAAAGCTTTGGACTCCATACTTTTTGTGGTCTGTCATCGTGTAGCGAGGCGCTTGCGCTCGACATTCCTATTGCTTTCGCTATAGGAAAATTGTTTGTACAATTCTGCTCTGTCATTCTATTTTCTTCCTTTCTTCTGTCGAGTGCTTCACAAAGAGCGCGTATCTCAACCCGCAGACCTGTGGTGCACCTTTTCAAATCGTGCGCCAGCTCGCAGCTCCTCCTCACGAAGTTGCGTGCACATGTATAGTTGTGTCAGTATAGTAGTAGCAGCTACGTGAAGCTGATGGAAGTTCAAACAATGGTTGCGAAAGTCGGTTCACCGACTGTCCTTTGTCAGGACGGCGATGCTGACGGTTTTGCTGACTCGGCGAAACCCATTTCTGCGGAAGCAATGTGCCTCGGCCTCGCTCACAACGGAATTCCATATACGCAGCACTCTCATTTGTTATTTTCCATTCTTCTCTTTGTTGAACCCTCCCCCTCACTCCCCACTCCCCCCACTACCTCTCACTTGCGCTAATTATTATTTTTTTTAATGTATGCAGAACCTGCGAGATCCGAACCACTTATGGCACATTCGAATGGCCGTTTCGTGCTATTTAGAGCGTTCCTATACGGTTCTACAATTTTATGTGAGAGGGCGTCCAAGCTCCAATGCGACGATAAGAGTGGTCTAATATAGCGACAGTCTGTACTTCATTAACCATAGTGAAGTTGCCTTAGTCCACTATATATAGTAAAGCTTAACTGCTTATTTCTATAGGACATTTGTAATGGCTGCGGAGGCCCTTTCGAACGACCACTGGATTGTGTCATTCGAAAGTTATTTTGCCGGTGGAACTTTCACGGGGCTGGAGACATCCGCTCTCTGGGCTGCGCCAGTCGCCTCTGAGAGCCTCGTACAGCTCCTTACGTCGAGGTCGCCCCATGCAGTGCGTGTAATAAGTATACGTGCCTCTCCTCGGTTCAGACTCAAACATGGCGCGTGATGCCCCCTTGAGCATTTTCGTGAGCGGCGGTGTGCCCCCATCGCATCTGCAAGCTTTACTGAGTTCACAGGGACGCGAATGATAGCGCTGCAAATTGCTCGCTCTCTGAAATGCGGCGGTTAAGTTCGCCATCCTGCAGAGTTAACGTCACTTACACATTTCGAAACCGAACTCACACGTGCGAGCAAGGTGCTTGCTTGGCGCGCACCTAATTAGCGTTACCAAGCGATGCACTAATCATAAAAATCGGCCATTTTCCGCGCGATTATAAGATAAGACTCTTAAGTAAACGGTAATTAAGGAAGCTATAGCAGTACATTAACTGTATACTGCATTTGGACCTGCGCGTTCAAGTTCATATATAGTCAAGCCTGAATTAATTACTCGGTTGCTAGTCAGAACTTTGTTTTTTTTTTCGATCACTGTATGGCGTGCTGCGGTGAGATTCCATATAGTGTTCCCTTATATGGCTATGGGAGCCATATATACACGGACGGCCGTGAAATTTTATCGCGAATAAAACGGTGTTCTGACGATCGCAGAAAGTCCCCCTATTATAAGGTCGATTTGTACCTTCGTGAACTTTCTCCATGATTAGGTCTTTGCATATTATGAACCACGCTAGTTTTGCCACCTCGTTTGAAGGCGTAGAAACGTGCCTGCGTCATGAGTAAACTTCGTATTCGGCAGGAATAAGCAGGATTTCGATGCCTCTAGCTGCGCATCAGCGCTGGAACTGTAGTTGTCTTTCCTAAACGCAGCAGTTCGAAACGGAGGAGCTGAATCCGCAGTTGTCGATCCGAAAAGTTTAAACTAGTTTTGCCTTACAGAGGCGCTACCTATAGCCATTTTGTTTACCGTTTTAAAGTAAAGGCGCTCGTGCTTGCAACCTTCCGATGCTCCCTCTCCTTCAAAAATTTCTGCCACGCATGGTTCATTTCTCGGGCAGCACAGTCGTTCATGCGATCCCAACCCCCAACCCCTTCCTTCTTCCTACTTCCAGACCTGCCCATTCTTCGACTGAGCAACATATAACCACGCCGCTCCTGGTTCGAGCGTAGCCAAGCATTTTCGAAACTTCTCCCCAAAAGCGGCGGTGCATCCATGCCTCGCTTCAGTAAATAACGGCAGCCCGCAGTTCTCGCCTCGTAAACAACAACTAGCCCCACGCGGCGACGCTGAGCGTGCGTGTGTAACGAGGTTACGCAACTTTTGAGGAGCGGGGCCAGGCGGTGCAATAATGTATACGTCGGTTGTGTGTGCGAACTGTCTCGGTGGGGCGCATTCGCCAGGCCCCATATATATATGTACTCCCCGCCGTACTCGTCTGTGTGCCGTTAAAAGGACGGCAAGGGATCGCCACCCCTCGTTTCTTTGTTGCGAGCGCTCGAGCGGCGACCGCCGCCGACCGAAGGTGCGATGCGGAGTTCCGTGGCGTATCCGTAATGACCGCGTCTGGCGCGCGCTCATGAAAGCTGTATAACGTGTCGGAAATTACTCGGCCGTCCACCGCAGTGCCGAGCGAACGCGGGCCGAGTCATCGATTCGCGCTGGGCGTGTCGTTGCTTTTTTTTTCGCGTTTGAAGCCGCCGATGAAGAGTCCGGGTGGCGAAAATATACCGCGAAAGGTTGCCGGCAGCGTCGGAACCAGCGGCCCTTGGTCGAAAAATATATGTATATTTCTAAACTTCGGCTCACAGAGTGTGCGTTTATATGTGCGCTGTTTCGAAGTTGGCCTAAACTATCGCTGCTTTTTAAGTGAAGTATAAAAAAAAAACCTGCGGGTTCTACAGCGTGCTCAAACCTGCAGGCTTCCCTTTGTGGTCGGCCGCGTCCAACCTCGGAGAGTTCTCAACTTTCGCACCGCGTACGGGAGTTGATAGAGAGCGTTTGGTGAATGAGAACCGCTCGGAGTGGCTTCAAGCGCTCTTGCAGGTTTTTATGATATGTGCTTTAACTTTGGGACATGTGTCCGTTGCTTGAAAACTTAGCAAGCATCTGGAGCTAACGCCACAACAGTTGAGCAGCCAGCTATCTGTATGCTGTTAACCTTGCCACCGGATCGTATGTCAATCAATCAATCAGTCAGTCAATTGACAAAATTGTAAATCTGGCTGAAGCAGAAAAGGATGGGTTGTAACAAACATGAAACAAAAAATACTGAAAAGAAAGAAGAGGGAAAAAGTCTTCATCCCTTTCTTTCTTTCTTTCTTTCTTTCTTTCTTTCTTTCTTTCTTTCTTTCTCTCTTTCTTTCTTTCTTTCTTTCTTTCATTTATGTCCCTATCCATCAAAACCCATCAAAACAGCCACCCGCTTGGTTGTCCTGATCGGTTCCGTCCACTTTGTGCTATCTTTCAACATGTTTCTCTAACTCGAGGCGGGTTAAAAGCGGTATTGTCTCACTACCTCTTCTCGAAACGGTTTCGCTTTGCCTTATCACCGGAGGGAATCGTAATTATACTTTCGTGCTAACATGTAGCTCTCATCTCTCCGCACTACTTGCCTTATAAGTAACCATAAACGTCTTCCCTAGCTCTTGAAGGTCTGCTGATATTTTCCCGACTTTGGCCGTCCTTCGCATATAGTGGTTCTGAGTTCTTCCTTTCATTGTCCTTCAACGCACCTGCCTCAGCAGGCCTCATTTTAGCCCCTTGAGTTTCTTTGGGTGCTATCCTCCTTCACATAGGAATTGTTTCGTATTCAAACAGTACATGCTGTTCATATTACTGTATCGTATGTATGTATCTCCATCTCAACTGACGCCTTCTTGTCGCAGGGAAGCTGTTAAAGATGCTTCTAATTCCTCAATGCCGCCTGAATTCTACATACCCATCTCGTTTTCCATGTTGCCTTCCTCTTCTATATACCGCTTAAGCAAGGTATATTAACTGAGTGACTATCTCGACAGCAGTAATATGCATTAGTTCAAATATACTATATATATATAGTCACCTGCAGTTTATCTTAATCTGGGACGAATTCGCAAAGCTTTCCTATCGTAATAGCTGCATGCAACTGGCAGGCTGGGCGCCACCGCATATATGGGTAAGATATCACGATCGGCTGGGACCTGCCATCACGAACAGTTCTCAAGCAAGAACTTTTATGTGAATGTGGGTCCTGACCTTCAAACTTCGCTCCTCTGACGGTTTCTTTCAATACCAACTCTGTTTTATGACTTTCTTCCGACGTTGCGTAAATAGCAGTCATATTCTTTCGAATGCACTTTCTTTTGTGCAGTTCTTCGTCAAACCGTCCATTGACGACTGGGTCATAAGGCAAAAAAAAAAGAGGACAAATAACATAAACGAGATTAAAATTACTTCATAATTAGTTTGATGAGTTATCGATTCCTTCCTATATATTGTGCTCTCATTTTGATTCTCATGATCCAGCCGTTCTTATGGGTGAGTCCGTGAGTCCGTGTGTGTTACTTATTGTGGTCGCCTCCTCTTTGTGCTAGAACTGCGAGAATATCAGCAATAACGCTTTGTCAATTGCCAGCTCGGTTTAGCACTCGACCGTGCTTTTACCGCGACCTCTTTCTGACTCTTTTATGGCTTATGCGTATGTACGTGGAAAGCGTGCCAAGCAGGCTTCTTTATGCACCTACCTCGGGTTCATATAGAATTTAAAGCACATTTCGCGCTCCCAGCTTTTGTTGAAATATTTAATCCTCAATCGCTCTCTGTGTTCCCAACCACTTGTCGACGATTCAAAGTCGTGTAACGCGACGGGAGTGTTTCTTTCTTCTACCCCTAATCCGGTCACAAAAATAACCTTTACATTGCGTATGGGAATCCATTGTAGAAGGAAGAGTCTCGTTTAACGTGGGGCATGCTTCGGCGGAGGCCGCGAAAGTGGTCTCCGCTTTCCACTTCCCAAAGCACACCCATCGAGCCACTTACTCGGTTTTGCAAGCACCAGACCCGCTTTGTATTCGTGATTCTTTCATTTCTTTCCTCTTTCTCTCTCCCTCTTCTTTTTTATATGGCGCAGCGTGCCTGGTCTCCATGCCGGCAGCAGCGCTCACAATGAACGCTGAGAGCCAACGTCGCTGTGAACCACGCGCTCCCTCTGTCGCTCGCCCAGTTTCATTTTAGAGCGCGCTTCGAGCCCACTGCAAGTACAATAATACGTGTCACACGTTTCAAACCGATGTAAGTATACACAGACGTCGTTCTGCGTGCTTAACGCTTTCAGCTCGCGCCTCTCTCTCGCGCGCCGAGAAGAAGGCGGCTCTTTTTCCGTTAATGACAAGAATACGGATCGAGCGCGCAGTCTTTGAAAGGCCCCGTCCCCTTCTCCCTCTCTCCTCCCGCGTTCCCGCCCGCTTCCCTGTAGGGATCGCGGCCTCCCGTCGCGACGGATGTCAAGTATAATATCCAAGCAAAATATGTATTCCTCGCGCGACGCCGAGCGAGAGAAGCCAGGCCGCCGGACTCCTCCCCTTTTCGTCGCTCGTTCACCCAAGCGAACTTGCGGTTTCGCCCAACACGCCCGCGTCCCACCCCGCCGCGGATCGCGCTCAATGCCGCGGCTCACACCCGACGCACCTCCCGTGTCGTCGGCGCGCCACTCTGGCAAAGTAGGTGCGAAGGCAGCTTTATTTCCGCTCGGTTGGCGACGCCGCGGTGCCTATTCGAACGGCAATGGGGCCACAATGGCAAATCCACTTAGAAAGCGTTTCTTCCCGCGTCACAACAGCGCTGACGCCTGTTACGAACCTATAGTGTGCGAGGCACAGTACATCGGAGGCCGCCGCTGCCTCGCACCCAAGGCTGCTTGCAGCTGATCCTGCAGTACACAGTAGCCGAGCGCTTGAAAGCAGGGAGACCCCCCGGTGATGAAGCCGCCGATGCGGAGATGAGAAGGGGCGTTCGCATCGCGTTCGTTAAAATCGGAACGGGGGGCCGCGGTGGACGAGAGAACGCAGGCGCAGTCGTGCAAGAAAAAGGAGCCCTGCCCCCTGGAGCGGAAGCCACGTGCACGCGGTAGTATATAGGGGTGGCCGTACAGTATCTATTCAAGGACAGGTGGGCATGTTCAAAGACCGGCAAAGTAGTTGACCATATTGTTTTAGACCAGCAGAATGCGGGAATTTCCTACCTTAATGATCTCCTAATTTCTAGTTTCCTGCCATCTCTCTCTGTTAATAAACAATGGCCATACAGTTTCCCGAAAATTGCAGATGCGAAGGCTTGTGATCGGTGCCTATATATAGTTCCGCAAATACTAGAATAAACAATTATGAAGATCCCACTTACTGTAAGAATCGATGCTATGCGAAGCATTTTGTGGGTATGCCTGGGTATCCAGCAATATGTTAGGGGTTCTGGAATGGTTACCAGACGGAGCAACGTGCTTGTGTAAAGCGAGCTAATGTGTCTGTGACGCGAGCATATAATGCCGCACTTATTTACATCGGAGCGCACCACGACTGCTTTGCCAAGTATAGCCTCTCTCGAGCCGCAAGTTATATAGACCCGATAAGAGCATGGAGAGATAAGACCCGCATGTTGCCCATCGCCGAGCCATGAAGTTTGAATGTCTGTGGCATTGCGTGGTTCTTGTGGCCAGGCCCATTCGCATATACCCGAAGTAAGTGCCGGTTGGTATTGAACAAAAACGCGAATTGAATTTGTCTTGGGCACATTGCGTATAAAGTGCATAGGCAGCATAGTGAAACGAGCCTTTTTTTCCTGACTCTACTTCTTTCTTTTCATACATCGCTCCCGACCAGCCGAACTTGGTGGTAGCGTAGCCGGAACACCACTCCGACCACCGTCAAAAAGTGAAACAATAAAATGAAAAAGGAACTGAAATAGAATCGTTAAATATTATCCGGGACCTGCACCAAACCTTCGCGTCTTCAGGTATTCAAGACAGACGACGTAAGAGACGCTCCTGCTTATTTTTATACTTGCACCCGTCCTGTGTACTTGTGTCTTCTTTTTCTGTGTTTCTTGCGCTACTCGGCGAGGTTTTCAGCTATCAACAAACAAAAGCCCTAATAAAAGCCCTAAGAAAAGCCACCGCCCCCCCTTTATTCTATACTGCAGGCGTCAGAAACTTTCTAACTGTCTTTCTTTTCACCTGGGAGTCCGTTCTCTCTAACCAAATGAGCTAAAAAATAAAAAATAAGAAAGTCTAAATAAATTTATTTCAATCTTGCTTCATGACCAATAAAACTGCCACAACCTGAGGGCAATTGTAACTCAGCACGCCGGAGAGGAAGGATTCACATAACAGTGTAGTAATGGCTAAGACTTGTTCAGTCGCTGCAGCAAAGTCGAATTAGTTAATGATGAAGAAAACGTTTTATTGAAAATAAATGGGTAAGACGACTTTTCCTGGTCATTGCCATATGTAAAAAAAAAAAAAAAGGAGATCACTTTATATAATATCGAGTTTCAATAATATATATATATATATATATACCGGTGTCACAAAATACAGGGGATCGATCAGGATCGATCACTTCGAAAGTGCACCGCGTGGCACCTCTGCCTAAAAAGGAGCTTAAGAGATATACCTCAAGATAAACTGCACCAGTCAATTACGCTTCCACACTTAATAAGACCACTTTTTACCTGAGCAGAGGCTTGGAAAATCGCCCATCAGAAGCAGGCGAAAGCGAGAAACGTGTTGCGACGCCAGCTTGAAGTTTTTCTGCTCGGGCTACCCGTGACGTCATTGATTTGGACAAAGTCTGTTCGTGGTAATGCAGTTAATTGTTTACCAAGTCAAGAAGGATCACAATGCGTTCTAAAGAAACCGAGCAAGTTTCGAGAAATGTCCCTGCGCTGGAGGCCGGCCAGGTAAGAAAAAAAAAAGGGGGGGGGGGACATACATAGAAATACTCCCGTCAGTGTGACGCTCAAACAACGCTGAGGTTTCGGCGCGACATTCAAGTCAAGTGAAGTCAAGGTTTATTTATAGCATCGAATCGGAGGTCCCTTGGCGATAATGTGTTGCAGACATCTCGAGCTCGAGTGTGCCCAAATAGCCGTACAGTCAGCACCAGTTTCAAGTTTGAAATTTACAGGTGTAGGACGTGTGAAAGCAGATACCAAAATGCGACGTAAATGCAGTCATTCAAACAGCGGATGAAACACAGGAAGTAAAATAACTAGGGATTTTCGAACAGAGAAATTTCCAAATGGAATTCAATGCGAATATCCGAGAAAAACGACCTCCGTATATCGAATGGCATATCAAATGTATTGCTTCTAAATAGAGTAAAATGTGAAGTTTGCTTGAACGTATACGTCAAAATGCAAAGAATATTCAATTCGTAGTCAGAATTTCGAATACTTACACGTCTCTATAAATAACAAGAGAAACCACTCATGATGGGCCCAGTAAGTAAACACGTGTGCGCATGCAGAATAGAACACTCGTAACCGTACCCACTCAAAGAAAAGAATAACAATTTTACAATGCACATTAGTATAAGAGCCGAAAATAAAATTGCAAAGTGTTTAATATGCTTGTATAATGAACATTTGTGCGCCGAAAAAAAAAAGGGGAAAAGCAAATATTTAAGAAATATTTATCGAACCCAAATTGATTTAGTATTGCTCTTCAATGCCCCCTCCCCAGAAAGAAAAAAATAAGTAAACAGTAACGTAACTGCATCGAATGTGAACTGGCGAAAGGCTCCCGTCCGATACAGCATGCAGCTCCGGGAATCCGCAATGCCACGTCGACGCGGGAGGGCCCATCCATTCGGTGCAGTTCGTATAACGCTCGCCTGAAAAAGCGTGTACGGTGCTGTGTACACAAGCGCAGTCTCGGGGACAGCCATGCGGTATTGCGAGTGCTGGCGCATTTGTGTGGGTGTCGTCGTTTGGAACTAATCGGAGGTGCGCCTTGCCCGAGCCCTCCCCGAAAAAAAGCTTCACGTCGTGTGTATTTTACGCCTGGCTTAAGGATGCATGTTCCCTGTCATTCCTGGCAGCTGTTACACAGCCGCTGCCACAAATCGCTAAAATCCGTCGTCGCGTCCTTCTGGCATATGAGCGGTCAGACGAAAAGAGACATTGTAACCGCAGTGACCTTCCGAAGTATACGCTTCCGAGTGGCGCGCACGGAGTGCTTTCAAAGAGGCTTCAGAGAAGTGTGAATAAAAGCACGCATAAAGGAAGCTGCACGTGGTCGCTACTGTGGGTGCATAACAATATTTATTTCCAGATTCAGAGTACTATAACGTCCAAAGCGCTGCTAGCTGGTTCATGTAGAAACGAAACGACCTTCTCGAAGGCATACTTACACGAGTTGCTGTACCGGTAATTTTGTGCTGATGCCCCCTGAATCGGAATAGACTACTGAACCAATATGTACAAGGGTTGCAGTGCCGCAGTCCTGACTGTCGTCGGTCTAAGAAAATTTAGAGCTTTTTATCCTTGAACGATATCGAGCGTCATCCAGTAATTAACTTAGTCCCTGATATATAACATCATATCAAGACCTCACGCAACAAGAGATCGATATTTTATTAGAAGAGCAGAGAGGTCGGCCTGAGCTAGCATTCTCTGGCCTGCTACTTTGCACTGGGGAAAAAGGAAAGGGGAGAGAAAGGAGTGATGAAAAATGCCGATGAGGACAGGAAGAAGGGATGCGTATATATACTCTAACACACCGGTTTCTTAAAGCCTTGAGTCAAGTCCGCTGATCTTCAAACACTCCAGAGCAGTCCTTGTAGCTGTTGTTGTATACTGGGCGCTCACACATTGCGGACAAAATAGTACTTTCAGACAATGTCTTCCCACCATTGCCTGCTGGCGCAGAAGCCAGCATCTTCCGCTGTTATGCGTAGAGAGGGCAGACGCAAAACAGATGTTGTAGAGTTTCAAACACTTGGCAGTGTTCGCAGTTCGGGCTGTCGGCACGGCCGATAAGACAATAACATAAGATAAGCAATACTTGGCTTGACTTTAGTCTGGGGGCGAGAAGTCCTGCCAGTCTCTATTTCCCGCTGACACTCGCATGCATTTATGGTCTGGTTGATCCCAGTAATCTATGCAATCTCGCACGAGCGCCGTCGACTAAGAGTTTACATCGCTTCGGGAGTGCTCACATAACAAGTAGTGATTGAAAGTAGTGGCAATAACTTTGCTATTTCTTCTTTTTACAATTATGTTCATCATTAACTAAAACCACCTGCTTCTTCCTCTCCCGCATATACATATATATGTGTACAGTATAGCAAATTTGTCTTTCAGCTCGTCGACCCATCATTCGTCCATGAATATTCAACGATCCACGGGCGATGCTCACTGCGCGAGGATTAGAACGTCATGCCACTTAGCCTTGAAATAATTGTTCAAACCGAACGGCCCCATTTGAGTGCCCCGAACTCATAGGCCGCTCGATGAGGGGAGCGTATTATGGACGCTTACATGTCTTTCAAATGGCGCGTGGCACGCTTGCGCCCCCCCCCCCCCCCCTTTTTTTTTGTATCCTCGGCGCGACGTCATCATGGTGAGATATGTCTGCAGCTGCGCAAGGCAGCACGGCCGCGCCATCTCCCACCATTACGCGGCACACGCTGTTCCAGGTGGGCGCTGGTATAGATTAGAGGACGAAGAGAGACTCCCACCGCTCACGACCCGTTCGTCCAGCACTGCCAGTGTCCTGTCTCCCCAACCACGTGATCCGCAAGGAAAACAAACCGAGAGACCACGGTGACATTCCCGAGGCGCACATCCGGATCGACTCGGACGGAGGGCGGGCGGTGGCGCATCATTATGTGATACACGGGACGCACCTTCCTCCGCATGTTGCGAGGTAGGAAGTTAGGGAAAGGGGCTGATAGGGATGGGGGCGGCTAGAAAGAAAGGAACACCGGTGGCAGAGAGCGGGTGGCGTGACCGCGTGCATGCCATCCCCATAGCGGCGCGATCAGTAGTCTTTCTTGTTGTTTCTTTTTTCCTCCCTCCCTCCCCCCCAATCAAGTACCGGAAGGAAGCACCCAAGACACCGGAAGTCGATCGTCTGCATGGAGACAGTTGTGCCCTCCTTTCGTTTCCTTCGTTCCTTTTTTTTTAATTCTATAGTATCTTTTTGCCAGCTTGCTGGTGCATGTGCGTGTGTGTTTTGGGTCCTGTATCTGTGCCCCGCTCTCGGCGACGACGATGTCTCTGCGCCGTACAGCTCCCGCGGCAGTCCGTGTTTACTTTGATGCGCCCTTTTCATGATCTGCGGAGCGTGCGCCGCTTGTTAAAATGGTCGCGCGTGGAAGAAGACCGATCCGGGCCGCCAGCTTCCTGCCCCTGTGCCCCGTCGTTAGAAGGAGCAACTGCGCATTCGCGCGTAAACGCTTTATTCGCGTTTGGTACACACTGCAGCGATCGCGCGCGCACGCGCGCGTGCGCCACAGTGCGTGCGAGCGTGTGCGAAACTCTCGACGCTGCACTTTTCCGCGTTGTGCCGCTCCGTGAAGAGACGTGCATGCTGGCGCGTGCGCTGGTTCTCTGAAAAGCTGGCTCCCGTAATCGTTTGCCCTTATCCTCTCCGTCTTCTTTCTCGTTCTTTTCTTTTTATCATTTTCTTCTCTCTCCCATGCATGCCATTCGGCCAAAGTGATTTGGCGGAGCTTCGTAAGAACGTGAAGAAAGTTACAGTGACGTTTCACTTCTTGAACGCGGGTGACGAGCAGGCGTATATAGGTGCTATACCGCGGACGACGCTATTGGCCCTCGGTGCGCCTTGATGTCTACACTGTCCGCATCACAGACCGTATTCAAGACAGGGCTCGCACGGCTGCGCCACACGCAGCAGCCGCCGGAGTAGAACGCCCCGTTGTAAATATTTGCTTGCTGTTTAAAGTACCTATATCGTGATGTCAGCGCACATAGGGAAACAGCAAGTGTCCGCGTGCACTCGATGACCGCGGATACTCGCTGTGAAAACGCTGGTATGAGGAATCGCGGCAGCAGCAGCGAGTGAAGTGACGTTTGTGCTGTCTATCGCTTCAACGCAAACTCAGCGGCGAGAACACAGCGCACTCAAAGCTACGAGCCGTCGGTCCTCCTAGACTGTGCTCCCAAACAAGATCGCTTCCTATAGATAAAGCGCGCGCGATCATGCGCGGCCAAAGTACAACGTCTCCGCTCGATTTCCTCCCCCGGGGAGGAAATCGAGCGGCGCGCTTCCTCCCCTTGCGCACACGAAATTGAGCCGCCATGTATGTATGTATGTATGTATGTATGTATGTATGTATGTATGTATGTATGTATGTATGTATGTATGTATGTATGTATGTATGTATGTATGTATGTATGTATGTATGTATGTATGTATTTCGTTCTGTTACGTAAGGAGGAGTAACTGGGTAGAGTTGATTATGATATGTACTGCCTTTATGAGACGGCCGCACGCCGTGTCGCTTTGCATCAGATTCTTTTAACGCTTGACCCACGTTTGAACTCCGCTGATGTTCCTTTGGTTGCATATAATGATGCTTTCTGCTGTCATAACATTTCTAGGCTGCATCACGCCTGTATCGAATGCCATTAAACACATATTTGACAAAGTCCTATGTAAGCGTTTGCTCCTTGTCCTATAATGTATTAGATTTCCTTGCTAAGCATGCAAAATTACTTCTCAAGTCTACCTTCCGTTTTATCTGGCGTTCCACAAGGCACTAGCTGGTTCTACTGCTTTTTCTAATTTACATTAAAGACGTACCCACTAATATGTCCTCAAAAATACGCCTGTTCGCAGATGAATGCGTCATTTTTCGCCCAATAGCTGACGTAACTCATAAACTGGTTCTCCAAAATGATTCACTAAAATTAGTTAAAGTCATAGTGCGACTGCATGGGTGATGCTTGTGAATACTAGCAAAACATATTTGATTTATTTTCATAGACAGCACGATTACCTATAGCATATCAATACTGTCTTAATGCCTAGGATATCACTTCGCGTGCACCCCTGCGCAAATTACCTTGGCATTAATATCTCGCACAACCTAGTTTAGGGCAAGACACATCGCCAAGATTACTAACAATGCCAACCGAACTATATGGGTTACCTCAAACGGAATCTAGCACCGACATTTCCTTCTGTAAAACTACTAACTTATAGAACAATAATCCAACCCAGATTATAATATGCTAGCTCTGCTTGGGAATTGCAATGAACTTGTTCTAATCACTCTTATTGAATCTGTAGAGTGCCCCAGCTAATGTTAGCCAAACTCTTCAATGGAAAAATAAGAAAAAGAACATGGTTCAAGATATGGTTTTAGGACCTGCGGTGTTCGGTTTTCAGAGGTTTGACGAGCGAACAGCGTATAGGTCTTACAATTGTGCCTTGTACCGTCTTTTACAGTGTATCTGTTAGAACCTCGCTGGGTTTCTCTTGACGTCCGCAGCTTCACCGAGCTGGTGGAGAGAGATTTGAGAGAGAGGGAAAGCAGAGTATAAAGATAGCATCGTGAAGCATAGCGACGCGGCGAGTGTGGGTGGAGCCTGGCGGGAGAGAAAGAGCGGCGCGCACGTCAGAGGAATGCGGCCCGGGTGCGTGCCCTCTCCTGTGGCCCCCAAGGCAGGGGAGGTCAGGCGAGGGAGGAGGGGCGTTCTTCTCCGGTGGTTGCTAGGGTGCCTCGATGTCCTCCTCGCCCGCCACTCCGCACAGAGCGGAGACAACCGCGTCGTCTACTACGGCGTTGGCCATGCGCATCGCGGGCGCCGTAGGAGACGCCTTTGGCGGACGCCGTAGGGACGCGTAGTCTGCGCTCGTGTGTCTTGTGTGCGGTTTGGCACTACTTTACTGGCCTTCGCCCAGCTCCACTGGTCTCTGGTGTTTGCAATAGCAGAGCCACGCATAATTTTTGTCTTCTTCTTTTTTCGTTGAGCAGCTTGACTAACGTTAGCTGGGATACACGTTATATGGAACTGTAAGGAAAGTAAGGAAAAGGGTTGCCCCCCCCGCATCATATGAAGGGGGACCTCACCGCACAAGTTTTCTATGTAGCTTGTGGTCTTCGCGCTGGCAAACCGCTAAGTGGTGGAATAGTAGCCGTGAAAGATGTCTAATATGTGCGCTTTTAGCGTCTCAACGACGACATGAGTGGTCATCGGATGCTCCTGTGCAATGAGAATCGTTGCAGCTGTCGAAGAATGTCTCGGGAGGCCAATACATGTCCGAAGTGCTTAGGGTTGTACGCTCTGTAGTGCAAGAAGATTAGTCTTGCATGTGTTGGACAAGACTGTAAGACTGTATCGAAGAAATCCGAGAAAAAGTGCCGTATACGTAGCTCATGTAGAGCACGGATGGTCCCCACGATTTTCCAGCTATGAATCTAAACATACTCTCAACATAAATTAGTTTTTCTTCATGTAGGAGACATTGGGAATCCAAGTGAACACGTGGTCCCCGATAACGCCTAAGAACCTGTGAGTTTTCTTATACACAATCGACTGACCCTCGATGCACACCAGGTAGAAATACATCAATTTTCGTGTAAATGCCACTAGTGCACATTCTTCTGTAGATATTGTCGGACCTTGTCGGCGAAGGTATGCCGCTCTCATGGTTGCCGCTTTCTGTATTCTGGCGCGAACTTGTGGCCATGTCACGCCGGACACCCAGATGCAGATATCATCGGCGTATCATCGTCGTAGCGTTTTGGTGAGCTCCACTAGAACTAGAATGAAAAGAATGGGGCTCAACACTACGCCTTGTGGGAAACCAGGAGTGGAAATATATCTATTTGTCGGGCCATCTTCTGTAAAAGGAAACACCGATATCCTTGAGAGATAGCTCCTGATCCATCTGGCGACTAGAAATTCTGCAGCCTCAAGAGCTTGGAGAATGGCTTTGTGGGTTACGTTGCCGTATACAGGCACCTTTCCTGTGTAAGAAAAGTGCCACAGAGAGATGCTTCATTAGCTTTTCGTTACTGTACGGAGGTCACAAGATCAATGACGCTGTCAACTGAAGACCGTCCACGTCGAAAACCAGCCATATCATCAGGGAAGATGTTATAGCATTCGAGGTTCGAAAAAGACATGAGTTCTAGTGGAGCCTCGACTTCAATGCTTCAATCTGTAGAGTAATTTCTGTAATTTGCACCGTCATTCCTTAAATTAAATGCTCATGAAATGCCTTAACAGAGCAGTTAATCATCTTTGTCATGGAACCCTCGTCCCATAACTTATGTGGCAGAGACGCCTGCAGGCGTTACACCCTGTAAGGTACACTGCGAGAAGGAATAGCCTGCAGACGTTATGGTACTCCAAAGAAAGAATGGCAGTCGCCGTGGTGGCGTATATAGTGTCTTTGGTGTCGCGCTGCTAAGCCCGAGGGCGCGGAATGAAATCGCGGCCGCGGCGGGCGCATTGTGATGGGGGCGAAATGCAAGAACGCCCGTGTACCGTGCATTGGGTGCACGTTAAAAAATCCCAGGGGGTCAAAATTATTGCGCAATCTCCCAATACGGTGTGCCTCATACCCATATCGTGGACTTGGCACGTAAAACCCTCGAATATTTCTTTAGATAAGGCAGAATGCCACGAGTATACTGAGAAGGTGCACGCTGGCCGAGAGCTTCACGTGTCGCACGCGCCCAGCTATGGTTCGTGTTTGTGACCCCATGCCGCCAATTGTTGCGACCGACTGTACGAGGTGGTCGTTGTTCACGCATATAGCGGCAATGGGGAGGCGTCGGCGCGATTCCAAGAGACGCACTATTTGCGCAGCCGGGCGCAAATCCAGTTAACCAATATATGTTGTGTTGCAGCTATTGTATGTAAACGGGCATAGCGCATTCAAGACTCCCTTCTTGAAGGAAAATGGCCTGTCGGTGAGGACACATCAAGTCCGGCATACGTTTGGACCGCCGCGTCATTTGTATGGCAGAGGAGAGCGCATTCTTTACACAAAGTTGAAAGCGGCCGCGACAGGGCTTGTGAAGAGTGTGCCGCCACTAATCTGTTTACATATATACACGAATGCCATCCTTACAAACGAGGGTTAAACGCTACTAACCACTTTTTTTTTTCTTTCCTTGACTGCAACAAGAGGGAGGTGGGGAGGCGGCAAAATCCTCGGTGTAAGCCCGTCTAATCCTCCTTGTGCACGCTTTGTCCGCAATCCGAAGGATTATATGCGGATTTCCTTTTCACTGCCCGACGTGAGCTGTCGCGGACGGCGATCCGCTGTGCGCGCAACGCAGCTTTAGGGGCTGCAGGTGAGGCTGACAGCTGAGCTCAGTAGCCAGTGACGCGAGCGAAAAGGAGAATCAAGAGAAAATTACGCGGAAAAAGCCGGAGCGTGTTGTATGTAGGGACAATTTGCTCCTTTACCTTGGTATGCGTGGACAACAGTAGGAAATTTCTTTTGGGAGAAAAGGAGACGGGAAAGGAGGGAGCCGAAATTGAATCGGAACGAAATAAGCGGCGATAATATAGGACTACTTCAGTTTAGAAACGACAGCACAAAGCTGGAAGATGCGCCTTGGTTACTCCCATACCAAAAACGAGAAAAGGGGATGTAACAGGAAGGTCAGGTCGCAAAGCGGGCAGAACATTAAAATTTTGTCAGAGCTGTGAGAGAGTGAAAGATAGTGGCCGTGATCAAAGCAGATGCTCTCTCGTATTTGTGGCGTACAGGCTACCACAAAAGTTTACGGGAGGCTCGAGAGGCGGCTGGGAGAGAGGGTCTCTCTACAGCCCCTGGTGCAGACTAAGCCCAGGTCTCAGCGCGCTTGTTTCTTCAATAAAGTTGTTTCACTCACTCACTCACTCACTCACTCACTCATGGACATAAATGGATTTGCGCTCTGTTACGGTATAAGGTTTCTAATTTATAGGTTCACTATGTGTATAGGTCGCAAGAAAGCCCTAAAGACTGAATATGTTAAAAAAGGAATTCTCTCTCCATCCTCCTCCTTTTTTATAAGCGGTGTTCCGTATACTTTTGAGGCAGACTGCACATGAGATCATTTAACAGAGCTATCCGTGCCCGTTGAAACCTGAGTGTGCTGTTTGAGGTCGCTCTGACATGTCGAAGAACGAGGAAACATTGATGCCAGTTATGGTGCTGAAAGCTCTAGCGGAAGGGTTAGGGACATGCCAGGCTAGTGCGTCTTTCTTTAAGTACTATTTATTCGATGAAGATTAAGAAATATTACGATTTCCATAATTTAGTTTCCTTTAAGACAGGCGCGCGCGGCAATTTTCAGCGCCTGCTTGGACAGAAAGAAGAGGATGACTGAAATGGGGCTTCTTCCTTGAGCACCTTCTATTTTTTTTTATAGGGTTTTACGTGCCAAAACCACTTTCTGATTATGAGGCACGCCGTAGTGGGGGACTCCGGAAATTTGGACCACCTGGGGTTCTTTAACGTGCACCTAAATCTAAGTACACGGATGTTTTCGCATTTCGCCCCCATCGAAATGCGGCCGCCGTGGCCGGGATTCGATCCCGCGACCTCGTGCTCAGCAGCCCAACACCATAGCCACTGAGCAACCACGGCGGGTGAGCACCTTCTATTTCAGTGAAGCCAGCTTTGACAGACTGCTTTCTCTTTTTCTCTCCTTTTCATTTTTCAGCGCTACACATATATCCAAGTTAAGGGACAGATTTTGAGGCGTGTCCCGTGTGTAATATGCAGGCTACCAAACTTCAGCAGCGGCGATAGCTCTGAGACCATGAGTCTGAAAATATGAGAGAAAATTTTTGCAGTCCTATATATGGTTACAATATTCGCGAAACTGATTCGTGTTTGACACATTTTAGTCTGTCTGCAACATACATTCGACCCAAATATCGGCCTTCTAAAGCCCAAAAGTGATGCAGTTGGCACACTAGGCATAGATCACTTGCCCTATTCTATCACCTCGATTTGGCAACGTCGTAAGAAGTGTGCCTATCATACATGAGAGAGTAACGTCGCCAAGTATGCATGCACAAGGAAAAGAGAACGAACCGAGAGGCGGAGGGCGCAATCCAACAAACAAACCGTTCTTTCCCATTTGAGCCATTTTGCCTCCCTTTTCGCGCGTTTGAGATCGCAAAGGGTCGCTATGTCCGCCTCCTTCAAGTCTCACGCATGAAGCGCGCTGGAGTGGAAACCACTCCGTCTGTCGGTGTAAATGCGAAGAGCGACGGCAGTGTAAACATTTGGCGCGGCGCCAGACACCACGAGGCACTCACAGGGCGCCACGCATGATCTCGCTGAAGCAACCACAGACCAAACAAATAAGAGAGAAAAAAAGAAAAGCTGAAAGAAGAAACCGAAAGACCAATCGAACAGACGTTCTTGAGCGGCCGACGCCTAAACGGTCAAGGCGTGAACAATGCCACAAATTCGACAGCACAAACAATATGTGGCGCCCGAAGAAATGGCGTTGCGAGTACGGGTTCCACCTTCGGCACACACGCTTTCTGGACGAGGAAAAGCCAGGTGTATATTTTGCACATACCGATCGATGTGCACAAAACATTCGCTAGAGAGAGAGAGAGAGAGAGGCTGAGCCCCACTTCGCACCCCGCGTTCCTTCTTTCTTCCGATAACACTAGAACTCCCATCTTCTCGACGCGAGCACGCCTAAGTAAACGCTGAACCACTTAAGTGAATCGAGAGCGACTGACCTCAAACCCATATACGCCTTAGCCGGAATAAAAACGAAACAGACAAGTAAGAAAAAATGCGGCCGTGGTTTCTGGCTCACTGACCATGCACACACTATAGACACTTCTCCGCATCTATAGGCATCGGAAATATTAAAAGCCGAAAGAAAACATTGCGCCATTGGGGAAGACCACATAGCCTAAGAGGGGTAAAAAAAAAAGATGGTAGGGAGGCACCGTCTGCATACGCTTACTATATACTGTAGGGACGCATGCGTCCGAAGGCTGCAGTTTTTGATGTGTAGCAAATAGTTTCCGAAGAGGGGACAGTGCTTTTCTTTTCCGCTTTATAAAAAAGCAGCTCACGCGCACTTTGCTCTGTACCTATGCCCTCACGTTTGCCCTCCCGGCGATTCCATTATATTTGCCGTGACACCCCTCTGCTGACCACACAACCCTCGGCTATATAGGCGTAATGGGGGTGTCAGGAAAGGGCGTGTAGGGGAGGGGGGAGACGGCGCTGTCGGGGATGTCTGTGCCGGCCCGGCAAGGGGCTTCACAGCTGAGCCCCGAGAATGTCAATGGCATCGCCACCGGTATGCCTGCCCTGTTGTTGTATATAGCAGTGTCTGCATGGGGGAAGCTGCTCAGTTGTTCGCGGTTCTAGCGGTACTTGGGCACGGACAACGAGATCCGAAGCTTAGATATACCGCGCTCTTGACTGGCAGTTGTGTGCTGTCTTGTCCGAGGTCTTATCACATAGCGATAATCTCCGATATATGCGAGTAGGATATACAAAACACGGTTTGAAGCGACTGAAAATGCGCTCATTCTTTACACAGATTCTTACGTTTACCAGCTACACCTGGACGGCGAGAGATGGCGATATATGGAGGATTCCGAGTTATAATTTTCGTTTTCTGAAGATCAAATGTCCAGCGCACGCTATGGTTCCTTTTCTTAAAATTCTGTTTCCGTCAGAACGCTGCGAGAGGAAATCGCACCCGCAACCTCGAGCTCAGCAGGAGACCGTTATAATCGTTGAGCGGCCACAGAGGGTATTCTGACCACAGCGGGTACCCTCATCAATTAGGATATCGGACGTTTTACAATCAAGTATTCAATGTTTGGAGGAATTTTATTGCGCAGTATTGTCTTTAATCACCGACTGAAGCTACAAACGCTCTATCTTTAAGCATTTGAATACCTTCATATACATAGTACCACCATTGACTGTCCTAAGCGAATATATCCGCTTAGGACAGTCAAGTTTAGATATGTCTTGCACTTAATATGTAGTATAATTATATACTGTTCTCTCTACGCTTGCCTTGGAATTAGAGTTCTCGAATGTTCGCGTATAGGATTGTTGTTGTTATTGCAGGTCACCCGAATTCACTTAAAAAAAATAAACACTTGGTACATTCTGCGCCTATAAGCATGAAATCTTTATTCGTTACATGATAATTGTGCGTCATTCGGTGTTCAGTGCTCTGGGTCACTCTTGCTCAAAACGCGGAGTGAGAGAAGGAGGAAAGGTGGAGAGGTTGACCCGGAGGTCATGTCTCTGACTTGCTGCTCCACGTAGAAGGAAAGTGTTGATGGTAAAACAAGGGGGGAGGGGTCATTGCGATAAAACAAATGCATTGTCGGCTATTTTGCTTTACCTGTATATGATCTCACGACATGCCTCGCTAATCTCGGCATGCAAAGCTTCCTGGTAATTCGGAACAGTCAGAAGTGTCCCTTTATATTGCTATTTCACACTGGTGCGAGAAGTAACGTAAAGGAAAGCACAGCGATATTAATCCCATGGGACACAACGCGCAAAATGTCACTGGTCAGCTGGTCTTTCATGAATGCCGCATCCCAACCACAACTCGCCCACACGAAAACCTCATCACGTGCATCATATGACTACACGTCACTCGCTTACACGGAAGAAAGAAAGAGAGAGAGAGAGAGAG
The DNA here is from genome assembly GCF_023375885.2 of Dermacentor andersoni. Classification (NCBI taxonomy): domain Eukaryota; kingdom Metazoa; phylum Arthropoda; class Arachnida; order Ixodida; family Ixodidae; genus Dermacentor; species Dermacentor andersoni. The sequence continues at coordinate 70,763,659 of NC_092815.1, read as the reverse complement.
AGAAATAGGAAAGGCAATAAAGAGATTAATTGTCGATTTCCGGACTACTTACTCCTCGTGAAACATAATGTGCGTCCCTGTCCCACTCACAGTCCGACTTGGAGACGCTGCATTTCTTGAGTCGCTTGTGAAATGTTTGTCGCTTGTCGCGGTTTACTAGGTTTGTTGACATTCCAGTTTCTTCAGCACTAAACTAACAATTTCATCGAGCACTACTGATGTACATCACTGAAACCAGCCTGCATTTGTATAATCAATCCTTTTACGCCGTTGAGCAAGCTTTTATTTTATTTTCGGCGGGGGGGGGGGGGGGGGGGGTATATGCTATTTTAACAGGCGCCCATCTCAGACGAACCAAAAAAGGATGGCTACAAGACCAGCGCTAAATCGTAACTAAAGTTTACTCGGAGCAGGCAGCGCACACATAAAAAACAACGAATGTGCACCGAACGCACCGTGGCAAGGATAATCGTATACGGTCGTGAAGCGCACATCGGTCTAAGCTGTACGCTTGGTACTCCTGAAAATATGAACCAACTAGCACATCAACACGTTCTATTAAGCAATTTTCTATTCATCTTTTCGCATTCACGAGCCTTTTAGGCATAATCAAATTTCCAGCTGGTCTCGGTTGGAGCATTCGTGTATATACAAAACTCTCGCTTGAAAAGGGCATCATCGTCGTCGTCGTCATCATCATCATCACCATCGTCATCATCATCATCATCGTCGTCATAATCATCATCATTATCATCATCATCATTATTTTATGTCCACTGCAGGACGAAGGCCTCTCCCATGCTATCTCCAATTACCTGTCTTGCGCTAGCTGATTACAACTTTTCCTAATTTCATCACCCCACCTAATTTTCTGCCTTCCTTGACTGCGCTTCCTTTCCCTTGGCTCTCATTCATCGGTTATCTAACCTACGCATTACATGGCCTGCCCAGCTCCATATTTTTCTCTTAATGTCAACTGGAATATCAGCTATCGCCGTTTCCTCTCTGATCCACACCACTCTTTTCCTGTCTCGTATAACGTTACGCCTAACATTTTTGGAAACGTGTGAAGGCCAATTCAAAATCTGTCTCCATCGTTTTTGTGTGTTAGTGTGTGCGTGCGCGCGCGCGCAAGGGAGCGTTGCTGTCAGTAACAGCACCTGCTTATCGACAGTTTTTCCTGCGGGTTTTACTAAAATCATTCATCTGCTAAAGCATGAATGAAGCGATAATATAGAAGGTGCACTCTCAATTAAGAGTATCGTGACTGCGCTATTTCCGCTCGCTTTCGAACATACTTGGTTATGCTGTGCCACCTGTTCGAGCTTGTTTTAGTTAAGAGGCAGTTCCATCTGCTTATTCGCCCGACTTAGTCTAGTCACCCTGAAATTGCAGATTGGATTCAATTCTCTTCCAATTCAGTAATCAATTGCTCTTAATGCTTTCCTCGTATTGACGATCAATCGTACAATGAGTACGAGCTTCCGTGAAAATGATTTGTGCCTAATAAATAGAGAGGTCGCCAGCTACAGCCAAAAGAGTTTTTCACGGCACTACAACCCGCACCTAGTTTGATATCGTATATTGAACAAATGCCTAAGCATTCGCCGCGGCCTGGAAGACATGCTTAAGCTATGGTCATACTTCGTACGTTGATGTAAAGCCCGATCAAAAGCAGTGCTTTGCTTCCAAAACAAAGTGGCCGAAAAACAAACTTTTTGGAATCCTCCTCTTCATTGGTGCTTTGATCTCAACAAAAACTAAAGAGGGAAAATATAATATTATAATCTTATGCACCTTGCTGTCAATCGGAAGTGTTACAAACTTAGGAAAACGGACGGTTGAGTTCAAAGGACACTAATTTTTTTTCTCGCTTGGAACAACTAAACGGTCAGTTCATGCAAACCCTTTGAAGCTCACTTATGTAATGTTGCTGTGGTCGGTGCTGATTTTCCTCGAACACGGCCCGTTTTAGGGTGGGGTCATCCAACCCCGTATCGTCAGGGGCTCGTATTACCCCAATAAAGCTCTCTTTAATGGCTTTGCTTTCACACATATAGATACGACGCACAAAACGGCTTTCGTGTTTCCGTTTTCTTCTTTTATCACTGGTGAACGGCGGCATTGTGCTTGAACAAACAGACCAGCGTAGTCAGAACACTTCCCCAGCCTTCAGAACCGTCGAACGCTTGCAGCGAAGCGCGCGCGCACCGCGGTCAAGGTCCACCGTATACGTAGTGTCTGAGAACATTTTCGTGTTTTGCTCCGGGCCCTCCGTCACACACGTCGGTCAAGCCAACGTTTGGTCAAGCCCAACTGCTTTCCCCCCCACACTATACTGCTTTGTGAAGGAGCGTCGAGAACTGGACACGAGCCCGCGCTGCCAATCGACTCGACAATGGCCAGCAGGGGTGTTGAATTAGTGGCCAGTGTGGAGTGACTGCTCTGTGGGGCGGACGACGAGGGTGTGAGGACGAAACGGCGAGGTGGCGAAATCGGAGGGTCGGTCAGGGTGGCTGTTGAAGTGAAGTACAGCGAGTGGCACGGGGCTTCTCGGATGTCCTATTGTAGCCCTGTTCCGTCCAAGAAAAAAAAAGAGAGAATAAGAATAAGAGAAAAAATGAAGCGCGAAGGAAGGGAACGAAGCGAAAGAAGGCACCAGCCAGAAAGACGCATTGTGACAGCCATTGGCATTAACGGACAACACGACGATTGCTAACCCCCGTTTCAACCCCACGGAGCTCTCCGAGCAACTGCGTCCACACGCCCACGTTTCATTCACAGAGCGCGGGACGCGATGGAAAGGCCTCGCACTCCCCAACTGACTGGCAAGGGTTGTTGTCGTCGCTCAAGAGAGAGACGCAGACCCCCACTGCTACAACGCCGAAGTGCACGCGGATGCCCAGCAGCAGACATGCGTGGTGGCATAAACGTTTCTACTCGGGCGAGTGAGGGAAGAAAAAAGGAACTTCGAGTGAGCTGCTGAGTGAGTATATGCGAGAGGTCGCTGCCACACTGCAGCGTAAACTTTCGCGCGGTCTCATCGTACGCGCGGCGTCGAGTGCTTTGCTTTCGACGGCCACGAAGACGATCCGTAAAAGAGCAAAAGCGCGGCTAAGTGGCTTTTCTGGTCGCCCGAAGCACCGAATGGTGGCTGGTCACGCCCCGTACTACAGTCTAGTGGCTAATGGATGTCGGCGCTTGTCCCGCACGGATGCGTTCTGCGCGGGTTTCAGCGTGCAGGGAACTTCTGATCTATATAGGCAACATATATGGATGGAGGAACAGTGTTGTACTTCTGTAGCGTTTGAGTTGTGCTTCTGCGCGCACGTTTTATAGACTTAGGCTGGTGGTTTTATTTGACGTGAAACGGCCTTCATTAACACCTTTCTGCTCCTCAACTTAGCGTATTAGAGGCGGTTGTGATCGGCTTCTCTCCGTACTCAACTTCGCTCCCCCACTCTTTCCTAAATAAGGGCTGAGCTTCATATATGCGTTTAGTCGCTTGGAAGTGATCGTTGCCCCTCATACGTGGTTAAACCTACAGTTACCGCGACTTTTTCTATTTCTCGCGAAGCTTGTCCTGCAGCATAATTGTTTATTTAAACAAAAGCGATGAGCGCCCTCCTCATGCAGAAATTGCAGATGAGGCTTAACGAACTTGTCAAGCGTGAGCCAATGTCTATAAAGCTAACGTCTGCCTCATCCGTCCGCAGCTTGGCAGCTCTTAGCACCCTTTCTAATGTAGCCCTCGTATACTTACTCGAGTAAGGCGGCGCATTTTTCGGCAAGTCTTGACAAGTGATGAGGATTACACCATTCAGGTTTGCAGCTTCGTGCTGACATCACGTTCTGCGGCGTAGCTGTTGCAAAGAATACGCACTTACTGTTGACCCACAATGCGCTGCTGCACGCGTTATTGAGAGTGCCCCTGCCGCTCTCTGGTAAAACTCCTTCCCATCTTCGCACACAAGGCCTTAACAACTCGACGGAAAAATGTGCGTTAGCCGCTTTTACGCGAACGGCGATGTCTCGTTATCCAGTATGCATCAATGGCCAGCCTATCTCCTGCAAGAGAAATCGTCGGTTCTTGGGTGCCATTGTTGACCGGGACCTCTCTTGGAGCCCTCAGGTTGCCCACTTGATGAAGAAGCTCATATCTATTGTTCCCGTTTTCAAGTTCATCGCCGGCAAAACATGGGGTTCGTCAGTGGGCTCCATGCTAGAGTTGTACCGAGCACTTTTTATTCGATTCCTACGCTATATATAGCTCTCCCGTGCTTGCTAAAACATGCAACTCAAGTCTTCGAGAACTTCAGAGCGTGCAAGCACAGGCACTACGCGTTTGTCTAGGCCTTCCGAGGAGCGCCTCAACAGCAGGAGCCATTATAATAGTTCAAGACCATCCCATCACGACTTACATTGGCACCGACACGATTAGGGCCCATATTCGCCATGTTTCACGGATGCAATCAAGCTCTCTCGCCTTCCTGCCAGAACGACGACCACAAGCGTCATTCTCCAACGTGGTCAGCATCCATCGTGCCTCCCGCGGCCATCGGACTTGACACCCTCAGCACGTTCAATCTCAGCTTTGTGGTATTTAAAACAATCTCAAGTGCGTCTTACGGTTCCATGGGAGAAGAAAGAAGACTGACCTGCCTACCTTGGCCTTGAAGCAAGCAGCTCTGGATTATTTGCACACTTTCTACTTTAATCGAGTCCACATATATACGGATGGCTCTTCCACTCAGACCAGCACCACCGGCGCAGTGGTTATACGATCACGATCAATAACCGTCCGGTACAACATTTCTCACGTGACAACGTCGACCGGCTCGGAGCTTGTTGCCTTCCGAGGTGCCGTTGATTATATTAACAACCAACCGGCTAATCGGTGGGCAATATTCTGCGACTCGAAGGCGGCCTTACGATGTCTTCTGTCAGCTCTTCGTTGCGGGTCCTGTGAACAACTCTTGTCAGAGATACGAGAAATGCACCATCATATATGATCGCCAAAGGACACGACGTCGTGTTTCAGTGGCAACGATCTCGCTGACGAAGCTGCTAGGAAAGCATACGAAGGTGCAACCTTTGTTTCTGTACCTTTATCGCGGACTGACGCAGCCCTACATTTGTGCACGCTAGCGCACCGTATGACATTTGAGAAGTGCCGCACACCTGACTTCACCCAACATCGATTGCAATCCCCCGACACATCTATGTAACTGCGGCTGTTACCTAGGCTTCCGCGAAATGAGGAAACAATGCTGTGCCGCTTACGCTCGGGCGTCACATTCACCAATGCATATACGTATTTGATTGGAATGGCTGATAGCGCCGAGTGCAATGCCTTCGGTGTCGAGGAGACTATAGAACATCTACTGCGCTACTGCCCATCTTTTGAAAATGAAAGACATGACCTCTGCACAGCTATAATTCAGTTAGACAGAAAAACGTTCTCCATGAACAAGACCTTGGGACCATGGCCTTGCAATAGTAGCTACAGAAAGCCATGCTGCGATATTTGAAAGCTACCGGATTGAGGCACCATCTGTGATCCGGGCTAAGTGACCGATAGATATCCCGGACTTTCTCTTCTTTTTTAACCTTTCCCTCCCATTTTCCCTTTCCCCTGTGTAGAGCAGCCAACCGGGCTCAGTCCTGGTTAACCTACCTGCCTTTCATTTATCATTTGCTCTCTCTCTCTCTTTTCTGTAGATTTTGAGCTCCAATGTGTGCGTGTGCATGTACGTGGAGGGCGGCTGGGGAAGGAAGAAGGGATGTGTGTGCTCACACGGGGGCTTCTTTAAACGAGCAGCTGCGGTATTTGGACATAGTGTGAAAGAACTTAAGTGCACCAGGCCGCAAATCAACAGGTAAAATCTGACTTCCTCGCTTGATATGTCCTGATTGTGGTACTGAGTGCGTCACTTGGACGTTCGAAAAAAAAAATTACAATGCGTCTCCTTTAATTGCGCGAGGACTTCTAGCCGATTTATTTTTCGTTTCCACTTTCTATAAGCTATTAGGCCCAGGATTTCTTTGACATTGGTTAACCACGCTTTTTATGCATTGTGGGCAGCGTTTACATCCTCGCCTTCTATCTCTCTTTTCCTTGACCGTTCACCTAGCTACTTTTACTCGTATTCATACAGCTGGTAATTGTTGCGGAAATTATGCTTTATGCATTTTGGACTAAATTTCGACTCCAAAGGTTTAGCGAATCTATAGGCATCACGAGTCGTGCGTTCTCACCTTGCACCTTCGGAAAGCGTATATGACAACTATAAGGAGCTCATGACTACAACAATAGTACAATGTAGACAACGAACTGACAAATGTTGCTTCAAGTGTTCCCCTCTTATCTTCTTTGTTATGGGCTCTATCTATATTTGCACGTATATGCTCCAGCTTCGAAAATCCCTCATAGGGCGTGTATTCGCGGTGACACGTGCAAATGCAAGGACATAAAAAGAAGCACGAAAACGTTATACACTATAAGAAGTCGGCACTTTAATGATTGTCAGAAATGCTAAAGGATGAATCGACGCGCCGAGTACAACTAGAGAGATGTACAGAGACACATGAGCGTCACTACTAAGATTCAAGCACTTAGTCACCTCGCAACGCAAGCACTGCCGGACCCAACGAAATATAAGTAAATAAAACAAAACCCTACGCGTGCGAAGAACGTACAATCCCGTGTTTTCACCTTCCTAGTAACCACGCTTCCGTCAATTCTTCGCAGCTTTTGGGACGCACGAAAAAAACTTGAGTGCTACCGCTGCTGGGCTTTTGTGACTCGATACAGACTGACACAACGTCGCCGTCCTCGCAAGCGTGCCGCCCTCTTAAATACAAAATAAAACTACTGTGGGTTTCTTTGCACTGCACGCAAGTGCTGAGGCGAAGCGAACACCCGGGAAGCGAAATTAGATTGTCGCCTCTCTTTCGCGCTCTTTGACTGAGCGCACTTTCGCTGCGATCGAGGTGCTCCACGGTTTTGTCGGTCTGATTCGGGCTCGCCGCCCTTTCACTTTCTGCTGCAGGCGTCGGTACGCGGAAAGCCGAAAGAACAAGAGATTCCCTCCCTCTTTGTATCTGTAACCGTAAGGCTCAGGTGAAACGTACTTGTGCGAGCGCGCGCGACATTCGTGCTTTCCGAGTTTAGTGTTCCGGTCGGCGGGAAACTCGACGGGTACAAAATAAAGCTTTTCGTGTGTACTTTGACGCGTCGCAAAACGACATCTTCTCTTGGGCGAAGGCTTTCAGCCTCGCTGTACCCCGCGGCGGAAGTTGTGGACGCTACATTCTATTTTTTTTTTTTTTTTTCGCTGAACAAGACGAGGCGCAGGAAAAGAGTGGTGGCGGTAGCTTTTAGAGGAAGCTTGCGCACTGGCGCGTATGATTTGTTTTTTACTGACGTGTACACTGTGAAACAGAACAGGCGGTCTGTGGGATAGCATCGCCTTATATGCGGTCCTTGCCGTGTGGCTTCACACTCGCCGAGTTCCTTGAGTGTTCGAGTGCTTTGACCCGGTGGTTACGACCGTATGCTGGGTACCCACTGCGGTAGCTAAGTGGCTATGACGTTTGGCTGCTAAGTTCGAGGTCTCAGGTTCGATGCCGGTCACGGCAGCCGCATCTAGATTTGGGTTCAGATTCAGGAACGCTTGTGTACTTAGATTTAGGTGCACGTAAAAGAACTCCTGCTGGTCAGAATTAATCCGGAGTCCACCACCACGGGCATGCCTCTAATCACATGGCACGTAAGACCTCAGAACTGAATTCTTAAATTTACCTTGATGGTGCTCGTCACGAGGTGGACGGTTCGAATTCTGGCCGCGACAGCCGCGGTTGAAATGTGAAAACCCGAGGAGAACGTAGCAGAAAGGTTTGGGGTACATTTCTTTATATTCCTCGTACTTACCTACTTATCAGCGTCATCCCAATGCATCATAATACTTTCCTTTCTGCTCATCATCGTCACCTTACTCTGTCGTCAACATAGTCGCTTTCTCCTCTTGGTCACGATCATCATTGTCACCTTTTCTTGCTATTCATCAACAGCACGTTTAAGACCACTGCAGGACGAAGCCGTGTTCGATTGCGCGGTGCCCAGAGCTCACGCGTATGCTTGCTCTGCCTGCACCGTGACACCGTATTTCTCGCTAATGTTCCGCTATGCGTGGGTTCAAAGCAGCCTTGATCGGAATGCCGAGCCTATATAGAACTGTCTATTTAGCCAGCTGATTATTGAGGGGAAGTCTTCTCAACCTGGCTCCTTAAGTAAAATGTGTTTTTTCTCACTTCTTAGCCACTTCATCCCTGTGCAGTGTTAAGCCGGTCCCTCACGGTTTAAGAGAAAGGCAAATCAAGCTTTAAAGAAAAAGAGACAGATAGTTCGAACGATGGTTGTCCTCCGGTGTGCTAAGGACTATACGAAAAACCAGATAGATATATTGCAATCTTGTACTTCTTGCGAACAATTGACGCCGAACTCAGAAAGCTTTTCTTTTGTAAAGAAATTTTGTCATTGCCAGGTCACCTTATTCGCTAGTAATGGGTCTGACATCACGACTGGCTGCAACCTGTTGTTACGGACATTTTTGGAAAATATCTTTTGCGTGAATACGTATTCATAAATCCCTTCGTACACTGTAGTTCGTGAGAAGGGGCACCGGTCAATTCTCATAGAGAACATAACATTAATGAAGGCGGTCGTTAAATGACAAAACGTTCACACGAAAAAAAAAAAATATTTACGGGTTTGGCCCTCGGGTCCTCATTCACAAAACTTCCGGGACTGAATTCACAATGCTTTTCGTTCGTAAGTGCCGTTTTCCATATGCCAGCGGCCTTTGCTAACAATATGCCCGTTATCGCGACTGGCGACAACGGTCATATTGCTCTTACGAACTATTCTAGCGTAAGTTAAAAAAAAAATACAGGTCCTGTTACGTAAGCGCCATCTGCAGCCATTGTTGCGGCCAATCGCGTATGCCAACACCTATTATTTAGGATAGTTGATGTCCGAACGCCGGCCAGTGAAGAAACGCTCTCACGCAAGAGAAGTTGTACAGATGCGGGTCCTGGGGCTCGAATTCACAAGAAGCTCCTATACGCAAGAAATATTAGTGAGAGCACATTCCAGTTAACCTGATGCTGGAACTAATTGCTAGCGAAGGCGGCTGGTTAATGGCAAACAGCACTTATGAAAGAAAAGCTTTGTAAATTCGGCGCCAGATACTTTAAGTGACAGCCTTTGCGGCTCGACACGACTAATTTCCTTGCTCGTGCATGAACGTTATATACATACACGGCGCGCCAAATTGCTTTTACAGATATTGCGTGACTCGTTAACCCATGTATATAGCATCTTGTCCGTGCTGAGTATTTGTATTCATGAGCATTAATTGTTCAATGAGCAACTCATTGTCATATACACTTCTTGGCCTAAATAAAATGTCGCAGTTTCGCTCGAAAGGTGAAACATTGATTCCGATAGCAAATTATTAGAGCTATACGAAATAAGGGTATGTATAGTTTTATCAGCTGCACGAACTGCTGTCAACATTCGCTTGCTAACTAAACTAACAAGCGAAATTTAACAATATGGGCCATGAAACGCGCCTCAAAGATGCACTGTTGTTCTGCTTACCTTTTAACAAGAACACTCTTTCATGCATTGAAGCACAAAAGTAACTAAAACGCCAATGTATTTCGTCCCACACTTTGGGAAATATTATCTCGAAACTGACGTCCTCCTGGAAATTAATTTCAAGCGAATGCGTCATGCACGCGCACCGGCTGCAATTCGTAAATTGCAATATGTCTCACAAGAAGATTAATTAAAAGTAAATTAGCGAATTTATGTTAATTGTGTAAATATATGTTTTGATTTCTCGTGCTAGTAATGTCCACCACTTCGAATAATACAGTTCAAGGACAAGAATTATGCTATCTGCCATCGGCGTATCTTAGAAATTCCGTAAATATTATCACCCTGTATATCAACTTGCACAACTGAGTATGCACTGCAGCTGCCGTTGACTTGCCAAGTAGACAACTGAATATGTACCCGAATAGAAAACTTGCCGCTGGCTGCTGTCGAAGCCTACTTGGGTCACTGGGAATGTGCTCATTCTTGGCTATATATATATATATATATATATATATATATACATATATATATATATTCCAGAATGGATGTGCCACTGTGACACAAGGGACATGCAGCCTTAGCTGTACTTTGTAGGCTTATACAAGATACTCATAAGACGCGTTAGCATTCTTATGGTACTTTACGCACTTTCCGGGGGTTACACGTATCTGTGTATGTCTGTATCTATACCGTTTTCCCGCCACTCTGGGTCACTGTCTATACCATAGTCGAATGGTTAGAGCATCGGACTGCAGTGCTGAGGGAACAGGGTTCGAAATCAACTGCGGAACCATTTTGAGTGACTGAGTATGAGGCAATGTGTACATATGCGCCGCTCTTCGACGAACATCTTTCCCACCGACAAGCGAGGCAACTGTTAGATGTGGGACTGCTGGGTATGTATACCGCTCTCAGTGACACTCTTTGACGCCGACTTAGAGCACTGGGCACGGGCCAATCGGTCTGTGCTGGTCTTCAATGAACCCCTTTGATTACATTTTGGGTCACATGTATGTGCCAGTATAGATGTATGCAGCTCTACAATGACAAAAATTAATCCATTAAGTTTCTGCGATGCTGGACGGAATCGAACCCACCGCGACGTCACACGGTTTCCTCAAGGACACCAACCCGACGCTTTAGCATGTTGCGCCACAAATGTACTGACATATGCAGCTTTTCAATGAACGTCTTTACGGCCAACGCTTTCAGCAAGCTGCGCCATGAATGCTGCATGCTCTTACACGAACCTCTCGCCGACTTGGTTCACTAGCTGTGTATACGTACGTGCCGTAGGGTGTGCCTCAAGCGAGGGATCAATGCTCAGCGTTCGCATGCAACGGCGAGTCACGCTCCTCGTCTCTGAGGCCACGCGTGGACATTTCGGCGGCGGCACTAGATGGCGCAGCGTGTTTTATAAAGAAGCGCGCTACTTCAAAAAATACGGAAAAGATCCTTTTTGTTCCGAAGTGTAAACGATTGTAAAACGAACCGAAGTTTTACCAGAAGCTTTACTGGCTCGCGCAGTAAGAGCTGCTTTTGAAAGCAGGCATGCTATCTGACAACTTGCCCCTGTTTTTCTTAAACGTTCCCTCCGATGCCGAAGAGACGCTCCAAAGATGCGCTCGATGGCGCGCGCGGCGACGTTGTGTCGTAGAAATAGTTCTTGAATTGCAGGGTATTTTTGTACAGCAGTGGCATCCTTGGATTTAGCCTGTAAACGCTGACGGCATAAAGAATGCAGCGCCCGTTCATTCCTCTATGCAGGCTGAGACTCTTTGAAGGAGAAAAAGTCGCCGTGCTCAAATTTTGATCGCTGCTCTTTATGGAGCACAGGGAAGTGTGCGCTATTTTTGTTTGCCTTATGCATTGTTTCTTTTTTCAACCCTTTAGAAGTGGCGATTGTACAGCTGTGGCGATGGCAAAGTCGATGTTGCTTCCTTTTATAATTATGCCTGTTTCTTTCAATAAACTGGTAGTTGAGAGTAAGCGCTTGTGGAATCCTGTCAAATTCCTTATCCTCGTAATTTCGCGCTAGCTTCTTTTTATCATGATATTAAACTTTGCAATAAATAGCCAAACCCGTAGACCCTATATAGTAAGACTATACCAGCAAATGTGAAGTCGCACTATATATACAGTGCAATAGTGGTGCGAAAGAAGCGTGAGTGCATATACAGCATTCACGTATACGTATTCCTGAACAGTCATCCATGGAAGCACTTAATGAAATGCCGCCTTGTAACTTACCTTCATCTGCTTTGTCAGATTAGAATTGGACGTTCTTCATGTCGATAAGATCCTGGTCTTCGGTATATATACGGAGCTTGCATTGAGCTTGGACCCTCTGCTTAGTGATTTCCACTCATTGAAAGAAGTGCGTTCAATAAAGCCAGGGCCACACCAACGTTGTTTCATGGGCATTGGTGTCCATCGTTGGAGGTGACGACAGTTCAGTGTCGCCGTTGTATACAGACCGGACAACCTTTGCAACATATCCCCCATTCTTATTCTAAAGCGAGCCTGCTCAGTGGCTATGGTGTGGAGCTGCTGAGCACGAGATCATGGGATCGAATCCCGGCCACGGCGGCCGCATTTCGATGGGGGCGAAATGCGAAAACACCCGTGTACTTAGATTTAGGTGCCCGTTAAAGAACCCCAGGTGGTCGAAAGTTCCGGAGTCCTCCACTACGGCGTGCCTCATAATCAGAAAGTGGTTTGGCACGTAAAACCCCATAATTTAATTTAATTCTTATTCTAAAGCGAGCCACATATGCTGTAAGGCTGCTGCAAGAAATGCACGGTCGGTTTGTTTACTTTTGGCTTGTGAAGCTTGAGAGCCAGGCTTTCTTTACTTCTTATCTTCTTTTTGTTTATTTTGTACGCCTGTCGCCACCCCGGACGGTTGTCACAATGGCGAAATGGGCGGGACCGGCCGTCTCCAAACTTTAGGCAATCTGCGCACGGGCACGTCCGCCGTGACGAGCTCGTTGCGCACCTATGCCGCACCTGTCGGGGACGAATGGCGTTAAATACCGAGTGCAAGTTATTCGGAAAAGAAGTTAAGTTGCAGCAAAAATACCGAGCTGTCCAATTATTTAAAAGATACCACGCTATACTTTGGAAAGTATTTAAGATACAGGATCTTGAGTTGAATATTTAATTGTTACGTATTCAAGCCTGGTACTTAAATATCTGTCGTAGCTCTTTGTGTCCCAATACACCTCTCATAATCAACACTCTTCTGTCGATGAGCATCACACATCGCCATCGTCCTCACTCCACGCAGAGCTCACAGCGACGCATACGACGAGGCTGTGCTCGTTCTATATATATATATATATATATATATATATATATATATATATACGCGTGAACGCACACACACAAGTCAGCAGGCACGCTTCATTTGATTTAATATATACAGTGCAAAAGCTTCCCGCAGAAGAAAGAGCAGAATTACGAGATTGACAGCTGCGAGAGCGATTGTTCGGCTTTCAGTGTGTCTATGAAATAGAAATTTAGTTTCTTTTGAGCCTTATGATGGGCTATATAAAAGACGCCTGCGGTTTCTGTAATATGTTCTACAACATTCTCATACGATGCAACTAGATGATCGTCCTCTGAGTGAATAGTAGAAAATCGTCCCATCGATCATCGGTTCAGGCACATTTGTGCTTTCTGAGAACGTCTGGCTTGTGCGAGCGCCTTGGACACTCTGCACTTCTCTAAACCCCCTGTCTCTTCCCCTTCTCCCTTCCCCCAGCATATGGTAGCCAACCAGACTCTGCTTACTTTCTATATATATATATATATATATATATATAGAAAGTAAGCAAAGTTATCTTCTCAACCCTGAAGAGTAGGGCAAAAAAATACTCACAATAACAGTAATTATAATAAAAACGACATGTCGCGAGCAACGAAGGACACAGTTTGTGCCAACACTCCATCGATTAGCTGGATGGTTCAAACGCAAAAAGAAGTAAACGCCGAAACGAGGACCTTATCGTGCTTCTAGAGCCGTTTCAGCAGGCTTATTTCGTTGCCTGTCTCGTCGAATAAAAAATAATAATAAGAAAAAAAAAAACATGTTCGTTGCCCTCGGTTTCAAACGTCCTTTCGCCACTCCTTCAAAAACGTGTATTTTATAACAAAGCCGAAGCGCTATACAGACGGAGAGAGTCGCGTCTCGACGTCTTGAAGCACGTAGGCCTGATCCTTCCCACTGAAAGGAGGGGTTTCGAATTAAACACAGGATCAGCCGGCGGGATATAATCAAAAAACTGCACATTGCTTATTCATTACCGAAAAACTCGGGTGGCCGAGAGCAACCCATTCAAAGCGACCCCCTAAGCTCGCCTTTGTTGAACGCTCCCCTCCGTTAGCGAAGTGAATGCGAAAGTCGCCCTCCTCCTTCTCCGGCAGCGTCCCGCGCACGTCGGCCTCCCTCGCCTCATCAGCTCCCGAAGCGAACATAATGGGGGGGAAAGCAAAGTATGGTGACGGGAACCGGAGCGTCCGCGGGGCCCCGGGAGGGCGAACCCCAGCTGCGTGCGGGGCAGGGCGCCCTCCCATTGGCCGCTCGAGCCGGGACGGGCCGACCAACGGGAGTCTGCGCGCCGGCACCATCGATCGCCGAGAAGGCGTCGAGACCCCCCGGAACCAATCACGGCCTGTCATTCCGGTTTGGCTAAACGGGCAATCTTGGCGCGCGCGCCCGAAAATCGGACCGCCGCCAGGCCAAGAATAAGCGCGGCCGGTGAAGCTTACGCTCACGAAGCACGCGCGGCGCAGGACCCACAGACCGAACCATGTGCGCCAGTTCGGCCGACGCCTCCTCGTGCGCGCAGTTGACCGGCATGAGGGGACCAGCGGAGCCCGCTGCACCCGGCGGCGCGTTGCAAGTGTTCGGCTCGGCGGCCCATCCTCCACCCTCGTTCGTCGAGTACCAGCGCCTGCAGCTGTTCGACTACAGCCAAGCCAGCCGGCTACGCATCATGCAGCCCGGCCTCCTGGGGGCTTACGCCGGCGCCTTCGGTCCGTACGCGCCTCCTCCTGGAGCCGAGAGCCTCTTCGGCTTCCCGCCTTTCTTTCGGTTCGACCCAAGGTCGCGGTTCGTCCAAGAGGAGCCCAAACCTCAGCACAGTTACATCGGGCTCATAGCGATGGCCATCCTCAGCTCGGCGGAGAAGAAGATGGTGCTGAGCGACATTTACCAGTACATCCTGGACAACTACCCGTACTTCCGAAACCGGGGTCCCGGCTGGCGCAACTCGATCCGCCACAACCTGTCGCTCAACGACTGCTTCGTCAAGGCCGGCCGCAGCGCCAACGGCAAGGGCCACTACTGGGCCATCCACCCGGCCAACGTGGACGACTTCAAGAAGGGCGACTTCCGACGCCGCAAGGCTCAGCGCAAAGTGCGCAGGCACATGGGTCTCTCGGTGCCCGACGACGACGACAGCCCGACGCCAACGCCGCCCCCTCCTCAACCTCAGCCACCGCTAGAATCGCAGCATACGGCCGCCATCTGGGGCGAGGACGGCACCTCCGTGGGCTTGACGCACAAGCTGTCGGTGACCCTCAAGAGACGCCAGTTCGACGTCGAGAGTCTTCTGGCGCCGGACCCCTTGCCGTTAGAGCGACGCTCGCAGCAGCAGCAGCAGCCGTCGCCGAAGCCGGGCAGTCCATGGCCCTTGCCGCCCGCTGGCTGTCCCCTGGATTCCATGGGACTTCAGGGAACGTGGCCCGGCCAGCCACAGTCTTTGTTAGCCATTCACCAGGAGCGCCTGTCACTCTTCAGAGCGCAACACCAAGAACAAATGCTGCACCGCTGGTGTCCGCTTCAAGACCCACGCTCGTCGCCCTCCGTTTCGGACACCGAAGCGGACAAGCTGAGCGCTCCACCCTGATCGCCTCCCAGGTGACACGTCCGACTCAGAGTTGCTGCAAGCGAGCCTTGCCATGGAAGCGTGACCTCTGCTTCTCGAAGCCTGTAGTAGAGGTATGCATGTGAATGTAGTCCGAGAAATCGCTCCAATGTTCATCGCTCTCCTTTTTCTCGCATGTGCCATGGTGCGTTGATAGGGACACTGCTAGTCATCCGTCGAGAAAAGAGCTCCAGTGAGGAACATAAACACTGCGTCTGTCCTTGGCTTTGAGGGAGAAAACGTCTGCTCGGCACCGAGTTGAAGGTGGTTGCCCCGGAGTTGGCTTCACGTCGTATGTTACGAACACAAATGTGCTTTGAACTTGGAGACAATGTATAGAAACTCGAATGAAAAGCCGCTCCGCAAAATCAAGCAATATGTAAGTGACTGTTTCAATAAAACGTTTTTTGTTAATATTTGTTAATGTGCAGTTGGCAGTCTATGTAAGCCGAAAAGAGATTGTAATGATAAAGAGAAAACGTGCATGTCTAGTACTTTCGAACAAGCAGTACACAATTTCTTTGAGAATCTTGACAACAAATACAGAGCAAAGTAAGCAAGGTGATGAAAAATCGCTGTAGGCTTTTTCTTTCGTCATTTCTTGAGGCAGAGTTCATGTTATAACCTTTGACCAATCAACGTGTTGAGTGCAAAATACCAAAATCTCGTTATAGCCCCCAGTATACCCACAACACACACAAAAGTATGCACACCCTTCCTTTTTCTGTACTTTTTAGCCTATTTATGTAATTAACCTGGCTGTTCTATATGTACAGAGTGCGAATTATCTTTCGTCACAAACTCGTTGAATGCGTACATATTTTATTTAGCTCTCATATTTCTGGTCTCAACAACATCAGATAAACATAATGATTGGTAAGCAAGACTTTGTAGAATGCATGACCAAGGACTTACAGAAAATTTATTTTATTCATAATAAAAAGTGTAATTGGAAGAAGTGTTCGAGTGCGTATATACCGCCTCGCACACACACTATATACCATTCATTGCTTTCTGTACCGCATGAATTGCTCATATGGAGGCGATGCTGATTGTGCTATACTTGAAGGGGGGCCTTAGTGTGGCAAATCCCGGCAGGTGATTGCTTCACGTGATATTAGCAGCGTTTCAAGGGAGCGCCAACGACATGGACAAACAATAAGTATAACACGAAGAACAAAGAAATAACATAGGATAAGGTATACGCTTCTTTCTGTTTTACGGTTTATTTGCACATCTAGCGTAATTGTGTCCATGTCTTCTGAGCTGCTTTACCGTCCCAACGAGCCCAGGCTTCTATACATGCATGGTTCATGGTATACATGCATGGATCAGCGAGGTGTCAAAGTTCATATAAACCTGTACATATTGTAGCCTCATTAAACAAATCTCCACCCGCTGGAGTAGCTCAGTGGCAATGGCGCTCTGCTGCTGAGCACGAGGTCGCCGGTTCGACACCCGGCTGCGGCTCCCGGCATTCCGATACATATATCTATAGCTGCAAATTAATGAGTCCCAGATGGTGAAAATTAATCCGGAACCTTTCGCAATGGCGTCCATCACAACTCACTGTGCAGTTTCGGGACGCTAAATCCCACTATTTCATTTTAAATAAATCCCAACTTTTATTCGGATAACATGTCCTCGTGACGTCACGCGGGCGTCTTCACGTCAATTGAGGCTTTCGAAAGCGAGGGCCGATTTCATAGCCGTTATAATATATTCTCGCAGCTGTCGCATTTGGTACATAATGTGCAAACGGTGTCCGTCCCGGCGGTTACGATATTGTAAGTGAAGGTGCGTGTCACTTTACATCGCATGGTTTCAGTCCTTACGCCTCCAGTGCGGCACTTGCCCGAATAAAGGCACAACTGGTTATGTTCGAACATTATGCAAGCATGGTTTATTGTACATATATAGCTGGCGGTGCCTAAAACTGCGTCTCTTCGAGATCCTGCATTGTAAATAAATCTCATGGCTTCGCCTTTCTGAGCCGGGTGAATAAGACGAAGTGCGCGAGAAGGCCGTTTGAAGCGCGCATGCGCGCACCACAGCCGAAGCAAACATTTCGATTTTGATAAAATATATCCGCATTGCGGCTGTCTTCAAGTGGAGCAGGATATTTATGTTATTAATATAGTTCAGCTCAGCTCAGACATATATATAGGCTCCTGAAATCTCTTGTATATTGTCTTACACATTTCCTTTAATCCTTTTCAAAATTAATTCAAGAGCCATCACTAAAAAATAAAATGTTGACAAAATTTGGGGCTTTATTTTGTCCCTAAACAATAATCGTCATTTATCTTGCGTGACTTTAACGCTGCGCGGCTAGGTATACTTCCAGATCACGGACAGGACCAGCGTTATCAATGTGGCATATAAGAATCTTGACAGGAAAGTGTGCTGAGCACAGAGTTCTCAAGATAGGAAACGCAAGCAGGACAGATGACGATTCTTGTTTGGACACAAGATACGTCCTAAATGTGTGAACTTTCTTTATGGGAATTACGTAAAGTAACCATACCAGATGTAATGTCAAACGCACGCTGTAAGGTAGTGAAATATAGTTTAGACATGTTCTTGCCATCAGTTTCCGACAAAAAAAAAATATTGATACTAATTTGATCTATACGCCACTTAGTCGTTTTGGAAGGAAAAATGCACTCGAATATACTTGAATATACTGCGAGATGACATAATAATCGAGAATGTGGCGCAAGCATGCACAATACAAAAAGCATGAATGTCATTTCCGATGTATATGAGGGCAAATGCACTGAAATGAAGAAGTGTAATAAAGACTACAACAATGCGCAATACGTATACAGCTCTTTATTATTATTATTATTATTATTATTATTATTATTATTATTATTATTATTATTATTATTATTATTTTCGCGGTTGATGTCACCGCTCAAAAGCCACTTATACTTCCTTCAAAGAAAATAAAATGTTGGATAGCTTCCTTAACGGCGTAATGTAGTGCGAAGGTTCAATTATATGCGCCTGTGTCGTGTCTGTGTCTCTTCTTGAAATTGTGCCTTCGCTCTGCATTATGGGATTAAGCAAACACCAGCCAGCCTTCTGCTGGATAGTTTCGCGTGACGGCTAGCATGGCGTATAATATACCCCACACGGAAGCGATCACGCACGAAATGAGGGTTGCGTGTACGAAACACATCACATTCACGCAGCAAGTATGCACAAACACACACTCCGAGTCTGATTGAAACCAGTGCCCAGCATGAAACATTTCATCACGGAGCATGATGCGCATGCAGGTATACTATATGCATACGTTATACTGGCGGTTCCGATTTAGAGTATTACACTATATATTACGCAATAAGACTGCTATACGGTCGAGTTGGTAATGTTTCATTTTGGAGCACATTATCCCGAATATTGTGAAGACCGGGAGGCGAAAGAAAGGGAAAAAGATATGACAGATTGACAAGTCCGAACAAGATTAAAATTTCGTAAATAGGGGAGACGGGGCACTTCGGAAACTGGACAATTGGTAATAAAACAAAGGAAGCTCTCTTTAGCCTTTTCTTTACAGCGTAGGCATGTTATCGGTTGTGCACAATTTTTCTTTCAGTCGCTAACTTTATGAACTAAAAACAAAAATTAATTTTGTTTGAGCCTCAAGAAAAAGAAAATTAAGTAGGTGGAGCCTCATTTTTTTCCTCAGATAGAACACTCCGTGGTCTATATCGCGTCTGTAATGACCTGTCTGGTTCCATCCGTTGTTTACCACATAAAGAATTTGGGGATGCTATTGAGTACTCCCTTTAGCCATGTTCTCACATATGCTTCTTTTGTATTGTGATTTGCATTTGCCACATATTGTATTCACCCATTCCTGCAATCGCCCTTCTGGGCTGCACTATCTGTAAATAAATAAATAAATAAATAAATAGACGGATCATACCTGCCGCTATATAAGGTAGTCGTGCACAGATGCGTGAGTAGTACATATAAAGACAATGGTCTACAAACTCCTTGCGAAGTCAAAGATGAAAAAAAATTAAAAAAAAAGAGTGGTAGATACCGTTCACTCGGCTGAAGAAAGAAGGACAGCGCCAGTGATACCGGTAAACTTGGAAAATTATTTCCGGATAATGCTATTTCATTTGTCATGCTCTCACGTGGTGTTATACGTTTCTTACCACAAACAAATCAACCAACCTTCAGTGACATAACCAACCGGATTTCGCACTTCACAGTATACTCTTTCTCAGGACCACTGCGTGGTGTGGCCAGATCCAGCGGTTATTGCACGAGGAGAGCGTGTCTCCTTCGCAAGCCTGTCATCTCGAAATTAGGTGCAGTGCTCAGCGATTGAATCGCGATACTCGGAGCGCACGGCTGCCGGCGCTTCTTGCCTCACCAGCGAGTATATACTGGGTGGCCAAAATGCAGCCACAATTAATGCACGACGAAGGCTCTCGTTTTTTATCGTATACCACAATGCATCAGCTCTGTGTGTACCAACGCCGCCCAGCGCCAGAAAAATCGCCGGCAGCCATGCACGCCGAACATCGCGTTTCAATCGCTGATCACACACATCTTCACCACCGAGATGGTGAATTTCTTGTAACCGGAACTACAAGCCATGCACAATGCCGTCGTGTGTGTCAGCGCGTTACCAAACGTTACGGAGATTAACGTAAACAATGACTCACTGGATGCTGTGAGGGAACTGAAGAAAGTTACCAAGGCATTACAAATACCCCAACAAATACGTATAGGCTAGACAAGTCGTAACACTTCAGCGCTATACAGTGCATTGGATTTAGAGACATGGTCGGAGTTCATTCAACGACAATAGCTGGCTCACCGTGTTTATCTCAGATCTCACCGGCCTCGCTTCCTTCAAACCCCCGAGCTTTCCTCCAAGCCCAGAATTCCATTCTCTGATGGGGCCCCTGAGCATACGATGGAGCACATTCCACTTAACCTTTCACATGTGTCTTCGGAGACTTCGGGCTGCGGTGTGACGCCCGTGGAACGTGTCTCAAGTGCCTCGCGAATATTCATAACCTTTTGTGGCTGTGCATGCCCAGGTACTCAAAATATTAGGCACAAGATGTTCAGGGAGGCCAAAATCAAGCCTCTAATGTTCCACGGGACTACGTAAATTTGCATAACCGACAACAATGTCCCAAGCTCACTGCTACATGCAGTACCTGCACCATATAGATCTGCATGTGTCTATTTGATGTCTCCATTTATTGATTTTTTACTAAATAAGCCTTGCGGCAAATGACTTGAATTAAAGAAAAAAACTAAATTCCAACGGAATGTACACGGTGCTAAAGGTTCACCAATGTCTGCGGATTGGCTGTCCTTGCGAATACTCAGACTCCACACTGCTATGTCGAGCGAATGAATAATGCAGCGCTAACTCTCATACTGTGAGCACTGTTCATAGAACATTTACTTCGGGAGCTCTGATCTCAATATACGGTATAACAGAATTCGTCTTACTCAGCACCCACTGCATCAAACCTGGCATAGTTTGTTGCACGCACTTCAAAGGCTACAAGATGTATGAATTTAAGAGAGAGGGCTTTTGATTAATTTCAATAATGTCTTTTTCCAGAAAGAAAAGAAAGAAAATGAAACATCAAGTTTACAACTATGTAACTCAGCAATAAAGAAAACGAAGACACAAGTCTGTAAACTGCATCTGTTGGTACACCTATACAACGAACAAAATACTATTATTATGTATATACTACCCTAAAATATGTCAATACCGTCTGCAAAAGCCCCCACAACCAATGCAATGATGTCACGTGAGATGTGAGGGAGTGAATAAACTTTTATTGGGTCCAGCAAAACGGGATAAATCGTGCACCCGGCTAATCCCACGACGGGACTGACAGGTATAGCCTGCCGGCCCGATCGCGGGCGCGCTGGACAGCTAGGATTTGGTCCTCAAAGACGGGACTTCGCAGGAACGCGTCCCACTCTTCCTTGGTGAACTTCGGGGACCCGCACTCCCAGAGCATATGAGGCAAAGTAGCAACCTCACCACTGCAGGCCACACAAGAACAATTCGGATAAATCTTGGGATATATGCTGTTAAGGGACGCCGGATTTGGGTAGGAGTTCGTTTGCAAGAGTCTGAGCATGACCGCCTGTGGCCTGCTCAGCTTGAAGTGAGGCGGCGTGAAAACCCTTCTCTCTAAGTAAAAGAATTTAGTAAATTCATTGTGCGTGATCGGAGCGCCTCTGTATGTCAGGTGTTTCTGTTTCAGGTGCCCAATAAGGATGCCTTTCACAAAATTATGATGAATGCTTTTGTTGCAAACTTGAGGAGTTGCAAACTTTCTGTAAGAACCTGCCATTAAAATTTATGCATTTTCGGCCCTTAAAAACAAAACATATGAACATACTGCTTGAAACAGTCGGCGGATTTCTGCGTCTTCTATTAAATGCGAGAAATTTTATTCAAATTGGTCCAGTGGTCACCTAACATAAATCATGTATATGTGACACGTCTGATGATCTATTTGAATAGGAAAAATCGGAGTTGGCCTCAAGCTAAAGCACGCTCTTAAATGCGAACCTCAGCGAAATTTTTGTACCGCATAGAAAGCCTATATTTTGAGGGTGGCGTATACACAACAATAGTATTTTGTTCGTTGTGGGTGCACCAACAGAAGCAGTTCACAGATTTCTTACAAAATTGGACATATTGAACGCAAGCGGATGCGTCACGATAATCTCGCGAAAATATACGTTTAAAAGAAATTCTGTGACGATTTAGCGGTAAATGCAAGATAAATGCGCTCGCATATACGTAGCGCCTCGTTGAAGACCCGCGGACCATGATTCAAACCGCGTACACCAGGTTGCCTAAAAAATACTAAAGTGTATTTTTTCCTTCAAAATTTAACATTTACTACTGGCCATCTTTATTCGTTATCTGCCGTTATTACCGTCTATAATGTCCGTGTAACGTGCATTCGGTGCACGTTAAAGAACACCATGGGGGTCAAAATTAACCCCGAGTCCCCCACTCTGGAGACCACTCGACACACGGCCTGCCTCTTCGACGAGTGTATACGGCAACATACGGTGGTACGGAAGAGACCACGTATACGTCAGTTGCATTATATATCTATATCTTTACCTCGTGACTGGCTTCCCACACTTTACAACGCGCACTTTTTCCGCTTGGACACTCCTCCTGCTAACGCATAAAAAGGGAAAAGGAAGCAACGCCGTTATTACCGTTCGCCGTATAAAGGACGAACCTATATATAGGAGCCTTGAGAAAAACCCCTGCACCTCGGCATGACCTCCGACACTCGACGGCGTCCTGTGCGCGATGAAAATATCGCAGGCGATGATGTGCTGTGATTTGCATTACGTCCGCTAACTACCAGCCGTATACTCTTCGTGTCCTGAGGTGCTACTTAAAGGTTCCTAATAAGAAAATTAGAGAATTATTAGCCCTGCAGCTTTGCCGAGGTTCCTTGAATATTAAAATTACACTACTAATTTAGTGTAACCAACTAAGCCAAAGCGAAATTCCGTCACAGTTGTTCCTGAAGGATACTTCCTCCGGATTTCGTAGCATATTGGTCGCTGGCATCATTGTCATGTTTTTGCTGTTGATATCCGAGCAAAGAGAAACGTATTTCAGTCATCGTGCCGTTGTTGCCGGGTCAGTTATGAGTGTCGTAAAGGAACCGCACAGCAAAGGAACACTAAACAGCAACACTAAACAATTTTAGACTCGTAAAATATTGTTTTTTTTTTTTCAAAATTTAATATTCCTTGCTGGTCATCTATCTTTATTCGTTATCTGGTGTTATTACCGGTTAGAATGTCTGTGCAACAGGCATTGGGTGCACGTTAAAGAACACCAGGTAGTCAAAATTAATCCGGAGTCCCTACTACGGTGTGTCTCATAATCAGACCGGGGTTTTTCGCACGTAAAGCCCCAGAATTTATCATTATTATTTTTAACGGAGGGCCAACGTTTCCTTTCCCAAACTTCGCGCCGGACTCTCGAGTCGGTATACGTTACCACGACATCACGGGTTTTAAAGTTATTTTTTCATAAATTGGACGGTTTCAGTGCCAGTAAAGTTCCCAATACGTGATTTAGGTGGAAGGCTGTTTACTCCTCCCCCCCCCTCCCCCCCCCCCCCCCCCCCCACGCACACGCGCACGCGCGCGTATCAAAATAATCAAAAGCTGTCGCAATCGCACAGCAATCGCACAGAGTAAAACTCACTAATCACACTCTTTAGATATACAAAGGACTTGACATGAACGGCAAACTTATACATGCGTAATGCAGAGTCATTGCATGACCCGTGACAAGCACAATTTCTGGCCGGAGGCCGGAGTTTCTGCTGGCGTTGAGGTGGACGGAACACGCAGCGCGATGTGCGCGCGCATATTTGAGCCTACAATCAGCCTCGGAGATCGATTGTGTATTTCTGAATGTTCCAATCACTAATGTGACCTTATTGCAGTATTACCCTCTATTTCTAAGCTGCGGTCTAAGAGCCATGAAACATACGTGACGATCGTAACAGCGTGGGTACCGTTCTGCTATGATATATGAGCTGTGCTGTAATACTTTGACAAGCGTTCATACTGTTCGCTACAGGTTACATTGCATGACTACTTGGTTCGATGGAGGAGGTTACCGCCCCTGAATAAAATAGTTTTGGCAAGTAATAGCAGCATACCTTACAGTCTGAATTAAGCTTATTCAGCAAAGGGACTGTTTACGAACTGCTCGAGCGTCCTAAGCAGTGCTAGATGCTGGATTACAGATATCTTTGTTCTGTATACCGCATGGTCCAAGCATACGGCATCAGCGGTTATGTATCTATAAACGTTGTGCGGCGTGACTATGCGAAGTCGTATTGCAGCGCTAGCCCGTTTTCTCTTGCGTTTTCGAGAAAGAGGATGATAACCAAATTTTTTTTTTCGGTTGTGCTCGTTTCGTTCTTTACGACGCACTCACACGTATTACAGGAACCTTGTCCTCAAAAATAGCCATCGCATTCTTTTCATGTGATCTCTCTCATATATTGTGGCTGTATACAGGCCAAAAAGGCAATGCCGAAGCGCACGGTTTACATATGTATCGCGCTGGTTCACCAACCGCAGTGATCACTGTGTTGAGCCGCGCCATCGGCCTCATGCAGGAAGGCTAGCGTAGGCATATAGTCATTTCAAGCCTATTAGACTTGAAATGCGTGAGAACGATGTCGGTGCATCACAAATATTTGATAACACCTGCCGCTCAGATGTTTCGTGGTTGCCTTAGGTTGGCCGTGCACGAGCATGCACTCTTATGTTTTATGACTCCCTATACGCGAAGCGATCAGACAGTGACAAATTTACCATTTAATGCTGGTGATACAGAGACACCGGTTTTATTTGTTGAATTAAAACCGATATAAGCAATATAGTTCACAACGCGTACACACACCGCGGCTGATAAAGCGCGTTACATTTTTTTGCGCCCCCAAGACATATTTCCGCCTACTGTAGTTACCGATGCACCGAAAGGCTTCCCTGACGACCTTATATGAACGGACATGGCGTAAATTTCACCAAGTCCGAGTTAAACAGCTCGAAATCGTTCCGCAGCACGCGACAGCAATACTTTCAAGCAGCGTCGCGCCGGATCGCCCAAGCCAGAGAGGAGGAAAGGCGCGCCGAGCGCCCTATCCTCTTCGCCCGATGAAACGGTCTATAGGTGCACCAACAATTTTTTTTTTTTTTTACGTGTACAACAGAGCAGTTCTCTTGAAAGCACAGCACCTTTTCACACGTTGACTAAAGCTATAAATGTGTTTTTCTCAATTAACGGACTAGAATAATTACCATTTAATCGGTCGTTTGGCCTGAATTGTTTCTATGGGGGGGGGAGGGTGCGATGGCAGGACACGCGGTAATGCCCCATAATTCTTTTTTTTCTTGGGGGGGGGGGGGGGGGGGGCGGTCACGCGCCTGAGTCTCTCATTTCGCTCACAACTCCACTCTCTCTCTCTTCGTTCAGGATCGAGAGCGCGTTGGCTCGATCACGCGCCGACCATCATTTCCTTCACTGCCCTCTTTGACTCATTTTTCAACTCTCGTCAACGCTCTCCCACGGACTCCCCCCCTCGTCGCATAGAGAGCAACTGTCATGCGAGAGTCGAAACAGTCGCAGCACACGAGGCTTCGCAGCGCCACCACACCAAGAAGTTGCAATGCAGACATGCGCGCCCGCTTGATCGCCGCACCGCCCGCATTTGGGAGAAGCGCTTTCCCCGGCGTCAGCCGCCGCATGCATAAAACATTGCGGCAACAGCAGCTACGGCTCGCTGCCGCCGCCAACCCTCGGAAGAGAAAGCAAAGGAAACCCTCTACACGTTTCCTTTCTTGTCGGCCTTCACGGAGACGCGCAATCCCCGCATTCGTCCCCAGAAGGGAAGCGCCAGCTTTTACACGGACGAAAGAACGACAAGTTCGGGACCAGAGACCGTTGAAAGGGTGGGATAGAAGCAGTGTTTGAACATAAGAGAAAAAAGAAACTAGGGCGCACACGCGTATTGCACAAATTCGCGCCGTTTGAAGTTGGCGCTGAAGAAACGCGTTGACAGCACTCAGCATTATAATGCGGCTGCAGCAAGTGAAAAGAGGAGAGGGAAAAAAATTAAGAAGAAGAATCACCGCGTAAGCGTCAGAAACTTGAACGTAAACAAGCGTGGCAAGAGAAGACGTTCGCACTTATTTACTATTCTTTGCTTCCGCCCACTCGCGTATATATAGGTACATCCACGGCCCGTGTAGGTGTATATAAAGGAGCGTGACGCTTGCAAGCCTTCGAAAAACTTTCGAGGAAACGAGGCACTTTGCATTTCGATGAGACAAAAGAGGCTGGACGGATGGCAACCATCCCTCCGCGCAAGAGAGTTCCCCGATTGCACAGGAACTGCGCGCCGATACACCGACGCGCAGAAACGCAAAGGTTTCCACATTGCGGAGCTGGCGATGAAAGCGCGTTGCTGCACGCGGCGCCACCGCCATCGCAGCTCCCAAGCCTCCGTGGTGTGCATATCAAACAAGCCACGTGCACATATTTTTGCAGGTGATCCGGAACTCTTTCTTTTTCCGTGATCCCGGATGCGAATTTGCGCGACGGTGAGGCAGATTTGAATCTCTGTAACGTCCCCCCCTTCGTCAGAAATTCTCTCTCTCTCTCTCTCTCTCTCTCTCTCTCTATATATATATATATATATATATATATATATATATATATAATACGAGGGTTCAACATTCACTGCAATGACACTTGGCAACAAAAAGGACATTAGGCAAGGCAATATAATGCTCATAGGAAAGTTAATTAGGCCATGTTAGCTTTATGAACACAGGAGAGACACCATGGACTGCAGGGCAAATAGGTACGGACAGTGAATGGTGTCACTGAAACTTCATCACACCAGTGACTGAATGGTAATGTCACGACACAATGCCAAATACAATGCACTCAGTTTAGAGACGTGTGCATGCACCGAACCGTGAGGACAGAAGAATAAGAACCCGGTTGGTACAAGCACATATATATACGCATTATGCTGAGTGCGATGTAGCCGGCTGGGGTGGTCACTGACAGAATGTTATTGAAGCGAAATAACTGAACCTCGCCCCCGCAAATCCATCAAGTATAATAGAACTGGCGCAAACGAAACATAAGCGTCTTGTCTCTCCCGGGTTGTTTCGAGCCTTAAGTTCTGACCCTCACGCGCAAAACTGTTATGGAATCCGTTGCGATCCTCCATGTAACTTGGCTGTCGTCACTTTAATTCTCTACGTTTGCTTTGCCGTGTTTTGCTATGTGGTCTCCAGTACTTCTCTTCACTTTTTAAAAATATTTTATTAGAGATCAGTATAGTGTGCCGAATCAAAATTGCTGATTTTCACAAGCATTTAAACACTGCAGGAGGGGGAATGAAATATGTGCGGTGCAACTTGTCCTCGCCTATTATCTGCATATGATCGCGTGTGTAAAAGACTGCATGCTCTAGGTTTTTCGACCTTGTGACGTTGTTTATTCTTATCTTGCAGTAATTCTTTTTGCTGTTGTTACTATTATGCGAAATGGAGTAGCTGCTACAAATATAGGGTAACTACAACTCTTTCTTTATTTTCATTTTAATGAAAAAGAAAGGAGCAATGGGTTACTGTAGTGGGAATGGAAGAAATGACAAATATTGGTCCCATATGGAAATAGGTTTTGCTGTATATACAAAAGTAAAAGGAGAACTATAATCCCCCAGAATTGATTCAAAATAAGTGTGGTGGTGATATAATCTCGACCGGGTGAGGTGGGTCTTCACCGCATGGATCAGGAAACGACGACGAAGCCGGGCATCGTGATGATGAAAAAAAGTAGACAAGATTGTATTCACTTCATTGGCTCATGGCCGTGACTCTCATACGAGTCTCAAGCGGTTCTGATTAACACGCAGGCCAAGACGGCCTTAAATACCCCCTTGCGGTCTTGTGGTCTTGGCTGTCTTCTCGGGGAGTCTGTGGAAGTATTAGCGCTTTCGTCAGGTTCTGTCGTCGACAATCTCCTGCCCTTCGGTTTGTCTTCCCTTCGTCCTTCCCTTTGTGCCAGCTCGGGGAATAACAGGGGTGACGCTGTTTCGTAGAAGAAAGCAATTATGTCGCCATGTGAACGCCCGTTTGAATGCTTCTCAAGTTTCGCAGGTCGATGTCCAGTCTTAAGGTCACAGCCTTTTCTGGGACGAGGCAAATCATCTTGTCAAGAGAACGTACGCCTGAATGTCTCTCACACTTGACATGTTGACCATATCAGTGGGTATAGTGTGTAGGCTTGTTTACCTTACATTTGCTCTCATAATTTTTGCACCGCAAGAACGCCACGTTGAAGCAAATGAGCCGCCTTACAGCTCAGGCTCCCGCCCTCTGCAATGCACCGAGGAAGTGGTGTCGAATTCGCAAAGCTTTTCGTTCGTACGCACATTGCCACTGACCGATCACCTTCGTTGATTATATCTCCTATACGGTTGGCTGCCGTCTTCTCTTACGAACAGTTCTAGCTTAATAACTCTTTATTTGTGAATACAGGCCCAGAATCTTCTCCAGCTCATATGCGTACGCCGATTGCGATTGTATCTTTTTCGACTTCCTGACGAAGAATACTGTAGCAAAGTTTGTATTTTCCAAGATCCGAGCTCGCATCCCGAATACAGTCACGTCGCTTCCTGTTCCGTTGCTTAAACTTCCGTTGACGGCGCCCTTCACAACATATGTATTCCCAAAGACACGTTACGGAGAAGCAGCTTACTTTTCGTTTTCCGATCCTTCTTCTTTTTTTTTAAACCTCTCGTTTGCATCTCATCTCCATCGACGGAAGGTGTTGCGCTCCCACACAACATGCTTCGTGGAGTCGTAACGGTGCGACGGGGCTGAGAATCCCACTCGATCGAAGCAGTGCATGGTAACGTGGCGCGAAATGTTGCGAAACGGCGTGCAACTACTTGCCTCCATTTTCGTGAAAGAGAGAGAGAGAGAGAGAGAGAGAGAGAGAGAGAGCAGGCGCCTCTTCCACATGCCGCCTCTGGTGTTACGGCCAAGTGCTCTAGAGTTAAAAGAGTGTGTTTACACGGGTCTTCTATGCCCGTTAGAGGTGTGCGCCGAGACTTCAGCGCACCGCCGCAGCCGTCGACGACGTTTCTTGCCGGCGAAATCGGTACACCATTTAAATAGGTATCAAGATTTCTTTTTTAAGTCAGTCCAGCTGGTGGTGGTGGTAACAACTTTATTGACAATGCGGCAAATTCGTGGCCTGGGCCTATAGGCCGTCCCCGAGGATGTCCGGAGATCCTGTCTCCTCGCCGCCTCACGGGCTTGCTGGATGGCCCATAGTTGATTTTGGATGTTTGAGCTGCGCAACGCGGCCGTCCATCGCGCCGCAGCTTCATCTGGGGAAACTGCATTTTCTCCTCTCAGTCCCAGAGAATGTGTCTAAGAGATGCGTGAGCCCTGCATACCGCATTCGTTTGATATTTTGCGTTGTCTCGTTTAATTATTTTGCCTGTCTCAAGCATAGAATCATGTCAAGCAGGGGAACGATGAATAACTCAATACAAACATAAGTAATCCAGCTCTCCACGCGTCTGCGCATGCGCGTCGTCACCAGTCAGCTCAACGCGGGATTCCGAAACTTCTCCCCCAAAAGCGTAATATGGCGCAACGAAACGAAGCAGCGGCCTCGGAACGTCGGAATCACGGCTTCAAGGTCGTGGGCACTGTAGTTGCGCGTGGAATCGGCGATATGTCTGATAGTGGCATCAACGCGAGAGATGCAACGTGTAGCAAGATAGAAATTTCTGGCCCCGATGTTTTTAGGATGCCGGTTTGAACTTTTCGCGTTATTACGGCCATTGTATTCGAAGGAGTTTTTCTACATTTCTACGTGTAAAAAAAATTATTTTTACATGTCTACTGCATGGTGCACTGTTTCTTTGTAGCAATTATAAAAAAAAAATTGAATGCAAACGACACCGATAGCTGCAACGAACTATAAAACAGTTTCGACGGGCAGGTTAAAAATAACTCTTTCTTTTTTTTTTTTCAGAGATAATTGCGCATCCAAGCAATGCCAGCATTTCTACTAATCCACACTTCAATCATTCAACCTGGTGATGACGAGTTAACAAATTGAGCAAAATTTGTTTTGTACCGCATCATAACATGTCTGAGCAGAAAAAAAAAGTTCACTGCTGCACAAATAAAAAAGTATTTTGATTCTTTTTCTTCAGGGAAAAAACGACGTTATAAGAAAAGCTACATAAGTAAAGGGTAATTAATATGCATAACAAGTGATTTACCTTATTGTCCAGTCGGGAAGGTGCGTTATAACATTTGCCTGCCTTCT
The DNA here is from genome assembly GCF_023375885.2 of Dermacentor andersoni. Classification (NCBI taxonomy): domain Eukaryota; kingdom Metazoa; phylum Arthropoda; class Arachnida; order Ixodida; family Ixodidae; genus Dermacentor; species Dermacentor andersoni. The sequence continues at coordinate 70,733,109 of NC_092815.1, read as the reverse complement.
AAGTGCGCCTGGGTAAAGACAAATCAAAACGCGCCACACGTCCCAACGCGCTCTCCTGCCCGCCAGGAGCTCATAACTCGAAGGACCGCCCAGCGGCGTTCAAGTGGACATTAATGCTTTCGCATTCACAACTCATTAGCAGTGCTTAGGTGTCCTCGTTTTTTTTAAGCGGGGGTGCGAAAATTGTACATAACGCTCGACAAGAACCACTTTGGGCTTAAGAGGAAGATTTAGCTCGGGTGTTCCTATCTAAATACATGTAAAAGCAAAATTCGTTTTTCTAAGCATTGCTATTTGTTGGGCGTGTTGGTGAACCGACTTGTAGAGCATATTTAGCGCCAGCGAACAAGGACAGAAGGGAGACGACACCACAATGCCCTAACTTCAACACTTGGTTTTCAGGAAACACCCACCTAGCTATTTAACCCATGCATAGTGGCGCCACCTCATTCAAATCTTAACCATCCAAAACATCCGTCTCCTTATCTAACAAGTCGACCAAAGAGGCACTAACACACGTATCACTATTCCGACAGATAGCCTGAGCCTCAATAATCTCTCGCACACCTTTGTGCTTCGCAAGAACCCGGCAGGATCCATACACCGGCGCACCGCCGCATTCCTGACAATGAGTTGACAGATGACCGTATTGCTTATTTTTCACGTTTAGGCTATGTTCTCGTAACCAGTCCTATATTCCTGTCTGTCCGATGTATTTTTTTCCCACAGGTCAGCGGGAGCTCATAAACAGCAGCTTCTACGCAACCCACTATATAGTGCTTTACGATGATTCGTAGAGCATCCGACAGCTGGCTTACGGTACGGGTCCGTTAATCGACATATTTTCGCGAGTTTTTCTGGCGCTGAAAATACCACTTTTGTGTCCACCCGGCTAGCCATTTTCTTAAGACTATGTGCCGTTCTATGCAGGTAGGGCACTACCGCTACCTTCCCTCTGCGTTCCGTCCATTGAATTGCCGCATCCCGAATTGTGCTATCTGACAAGCACCTATTTAGCAGCCCCTCTACGACCGAAACTTCCACTGATTCCGGAAACCCTGCTGCTGATAACCTTCCCGACTGATCCATAAGACTCGTATAGATCTTATGGTGGCAAGATTTCTTTAATGCATTTCCAAAGCATAAGTTGGCAATGCTTCTCTTGACGAGCTTCGACTGGGCTGACCGATGCGGCAACAGGGGCTTATTAGCTCTATGTTTATGCTCCCAACACGTGTGCCGTTCCATGAACTCAAGCTGAATATATAAAACGCAGCACGTTATCGGTGGGCTCTTGAATCGTGAGAGCAAGTGGGCTAAGGCCTGCAGAAAAATCTTCGCAAACGAAATTCCGCTTCCTACAGTCACTAGAATTTAACTTTCTTTCTCAAATGTAACAAATTTCATTGAAATCGGTCCAAATCTCAGAAAAGCGTTTCTGCGTTTTACATGTATTTGAATAGGCCGCGTCGGAGTTGGGCCCGAGCTAAACCTTCCTCTTAAGGGCTGAACCCAGCAAAAGTTAGTCATGAAAGAGGTCTGCTTTTTTTTTTTTACGTAAAGCATATTGAATAAACACAATGTCGTTCAGAACAAGTGGAAGCAAGGTTAACATATCCAGAGAGTGTCGCGGGCGTCGGTATGGCTTAGCAATTCTAGACAAGTTCACTGACTCTGCTCAATGGAAAAATATCTTACATAAACAGCGGCTTAGCAAAACTGAAAACAATTGCGACTGCGACGTAGCAGCAAGGTTCTGCATATTCGCGGAGAAAAGAATATACACCTGTCGCGCGTTATCTTTTTGTCCACTTTCATTTCCCTTTACCTTATTATTTCTCTACATCTCAATTAAACGTAACAATTAACTGCCCCTACGCTTTATCTCTGGCTCCACTGTCCGTCATAATTCGCGTGGTTGTGACTAACGAAATATCGAGCCGCTCGGTTCCACTTAGTCTTCCGACGACGGACAGAGAATACTGCGACGGCTTGGTAGAATAACAGCACAGAGGACCAACCCACCGTCCGCGCACAGAAAATGCTGAGAAGGCGCGCGATTCAGATAGCGAGGACCCCGTGTTGGCGACCCTCTTATATATCCCTTTTGTGGACCGCGCACGCCGCGACGAGTGGTGAATCCCGCGGTTGTTAACACTTGGCGCACGGCGGCGGCCACGTGGCGAGCGCCTGCTTAGCCCGAGATTAGCGTAATCCCCCCACGTATTCCATGTAAATATCCCTCCCGTCCGCCCACGGCCCATCATCAGCCACCGCACGCAGCGGGACCGCAGGGAAAGCAGCCGCAAAGACCCGCTTGCGCGCCTCTCCGATTTCCCCCGGGTACAAAAACGGGACGAAAAAGGAGAGAAGGAAAGGGGGGCCTATAGCAGCACAGCTGGTACGAGAATATAACCGCGAGCAGACTGCCGCGTGTCCGTCGCACTATACGCTGCATATATAGCGCGTAATAAAGCGTGTAACCGCAAGGTTATTATTGCGAAGCTCGCACAGTTATGTATACTGCCCATGTGTATGTGTACATGGCTTCGTGGCGAACCTTGTTAAAATGTAGCTACTAGCTTACACTGCGTGATGACACAAACAGGGCGAGCTGAGTACCACGTGCGTTGAAGCATCTGTCTCGTCTGTCCTTCGCTGAGCACGTGCAGGTTAATGGAGAAGGTCGTGGGCGACGGGTGCATGGGAAAGCCAAGGCAGAATGCAAACGTGGTGTAGAAGGTGAATGGCTAAACAGCTACAGGACCGCTATTGCTGGAACAATCGCTCTTGGAATAAAACTGAAAAAGCCAGACCACTTATCCGCACCTGCCGCTATGACGACTTTCTGTTAACGTATTCGATTGCCGAAAAAAAAAAAAAAAAATAAGTCGGGAAAGTCCAGATTACAGTATAAGCCAAGTAAATAAGTAAACACTGGCCCGAAAGCTAAAATTGTCATCCACCGGATAGCAGCACGTGCTGTCAGCATTATGTCATCTAACAAGAGTAGCCGTAGCTGAAGGAAGTGACCTACACGAACGTTCGCATAAGTGTACGGTGACCGTTTCTGGTGCAACGCATCAAGAATGTATAGTGGCACAATTGACTATATTGCAGGTTGGGTGAGACGATGGGTGCACAAGTATACAAGAGAAAGAGGAAGGAAGATACTGTTGGCGCAGCGAACTGCAAGGTACAGTCGCACACATTCGTATTGGTCATTCTGCTTAAGAAAGAGTGGCAGTTCCTTCAGCGTTGATCGGTGAGGTCGGTGCTTAGCCAACATATTCTCTGTCGACGGGTGGCACAAGTGTTTTTCATGTCCTTGAAACGGCAGTGCGATTGTGGACCCCGATAAAGCAGGATCATACAGGAGTAACCGTCTTTGTAATGTCACGCAAATTAGTTCGGCACAGTCTAAAATTTTAGCGCTGACTCTTAAGTAACAATAAAATTTTGCATCCTTCGCAAAGTCCCATTACCGCGTGTAGACTGTTGCAACGTTGCTGAATACAGTATCGAATGCTAGCGCTGTTATCCTCTTGTGCATAATTCCTCCTGTGCTTTGCTTCGTGTCTAGGACACCACAATGAATGTAGACCAACTATAATAAATTTCAGTGGCTCAGTTCAGAAAGCTTTCCGTTCCTAAGTGCTTTTTGCCGTTGAATAGAAGCCTCCGCTAAATTTATGTTCAGCATCACGAGTAGGTGGAATTTTCTCTTACGAACAATTTTAGCGTGATAGCTTTTTGCATATACTGCCCCTGTTCCCCTTCTGCAACATCATTGTCATGCTTTTTAGTCACATTCACGCCTTCGCCCAGAGAAAGTTATGCCATCATCTTAAGAACTTAACTGTCCGCATAGCTAAACCATCTGTGACAGGAATTGAAAACATCCATAGCGCGCTGAAAAGCAGGACTTGTATCCACAAGCTCTTGCGGTATACAACTGTTTGCGAGAAAATTTTGTAGTCAATCCTGATGGCGGCACATATCATTAGCGAAAGCTGGCCGACCAACAGCAAAGAGCACTTACGAACAATAGATTTGTGAATTCGGCCCCAGAGAGAGAGAGGGAGAGAGAGAGAGAGCAAGGACAGGAAAGGCAGGGAGGTCAACCAGAAGAGCACCCGGTTTGCTACCCTACACTGGGGGTGGGTGAAAGGCCCAGATTAGTTCACCAAACCTTTATGGACGAGTGTTGCCTACAAGCAACACACCAGGAAAGTATTTTTGTTTGTTTCGCTTATGAGTAAGAAGTTTCAGGCTAAATGTCTTCGGCCAATGCTGAATGACAGGGCAGCAAACGTAATTTGCCAAACTGCAGCAGGAACTGAGGACGAAGGAGTTTGGCGCGTTAGTCCCTTTCTTTTGAAAGCGCGGTCAGTGGAGAACGACCGATGCGAGTAATCCGGCTGCAATGGTACCGCACAGGCAGTGTACAGCAAATGTAATGTACACGTCTGTTTCGCATCCGACGAGAACTGTGTGTACAAGTTCCCGCTCAAGCCGCAGGTGGCTTGGGTCAAAGTTCGCTTCTAGTGTACCGCCTATAGTGTTGTTCACCTGTTGTAGGGATGGTCGATAAACATTTTTATTCGATTAACGATTACTCATTCACCATTTTAGCCTTTAATCGATGAATCGCTTTCGATGCAGGGCTTTTCATCAATTACTTGATTAATCAAAAATTTTTCCGTGAACCATAAAAAGGTTGAAACACAGTTATCTACTTTTGTGGGACGTTATTTTAACGTTTGAGAGGAGGAACCAAGTTAGAAATACAAGTGTGTAAAGTTTGATAAAGAATAATATTTAATTTGTTAAAGAGTGAATAGAGTTGGCACTAGTGGTCTTTGAAAAGATAAACTAAATATGTTATAAAATGGCACATAGTGCAGCATTAAACAAGATACATGGCACTAGTGAGTCCCTATACAGTACAGTTAAACAAGAAATAAGAAAAAAACGGAAAAGTGAAAGGTGAAGTCCACCTAAACTTATGCACAAGCTGTTCGCTATACCAAAAAATGCATCTTTGGTTGGCTGGATATCGGACTTTCTTTCCCAGCGTTCACAATACGTATGTTTCAACTCTACTAACTCACCCTTGATGCCTGTTTCATCAGGGGTTCCCCAAGGCTCAGTACTAGGTCCTCTTTTATTCCTGCTTTATATTAATAATCTGCCCCACACACATTAGTTAAAATACGCCTTTTTGCAGATGATTGCGTTTTATATCGCACAATTATATCTCCTACTGATCATGTTGTCCTTAACAATTACTTTGCTGACTTTTGTAACTGGTTCAAAGCATGGCAAATGAACATCAACTTTTCCAAAATTGTCTCCATGTGCTTTACACGACGCTCATCCTTTTACTTCATTGCCTATGCCTTTAACAATATTACTTTAAATAGGGTATTCGAATTCAAATACTTAGGCATCCTACTAACACACAATTTGTCATGGTCGAAACACATTGATGTCACTTGTAACAAGGCCCTTAAAAGACTAAGTTACTTACATCGTACGCTGCGCCTTGCTCCTCAAGAAACTAAACTTCTTACATATAAAACCCTCATTCGCCCCATCCTCGAATATAGCAGCGTTGTATGGAACTCATAGCAACACTGTGACGTCAAAAAACTAGAATCAGTGCAAAAAAAAAAAAAGGCAGTGCGTTTTGTTTGTAGGAGATATGACAAGGAATTTTCGCCGTCTAACTCTCTTCCCCTACTGGTCTCACTCCTCTTGCAGAGCGTCGCAAAATTGATTGCCTAAAATTCCCTTACACATTAATCAATGCTCCTCGCCTCTCCTCTCTAGATAACTACTTGACTTTTTCCAAACCCTCATGTACGAGGAGTCACCATGCTCTAAATATCTCAACCTGTCTTGCCCGCACTGATTCCTTTAAACACAGTTTTTTTTCTATCACCAATTAAAGTCTAGAATTCATTACCGGGTAACATCCGCTCACTACCACCGAAACAATTCACGCAAGCTTGTTTATAGATGTTGTATGTTTGTTGTTCATCCCACTCCTGCAATAGCCTCATAAATAAATAAATAAATAAATAAATAAATAAATAAATAAATATGCCAGAAATTACAATATGCACGGGGGGAAAGAAAATTACTAGTTTAGGATCTTAAGCTACATCTCTTCTACAGAGCGAAGGAATGTCAATTGGCTGGGATGTTTGGGTGAAACCGACACCTTTGAATGTTCACACAACGAGCATGCGAGAACAGACGCTCGGAAGCTGTAGATTTGCTCGAATCGACAAGAACTTCATCGCTCTGTCAAGTACATGCTATGTCATCACTATGTCAAACACATGTCAAATTGGATGCTGTGCCACGTCTTTAGTGGACAGGGAGTGACACGACGGGTGAACGACTGAGTTTCTATAGTAAGCCTCCGTCTTGCGGCGGCGTGTGGGGTAAGAGAGCGGAAGCACTCGGCTCGGCATCACTAGGGACTCGCAAAAACAATCAACAATCGCTCTACGACAGCCGCACAGTGCACCACTGTTCGTGCTCCGCCATTCTAGTGCGATTTCAAAATTTTCGCAGTCCCCATTGTTCAACGCTAGAAAACGATTAATTGAACGTGTATAATCGATTAAGTCGATTAAATGAAAGGTGGACGTCGATGACGATTAATCGTTTTGCGGGATACCTTTAATAGATTAATCCTTCACCGATATTAATACCCTCACCTGTTGCTGAAAAATTTGGTGGACGCTTAATCTTCGCATTTAAGAGCAGAACACGATATCATTCAAAGACCTCTGGCTGCTTCTCATGCTTCCCGGCAAGTGCAGCTTGCGTAATCATAACGTTTACTGGGAAACGCTAGTGGCGAACGCTACGCACGAAGGCGGGCTTTCTAGTAGAAAGGCGATGTTCAATTCCAGTACCAACTTGCCCGAATGTCGATTCTTCTACAGTACCTTTCTGTTAGAAACGTGGCCTCTTACGTGGGCCGATCCCGGAGGTAGTGCACAGCTGCGCCAAAAAATAAATTGCATCACTTTCAGGTTTCTGCTATTGTTTCGCACTTTTAATATTTAGGTCTGAGAAGAGAGAGAGAGAGAGAGAGAGAAAGCAAGGACAGGAACGGCAGGGCGGTCAACCAGACGAGCATCCGGTTTGCTAGCCTACACTGGTGGTTGGGGAAAGAGCAATAGAAAGAGGGAAAGAGGGAGAGAGTGAGCATTAAGTGCGTGCGGGAGGGTACACAGGGACACTATAAACGGTCACTTAAACCGGTGCACTTCAAGTGGTGTACTAGTGCACGAATCGCTTTTCGAGCCAGTGACGGGTGTGGCCACGGTCCGAGTATCGCTGACTCGGAGAAAGGGTTTGAGTCCAGTCGGTTTAAAGTTGTCCGCAGAGAAAGGCGTTGTACGTCGTAGCGAGGGCAGGTACGCAGTAGATGCTCGATGGTCTCCTCGCACCTACAGGAGTCGCACACCGTGTTCTCGGCCATTACCATGCGATAGGAATAGGCGCTCGTGAACGCCACTCCCAGCCACAAGCGGTACAGCAAGGTTGTTTCACCGCGGGAAAGGCTAGATGGCAGTTGTAGCCGTAGCATGGGGTCCAGTTTCTGCAATCGGCAATTTAAGGCACTTAAACACCAGACATCTTGCGACTTTTTGCGTGCGAACAGGCGAAGTTCTCTGGCAGCGTCCGACCTCGCCAAAGGTGTTGGACGCGTCTGGGTATCTTAGTGGGCAGACCGGGCAGGCTTGTCAGCAAGGTTGTTGCCGACGATGCCACAGTGAGGAGAAATCCATTGAAAGATAATGTGCCCTGTTTCCAGAGCATGGTGGTGTACTTACCTGATGTCGGATATTATCTGCTCTTAAGTTCTGATGTAATACAGACTTGATACTGTGAAGAGCTGCCTTAGAGTCACAAAATACGACCCATTTCTCTGTCAGCTCTTCGGTGACGTATACCCGTGAGCAAAACCACACGGACGGCAGGGTCACCGAAAAAAACAGAATTTCTCTGTAATTAACATGCATAAACGCAAACTGATGAGTGCACTAGAAAATTCGTAATGCCATGTTTGGAGTGCATTGTTTAATTTTCATTTTCATTAACTGACAGAGCAAAAAATGAGTTTTATTGCTCGATGCCTGGTCCGTATACTTTTGCTCACGGATGTACGTCATAGCGGCATGGAGAGCTGAAAGTTCTGCCGACGTAGATGTAGTCATGTGTGACAACTTCAATTTAACTGTAACCTGCTTAGCTGGAACGACGAATGCGGCAGTTGAGCTGGTTTAGATGAGGTCGAACCATCGCTATGTATATGTATGTGATCATGATACGTCTGGTGCAGTAATAGGAGCGTCAGTTGCTTGAGAGCTGGCGATGGATGAGTGGCCTTCTTTGTAATTCCGGGAATAGCAAATTCACTTGAGGCTATCGCAGGCACCACAGGGGAGATGAAGGTTTCGCCGCCGGTGTATAAGATGACGGTGTGCACTCTTGATGAGCGCTAATCACTCTTAAAAAGGTCGTTGAAGTCTCTCGGCTGGTAGGGAGGCTAGGCGATGGTCGGGGTCCTTGACAGATAGCGAATGTGCGCGCTGAGAGAGATACGACAGCCACGTGTGTCTGGATCACACAGTCTCCCGCGATGGCAATTGTTGCTGCTGTTGAGGTGCACCGAGGGGCCCTAAACACGTGAGTAGCAATTGACCTGGTATGCTCTCCAAAGCGCGAATGTTCGTCTTGCATGTATTTGACAAAACTGATAGACTGTAACATATGAGTCCGAGAAACAGTACCCTGTACAACTGCAACATAGATTTAACAATAAAGGCATGCGCTGTCGGGTGTTCTGTTTCATCACTTGTTTGTACGTGGGCTGTCATTCTCAATATTCCGAGGAATAACTTTGTCAAGAATATAAGGCAAGGTACGAGCAACTTTAGTAATAGAATGGTACTGCAATACGACCCCCATATACAGCATGTCATACAGCAAGTCGTGGCATGTACATAACCTCAATATATACAGGAATTTTCGCTCACGGGGACGCCTGCGCCGGACGCCGACACGGGATTCTTTGCGATACGGGGCCCTTAACGCTATCACGTTTTCATTTGCCGCAAAGAAGTTTAACTTTTTTTCCAGTGAAGATGCTAGCCTTTAGTTGGTCGGGATTTTTCGCTGTGGCATCCTCATCGGGAAAAAAAAGAACCTTCGGTGACTGAAGCGAAAAGTGCATACATTCCTCAGTATTATACATGCAGCATACTGCGAATCATTCGTTTCAATCGAGAAAAATCCCAAAACAACCATCCAAACCACATAATTGGTGATAAGGCGCTCCTGCTAACAATTCGAAGTATGTAGCGCTTCCCGCATGCATGCATTTCGCGGTAAAGGTTACTGCACGCAAGCTGCCGCGGCGACGGCAGCTTGCGATGTGAGGAGTGACGTCACTAGCCTTTCATATATAAAAGAACCAGCCTAGCAACTGGTTTCATTGTTGTTGCAGCACCGCTATGGACAGGCAACGCATAGTTAGCACTCCCGAAGAGCAGCGTGGATACGAGGAGCGGCAAAGGGAAAAGAAATGGCAATACGACCAGCGAAGGCTGGTCGTATTGCCGCTGGTAGTATTGCCGTGGAGTTCCAGCAGAAGGGAATTCAGCCACATTCTCATGTGGCTGAATAATGCGCCGGAGGAGAAATTGATCAATAAAGCATTGCATACCACCGTCAGCAGTGGTGGTTTTCAACAGCTTCGCAGTACATCCGCTGTCGCAGGGCCGGGATGGCGTGTCAAATTTTTTCGTTGAGTGTCCTTATTATCGGTGTATATTGCACGTTTCGATGAAAAATAAACATTTACTTGGGGTATTGACTCGCCCTTAAAGGTACATAAAGAAATTACGGCTATCTTCAGAAAAGCAAATAAGATCGCCATTAGGGTTTCTGAGAAAGCTTCGACGGCCCGCCTAAATAATCTGGGGCTCCATAATACGTGGGAGAACTACAAGAAGCCCACAAGGCAAATCAAATCGAAGGCCTGAAACTGATCCAAACGGGCCAGACCCTACTGCACCATCCTGGTTACAGGCCGCCGGCAGAAGCAATTGAAGCAAAGCAACGAATCCCAAATCACTTACGCGACGCCATTAGGGTGGCGTCCATTCCCGCAATATGCGCCCCATATATCCGCCACAAAGAGCGAAAACAAGCGAGAGCCCAAGCTTTACACAAGAAGTACTAGAAAAACCCTATGGCAAAACATCCGAAACGCTCACTAGGCCTTCGCCCTGAGTGTCGTATACGCCCAGGGCAAGGGACAAGCTACCACCACGGGAACTGCAAGGGACCCAGACACAGCGGAAGAAGTGGCGATCGCGATTGCCATTTCCACGTGAACTGACTCAGCCGTGATAATCAGCTACTCTCAAGCGACGTGCCGCAATAACCGAAACAAGGAAAAAATCTCTAAGCAAGCCTTGAGCATCCTTACTGAAACATCTAACCGAAGGAGAACATCTTCCAGAGACCTACATCATCTGGACTCCGGGACACGAGTCCCTGAAGGGGAACGAAGCGGGTGACGCCTCACCCCGAGGGCATACAAGCCAGGTTTCCTGCCAGAGGGTACCAGAAAGGCGACAAGACAGGAAGACATCCCGAAGAAATACACCAATATACTGCAGCACCATAGACTCGAACGAATGATGCACCTCACCTGAAACTCAACAGGGAAGACACAGTTACCTTAAAAAGACTGCAGACGAACTCCTATGTTAACGGCATCGTACTGCATAGGACACCTCTGACGTAATTCCCGTGCCTCTGCAGGTTTTGCGGAGTATCGGGCATCTTGGGCCACATGGTAATGGAGCGCTTGGGGCCCACGGGACTACCGCAAAAAAACCGAAGATGACCGGTGAAAAAACATCCGATTCAGACAAGAAGGACGAGAACAAGGAAGAACTGTGGGTGGCAATGCTGTCCTTTCCAGGGCTGGAAGACCAGCGAAAGTTGGTGGACCGGGCCAGGGTGGCAGCGAGAGCCCACGGACTCCTGGAATGAGGAAGCTGAGGACGAGGATAGATCTCGTTCTCTCTGTCGCTAGTTCATAAATAAACGTTTATCTTTCTCTCCCACACAGGCAAAGCGCTAAATTCAGTGCCCAATTGTTCCTTTTTTCTTCTTTTCTCTCGCTTTCTTTGAAGAGCCAAGCACACCCGGCACAATAAGTAATGTTGCAAATGGCAATACAAAACACGAACGCGTCGCCGACATGTGAGCATATATCAGCGCACCAGCGATGAAAAGGCACGCATCAATAAATGGGCCATCGCGCGTAGACAGCCGCGCACACGCTCGTAGATCGGATGCTTATGCACCCCTTTTCCATGTGGCGGGGCATAAAATATTCGCGGAGCGCCCAGCGGCGGTCTCGGCTCTCGCGCCAAGTGAGCATTCTTGATGTATGTAAACACGTTCATATCGCCGTAACGACGCACGGACCGTCTATCTGACGCCGCGCGAATTTTCCTGAGGCAAACACGAGCAGATGTCACATACTGTATGCACGCCTACCCGAGTGTACACTCCCGCGCAAACAAATTGAACCAGTAGCCGAACCACGCGTCTCCCGCGTGCGAGGAGGCCTTCACATCATTCCCCCACGGACGAGCGGTGAAATCAGCCGCGCGCGGCGTCAGAGCGCACACCTATATGTGCGCGAATTCGCTCAGGCCACGTCAAGCGCTCCCCGTTCCTCGATGGCCCCAATTTGCGTTGCAAATGGTATTGTCTCCTCCGGCGTCGCTTCGTTCAGGCCAGCTTGCCTGTACAGAACACGCGTGCGCCCAGACAGGCGCGTGGACTTGGTGTTGCAACATATGTTGCGTGTGGATATATATGCGCTTCCCCCGGTGTTCATGTGCGCAAAGAGAGAGAGAGAGAGAGAAGGCAGGAAAGGCAGGGAGGTTAACCAGACGCACGTTCGGTTTGCTACCCCGCACTGGGGGAAGGGAGTATGGGGATGAAGAGAGAGGGAAATAGAGCACAGTTTCGCGCGCATTTGAAGGTTCGCACCGAGTCTACACACGGTTGCCGAGACCTGTCGGCTTGAGGTACTTCAAGAGCGCTTTCGTGGCCTTCTGTGCCATCGACGCGTACCGTCATGGTCCAAGGATCTTCATTACCGAAAATGGTCTCAACAGTTTTTACAAAGATTAAATGGTGGCGGCATTCTACTATGTTAGCGAACGCGTAAAACCATATGTGCAACTCAATCACTCTCGCATTGGTTGCCCTGTCACGGACACCCTGCGGAAGAAAATTCTCCGCAGATGCATGCCAATCTGAGTAACTGATACGTCAAAGACAACGAAGCTGCATATAAGCTAGTCCTCTCCCCCTTCGGAAGTATACTATATACATGGGTTCTGTTTGCTGACTGTTAAAAGGAGAAGTTTGTTGAATCTCGCAACGTAATTACAGTTCGACGTAATAGTTCTGCGGAAACCCGCAAGGTTGAGAGAAGTATTTCATCATCATCATCATCATCATCATCATCATAGTTAGGCCCACTGCAGGGCAAAGGCCTCTCCCATACTTCTCCAACTACCCCGGTCATGTGCTAATTGTGGCCATGTTGTTCCTGCAAACTTCTTAATTTCATCCGCCCACCTAACTTTCTGCCACCCTCTGCTACGCTTTCCTTCCCTTGGAATCCATTCCGTAACTCTTAATGACCATCGGTTATCTTCCCTCCTCATTACGTGTCCTGCCCATGCCCATTTCTTTTCCTTGCTTTCAACTAAGATGTCATTAACTCGCGTTTGTTCCCTCACCCAATCTGTTCTTTTCTTATCCCTTAATGTTACACCCATCATTCTTCTTTCCATAGCTCGTTGCGTCGTCTTCAATTTAAACAGAACCCTTTTCGTAAGCCTCCAGGTTTCTGCCCCGTACGTGAGTACTGGTAAGACACAGCTGTTATACATTTTTCTCTTGAGGGATAATGGCAACCTGCTGTTCATGATCTGGGAATGCCTGCCAAACGTACCCCAGCCCATTCTTATTCTTCTGATTATTTCAGTCTCATGATCCGGATCCGCGGCCACTACCTGCCCTAAGTAGATGTATTCCCTTACCACTTCCAGTGCCTCGCTACCTATCGTAAACTGCTGTTCTCTCCCGAGACTGTTAAACATTACTTTAGTTTTCTGCAGATTAATTTTTAGATCCACCTTTCTGCTTTGCCTCTCCAGGTCAGTGAGCATGCCTTGCAGTTGGTCCCCTGAGTTACTAAGCAAGGCAATATCATCAGCGAATCTCAAGTTACTAAAGTGTTCTCCATTAACTCTTATCCCCAATTCTTCCCAATCCAGGTTTCTAAATACCTCCTGCAGATACGCTGTGAATAGCATGGGAGAGATATATCTCCCGGCCTAACGCCTTTCTTTATTGGGATTTTGTTGCTTTCTTTATGGAGGACTACGGTGGCTGTGGAGCCGCTATAGATATCTTTCAGTATTTTTACATACGGCTCGTCTACACCATGATTCCGTAATGCCTCCATGACTGCTGAGGTTTCGACTGAATCAAACGCTTTCTCGTAATCAACGAAAGCTATATATAATGGTTGGTTATATTCCGGACATTTCTCTATCACCTGATTGATAGTGTGAATATGGTCTAATGTTGAGTAGCCTTTACGGAATCCTGCCTGCCGGTGATACCACAGAGTAAAGAGTAAATTGCCACAGATATACCACGCACAAAGTACGTCTGAAATATGTTCCGTACATGCAGTTGTCGGCTAACCCTTCTTGCCAAGCATGCGCTCTCGGTCTGTGCATTCTCATAGATCAGACGCCAGCCGGTGAAGTGTGAATTCAGGTTGAAACGGGCCAGAGAGGCCACCTGAACGCGTTAACACGAACTCTCATCTCACCCCTTGTCGTGGCGGTTGAGCGTGCGAGGACAACTAATGCATCTCTGAACTACGGTTGCCATGGCTGCTCGCTGCCACTTGGTGCCGGCGTTAATTAAATGCATCTTATCAAACAGGTGGCGGCGTGATGACACAGTCATACCAAATGCTCTCTTATCCCCTCCTGCCAGCGTTTACACGAAATCAATCAATCAATCAATCAATCAATCAATCAATCAATCAATCAATCAATCAATCAATCAATCAATCAATCAATCAATCAATCAATCAATCAATCAATCAAACAATCAATCAATCAATCAATCGATCGATCGATCGATCGATCGATCGATCGATCGATTGATCAAATTGTTGATTCATTCATTCAATTATTCAATTGACTGCTCAGTAACGCACAGAGCGCTAATTTGCCAGCAAATGTATATCTCGGCTGCGGCACATTAACCGTGTAGTACTCATATCGCCTCCATTATTTATTACTATCTTATCATTCTTATAAACTACCGTCCCTACGCGCGTCTTCTAAACACACTTTAAGTCCTGCTTTATTTTGAAACATGTTTAAGCATCGCTTTACAAACATCAAGGATGACAAAAGTGTACACCTTCAAAGCGTCGGGAACAGTAAAATATGTATGCTGCTGGTGAATGAAAAGCCCATTACCTGCTTTCGGAAACCACACATAAATGCAAACTAAGACGCGCGCCACAGTAGCGATCATGCAAATGGAACAATTTGCATGTTCCCCGGAATTCATTCGTCCCCGCCGCTTCATTTAATACGTATTTAAGGACTTAAACTGTGCGTGCGCTTCAGCCACGTGGAGCTTAAACAAAACGAAAAAAATGAATAAAAATAAATGAAGGCAGCGGTGATCGAAGTTCGATTTTGCTTCCTTTTGTTCCACGGCCTCATTTCCGTTTCAGAGAAGCAGAAGCGGACAAGCCATTCATTCTTCATTACAGTGCACTGTCAGTGCGTTCCGTTCGCAAAGCACGTTAATGGATTCTCCTTCAGCGTGTACACCAATTATCTGACCCTCGCTTACTGAAATTTAAGCAAGCGTGTACAATACCTTGCTGAGGGGGGGGGGGGGGGGGGCTATAGTTAGAAAGCAAAATAACGAACAATCAATTTTTAATCAATCAATCAATCAATCAATCAATCAATCAATCAATCAATCAATCAATCAATCAATCAATCAATCAATCAATCAATCAATCAATCAATCAATCAATGCTTCGAGTTATTGTCGATAAAGCAAAAAAATAATCTTATTAAGTATACGAAGCATCGATAAACGACAACAGAAAGAAGCGCAAAGATGTCTGCAAGGCATGGACTGCCTATCCCTCTCCCTTCCAGGTGATGAGCTGCACCCATTCTCTAAAACGTCATCGCCAAGGGAGGCTTTACAGGAAAGCTTTTCCAACCGTGAATTAACCAGCTCCAAATGGTGTGTGCTCAGCGAGTCTTCAATCTTTATTCCTTGCCCAACGGCAGAGTCCTCCCCGACAAATAGGCGGTAACACGACGGAAAAAGCAAAGATTGGAAAGGGATCGGAGGGGACGGGAGAATACAGCCGGTGAAGGGTACTGCTTGGGGTGCTCGCACAGGAGAGGGGAGCACAGGAGGGAGAGGTAACCAAGAGCAAAGCAAGTGAGTAAATAAAAACGGAAGCAGCGCCGGGAGAAAGAACAACGAGGTTTCAACTTTCAATTCCCGACTGAATTCCCGTTTCACGCTCGACGACGCGGAACCCAAATTACCTGGCGGGTGCTTCGGCAGGAGCAAAGCACTCTCCTCGGCGCGCTGCACATTTGTACGTCCCCCTCGCTTTCGCCGCGCGCAGCAGACAATCAGGAAACGACGGAACGAACCGTCTGAGCTACACCCCCCTCCCCCCTTCCAAAGCCGGTCGTCCAAAGTGGTTCATCCTACACGTGCAAAGACACACACAAACACAACATCATTCGAAAAACAGGCGAAAGAACCCAAATAGTAGTGTAGTGAGCGCGCGGGTGTCTCGTTGGTTCGCAGGGACGCGGGCGGGTGGTGAAATGTGCCGCTTTTCCCCCCAGAAAATTGGTTTAAAACGCGGGGCCACGCGGGAGTCGAGAGAGGACGAACACTACCGCTGGCTTCTCTGCTTCTTTTGGCAAGGCTTGGCTTAGCTACAGGCTCGGCTGCGCAGCGGAGTACAGCGTACATGCGTGTCGCGCGACGGGAAACCTAAAGTGGCATTCTAAAGCGCGGCCGCCACAAGCACTGCGATCTCCATGCCTCGCTTATTCTCGTCCCTCCGGCTCGAAGCAGACGACGACGACGACGACTCAATCCGGGCAATCAGGGGATCGTGTAGCCAATTATGCAGCCCTAATGGCGTCCCGAAATCGATTTTCCACCTGGCTCACTTACTTTATTTTTCGTCATTTTGCTCTTGCTTGCAGTCAGGTTTGCCAACGCGCAGGAGATGGGATCGCAGGAAATGACGGTGCGTTCTCTTTTGGAATTGATGCATGGGTGTCGTAGGCGTGCGCACAGCGAGGGTGTGGGGTCCCTCTCGGCAGAAAAAGAAAAGAAAAAGCTAGGAACGGCAAAGAAAATTAAGGTCGTGCTTTGTGTTGAAACGGAAATGGAATCGATCTCAGTTAACTAGTTACACATTCAGATGCCGCTAGGGTCTGTTAATTTATGCACGATAACAAAACACGAAGATTAAGCAGGGAATACGATTTAGAGACATCGTACCAAGGTTTCAGAAAAGTGCTTACAAAGCTTAAAATGGTGCAACACTGCTGGTGGTATAACTATAGTAATGTTTTATAACCAACTGGTTATCCAAAAGGTAAGGTAACTCGGTTAACTTAACTATATGAACCTTAAACTCATGGGAAATCAGTAAAAAAAGAAAGAGAGATTAAGAATAAGCGCAAAGTCGAAGGGAAGCCTCTATGTAGGCACAATATTGAATATAACATGAAAAGCTGAATTTTTATTAATCTTGCTCAAGTGCTTGCACCGTGATCGCCTCCTCTTGAGTGTCTCTTAGCAGCGGTAAGAAAGCTTGAAAATATTGTTTCAGTGACCCCAGCCATATATGCGTTGACGAGGTCAGTGAGCACACAGAATAAAAAAGTACAAGGACACGCGTAAACATGCAGAAAACACGTATAGTTGACGCTTAATATCCGTGGAAGTTACATCATTCAAAGTGTGTACATGAACTCGACTAAGCGGGGTCAAATCGACTTGCCCGGCTGAAACTCTCCCGTCGGGCTCGCGAGAACGCTGGCGCTTGGAAAGGCGCATAAGGTCGGCGATTCGCAGTCACCGCCACGAAGGTCACCCGGATACTTTGATGACTGATTCTGCGCAGGCTGTGGCTCACACATCAATCCGCTAGAAACGAGTTCGGACAAATGTTGTCGAGTCAGGCCATCTGTGTCTTATCCTGACTTCTGATCTGACCCTTTGCTTCGGGTTTATGTAAACTGCCAGTAGTAAACGACATAATCTTTTCGGTGTTGCGGTTCAAAGAACTTTTCGTTCGTGCGAAGCTACATCATTGACCGGCGCCTTCGATGAAATCGCTATTACAATTGTAATTGATAGTACAATTTACGATTGGTACGACCGTTATTACAACTTCTTGTTCTAATGAGCCGATCTTGCTTTAAGGAACAGCTTTCTGAATTCGGTCCTCAAATCCTTCGAATTCCAAATTTTGTTTCTTGGTTGCTGCGTTGCTTTCGGATTCTGCGCGAGGACACATGAGTGGTGCCCACGGCCTTATCTCTACCGTCCTTATGGACTGCGAATCCGAGCCTGTCTCCCTTGTTTAGTTTGTACCTCCCCATTTCCATGCCCGCCTGTGTCACGATCTTTTGTTGCACTGACAGTGACGCGGAGTTCGACATTTCGACCCTGAATGACGCTGCTATAGAGGACGCTTCGTCGCCTCCCCTGTAATCCAATTGGGTCCGCCTGCACCCCAACTTCTCTTTTTTGCGTGTTTTGCAAAAGAGGCGATTCATGTCCCGTATGTATATTTTGTCAGCATAAATGTTTTTATTTCTGAATATTTATTGAGTCTTCGTTGTGACCGCGAATCAAAAGCCTTTGTAGTAAGGCGCTTCATGAGCAGCAAGTAACGTTTTAACCAAACACTTTTATTTGAACGAAAGAACAAAAGGAAGGTCAGAACTTTCACTCGAGATAGTTGCTGGCTTCCTTCGGGCGAAGGACAGTTCGAAGCGCTCCGACACTCGGTGAACCAGTGCTGTACTACTGAGCCCGAAGTGTTTCGAATAAAACTGACGGTTCTCTGGGATTTACAGGTCCATTAAAGCCGTGGGTGTTTAGCCTTCGCGCGTACACTTGCCATTTTAGATAAGCGGCAAGGTTTTAATAAGTATACAGTAAGATCCTAATATAACGAAACTGCTTCATTCGAAGTATCGCTTCACTCGAAGTCCTCAGTGCAGTGCATGCATATTGAAGTGGCACCAGACTTGGCTTAGTACAATTTGCGAAGTATATAGGAAATCGGCACGGGACTGTCTGGTGCGGCATACACGCTGAACCTTCCCATTTCTTCATATCATTCTGGAGCGAAAAATGATGTTGCGAAAGCCACTTTGACAAGTTTCAGCAGCCGCTTTGGATCGGCTATATCACATCATGATAACCAACGGAAGAGGCAACTGGCTGCTCACATTGCAGACTTAAGCAGGATCGCACTACAGTCACGCGTCGTGAATACTGAATGAGCGATGCCTTGCTTTAGTACGCGGTTTGTGGACTTCGGTACTGCTGCAATGTACAGGCGCCGACAAAAGTGGTATACTCCACGCAGATTGCTGCTGCAGCGGCTTCGCTCGGCATTTTGGCGAGCTGAAGCACGAAACATTGACACGAGTCAAGCGACATGCCTGCAGATAATAAAGGGCACCTATTGGCTATCTCGATCCCAGATGCTGCCTGTAGATGGCGTTGCGATGCACTTTGCCGTTGCTCTGGCTCCCGCTGCGTGGAGTATACCACTTCTGTCGGCGCCTTTACATCTCGCGTTACAATGGATAATTTGAGGCTTCATCGTTCATAACGAAATAACGATTTTAACAAAGACGATTTCCTGTTGCGGCTTTTTGGCCGTTACGAGGGTTTACTTTCATGCTTATATATAGTACACGAATCGTCGTGCTTTGCCGCCTCATCAGCCAAACCAATCACCCCAGTTTGATATGTACTTAGAGTCACATTAATTAAACAAAGGAATATGCAGAGCCAGCTCCCTGCAGGCGTCAGTTAACAAGCTCCTTTCTTGTACGACAAATTTAATTTAGCGCATGCTCGACCGCAACATTTATTTAAATTTTCTACGATAGCTAGTCTGAGGTATACAGCTTTGGAGATATTTGAGAACGTTTATGAACGTGTATATACTACGTATTATACCTGAAACTGAAACACAAACAGAAAATAAAGCAATCTTCATTCCCAAAGCTTTTCTCATGTAACAATGCTTCCTGGCTAATCGACGTTCGGACGCCTTTTGTATTGTTGTGGTAGCAGTCGGCGTGATAACTAGACGATTCTTGCGGAGATGGTCAATCACAGACACGCACTTACCCAAGAAAAGTTTTGTCGACACAGCTCAAGATTTCCCATTGTCAATGATTACTTCAGAGTAATCGCAGTGAATCCGGTTTCCAAACCTGCCTTGTCAAAACTGCTTGCCACTGTCCAAGCCCTACACATCGCCACCCTGACTGCAGAAGAGCTAGGAAACGCCGGGCTGCAAGCTTGTGCTTGAGCTTTACAAATTTCGTGCCTTAACTGCCAAAAATTAGTGTAGTCCAGTGGTTCTAAAGCTTTGCCTAACCGAGTGCAAAGCGTGCATTAACGGTCCCATTGCACTACATAGAGAGCGAACGTATTCTAGTCACCATGTGGCCGTAGAGCACAAAAGTGACAAATTGGTGACAAATTCTTCACATTTCATTCTGAGTTGGTGAGATACGATCAATCTGATCGCCCAGGTCACATTATTGGGCTATATCGGTTGGTTGTCCCTCAGTAAAATGGCGCAACCCACTCTGCGGGATGGGCCATGAATCGGGTGGTACAACAGTTCAAAATCTAAAAAAATAAATAAATATCAATGATAATAAAAGAGTACAAAAGTAAAACGAAATGATGCAAACAAATTGAAACAAAATTAGTAATTAGAAACCTAATAACACTTGATTTCTCTATTTAGTAAAGCAATGAAGGGGGCTAGTTGGTGAACGTTCATGGTTACATTGCGCTCAGTCTTGCGCTGCGTCCGTCCACGTCCTGTCCTTCACTTAATATCGTCAGTGTAAAACTAAGCGCAATATAACCATGAACTTGATTTCTCAAATGCCTTAAAATATACTTACGCCCCAAGACTTTACGTTTACTTTGTCTGGTGTGAGTGCCAGGCCACAAAAAAAAAAAAAGTAGCCCTAAATGAATATGCTGATGCACTCGGAGTAGCATCGCACGACGGTCCTGCGATCCCTATTTTAACAATGTTAGTGTTCGTCCCTACGGCACGACTAATAAAATAATGTGATGCAAATAACTTTGCCAAATTTTCATTGTGCGCCAATGATATTTTCACATCTAAATTTTCCTTTGAACAATAGATGGTGCTGTGCTAGAACATGTGAAGTATCGATTATGCGACTATGTTGCCGAGACCCCCACTGAACTTTTACCTTCGCAGGACTGGTCGCTCTATCACCTTGCGTGTTTTTCGCAACGAGAGTGAATTTCTATAACGTTTCCTTTGAGCATGTCGCCGGTTCACTATTCAAAGGAAAATATTTTATAAAAATCCTTCCGAAAGCTTGGCTTGAATTTGATCCTTCTGGTGGTGATTTCCTTTGGGACTACCGGATAGTATTTTAGCCGCAGGAACGTTAATGATGCCCTCTGAATTTTTCTGCGCGGGACCACGAGAATTGCATGCTAACATTTCTATTTTTCCTTTTTTTGATACCACATACATGTTTAGTGTAATATTTAATTACAATAGACTATAATCTATAGCAGTTAAAATTTCATTTCACAATTTCAAGTTACTGGGTTATATGCCAACAAAAATACTTCTTTTTTAAATTATTTTAGACCAAGTAACTTCGTCTGCTCTCAATAAAGTTCAATTACCATTCAGTTTTGTTTTCCTTCTTGCTGCCGGTGCAGGCGGTCCGTGCAGTAGGAAGAGGGGGAGAAAGAGGAAATGTCGTTGGCTGCTTATAGATGCATCCAGCCTTACCATAATAACAGAGTACAGAGAATTAAGCTCCTTCTCTATGAATATTCATAATTCCCGGATTCATGGCTGTATCGGGGTGAGCGATAACACCTGGTACGAACCAACCAACTCGCCGTAGAATTGCCGGAAATTGTGGCAACCGAGGTCTGCCTTTGATAAGAGGTCATCAAAGCTAAAAGCTGTAGGCACGTCGTTCAAGGCATTATCCCTTAGAAGTGCGGCACAAGACATTCGAACAAGACAGCGCTCCAAACGATGTAGAATAGGACTCAAGGTGGAATCTTGCAAGCCATTGAGTGGACGATCTACTCTTGTTGAAGAATGCTTAGCATGGACGGCATAAACACGCCTCAGAAAACCTGGATCGGCATTTCACGTTTACAGACTGATACACACCGTGCAGAGAACAACCGTTTGGCACACACGCGATCACGTACGCGCAACCTTCGACCAGAACTCGGCGTTGGTTTGCCCTTACTGCCGGACACGCACGGCTGCAGCAGCAACAGAGCTTTGTATAAGCGCCATGCCAGCTTTCGTTCACCGGCTGCGAAGGTCGTCATGCGTTAAGGATAAACGCATTATAAGGAGCGCGTCCGTGCAGCGCGCAGGGCGGAGGAGAGGGACGCGACGACGCGATGGGTCGCGCATCCCGACGAGTGAAAAATTAGCCCCATTGACGCTGCCAGAATCGAGTTTCATCGCCCGAGGCGACATGATGCTCGCCGTTACGCCTCCCCGAATCCCTCCCGGCGGAGATGAAACAGGATACTCGTTGGGAGGGAGCGGCAGCAGCAGCAGCCGCAGCGTCAACTGGTATTTCGAGCTTTGTGTGAACAACGAGCACCGTGCAGCAAGTGGGGGAAGGTGCTAAAAGGAAGCGGGTGGGTGGGTGGGGGGGCTGCCGCTCTTGACACCCGCAGTACGACGCGAAGCGGTGGCGAGTCGGCTAGGTCCCATGGGCTGGGTGCTGGAGCGGAGTGTCATCTGCCTGATTGAGCGCCAAGTGATGCTGGTTACGTGTTGTTGGTCGCCGCAGGGTGACGTATGCACACACAACGACGACGCTCACCAGCGTGACGACATGCTTCGTTCAAACAGGGAGCGCCAGGCTGCTTGGAAGTTGTTGGGCGCCCGTACCGAGAGCTCGCGAGAAGGCTGTGCCAATCGCTTGATCGTGCGTATCGGACCGGCATGCTTCACTGTGGTATGGCACATTTGTATGTAATTATTTGCAGCTTCTTAATTCCAGCTTTACTTGAACAAAGTAAAATATGCAGAGAGGTGCGTGAGTGATCGAAACCCAGATCATCCGCATAATTTCTTAAGTTAAGCGCTGGGCAGTTATTGAAATTAGCATTTTAGGTGAATTTACTATCACAACGAAAGGTAGTCTGAGTTAATGAACTCTGGAGCGGTATTTATGGCCATATACTGGAAAGGAAACGAAGCACAAGGTATTGTTTCGAGAATCGATGATGGAGGAAAGAGTGTAGAAGCCTGCGCACCATGCAGCTACGACAACCAAGAGTGGGTGCTCCTTGCCCGTCCTCATTGAGAGTCGAAATACAAAGAGACGACGAAAGAGAGAAAAAAAAAATCAGGAACAAGTGCACTTTGATGATCAGGTCTTCTGGGTAGTCGAATATGCTGGAGAGATGTACCAACGAAGAGTGATATGGAGATAGAGAGAGAGCCATGAGCTCCTCTTGGTGTCAGTGTTGGGAAGCTGTGGCTATGAGAATGTACAGCCGCTTTCCAATTGGCGAGTAAGACCACTAGAAAATACACGAAAATCGAGCTCGTGCGCGTCTCGGAGCTCTTGCGAGAGCACTGTTCAAGTAGTGCAACTGGCCACATAGTGCTGGAAAGTGCCACGTTGGTGTAGTGACGCTGCGTCGTCGTGCCTCTTGTAGCGGCCCATGGCCGCTGCAAGAGCATCAGACACAATGCTATGCACACGTGTCCACAGTGAGCACACAGCACAAGCACCATCATATTTATCGGGAGCCCACTGTAGCCTCCTAAGCAGCGGACGCGCCTTTGATCCGTTTGTTTCCTCATCGACATCGCGATGTTCCGCCAACGCAGGAAGGCTGCGCGACGCACGACGCATCACTACAATCGACACCTTTGACACGCACTCCCCTCCGCATCCTCCCCTACACAGCCTTTCCTACTCAATCCACACGAAAAGACGAGAACAAGCGGGCGTGGTGAACGTGTCGGGAAGCACCACCGCAGGGTTACACACACATGTGCGCGGAGGAGGTGCCCGACTGTTCTTCTCTCCGCCCGCTGCGGTGGGGCCGGGAATCGCGTCGGGCGCGGCCGCAGCATCGGGTTTCCCCGGCGGTTGCCCGGCGGCAGAAAGCACGTACGTTTCGCGCACCGTGCGGCAGTCGTCATCACTTCCCCCCCCCCCCTCTTTCCGTCCCCCTTTTCTTTCTACATCACCAGGCTTGATGAACGGATGACAGGCTCGAACCTAGCTTGCCCCTTTTCTTTTCTCGTCCAAACCGAGATAGACCGAGAACGAGAGAGAAACAGATGGTGTGTGAGGCCTCCAGGCCTCGAGCAACGGCGGGACGTGCACAAAAAGGCCAGTGCCCGAGTATGTTAGGAAGTTGTCAAAACCAGTCAAAACAGTGAGCAAACAGCACGCCCCGCTCACGCGCGTCTCTGTCTGTCCGTCCCTCAGAGCCGGCGGGTTAGCAGTCGAGGGAGAGCGCGAACGAGTTCGTCCTCCTCTCAGCTCTCTTAACCCACACAACAAATGTCGTATGCCCAGTGTTCCCCTCTTCATCGTCTCTCGTTCTTCTTCGCATTGCGTATTGTTCATGTTTGGCGCATATCGCCTTCTCTCGGCCCCCTTCCCATTATGGTTTTCCGCCCTACACGAGCAAGCCTTTCCCTCTCCCAGCCGCGGTTTTGAAGTGTACTACGCGTATACGTACAAGCATGCAGGTCTGCGGTGAGCAACGTTTCACCTTCGACTGTCCTGTTGCATATTTGTTGGAAGCGGCTGGCTGGCTGGCTGCAGGGATGCGCGCTATGCAGCCTTTTCTCGCCGTGCAAGCGCCTCCCCCCTCCTTTTGAGCGAATTACCCGTCGTTGTGCTGCTCTGACGCCCCGCTGCTCGAGCAGCCCGAGTAGAAGACACCAACGTATGCATACGCGAGCTCTATGCCGTCGCCAGAATGTGCTACGAATGCAAACACAAGTCCAAGCGCGGGTGCTTGCGGTTTCGAATTCGTGCTTTCCGGAAACCGCGATAGTGGCGATGCCTTCTTTGTGTATACGGCGCTTGTCAGACCCCACGCGCACGGACAAACCCCTTCCGCGAAAAAGCCACGAGTTTTCTTTCATAACGGGGACCGTGGTAACGCACGGCGTGCGCGCGCTGACTCGCTTCTTCCAGGAAGTCCGTGGAATCACTGCCGCTCGCTAAACGTCTGTCCAACATTTTACCTTCGCTCTTTCATTTGTTATTTCCGCTGGCTTCCGCGCCCACTCCTTTCTGCGTCCCGTCCCGTTCACACGCCTGCCGAAAAGCGCGCCACCGAGGCTATTGTCAAAAAGACACGTGTTGTCGTCGGGCGCGCGTCTCTATCTACATTGCATACAAACAGCGCTACGTATCGAAAAAGCTCGATTTTTTTTTTCTGGAGCGAGGACAAAAGGCGGTGGTGGTGCTGGAGGTGGGGGGGGGGGGGGGGGGGGGTGTTTTAAAGGTTTTCGTCCTGCTACACGCGAATGCTTGCAAACGGCAGCTTCTATGTGTTTGTGGACAACACATGTAGGACCAAGACTTCTGCCATACTTCTATATAATACAGAAACTCGTTCATAGCTTGCATCACTGCATTCTTCCGGCACAGATATTTGGGTGTATGTGTAAGCAAAGAGTTGCATGCATGTGAATACGCCACATGAAGTTGCGACATGTACGTTGCGAGCGTTCTTGATGAATGTGACGGCTGACGCACGGGCAATATGTTCAAGGACATATAGTAACTGCACGCCACTAACCAAAAATAAAAACGAGCTAATCCTACGCGCAGACACCTTTGGTTTCCATACCGTCTCGCCCGATATACAACACTGCACATGCCTATATACCAATGTCTACACCGTAAAATAATTTACACCCTTAAAGGTAAATAAGCGTGTAAATGTATCTGGTAACTCACGACCTCACATTCATTCTGGGTGCAAACGTGTGGGTCACAGACACATTTACATTCTTCTTCCCTTTTAAGGGTATCAATTATCTTACAGTAGAGCGTTGCAGCTTCCACAACGGCCATTTAACGCTTCCATCACGCACCTCCTCTACAACCATGCACGGCTGAGCGGCTGACTCAGGCCGCTAGCCATCTATACAAAGTTTATATGGCAGAATTTATCAGAGCCGCACTAAACAATAACGCCAGCGAGGCCTTGCGTTGAGGGCTTCGACTTCATTTTTACTTGACTCTCCGCATAGAGTTTATGCTATAACGTTGACTTTAACGGCAACGGGCTCTGACGAAACCTTTAGTGATGACTGCGCTTCCGATAGGTTTTCTGTCGTATAGGAATTATGCGGACAGTCGGCTGTCGTTAGAACAAAATATTTATACGTGAAACAGGGAGATTAGTTACAAGACTGAGAAAGAAATGTTTGCGAGGTATACTGAAACTGTAATAATCCAACAGAATGACGCTTAGTTCTTCGCAGAGCAACGCACATTGCAAGAGTGATCGTCTGCTTATATTTAGGCTCACATTAAAGAACACCAGGTGGTCAAAATTTATTTTAGTCTTCTAATGCGGCGTCCCCATAGTCCACCATGCAGGTTCGGCTCTGTTAATTCCGTTTATATAAAACTGTGCACCCCATTACAATGACATGTCACATATTCGTGTGTTTGCTGGACTTCTCACTGGCAAAAGTTTCCTTTCGTTGCTGACGTCACAAAACACATTCTACGTTCGTTTGCTGCGGAGCAGTACTTAGCGCGATTGGAGAGAACTGATCTCACGATGAGTGTCGATGGTAATGCAATTAGCATTCGAGCAATACAGCGACACACCGTAACTCCGAAGCCACGTTTATTTAATATCTGCAGTGGTCATCCTAAGACTTCCGTTGCTTCATCTATATGCCACATACCCCGGCATCGTTCCACTTTGTTGTGAAATTGGCTTGACAACTCACCCATGAGCCCAGCCGCACGTCGACGCTGTGACGAAGATGGAATAACGAGGAACGAATGACGTCGACGGAACGACAAAGGCGGTGTGACGACGACGGCATGAAGACGATGACATGGCGATTTTTAAATGATGACTATGGCGCAATGAAGACATCTTGACGACAACAACATGAGAACAGCCGATCGACGAACATGAAATGAACACGATGACAACGGCATGAACACGGCATGATAACGACGGTTTGACAAAGGATGCATGATAGCTGCTGTCTGACGGCAGCGGCTTGACAACAATAGGATGACGTTGCTGAAGTGATGGCGATGGTAAAACGAGAGCGTGACGATGGCATGACGGGAATGGTACGTAGAGGACTGCGAGACGACGGTGGCATGACAACGGTATGCGGACACTGTGATGACGGTGAATGTATGGCGACAATCACGTGACGATGACTTTATCATGAAGCCTGTACGAGGATCATCCATGGCGTGGCGACGACGGCAAGACGAGAGCCGGATGACGAAGCTGAAGTGACGACGATGACAAGACCACGACGGCATGACAACGGCGGAATAATCGCAATTAAATGACGACAGCATGATTGCGATAAAAATGATTGAGGATTGACGTTGATGGAACGACGAGGGTGGTATGATAATGACGGCATGACAACGATTGGATGGCGCTACTGAAGGCATGACGATGGTAAAACGACAGAGTGACGACGACGGCACGACAACAGTGACAGCGACTATCTGACGACGAAGGCGGCACAAATACAGCGTGGCGAGGGTTGGTTGACGAAGTTATACGATGACATCAGCGGAATAACCGCAACGGTATCACGACGATGGTATACGACAACATGTGCATGACGAACGAATGTACGACGACACGATGATGGAATGATAACGGTAACGTGAGAATGGAATAACGACGAGTGTATGATGACAATGGTGTGGCGACCACTGTATCACGAAGCCTGTAGACGACGATGGCGTGATGATGACGACATGACAGTGAAATCACGAAGCTGGAATGACAACATTTGAACGACCACGATGGCATCACTATGGCAGTGTGACAACGAATGTACGATGATTTTATGACGACTATGGAATGACGACAGTCGGCCGGATGACGAAGCTGGAATAACAACGATGCACGACCACGACGGTTCAGCACAATGCGTTGGCGGGCTAGTTGGTGCGAATCCATGAATAATTTGTTTAGCGCAAAACGACAGAGACAAGAAAGACGACAGGACAAGGCGCTACTCTCAACTGACATCATTTTATTGCGTCACTCCTTTATAGACCGCTCAAACCAGAGGAACATGCGCAGTGAGACCCATGCGGTGGAGCCACCAACATCCGATTCCAAGAGCGCACTCATGCGACAGAATCCAAAAAACCAAATTCAGCGCTGTACAAGGTTAAGGAAGGCACACTAATGCACTGTGACCCCAATGACTGAATGAAAAAAGCTTCCGATAACTCTCGGGCGGTGGT
The DNA here is from genome assembly GCF_023375885.2 of Dermacentor andersoni. Taxonomy (NCBI): domain Eukaryota; kingdom Metazoa; phylum Arthropoda; class Arachnida; order Ixodida; family Ixodidae; genus Dermacentor; species Dermacentor andersoni. The sequence goes on along the minus strand of NC_092815.1, from coordinate 70,705,108 downwards.
GTCACGGCTCTTTTTCAAAATCGTGGTATCACGAAACATGGGTTTGCACTTGCATGTTTTACAATGCTGAGCCAAATGGGAACCGGTGCCTGTTGGTATGGATCGCTCATGTTCTCTAAGGCGCTCGTTAACACAGCGGCCTGACTGCCCTACATACACTTTGCCACATGACAAGGGAATCTTATAAACCACACCGACTCTGCAATCTACAAACTTCACGTGGTTCTTTTCACAATCAGGTTTTTTACTTGTTTTAGAAATACGGCTGCACAACATTGACAGTTTCTGAGGAGCGGAAAACACTACCGGAATTTGAAGTTGTGCCGTATTGCCACAGAGTGGCTCACAATCTAAAGAATGTCGCCACTAGATATCAAATTCCGGTAGTGTTTTCCGCTCCTCAGAAACTGTCAATGTTGTGCAGCCGTATTTCTAAAACAAGTAAAAAACCTGATTGTGAAAAGAACCACGTGAAGTTTGTAGATTGCAGAGTCGGTGTGGTTTATAAGATTCCCTTGTCATGTGGCAAAGTGTATGTAGGGCAGTCAGGCCGCTGTGTTAACGAGCGCCTTAGAGAACATGAGCGATCCATACCAACAGGCACCGGTTCCCATTTGGCTCAGCATTGTAAAACATGCAAGTGCAAACCCATGTTTCGTGATACCACGATTTTGAAAAAGAGCCGTGACACCACCGCCCGAGAGTTATCGGAAGCTTTTTTCATTCAGTCATTGGGGTCACAGTGCATTAGTGTGCCTTCCTTAACCTTGTACAGCGCTGAATTTGGTTTTTTGGATTCTGTCGCATGAGTGCGCTCTTGGAATCGGATGTTGGTGGCTCCACCGCATGGGTCTCACTGCGCATGTTCCTCTGGTTTGAGCGGTCTATAAAGGAGTGACGCAATAAAATGATGTCAGTTGAGAGTAGCGCCTTGTCCTGTCGTCTTTCTTGTCTCTGTCGTTTTGCGCTAAACAAATTATTCATGGACCACGACGGTATCACGACCATGAGCACATAACCAGTGGCTCAAGGTACTAGACAACTTGGGGCACTGGCTCGATACATAAGGCGTACCGATGACTCTGATTTTCCCCTCTCCGGGGAAATTATGGCACACTAAGGAGGTACTGTGCACCAGCGCTCTCTTTCGAGAAAGCCGAACCAACGCATCATTACCAGAGCACATCCACTTCGCACTGCACCACATTTTCTACAACAATATATAGCTCATGGAGTAAGATGGTGGAGGTGGTGATATATAGGGCCGGTAGCCACAGTATATGCCGGCAATTATTACGGCGTATGAGTACATCTTGCATTGTCACTATGGCACGTACGTCACCAGACGTTCAACAGACCAGTGTCACCTAAGGAGAGAAGGAAATAACATTTATTAGTTTCAACAGTACTATGACCCTATTTTGAACCTCTTTGGCGGGCTCAGGCCTCCTTACCCAGCACAATCTTGAAGTGCTGCACCATAAGCAGCCACCATACTTTTTTGAAAGCTCGTGAAGGAGTATAGGCCACTCCTCCGAGAAGTCTTTTCGTTTGATTGGGATACGGCCTAAATAACGAGTCTAACCTTCGTGTAATTTTCTGATACTTTGCTATCGCTGTGACTTTTCTGTTTTGGACACCGTTCATGCTGTCCGCCGAAATCTCGAGTAGAAAGCATGACGTTTGTGCATTCCAACGTCAACCTACGAGGTCTGGAATCGAACCCGCGACCCTCTTAGTGTGTTCAGCGCCAGAACATCACTACACTCGCTGAACCGCACCTCAGCGAGTGTGCCCTCGGCGGCAGTGCTCTGACTCGTACCTAACCCGACGAGTCCGCGACCGGCCTCTTGCGACGCCGGCGAACGAGCGAGCGTTTTCCGATGCAAATTGGCGCGCGGCTAAACAGCCTCACGGGGAGAGGCGGATGAAGTCGCTGCGTGACGAAAGGGGGAGGCCCGCTAAAGCAGTTTGACGGAGAAGCAGAAGAGCCGAGACACACTATATACATACAGCAGCAGCTGGCGAGCGACATGGCTGCGCGGCGCTATACGGCCTGCCCCCGGGACATCACAGCCGCGTCGTCCTCGGGCTCAGTTAGGGCAATTAGGCAAATGCGCGCGCAAGCCGCCTACGGGCCTTCTCCTCTCTGTCTCGGCGCTGGCGAGCGTCCTCTGCTTCATTATGCATGCCGATGAGCATTTGCTAAAACAACGGGCGCAAACAATTAGCGGCCCCGGAGGCGGCGGCGGCGGTGCCGACGCCCGCCTGCGCGCTGCATGCAGTTGCTCCGAGCGTGTTACTCCGCAGCCACGGTTTGTCGAAGTCCGGAGCCTGCATGCCGCGAGCGCGCGAACATACACGTGCGCGCTCGTGGTTTACCTGCTGGATTCTCTCCGAGTATTCGGTCCTCGGGGTATACACGCGTGTTGTGAGCGCGGGAGAGGCGCGGCGCGTCGCCCCGGAGCGGATTTGCGCGGGCGTAACATATGGCGTGCATATGGAGGAGAAGAAGGTCTTCGTATGTGCGGCTTTCTCCTTCTTCCTTTCTCTGTCTTATATAACGTGATATTTAGGAGACGTTGGCGCCTTTAAGCTGCGCCAGCTACTTTTCACATAGAACGGAATGTACATGTATAAAAAAAAACTTCTTCCTTTTCTTTCTTTCATTCCTTCTTCATTAACTGCAATTAAGGAGAAGTTGGTGCCCGTATGTGACGTCGGCTACACCTATTCTCTGGCATGATAATTGTGCGCATAATGGCAACGACGACTAGTGACACACACACGCGCACACACGCGCACACACGCACACACACACCCTGTCTATTTGCCTTTCTTCCTATAATTTGTTTCTTTCTTTAGGAACAAGAGGAACGTATATCAATTTACGTCTAAAGAAAATGAGTCATTTCCCTCATCTACTGTTGTTGTTGTCTTTTTAAATTTTTATTCTTTTCGGTGGAGTTCGCTCTGGATTTTACGCGGCACGATCAACGGAGACAAAGGCGTGGACGGCTGTGCGCTAGATTTCAAACGGAAGCCACGCGTATCGGCATAAACACCACAGCTGCTTCATCATTAGATGCGATATCATTAATAGACTCACACTATCGGTTCTGCTTTCCCAGTTTTCTCGAAGAAAAAAAAAATCGGAGGAAGCTTCTGAGATACAATTTTTCCAAGGTATGTGTGTCGGCGCGGCATTCGAACTTCGACGCGTAAAGCTTAAGAAATAAAAGCACGCATCTCTCATGCAACATGCCTCGGAACCCTGTCCGGTGTGATGTACAATGTGATGTACACGGTGTGATTGTACAATGAGAAACAATTCGCTTAAATGCGGGTTGTACCGCAATAACTTCATTATTATTCTGGCCCCACTCGTTGCATGACCTCGTGGAATATATGTACGGAAAGGCGCTTGGATGCATGTCTTTGGCAGGGGGCTTACCTACCCAATGAGAGTCGGCCATAGTCGACGGTTGGTCGGGAAGAAGTCGGCTGAAATTCGGGCCACTTGCTAGGCCCAACGATTTCGGGTGACGTGCCATATATGCTGCTACTGCAGGTCGGTAAGCGAGCATGAGTCAACCTCGTTATGACGTGGGCACCGACCCATACGCTCGTGAATGTGAAGAATTGCATAAGTTGGCAAATAAACAAAAGTGTTCGCGGGCCGGGTTCTAACACTGTACCACCAACTTGAAGCATAATATATGTAACTATTAGGCCACGGACACACACCTTTCCAGGCGAAATATAGATCACCCCATAAGAACTTCCCGCATGCAAGCCAGCGGCATTGAGGCGTTGTATAAATGATTTGAAACAGGCCCACAAAACATCGTCTGAGGCCTGGAAAGCACTGAGTTCGTAACGCGAGGTCGGAAAAACCTCGCTTTAAGGTCTGGCGCCAACACTTTATTTGGTGCCTGGGAAAAAGCCTATAGATAAATATAAACTGGCAGTATATTGGACAAATAATCCGTGGGATTAGTCTCAGGTGCTTATTGTGCCTTGTTGCCCTCAAGTTTAACGCCTAATCTTTTTGTACTTCATTTTACGCTATGGCGGTGGCGGCTACTTAAGTGTGAAACATACGCGCCGCGGCTGGATTGGTTAGCCGTTATGCCTGCACCATGGACGCTTCTGCGTCGCCGCGCCGTTCTCCTCTTCCATAAAGGCAAGTACTCTTGAATGAAAAATATCTGTTTCGTTAGCTGAGTAAAATTCTCATTTGACCAAGGAGTAGGATGCACGCGTCATCCTGTTAGCTTGATAGGCCGGTGTGTTCAGTGAAGGCAGCTTTCTGTGTTCTTCTGAGTCGTGAAATGCAGCATTGTTGTTGACACGCATGCATTTCAGCTCCTCGGCGTCTCAAATGTAGGATAATGTGGACAGACAGTTCGGCATCGACAATTCTAATGATTTTTTACTTCTCGACCTGCATGGCTGCCTTGATAGATTACCTCAACCATGCAATGCAAGCTGCGCGCACCGTTTGAAGCACTATAGATGTTGGGTACCCAAGACAAAGACGGAGGACGCACTGAGATGCGGCAGGCAGGTTAGGCAGGGCTCAACGAACGGACTTGACTGTAACTTACTGAAATGATTTTTTTTACATTATCAGTGTATAAGCTTTTTACGGCTACATATATAGAGCGATGTTTATTTTTCAGTGGTACTTTCAAGAAAACGTCGCCACCATATAAGGTATGTTTACCGATTTCTGCAGTACAGTTTAGTCTATAGTCAGGTGCGATAAAACATGTCAACACGTTTGTGCTTCCACCACGTATACGGTTTACAGATTGCTGTTCAATAAATTGATAAGAAGTGTTCGCTGCGTTTTGTAGTTGTGTGTGCTGACTTTACACTAGATATAGCTGCCCGTGTGGTTGGGTCAGAAATACATACAAAATATACATATATAAAACGAACGGCTTACCATATTTCGCTAATATGAGCGCCCTGCGCGCCATATAGCTGCGGGTGCGAGGCATAGCGTGCGAGGATAAGCCGAGAAGGATGGTGGCTTCATGAGCGCTGTCATCGCGCCCGACCAATATTGGAGGTTATACGTGACCAAGTGCGCGGTAGGGGGGAGTATAGAGCGCGTCTCCTCTACTAGCCAGGCCGAGGCTGTACACGGCCCTCAGCGAGGCTGAGCGCATACGCAGCCCACGTTCCTTATCTTGGAGGTAATTGAGCTGCGGTGGGTTAAATACCGAAGGGCGAGCCGAAACGGCTGGTGACTTAACGCACGTTGTCTTCCCGCGCACCTATAGTGTTGGACGTAACGCAATCCAAGCATCGGCGAGGTGGTGAAGCGAAATATGGCTATCGCCGTCTGTTTCCTGTCGGTCGCAACTGATGCACCATCGAGGTACGACGCCTGCAACGCTACAGGCGGCGCTCATTATACGCCGGCGTTGTGAAACACCCGGTAGCTGCCAAGCTACTGTGCTATCTGCCCAGCAGGAGTTGCCTTGCATGCTGCGTCGAGCCGACACGTCGCACCCGCGTATGGTTAGAACAACGTCCGAGGAGTTCAAACGCAACGATAAACTTTGCGACAGCTGTCAAGGCTTCGCCATTAGGGCGAACGTGCAACATTTCACCATTACGCCGACTGAAAGGCCAATTGCCAGCTTTTGTTTATGGTTGTAATTGTGCTAACGCAGTGAAATGTGCGCTTCTCCTAGTGATCACGAAGTAGTGATAGAAAGCCCACTTCCAAAGAGACGGCACGACCGACCGCATACACCTTTCTCCCGAGCGTGCTTCATTTAAATGAGAAAGCGAAGACTTGCTATAGCCATCTCCTCGCTGCACAAGGTTTCTATAGTCGACAAGTACACTCGTGCCGAAACTCCTTTCCTATTTAAAAAAACTTTGATATCATTAATCTCGTGTTAGAAGCTCTCTTCACCCAGACTATATGACACACGCAAAATATGCCGCGGAATATTAAAACAGCGTTTTCGCAAAACAGCCGACGACGGGCCGGCCTGTCAACACTGATTTATCGGGCAGAATGGACCCAGCCCACGTCTCTCGCGCAAAGCCTGCAGGTCGCGAGAGAAGTCGGGGCGATCAAAGGCACGTCACGACGCGCGCATGCGAATCGAATAACGACGCGCCGCGCAGAGCGGGCAACAGGAAGAAAAGGAGGACGGTTAACCAGCTCTTCAAACAAGGCTTTCCACGAGTACCGGGCGCGCGCATCACAAAACTCAACAGTCAGAGGCACCGGCAGAGCCCCGCGGGTCCCGCCCACACACGGTCACATAGAATTAAGTGCACTTCAGAGCGGAGAAGAACGAGCAGTGTACATACACTATATACGGTGACGAGGCGGGAACAGTTTGGGGACGACGTGCGTTTGTGGCGGTAAAAGCTCGCTAAATGTCCCAAGACGGTGTTCATCGCGCCGTCAGAAAAAGAGAGCGCATCTACGTGCGTGCGTGTGCGCGTGGTGTTGAAGAAGGTGTCCTCGGGGGAAGGCGGGTATCGGAAGAGAAAAAACAAAGCAAAGAAAATAAATAAATAAAGGAAACGCGCGGAGCCTAGTCTGGGAAGAGTGGGGGCACAGCGGAGGCGGCGCCGCCATTTCAGCGGCTCCGTGGACAAACAGCAAATGACGGAGCACCAAAAAGCTTTCGCGCGTCGAGTTGCCGCCACACATCGACACGCGGGGAGCACAATCGATCACGCGCTCGTACACGCACAGACACGTAACTCGGAGCAGAAGCGTTTAGCTGTTAGCTAATGCGATTGGAGCCATGGAAAAAGCAGAAGCGATGGCGGGCGCTTGTGGCAGAGAAGAGCGGGTGCGCGCGTCTGTGAAGTTACCGCCTGACGAGACTCCGCGAGCCGCAGAGCGTTGGACTATATACGCGCTAATGGAGCGGCGGTCTTTCCTTTCCGCGCTTCAGCCGGGCTTTACGCAAGGTCTCTCCGCGTATCACGTGTCACGAACTGTAATTACGGATAGATCTTGCATTCGGTATTTGTGAAAGCTTTCGGAGCAACTGTCCGCTGAACTGCAGATATAATAATTCTCCGCACTACAGCACTCGCCCACGGAACTTTTTCTGGCGTCATGGTTAAGGAGATCGAGATAAATGTAATGGCACCGCGGGCTGCGTGGAGATGAGGAAGTGGCACAATGCTTACGCATAGTTAGACAACTCCCAGAGGCGTTTTTTTTTCGTCCGTCTTCATTTCTTATTTGATCATAATTTTATTTTATTTGATCACAATTCAATTAAATAAGCAAGTGATTCTCCTTATGCTTTCCTTGTTCTCATTGTCTGTTGGTTTTATGCGGTTGCATGTGACTTACGAAAATCGGGTCCCTCGGCTCCCTTTCTTCTTGTTCGCACGCACGCACACACACACACACACACACACACACACACACACACACACACACACACACACACACACACACACACACACACACACACACACACACACACACACACACACACACACACACACACACACACACACACACACACACACACACACACACACACACACACACACACACACACACACACACACACACACACACACACACACACACACTTAAAGTTTTGCGGGCACGGGTCCTGCACCACCCGATCCGTCTGCGTAATATAGTGCCACGTGACATGGTAGGTATAGCCGGCGTTTCGTATGGCGCGTGCGTGTGAATATAACACGACCCTTCGTCCGCTTAGACGGATGTAGCTCCGCGGTTATGACCCGCCGCGTAGGAGTGCGTACCGTGCACGAACCACGCACCCATGTATACACGCCTGTCGGCGTAAGTATACATGGCGGCACGAACACATACGCACATCGAGGAGCGGCGAGCAAGAATAAGAGTGGGCGGGGCCTGAGCTCGGCGGCAGCGCACGAAGCTGTGCCGACTAGAGCGTCCGTGTTGCCCGGGCGCGAGCCCGAGCACAAACTCACTTAGCGCGCCTGTTACCGCCCCGCGGCACAGACGCCGCCACTTCCTGGTTTGTCGCTTGTTTCCTCTCCGCTCTGCCGGCTTTGAGTGTTTGCCGGTAGTGCTTATTACACTGCAGGCTCTGGGCGCCGAGCTTGTTCACTACGGTTACTTGTATGCTCCGCTCGCCGTTTTTGTCTGCCGCTTACTTAACCGCCTCATCTCATTTGCCCTGTTCTCGGTTATTGCTTTTTAATCTTTACCACGTGTGCGCCCATATGTCGACGCATACATCACAGCGAAAGAGAAACTATACGGTTACATTCTGGGACTACCTTATTATATTTAGATGTTTCCTTCACAGACAGCTTTACCGTTGCGTTAAATTACCAGTTTCGCTCTCGTACGCAAAATCAAAGGCATGGGTCTGGATTTCTCCAATGGTGCACCTGCGGTCGCGACGAGATGCTACCTTGCCACCTTCGGAAGTTCTGACCAACAGAGAGGTGTTTGCACTGATTGAATGCTTCAAACAGGGACGCCAATATGACGGCCGCTGGTACGCTTACTAGGGGTGTACACAAAGGAGATGATGCGCTGTTCTATGTCACAACTATCATAGTTGGTGCACACATCGTTTGTTAAAGACGACACCTAATCGTAATCTGTGTGCCATGCCCGTATAACTTCTCCGGAGGCAATGCAACATTCGAAAACAAATAGTGTATGGTCAAGCCTGTGAAAGCCAGTGTACGTTTGTCCCAATTCTCATTGTCGCAGTGACGAAAGATAGTGGGCTTCAGGTCTGGAGAACAGTAAGACGCAGGAGGATTTAAGGACCGGCCATCCTATGATCAATTTTTCTAGATTTGAGAAGTGTCCACACTTACGCTTTCAAAGAGAGATCTATAGCGACCGTAAAGTGAGGCTCTTATAGTATAACAGTTTGACCACCAGCATATGTTTAGCTAAATCTAATACACGCGGGTATATTGTATTCTGCACCGATTGTAAAGAGACGGCAGTGAACGGAATTCGAAACCGCAAGCGACCGTACGCACACTAACAGGAAATACGCAAGTTGGGAAAGCTGCGCGTTAAGCTTCCCAACGTTGTATGTATGTATGTATGTATGTATGTATGTATGTATGTATGTATGTATGTATGTATGTATGAATGTAAAAATTAAATTATGGGGTTTTACGTGCCAAAACCACTTTCTGATTATGAGGCACGCCGTAGTGGAGGACTCCGGAAATTTCGACCACCTGGGTTTCCTTAATGTGCGCCTAAATCTAAGTACACGGGTGTTTTCGCATTTCGCCCCCATCGAAATGCGGCCGCCGTGGCCGGGATTCGATCCCGCGACCTCGTGCTCAGCAGCCCAACACCATAGCCACTGAGCAACCACGGCGGGTGTGTATGTATATGTATGTATGTGTGTGTATGCATGTATGTATGTATGTATGTATGTATGTATGTATGTATGTATGTATGTATGTATGTATGTATGTATGTATGTATGTATGTATGTATGTATGTATGTATGTAACACGCATAGAAAGAAGCCGACAATGAAACTCTTTTTTTGCCCTTGGACTCAATGCGGCACCCTTGGCGCCCCTTCCAAACAGAGCACCTCCTTTCAGTTCCTCACACCGAGGCCTCCGAGATCGCATCGGCGAACGTTCGCCGCTGCTATATTGGAGGTCACGCCATAGAATAAGGTCACGCCCTGACATAGCGAGACGCAGCACGCATCGCCACTGCGTCCTCTCCCTTCTTCGGCTTCTGCGTATCATTATGCGGGGTTCCGGGGTTTTCCCCCGACTCCGAGCAGCGTTTGCCATGAGGAGGTTTAGGCGGCGCAGCTGTTACAACTTACGCGTACGAGTGGACGAACTGGACGCATAGACCCCGTTCCTGCACCTGGTGATTGCTATCGCAACAACACAAGGACCCCAGAAGAACGAGGGAAGACACGTGCGCTTACCATATAGTTCGCGCATGACGGGATCGGAATCCCAACGTCAGTACAGCACGATTTTTAAGGAAATCCTAGAGACTTTTTCTAACGAAAGTGCTGTGCCCAGCAGATCACTGATTTCACGAAGTAACTACAGGTCGTCCAGAGGGCCCGCGACGTCGCGGAGAGTCACCACCTCCCTGTCCCGTCGTGGGCGGAGCCACCAACGTGATTGGGGAGCCTTCGGTTCCCCCAAATCAAGTTCCTCAGGACACTTTAATCCAGTTCTTGTCACTGTCACTGCAAAGTTGTCAGATCATGAAAAGTTTTTTAGGCTTCGCCTGCAGCGTTGAGAAAATCGTTGCGGTATAAGAACATTACACCATGTTCCAGCTAACAATGTTTCCTTTGTTTCATATATACAAGCGGAAATGTCGAAATTAAACGACGTGGCAGACGGTATAGACGAGATGATTGAAACAATTTTGTTTTCCTCTTAGTCACAAATTTTCGCGATGAGTTCGAAAACACTAAAACAGGTTATAGCCTAATTGGACCATAATCTTTGCCCTAGTTAGGCGAAAGATAAAAAAGTAATGTTTCTAGAAAAATTGCAAGGACGAGACGTTTCCGGCATTAGTGCCGCAGCCGCTTTGATCTGAGAAAAAGAACCACCGACCTCGCCCGCTTAATGCTTTCTTCGAGCAGCCTTTAGGCGAACTGGAGCCTTCGACAAAGCGCGTCTGGCGTCCGCGATGCAAACGAGATTTGGCCTCTGCGTAACGTTCTTTCGGCGGATGATGGGAGGGAGGCGTGGTAGTATCCGTGCTATATGTAATAGGCTCGCCTACCTATGTATATGTTGGGCTTGTGGAAAGAGATCAGCGAGTTATATATATATATATATATATATACGCACACATACTTCCAAACATACGCAGCCGGACACGTCCTAAGCCTCTCTGTTGTGCAGCCTTGTTTGGCCCAGGTGGGCGCGCGCCGCTTCCACCGAGCTTGCGACAAAAATTCGATTGACGTGCGGGCAAGTTGTAGCGGCCGATCATCGGGTTATCGCGGCCGTACACCCCCGGGAGTGTACGCTGAACGGACGACGTTCCGGCGCGGAAACCGAGCTTTGAGTAAGGCGCAGCCGCCAAGAAGCCAACAAAGGGAAAATCTTATTTGCTTTCGCAGAAGAAAAAAAGCGTAAACGAGAACCCTGCCACTAGGCTTCCTTCTCAGCCGCCGCGCTAATCTGCTCTTTGCTTGAGATGATAGCGAAGGTGGCCGAGGCAACATACGAGCGAGGCAACATAATTTGCACGCTCGCTTTTCTTCACTCATATATAAACTAACCTTCAGTGAGCCTTAATACACAGACGTTGATGCGAAATAAAGAAAAAAAAAAAGAAAACGAGAAGAAAAGCCTGAAGGCCAATCCACCAGCGCGTATAGTTATCTGTCTTTTGCAGGACAGCGTCCCAGCCCTGTTCAAATGCAGCCTCCGCAGGCTTATTAACATTATTTCATATATGCATGTAATGCTGCTTACAATTGGGCGTTCGGTAAAGTGAGGAGCCCGTATAAGATAAACAGCTGGTGTCAACTTTCTGGTGCACTATGACAACGACAGTAATGAAACACTGAAACAGCTCGTCACCAGACGCTCGTAGTGTGCAGAGCTCATAGAAGAAGAGAAGCGTGATACCGCAGCACGGAACAATTCTTTAGTGGAGCGCAAACATGGCGAGACTGCCCAACCAATAAATTACTTTCATTAAATAAAGATTGGCGATTCGTAGTGAGCCTGAAAGCGAAGCATGCTCTTTGAACGACAGGAAATTGTTAAGCAGAAGTCATCTGCCCTGTGCTTCGGTCAGGAACTGGTGCATCTTCGAAGCCACCACAACTGTGCTATCTAGCCCCTCCCCCCTACCTCCCGCCCCCCCCCAAAAAAATATAGATGCAAAAATTGAACGCACGTGGCACCACCACTTCTAAGTTCCGCACCAGCTTACAGTGACTCCGTAAATATCGGCATCATTCAGTGAGATCCTTTAATCGCTTATCAATAAGAAAGGACTACGTAGTTACTCCAAGGTAGAGGCTCAACCTGGAAACTTTCACGGACAGTTCCCACACATAAAGGGGGCCTGGAATACGCAGCAAGCCACGAAATCCATGTCGTCGCGATGACTTCACGAAAGCCATGATTCGAGAGCGAAACTCAAAGCAAGGAAGGCTATACAGCGTTGCATCTCCCCGCTAACAATCTGTCTTTTGTTTGTGTCACATACTGTTTCGGAATAATGATCAGCCAATCTAAACTGGGCCACGGTGGCCGCATATATGAGCGCGCGAACTTGTAAATGACAGCGTCTCGCCTCACTGTTTTGTACGCAAGCAGTTCTGGAATCTAGTAGACAAGTTGCATCAGTTTTATCACAACAGGATTCCTCCGCGAGCCTTTAATACATGAAAGCGCGTAACGACTCTAACGGCTAGATTTGCGCAAGGATGCTGCGGTAGCTCAGCACCTACACGACACGCTGCTAATAAGCTCGAGGTATGGAGTTCAGTTTCTAGCCTCAAAGGCAGCGTGCCGATTGAGGCGGTACGCGAAAGTGCTCGTGTATCGACATAGCGGCTTCAGTTCTTCGAGAATAATACACAGCACTCTGCCACGGGGCCCCTCATACGCTAAATAAATGTGCAACTTCGGAGCGTTAAGCCCAGTCAATCAAACATATAGTGTGGATGAGAACATTACACACTTGCCACAAACCCAAACGGCCAATCTTTAGCGAGTCCTAGTTGAAGCGAAATATTCTTAGCGTATAAATACGTTTAGGCAGATCACTGGAAAACTTTGAGGCTCAAGCAAGTCGATGCCATTCACGCATGCGTACAGCGACGCCCGGGGCACGATTCAACATACGCTTGCCGTCTTGGTGCATTTATGCGCGGGAATGTCGCGCGTTGGCGTCGGTTGGGCGAAGTTATGGACACAACCCCGCGCGTTTTCACATCGGCATCAGCACTGACTCGCCAATGACGTCTCTACGCAGCTCCTAGGTGTCATTATATTACTACAATTCGACGCGAGGCAGCGCCACAATTGGCTACATACGCTTTATGGACCAAAAAAACTCAGTGGTTCTCCGTTCAGCTGCAACCAAAATAATAAGTTTGCCACGTTTCCGCAAGAAGAAGAGATTGCTTACATCCCTATATTCTGTTGTTTTCTGTGGAAAGACTTTTTGTGTGCAAGTGGCCAGTTTTCCGTACCGGCTCAACGTGCCTCACCTTTTCCGGCAAAATCACTTCTCGCCGGAACTCGCTACATCCGAATGTTGTACGGACAAACGGGGGAAGCGTATACGGGGCACGCACTTCGTGTTTTAACGCGCATGCAATGATTTAGGCTCTCCCAGGCCAATCTAACAAAAACCTGCTTGTACACTGCAATGTACCTTGCAATGTACACTTGCAATGTACACTTGCAATGTAACTTGCAATGTACACTTTGCCGTATAACACTAATGTCTAAGGTGAAGCATTTGTTTCGGGCGGGGAAAGAAGTCGGTTGGTGCTTAAGGTAGATATGGGCATGTGCTGCATGTAGAAGATAGTGTGCACACCGCTGACTATCAAGTTATTTATTTATTGCACTTATTGCATGTAACGTAGTACTGCATAGAATAAAAAAGAGCGCACGCACGCACACAAAGAAGACACGATGCAGGAAATATTTTATGGCTGTGCTCACTGGCATCACACAATTTTTCCGTGATCATGCGAATAATAATAATAATAATAATAATAATAATAATAATAATAATAATAATAATAATAATAATAATAATAATAATAATAATAATAATAATAACAAAAAGATGTCGAGGACACCAACGCGTGAGGCACAGCACGGATATGAATAATTCAGCGGAATTAAGGATTGCGGTCTACCACATACAGCGACATGGATCCCTCAGTGAGACGGCACTTTCGCACTCAGACACCCTAATCCGAAACGCAAAAAAAAAGAGATGAAAAAAAAAAAGACGAAACGCGCTGTTTGCGCTACCATTGGTGCTCTGCGAACAGCGGCCATTCTCACGGACGAAACGAAAACCACGAGGCTTAAGTAGCGAGAGAAATGATTCCACCGTGCCTCCCCATTGTGCTCGAACGCTGCGCGTGCCGCGCCACTCACGCAGGGTCTTGGGAGAGAGCGCACGCGCTCACTCCCATCGCGGACACGTGACCCTCTCCGGCGCATCTCTCGACAGCGTGCGGGGTCATTGGAACGCGGTCGGACGCAAATCCGAGTCACGTGCCGTGCTTTTTGAGCGAGCGAGCAGAGCTTGCATGCACGCAACCACGACACCCATTCCCCCACCCCCCTCCCCCGCGTCCCCCATTCCCTACCCGCCACCCTGGTTGCAGCAGCAGGCCAGGTTTGCTTGCTGCTTACGCGCAAGGATACCACCTCGCAAGAGTTTTGTGCACTACTGTCGAAGCGCACATTCCCCAGTGTAGGGTAGCCAACCAGGCTCAGTCCTGGTTAACCTCCCTACCTTTCCTTTATCATTTGCTCTCTCTCTCTCTCACTGTCGAAGCGGTGAATCATATCGTGATACTTGCACACTCTATTGAAATGGATACGGAACCTCCCCGCCACATCTCGACTTCCTTGTTCGAGGATAACCGCACATCTTGAGCTTTCTTGCCTTTCTTTCTTTCTTGTTTTAAAGCTTTATTCACGCAACGCAACAGTTGCAACGCACTTGTCTCCAACGACCGTCTGGCCAGACAAGAGTTCTAAACAAGCTTATTTCTTGCCTGGCGACTGAGGACCTTACTTGGCCGCAATATCAGTGCTGCAATGAACCCGACCCGCCCAGTCAGAAAACTGGAGATACTAGGGCGTTGTAGCACTATACCTCCTGCAATATACTGCGCTTATACAGCGCTGATCGTTGTACGACTGCCTTCCTTGAATGCGTTCTGCGAAACGAACAACCTTATAGAAAGTCTTTCAAGACCACGGAAAGCATGCACAGAGCCGCCGGCATCGCTCACATAGCGTGCACGCATGTTCGTAGGCTTGCCCAGCGCTGCATGGAAATTGCAGATATTATAACAAGCATTCGCACGGCCTTACATAGCTCGCGTGGCTCCACGGTGGGAGGCACTTGCATGCGTGTCCCATTGTAGCGCTGCAGAGCGTAGACGAACGTGTGCACGTGCCCGACCATGTAAATGAGCAAAGTAGCTTGTTTAGGACGAGTGGTGCTTTCAGCTACAGGAACAGTATCAGCGTGTTCGTAGCGTGTGCGTTTCCGGTCGATCTTTATTAGGCCCATCTCACAGATAACCGTATCGGATTTCAAAGTGCAAGCGAATTAATATCGTGGCATGTGTAGTTGTTGCAGGACATGCGCATATAAAACGGGTATACACAGACTTATTCGGTTAGAGAAATAAAGAAGGGGAAGGAGACAAGCGTAGTGGACGCCCCACATTGTAGTTACACGCCTCATGCTAGTACTCTCCTGTTGATTACATTTAACTGAAAGTACCACACCTTCAATGCATTCTTGGGATGATTAAAAAAAAGTTACATTTTTAAGGGGTTCTTTTTTTTTTGTCCTTCCGATTCTATTATGACACTTGCGAAGCCTGTTGTATTACCTCGAATGCGTGCGAACGTCCAAAGACCGCGACTCAGACGATAGCTCTCCCGAAGAGTCAGCGGGCCTAACTTAGGTATTGTGAGCATGCAGAACCAACGAAGTGAACAGAACTAATGTCGATTTGTGCCGCGTTCTGACTCTCTAACATGCGAGATTGCAATAAACTTGACTTATTTCGCGGCTTTCCCTTCTTCAGAATACGACACAGATCTGAATGATGCAGCGTTGGAATGGAGAGGAAGGTCTACGTCGACCCCGATCATTCCCATTCAGGCTTAGCGCTTGGTATTCGCTATGGCCAGGCAAAACGTTATCCATTCTTCGCATACAGTTCTGCACTGTCAAGGCATACGATCTCGTTCTCGCGAGTGTAGTTGGCCTGATTGGACTTGCGCAACCGGAGACTGCATTTATTCGGCCATGCTGAACTTTACTTCCGAAGTACGTTGAGAGAACCGACGAAGCACATTCGATAGCGGGGGTGTTGAAACCTGCGCGCTTTCAAAGCTGTAGTAATAATTCTCATACAGGTATAATGAGACTCAGCTGCCGTAAGCAAACTGCCAATTTCTGATGACACCACGCCACCCGCTGAGCGACTGGATCTGCACAAATGAAAAGGCAGGTAAGGAAAACGGCGTTTCTTCTTTTGCTGCGTGCAGGCCTCCGCACATGCCAGACTCATTATAATTAATTCCAACTTCTTTTCGTCTTTTGTCCAAGTAGAGGAAGTTGTTAATTCTTTTTTTTTCCACGGAGAAAAGACAAGCACACGTTTATCACCTCACACGTTGCGGCATTTTCGAGTGCGAAGGTCACGCAGGGGAAATGCTTCAATGTCCTAAAAACATAGAAACAAAGATAACGACGCAATGAGAACAGGAAATAAGAACATGTAGTAATTTATTTTTATGCTATAGCGACGCTGCTTTGTATTAAAAAAGAACGGTACTTATTACAAACATCGCTATGCAGACTTTGTGTTGTTTTATCTGTTCCTTTAATAGCCTATATTACTCTGTTTCCTCCAAGAGAGTATACCTTATTGAGCCGATCGATCGCCTCTATAGATATAGTTTTTGTTTGTGTTTTCTCCTATTTATTTACATGCCTGTCTTTCCCGAATTCTAAAATTTTGACGCGTATACATCACGCCAATTCTTCGTTACGGTTATGTGCCAACAACAACAACAGTCGAGGAAGAATAATAAGGGTAACCAAAGAGTTCGATTTCTCGCCACAACCATATATGAGACAATGAAGACAAGGAAAGAATATAGGAGGCAAACCGTCTCCTTAATATTATTGTACACGCGCCGAGGTGGCGAGGTGGCTTTTGCGTCGCGCTGCCAAGCCCGAGGGCGCGGGATCGGAACCCGGCCGAGGCGACCGCATTTCGATGTGGGCGAAACGCGAAAACGCCCGTGTACCGGGCATTTATGGGTGCACGTTAAAGAACCCCAGGTGGTCTGAATTAATCCTGAGTCCCACACCTACGGCGTGCCTCATAATCATATGTCTTGGATTCGGCGTCTAAAACGTCAAAATTTAATTATTTAACATTTTCTTGTAGTTAAACAAAGATAGGGGTTATTTAATCACGGTCTACATATGCTAAGGACGGCAAAGAGAACCGAAAATGGAACAAAAGAAAACTTTGACAGTTGTGGGTTATTTGAGGTGCCCTACAACTTTGTGATTGACATGTTTGTGATTCACGCAATAATTAAACAGTACACTAATTGAAAGCAAGTAATTAATTAATACTTCGTGATGAAACAAATACTGGCTGTAAGTACACACGACTACGGCTACTATACAGACGGTACTATTTCTCTAGAGCTCTTGTATTTTTTTTTATGTCTTGGTCCAAGTTAACTGGGACATCCGGTATATCTACGTACATATATCTATAAACTATGACCCTGGGAATATTAACCAGCACCACCGATGACCGTGGCGGCGGATGTGGAACCCACGTTAAACCGCAGGCGTGACGAAGTGCGCGAACAGTCGAGGAAGACGCATACAAGACCCAGCCGCTTCTCATCCGTATAGCACCGTGCACAATCGTGAAAGCCATGCCGATACCACGGCGCCTGCAAATCAAGAAGCCGAGCAGCTGTGTCTAAGCCACCTGCTTACCCACAGTCGGACAGCATCGCGCTACACAATAACCCACCGTGCGGCCGCGTTGTTGTGGCGGGTCGGACAAAGGGCTGTGGAGGCGAATCGAAAACTAATCATCTTCCGAGCGACTTAACGCCGCGCATCCCGCGGAGCGCACGCAACAGTGGCGCGGTGGATTTTGTGCCCGGGACGAGATTAATCCGCGGCGAGGGCTTCCGTGGCTGCTCTTGCCAGTGCGTCGAGTGGGACGAAAGAAGCACAGCGTCCTTTGGAGGCAGTGGCGCGCCGATGTGATGCGGCGCGCGCAACAGTGCGGAACGCGTTATCGGATTATCGAGGTGCGCAATAAGCACCGCATGCCGCGTGGCGAAGATGAAGTCGCGACGTCATATGTAATCAACTGGTCAACAATCACCGGTCTTATTTCGGTTATTGAAGATCTTTTATTTGTTGAATTTTTCTTGTGGCGACACTGCGTGCGTGCAACCTTTTGATGTTGTTTGGTTTCGCGCGAAAACGGTAATTTGCGCTTGAAGCAATGGCATCGTGGCGGATGTGCAGGTTTTGTGAATCCAAAACGGCCTTTTCGCGTTTCCTTCTTCTTTCTCAAACTTTCTTTCTTTCTTTCTTTTTTTCTTGTCAATGGTTTGTAAGTTATTTTGTTACCACAAATCCGTGGGGAAGTGCAAAGCAGCCGCCTTGACAACCTTGGTGCAGTGCATTCAATATATTTTACAATTTCTGGCTAACTATAGTCCCTACACGCATGCTCTATGTTTAACAGCCCTCGCGCTGTCTTCCCTTGAAAAGAAAAACAAAATGTGTCCACTACAGGAATTCCCGTGACATCGGAACTCCTTTTACTGGGAACGGAACTACTGTCCAGACTCTTCCCGCAACGCTTTTAACGTTGAAAAAAACTCCTGAAAGCATGCTCCTGAAACTCTCTAACAGTATGCAGCGATGACAACAAGACAACAAAGACATCCGTGGCCCGATGACAACGGCACGACGACGACACGATGTTTGCACGCGCGTCCAGTAATTTCAGGTCACAGACGGTACGGGCGCATTTCGTGACACGGCGTTATTGACCGGAAACAGCGAGTGCAGAGTTTTTAAAGAGATGAAACACAAGCAAAACAGATGAGGATAATTTTTTTTTAATTTTAGAGTGCATAAGGATCACGGCACGGTGACGTATACACAAAAGCTTAACAGAAGAGATGGACGGACAGAGTTAGCCCTGTTTAAAGCTTTTTAATTACATGCTGCCGCAGTGAAAGGAAAGAGTAGCATTATAGAAAGCAGTTTTCGTACAGGAACGATATACACACCTCATTCTTATTCCAATTAAAGTGAGAAATTATAGGAGTCACTCATACATTATTATAGGCGGCGATCAACAAGCATTTCCGACTATCTCGAAAAATAAATGGGTGCCAGCATTCATAAAGAACGATGTGCATCTCTTGGGTTACGCTATGGAACGGGGCTCTCTCCTTCGCGTCTAAAACCTAAACGGTGCAGCAATGGGTCGTACTGATGACCAACACGTGATGGCCTGGTCTAATGACGACACAATCGAGAAGCATATGTGATTTTATAAATGGCCCTTGCCATCAAAGTTTATAGATAGGCGGCCCGTTGCCGTTTCCCCCACCACAACGCTGCGGTCTATAGCATTGCGCCAAGCGTGCTTCCGTCGTCTGCTATATCCTGGCGCGGTTATGGCTAATTGTTTGTCATGGCGCTTGCAATTTGCATGGGGCTCGCTGATTAAAGGGGCTTTCTTGCTTCACGAGAGTTTATTATAGGTACACGAGCTGTGTCTCGTTGAAGTCGGAATAAAAGCGGTGAGTCCTGTATACGCGTTCAAGATTTAAGAAAAAAGAAAGCAGTTTCCTGAAGAGACCTTCGACGCTCCGCGCATGAGCCGTGTGATGCGGATCAACACCTCATCTCGCCGTGACATGGGGCAGTTGCAAGTGGGCTTTTGTATAGACGCGCAGTTACGCACAACTATATTATCAATTGTCGCATAATCGGCAGCGCACCAGAGGCGTTACGTCATTTCAGTGCAGTTCGAAAGATCCAAGCTCGCATATTTTTCGTGAACGTCCGTTTACAAATTTCCTCGACGAATACAGCGTTTTTCCAAGCTACATGCCCGCTCATAACCAGCTAAATTCTGTTCAAAACGCCACGTTCAGTTAAAGGGAAAATGCCCGCTCGCGTCGAACTGTTGCCCTGTTCAGACGTATGCTATAGCTATATCCAAGCACCGGAGTCCCGAATTTTAGTGTTGAAATTTGAAGGCTGGTAAATGTGTCTCATCTCCTCGGTGTACTCACCTATCATAAAGCACTGTAAAGTTTAGCCCCGTGATACGAATGGGATTCCAATCTTTTAAACGTGCCGTAGATACCCATTTTTGCGCCAACTACACGCCTATAGCTAGCTATTAATTCACCAGTATTCCAGATATTACGGTGAAAAAAAAAAAAAAAAGAAACTCCCCACGTTTCCCATTCGCGTACAAGTACTCAGAATGGAAAATACATCACCTTTATTAAAACAAAACCTTCGTCACGGTCATTTGACTGGTATTTCATTCATGTGAAAAGTGCACTTGCGTTACAGAATAAAAAAGATCTCCGATTCGCCTACTTCGAATTTAAGGGAACCCTTTTCTTCATTAATTTTTTTAAAGCTGAAGATATACATTCGAATGAAGATTTTCCGCAAGCTTGCTCATGCTTGCTGATTAGTAGCGGCGCTGTACTTTTATCTTCCCTTTCTTCCTGTAAAATCACTCACACACACGCTCACTTGCCGCAAAACTATAGACTGCAGCGGCCCCACAGCCCCTAGGAACAGGCCGCGCCCAGATCGAGAGGAGGAGTTGTGAAACTGAAAAAAATGTATCTGTAAACGCTGCTTGCCATGCTCTCCTGGGGCGACGGTTGCATCCCTGTACTCTGTCTACAGATTCTACTTCAGGTCTTTTATCTTTCTGTATATCTCACTCTGGCAGACTGCGTGACCGTCGAGCTCAGAGCACGCTGGGGCCATGTACGCGGACGTTATACATACTACGCAAGAAAAGACACTTTGTTGCTCCATTTAGTCGCATAATATTCGTATAAAATGTTCGAGCAGTGCTCGAAAATTCTACTCTGATTTGATTCTACGCTGTAGTGGTGCGCTTAACATGTGCCTAAATCTAATGGCACATTGACGTGTCGCTTTCGAGTACTCTATAGAGTGTTCTCGTGGAGGATTTTACATTCGGCTTGTCGAAATTGAGCGCTCGGGACGCATTCGCATGAGCCATTCAGAGCGGCGCGCTCCACCCCCAAAGCACTCGGATGCGCTCTCACCTATAGGGCGCCTCGGTGCCCCTAGGCAGCCTCTCACCTTCGAGCAGCGCGCACGGCCGAGATCCGACAGGGTCCCTATCACGTGACTACTCCGTTTGCTCTGGGTGCATCAAGCACGTTTGGCCGCGGGGAAGTCTGGCTCTAATCTCGATAGGGCTGCGCATCACTATAAACCGACTTGGATCGCCGTAGAAACCAGCCTAATGTATACCGTAAGTACACGAGTGTTTTTAGACTTCGCCTTCCACAGAAATTCTGCCGCCGTGGCGTGGAATCGAATCTGCCACCTCGGGCTTAGCGGCAGAACGCCAGAACCATTAGGCTACGGCGGCGGGTGACATTTTATTCTTGGCCATTCATGTAGAGTAGCGATTGAATGTTGGACACCTATAGACATTTTATTGGTTGCTGAGAGAAATCATTGTAGATAAGCGCATCCATATAAATCTCGATACTAAAAGGCAGCCGGCATATACCACGTGAACAAGCATTTAGCGAGGGCTGTCGTGGCCCCTACGCCGTAACTGACAGTCATGATGCAAATTACTCGAACAAAAAATGGGGTGTGGGGGCTCGTACCGAGTAGCTCGGCATTCTAGTTGCGTATTTTCCGATTACATATTTTTCTTTTCGCGAAAGGAGAGCACAGACACGGCATCACATGAAAAGACAGTTGGTCGCTTTCTTTGGCCCAGAGAGTAAATAACAAGCGACGGACAGAAAAAGGGAGGCGTGTAAAGGTTTCTCAGGTGTCACGTTCGCCTCATCAGGGCGAAGGAGGAGGGGAGCGAGACGGCATAGAGCGAAGGCACGGGGGTGTGCAGCGTGTCGAGTATCTCGACTTCCGGTTTCCGCGTCTCCCTGTCCTTGCTTCCGGAGAAGGAGGATGCAGTGTTCGCGCGCTTCCTGTATCGGGCGCTGACAACAGTGTAAATAACTGCCGCCGGCCGGCTGTGCGGCGAGGCGGTCAGTGCGACCACGGAGCGGCTGCCGCGCACCTAGAAGCGACGTATACAGCTCCCGTAAGGAGGAGGAAGAGAAGTGGCCAAGGAAAGTGCTAATGCACAATCTTTAACCTTTTCTGTGCGTCACGATGGCGTACGCAGAAATGCGGGTGTCCACTATATAAAGTGGAAAGGGTGTGTCAGCGCGAATATTATTAATGCAATTAGCATTCTTTGGGAACTTCAACCAGTTTGCGGCTTGTTTGTTTGTATCTAACCTAGTTCGTGCCAACTTGAGTCGCTGGGTTGTCCGTTGTCCTATGGGTAGGGCATCGGGCTGCCGCACAGAGAGAACCAGGTTCGAAAGCAACCCTCGCACCAACTTTGGTGACTACCTGCCGTGGTTGCTCACTGGTTATGGTGTTGGGTTGCTGAGCACGAGGTCGCGGGATCGAATCCCGGCCACAGCGGCCGCATTTCTATGGGGGCGAAATGCGAAAACACCCGTGTACTTAGATTTAGGTGCACGTTAAAGAACCCCAGGTGGTCGAAATTTCCGGAGTCCTCCACTACGGCGTGCCTCATAATCAGAAAGTGGTTTTGGCACGTAAAACCCCATAATGTAATTTTTAACTTTGGTGACTGGATATTTGGCACTAGATGTGTGCCGCCCTATATATACGTGACGCCACGCGCGGACTTCGCGGCGGCGCCACTAGATGGCGTAGCGAGAAAGGAGCACGGCTGCATACAAGCCTTACACATTAGGCGGTGGCAGTACGGTGTGTCGCTACATTGCCTCAATGTTAAGCACATTAACGTCGACGTTCGTCATGAGATGGTCTCTGCCGCATACATATCTTTAATGTTTCGTGATCGCGACGTCTTAGAGAATACGTTTCTTTTCTCTGCCATATAAGCGCGCTTTAGCTCACCTAGCTCGTCATTAGTACGTATGATACATTGATGTTCACCATTATTTCATTTCTACACTTCTTTCTTACACTACCTACATATTATAATACGAGCTGCGGCAGTCCGTTACAAAAATTCCACCACTTGTTTGCCCTTACATGCCAACTTCTGTGATGGATCTCATAATCATATCGGGGTTATGGCACGTAAAACACCAGAAAAAACATCTGTGATGTATGTATGTATGTATGTATGTATGTATGTATGTATGTATGTATGTATGTATGTATGTATGTATGTATGTATTAACGGACACGATCGAAGCACAAACACTGCGTAAAGAGTGAATTTGTCCCTACGTAGCTGTAATTGGCTGTGCCCAATACTAAGAGCGTTGCGTGCCGAAGCTGCCAAGATACTATCGCGAAATTCTTAGTTCATCTGTATGTGTGCGCATACGTATACAGGTATAGGCATAGACGTAATTATCAATTAGGCGAAGAATCGTGGCAGTAAGCGTATTATTTTCGGACGTCACCTGGAGCAACGGCGACGAGCCTGGCAACAGGGTCCCGTATGCTTCATACGAAAACACTTAATATTTGAGAAGCGTCATGGCTAAAAAAGACGAGGACTAAGAACTGAGGTTAGCAACACAAGCGCTTGTGTTGAGATCCTTTTTTCTTCGTCCGCGTCTTTTTTAGTGCTGCTGCTTGTAAAATATTAATTACACCAACTCACCCAGGTTTCCCTACTATTGAGAACAGTTAAAACAGACAGACTGATCAACAAATTTTCTGTCAATTTGCTGCAGTTTTACGAGAGAAGGAGACTGTCTTTAACGAAAGCTCGAGACGTTCATTTGCCTGGCTGACGGTCTGGCATGCTACCCCAGGTGTTCGTATAACGTTATGACGCACGAGCACAGTGATCAGAAAAACACACAAATAGCACATGCATCCACAGACACGCTCGTACTCAACCTGCTCATAACTATCATTAAAGCCCATAGTTAAAAAAAATGCCAAAAGCGTTTTCGTTGTACGCAATACGCAAGCAGTGTTTCGCCACAAGTCATTTAAGAATGTCCCGCAGTTTAAGCTATACAGAGTCACGGTGCAAATGCAACAGACCGTTTACAGATTGTCTTTCTGGTGAATATCGATGTGCCGCTCACAGAAAGCAAACGTGCGAACCCCCGCACTTGCGAACATTGAATTGCCATGACCCCGCGACAGTTGGAGCCAGTAAACGCATCGCGGCCAGCTGCCGGCACGGCTTCCGAGTCCGGCCGTAGAGACACAAATTTATCTATACGGTCCGGCGCCCGTCATTAGTGCGAGGCAACGGCGATGGCGAAGCACACCAGCGACCCACGAAACACGCAAAAGCGAGATTTGCAGGTCCGGCGCGACTCGTGACTCCATCTTTTCGTGTACGACCGACCGACCGCCTGCACCGCGGGGACATCCGCCTCGGAAGCGGACTACTTCGTGGTTCTTTTACAATCGTCCACGTTCCGGTCCTTCCTTCCGCTCAGCGCCTATACCCTCTCCCCGCCCACTCCTCTTGTTCCCCCGCGACCCTATTGTCTTCCGATTCTCGTTAAGGATCGCACCGCGGCACAGAAAGGCACCTTTTGTCTTCCGGGGGTCCGGTGGCGGCACTCGCTGCTTTTGTCTCTCGGCGCTGTTTCGTCGCTGCCACGTCTGCAATCGAGGCTTGTATGTGTACACACACACCGGCTCGCACGTAAGTGCGCTGCCCGCACGGTCCGCACTTGGCAAGGCGCAGCGCTTGCGTGTCTTGCCAAGTGAAAAACCCGTGGGTCAGTATTATAATACAATGATTCTTTTCGTTGATCGATTTTGGCTGGATCTATTATTGTCACCCGCCATGGAGAGGACCTGCAGCGTTAACGCAGACAGAGTGCTGTGACCGAATGGGATTTAATTTATATGGAATCGCTGCAGTGCCACATGCACCTCAAATCATATTTGGTAGGTCTGAAATGTGTTTTTATTGGGGTCCCGAAAGAGGGGCAGCACTGTGGTTATGATAAACGCCGTAGTGGAGGGCTATGGATTAATTGTGACCATCCGGGGTCCTTTAATGCGCACCTAAATCTAGGTACGTACGAAAGTGCGTGCTTCTTTTCTTCTTTTTCCTTTTTTTTCATTTCGCCGCTATCGGAATGCGGCCGCCGCGGCCTGAAACGTTTATTGTCCTAATGCGTGCGCTCTCAGTAAGAGACGGGAAGCCACTGGAAAAGGACGCAATAAAGTTGGTGCAATCCACTTGAACTCAGCATTACGGTGCACGCAAAAGCACAACGAGAAAACAGAAGGCATGAGAAATCACGCAGCGCTGCGTTACGCCGTCTTATCACTCTTGTTGTAATCGCACCGCTGGCACGAGTTGTTGGGGTCTCGGTGCTGGCGCCCGTTATTGCGAATGGGTCGCAAGCCCCAAGGGTAGCGTTGGCCTGGCGGCCTGGGGCACTGGAAGCATCCGAAGGTCCCGGCAAAGCAAGAGAAGACTGGTAACAGAACAACTTGTTTATTCTAACATAACAAAAGAGCGGCCGGTCAGGTCGACCGAAGTGGAGAGACGAGAGAGCACGTAACTCAACAGTACAAATCGGAGCCTCTCTCCTGGCGTCCGGGGGCAGCTGCTCTTATACTCTCGGCGTCGCGGTCCAAAAGGGAAGGTCACGGGATGAAGGTCACGGGATGAAGGTCACGGGATGGCGGAGCATGAGCCCACGACGGCGCGCACGGTCGAGCCGAGAGACCTGCTGAACCGAGTGTAGTGACGCATCGCCAACCCTCACTTGGGGAGCTCCGCTCCCCGGCTGCCGCGCTTTGACAAGCGTGGGCACACACACACACACGCACACACGAAGACACGTGGCACTGAAACACGCCTGGACACGCTTGGCGGGGAAGGCGTTGCGGCGGCGTTGAACGGGCCAAAATGTCCGCCGCTTTGAACAAAGCCCCGGCGTCCGTTGCATCCGCGCCGGCATTACCGCGCGTTGTAGGCGAAACGTAACAGACCGCCCCGCCGGGGGAAGGAGATCCCGATGGTCAGGGGACTGCATCCGCTGTCCGGAGGGATGTCGCTCGATGATGCTCATAACCGAAGTCGGGCGTCCTTTGGCGTTTCTTGAGCGCAGCGCACAGAGAAGGCCTCGTTCTCACGTTCAGGTGCACACAGGACACAGCAAAGTGACTTCGGGAGAGTTGACATTTTTGTTCTCGTTTCCGGCAAGCGTTAGAACTACGCCGAAAGTCAACCGCTCAGTCAGCAAGCACGGCACAACCCTCACTAAGCCCTGCCAGGCTCTTTCCCCTTTTATACTGCTGCCTAGTTCCTTACAGTAGTTTAGCAGCACTCAGAACGCGTCCACAAATCGGAAAAATTGCACTAAAAAGCACATCATCACTTTGAAACACTACACAAAAGCAATAAGTTAAAAAAAATCCTGCCTCAGGAAGAAAAACATCAGTAACAAGCAATTTTGAGGCTGATTCCCACGTTAGGGGCTTCGACTTAAGCCATCGGCGTTACCGTTGAGACTCCCCTTTTTGTAACGCACCTCAAAGGAATATTGTTGCAAAGCGAGGCTCCAGCGCAGGAGGCGGCCATTTTTGGGAGAGATGGTCTGCAGCCATTGGAGAGGGCAGTGATCCGTTTCAATGATAAACCTCGAGCCGGCTAGGTAACATGACAATTTCTGAACGGCCCACACGATACACGCACACTCTTTCTCGGTGGCGCTATACGCCTGCTCACGACTGGTCAGCTTACGACTAGCATACAGGACGGGGTGTTCTACTTCTCCATTTTCCCGGTGGCACAGTACAACGCCCATGCCTCGCTCACTAGCATCACACTGAACAACGAACCCTTTTGTGTAGTCGGGCGATCGTAGCACAGGCTGGCTTGTTAGGGCGCTCTTTAGGGCGCTAAAAGCTCTTTCCTTCGTCTCATCCCAGACGACTGTTTGCGGCTCTGTCTTTCTTAGAGCATCCGTTAGGGAAGACGCGATATCAGAGTACCTGGGGATGTACCTCTGATAGTAGCCGGCGACACCTAAGAACGACCGAATATCGGTCTTCGTGCGCGGTTGCGGGAAGTCTCGCACAGCGGCCACCTTTATTTCAGAGGGGCGGCGACGACCCCGACCAATCACGTGTCCGAGGTAGACAACCTCGGCCTGTGCTAACTGGCACTTGGGAGCCTTGACTGTCAAGCCCGCATCGCGCAGGCGGGTTAGCACTGCCCGCAAGTGCGCCATATGCTCAGGCCAGGATGCGGAGAATATTGCTACGTCGTCTAGATACGGTAAAGCGAATTCTTGCTGTCCCCGCAACACTTTATCCATGAGGCTTGAAAAGCAGTATGGCGCGTTCTTCAAACCAAAACTCAAAACTTTAGGACGGAATGTCCCCATTGGTGAAATGAACGCCGCATACCTACTAGCCTCTTCTGTAAGTGGAACCTGCCAATAACCCCTGACAAGATCTAGGGTGGAAATAAACTGAGCGCTACTCACTCTCTCAAGGCGCTCCTCGATGTTAGGGATCGGATAAATTTGATCCTTAGTGATGGAATTAAGCCTGCGGTAGTCGACGCAAGGACGAGGTTCCTTGCCCGGTACCTCAACTAAAATCAAAGGGGAGGTATAATCACTCTCACCCGCTTCAATAACACCGAGCTGTAGCATTTTCGTTACCTCAGCCTCCATAATATCGCTCTGGCGGGGTGACACCCGGTACGCCTTGGATCGTACTGGCTCTGGGGAGGTAAGTTCTATGTCATGAGTAAGGACAGAAGTCCTACCAGGCCTCTCAGAGAACAGACCTTGAAACTCTTGTAAGAGCTGGTGTAGTTCGGTTTTCTGCTCAGGCGACAGCGATGCTTTACTTATTAAGTCACTAATGACTTGATCGGTGTCTTTCCTGTTCGTCACTGAGCCTAGTCCCGGAAGCTCGACCGGAAGCTCTTCTAACTTTCCCGCATCGGAAATTTCCTCTCCAGTATCTGGTGCCTTTAACGCTACAGGCTCAATTTTATCCCGTTCGGGCGTGCTCTGAATACCAGCTTGCTGCGCCTCTGACCCTTTCTCATCGTTCAACAACGTCGGCCCCGCAACTACCGCCTTTGCAGCGAGCTCCCGAACCTTCGATCTGGTTAAGGCCTGAACGCTAGCCTCACCAAACAAAAGCCCCTTCTCGCGCAGGAGGTGATCGGACCTGTTTGAAAATAGGTACGGGTACTGGGGGGGCAGCATAGATGACACTGCGGCCTCCGTCTCAAGTGCTCCGAAAGGTCCTTCAATAAGCACTTTTGCTACCGGCAGACACACGCTATGAGCTTCCACTGCTTGCTTAATCCATGCGCACTCGCCCGTGAACATATCGGGTTCTACGTAAGAGGGGTGAACTACATCCATTGTAGCTGCGGAATCGCGAAGCACTCGGCACTCTTTCCCGTTCACGAGGAGGTCTCGCATGTAAGGCTCGAGAAGCTTCATGTTCTCGTCAGTGCTGCATAAAGACAAAAACACGACTTGTGTTTTTGTTTCTGGACACTGCGCCGAAAAGTGACCCGGCTTCTGGCACGTATAACAAACGCGCGCTTGCCTCGTCTCGAACCGCTTTCTGCGTTCGGCTTCGGTTGCCGCCGTCTCCTTACGTTCGGTCGGACTGCTTTCACTCGCATCCGAACTACGTGTGTCCCCCTTTGCTCTCATGGGCGTGAACTTTGGCCTCTCAAACTTGGAGCCAAATTCACCCTTTTGACCGTCCTTAGCTCCACGAGCCCGACGCGTCACAAACTCCTCGGCTAACTCAGCGGCTCTAGCCACCGTACTAACGTCTGACCTATCCAAGACCCAGTACCGCACGTTCTCAGGTAACCGACTGTAAAACTGTTCTAGCCCGAAACACTGCAGAACTTTCTCGTGGTCACCAAACGCTTTCTCTTCTTTGAGCCACTCCTGCATGTTTGACATAAGCCTGTAGGCAAACTCTGTATATGACTCACTTCTGCCTTTCTCATTTTCCCGAAACTTCCGACGGAACGCCTCCGCTGACAGCCGGTACTTTTTTAGCAGACTCGATTTCACTTTGTCGAAATCCTCTGCCTCCTCTCTCTCCAAGCGAGCGACTACGTCGGCCGCCTCGCCGGGTAGCAAAGTGAGCAAGCGCTGTGGCCACGTTTCCCGAGAGAACCCCTGCTTCTCGCACGTTCGCTCAAAGTTAACCAGGAACAAACCAATGTCCTCTCCAAGCTTAAACGGCCGCATCAGGTCAGTCATTTTGAACAATACTCGTTCTCCTGCACCGTGTGCCTGACTTCCATTACGAGCGCGTTCCATCTCTAACTCGAGACGCTTCATTTCCAAAGCGTGTTGACGGTCGCGCTCTTCTTTTTCTTTCTCTTTTTGTTCTTTAAGTTCGCGCTCCTGTCTTTTTGCCGTCTCCCTCTCCTCAATGGTCTCAAGGCATTCCGACAGCTCGTCATCCTCAGCTTCTAACTCAAGAATAGCCCTTAGCAGTTCTGGTTTTCTGAGTTTGTCTGAGACATCCAGACCCAACTCTCTTGCAAGCTCCAGCAATTTCGGTTTGCGCAACGACTTCAAATCCATGGCTGCTCTGAATGCTGCTTTCTCTACTGTCTACTATTGTCTTGCCGCAAACTAACCCGGCAGCAACGACAACCACAATTACCAGCTCTGTTTCTAACACTAACAAAAGCCTGGCAAAACTCAGAAGAAGAAAGTCCCGCACTCACCAAACCTCGCAGCCAAGAATTCCGCGCAGTCGTTCCGCTGCAGGCAACCAGTCATCACACAGGGCTCGTTGCGCTGCTCCCGGATGGTCGTTGTGCTGCTCAGCATACATTCAACCGCATCTCTTCGCTGCTGGCCTCCGTTGTCGCGATCTCACCGCTGGCAACCAGATGTTGGAATCGCACCGCTGGCACGAGTTGTTGGGGTCTCGGTGCTGGCTCCCGTTATTGCGAATGGGTCGCAAGCCCCAAGGGTAGCGTTGGCCTGGCGGCCTGGGGCACTGGAAGCATCCGAAGGTCCCGGCAAAGCAAGAGAAGACTGGTAACAGAACAACTTGTTTATTCTAACATAACAAAAGAGCGGCCGGTCAGGTCGACCGAAGTGGAGAGACGAGAGAGCACGTAACTCAACAGTACAAATCGGAGCCTCTCTCCTGGCGTCCGGGGGCAGCTGCTCTTATACTCTCGGCGTCGCGGTCCAAAAGGGAAGGTCACGGGATGAAGGTCACGGGATGAAGGTCACGGGACGGCGGAGCATGAGCCCACGACGGCGCGCACGGTCGAGCCGAGAGACCTGCTGAACCGAGTGTAGTGACGCATCGCCAACCCTCACTTGGGGAGCTCCGCTCCCCGGCTGCCGCGCTTTGACAAGCGTGGGCACACACACACACACGCACACACGAAGACACGTGGCACTGAAACACGCCTGGACACGCTTGGCGGGGAAGGCGTTGCGGCGGCGTTGAACGGGCCAAAATGTCCGCCGCTTTGAACAAAGCCCCGGCGTCCGTTGCATCCGCGCCGGCATTACCGCGCGTTGTAGGCGAAACGTAACACTCTATAGCTTTGTATTTTTACAAGACTGCTTGGGCTATAGCTATAGCGTGACATCTTATTTTCCAGCGCAAATGTGTCTTGCACTGCGCTGCATTGACGCACTCCTAGATTTGATGATGCAAGGATGTTGCTCAGAATTCGGGACAGGTTGACGCGATAGATGAATAGAAGGGACTTTGTGATATACGTCAGCGATGCGTTCGTTTTCCTGTCACAAAAAGAACTTGAATTTATTTTTTAGGCACATAACAATGTTTGCCGTGAGGCTGGATGCGAAAAAGGTGTCCTTTCATATGTCGTTCTTTCACTCTCTGATTAAGGCTTATATATTCTTCAGTATTGAGCAATAAACTTCACCCGATAGTCATCGGTCTGTCTTGTCTATTGGTCGATGCCCTGTCTTGGCACTGACAAATGCGTTTTTTACACGTTTAAGGCCTTCAGATTTTCAGCCAACATAAGTAATCCGTTCCCCGGGCGAGCCTCACTTTCCCGACAAGAGTTGCAGAGCGGGTTTGGAGGGCGAGTTAAACCCACGCCAGTGCTCACATTTAGCAGAGAGCCACGGCAACTCTCTGCTCTGCGCCGTCTCCGCTTTGTTGCAATGACCGCTCGCTCGTGCGCTTCCCACAGAGCACACATATCAATGCATTTCTTGACACTAAGAATGGGCTGCGCGATGAGCTTCCACTGCAGAGCCCCTCGTATATATTTCTACATTGGCTGTTGCAGTTTCTTATCCACCACCAACTTTCTGCACATCGCGATGAAGACTGAGTTCAGCAACCAACCGTTTAAACTTTGTGATGCCTCATTTGATACGTCCCCCAATAACCTTTTCTTGGCAAAGTGCCCTTGCTGTTGACAAGATCAGAAATAAATAATTAGAAAGTACTCTGGAGCTCGCACGAAGCCCAACAGGTACGCGTGTGTCGCATAAGCGCTCCGCCAGGTAGCTCTCTCACCGAGGAGCTCTTAAATCGGGGCAAATGGCTTTCGCGACAGGGCCCCGTGTCAGGTCTTGGCATTATCTGATAAATTTCGAGACAGTATAAGTGCGGAAAAATCTAGGACAATGGGCAATCCTTGTCTGCGCGTATGCACGCATCAGAAGCCTTAAAGCTGACATCTCCTCAGTAAGAGATTTTATGCGGAGAAGCCGACTCACACGATTACCTTCATTTCGAAAGATGAACTTTGACCTTAATATGATTTTATCACGATAAATCGCGGCAAATAACAATGCCCCGAAATTTACAGTGCATATCGCGTGCGATCATATTTCGGTCGACGATAACAACAGGTGGATTTGCACGTGAACTAAACTACAGGACGTTACACTGAGACTCCTAGATTTCGTCCCGCATTCACGGCCGTGCTCAGAATGAGTGGACGTCATCGTCGACGGCAGGATAGATCGCATAGCCAACAAGCGCGCCACACGTTCGACGACGGCATTCACCGCGCTTTCACCGACCTTTAATAAAGGTAGCCATACGCACTCTTGACGCAATAGCAATACTGTTCGCAGCATTCGTCGCGGCGAGTGCGGCGTGCCACTTTCGCCAGAATTATCGCGGGACGATGATTTATCGCCAATATATTTTAATAAGTGGAACTTCAACTGATACTCAATACATGCTTCCATATTTGCGCTTCTCTGTGCAGGGTATTTTCACTGGTGATCTATATCAATGACTTGCCCTCGTGCGTGAGCATGAGCACGCTGCAAGCCCATTGTGCATCGCTTGCTCTACTCATAATTACGATCACAATATTTCGTTTTCAGTGAATCTGCCGGTTTCTAGCATCAACCGATTCGTTGACAAGCAGTTCAGCACATAACGACTGCTAACAGAAGGATAGACAGTGTGTGAGTCTGACCACGTTCGATTATGCAGCGTAAAGTAACAGCATGAGGACAAATTCCACATAATTAGATGATTAGTCTTAATTAATTAATCAACTTCTAAATCATTATAATTCTATTAAAAGTGTCAATGAGAAAATTGTAAAGCAACATGAAAAACTGCCGATACAGCTTTCTGTCGCTCAACACGTGCTAGATAAAAGTTTTTCCGAACGCGAAAGAAGCCTGCGAATACACGCAAAGTGCCTCGAGCGACCAGTCCCGCGGCAATTTTGCGTAATTTTGCGCGGTGACGGCGTTATCGCCCTTGGACGTTACATGGAACTTCACGGCGACGGCGACGGCTGAAACGCGCTTGGAGTGTCCATATAATTGATCTCGCAATAAAAACTTTACGCAATGAAATCACACCGAGTGCTTCACAAAGGCTAGAAAATCGTCAGGTTCCGCATTGCACGTTGCGCGTGACCTCCCACAAGTTATGCAACCCGAAGGAAATCAGCCGCGAGCTTATCTCCAGCTCCCGATTCCGGCGAAGCTCGGTGTGTTTTGGACGGTCCAAGGGCCGGACAAGAAGGTTCTGCGATGGCACTGCTCCGGGAACAAGCCTGGCACGAGTAAACTTCGTAAATTCTAATACGTACATTCCCGGGAAGTTCCACGTCGTACTAACCGAACATTTTAGCTCCAATGCCGTACACAAAATCTTCTTCACGGAAGTGCTTGCTACTCATTTGATAATGAATGACGGGCTGCTTCCCCATTCTCAGCTTTATCAACCATGCATCCTGCTGCTGCTTGGTTTTGGGGTACGCATGAAAACTCGCACTGGGCTCCGTCGAATACATCCGACACAGCAGCACCGAGCAGTAAACCATGCTGAAACAATCAACCAAATCACTGCCTTCGGGATGAAATACAGCGAGCAGCGCTGGCGTGGCTGGCGGCAGCAAAGGCGATTGACGTGATATCGTTTACTACTTCACAGCGATAGCAGCGCCCGTCTCTCCTGTGGTGGCCCTCGAGGCCAATAGCATGCTTCCTGATCGTGTCCACAACTGAAATAATGTTCCATTAGGGTACTTATTTTCATATAAGTATCTCGGTGTTCACCGAACATCTAGCCCATCTTGGACTTCTCATATTCAATACGTCATTAACCATGCTAACCGCATGCTAGAATATCTTATCCGGAATTTCTTCTAATCCCTTGTGTTTGTACAGTATATGTAAATAACTTGCCAGGGCAAAACTCGAATGCGCTTCCTCAATTTGGGATCCATGTCAGGCTACTTTAACTCACTTTCTTGAAGTGGTTCAGAATAACTCCGTTTGTTTTATGCTACCAAATGACAATCACGCTGCTAACATAACTAATGAAGTCTCGCCTTAATCTAACATATGTGTATACGACCGCAAGTAAGCATTTTTCATGGGTTATGCTATTACCCATATTTCCGTAACCAACTAATCCTTGGCCCTCAGTACATTTTACATGGACTAAATCACAGCTATAAAGTCGGTGTTCCACATTGTCGGGCTACTTCATTTTCGAATGCTTACGTACCACGCTCATCGAACGAGTACTATAGAATCGCCTCCCTGCATCAGTCGCAACTTAATTCTGTACGCTAGACTACCACGTATCCTTGAATGCCCTCGCTAGCATTGTATAAAAACGAAACAATTCCTTGTTTTAAGTTTTTGTTGTATTCGTGGACTTCTCTGCATGAAACAGTTTTTGTTCATGTTTTTTTATCTCTCATAGAAGCAGGAATTACCAAATGTTAATACACATTGTCTTGTATTAGCCACTCTCCTCTGTAATGTCATTTGAACCTGACGATGCTTGAAATAAATTAATAAATAAGAAAATATATATAAATATATACTTGCGAATGACCTTGATAGCTGCACTTCGTGCAGTAAATAGCCGTTAACAATCTGGATGCTATCAAAGCTTGATGACTCCTTCAACAAACGCACCGATTATATTGATGATAATCATTATTATTGTGATGATGATAATAATGCCTTATTTAATGGCACAAAGACAGCCGCACTTAATTTGTGGCACAAAGACAAACGCATTGAATTTGTGCCGCTTCTGACTTGTGTTTCTTCAAACTTTGTTTGTTTGTTTGTTCGTTCGTTTGTTTGTTTGTTTGTTTGTTTGTTTTCCTCCACGAGTGGCTCGTACCCACTGTGGGGGATTGGCCAGGAATCGAGTGAGTAAAGAAAGTAATTCGAGTTTAAAAAGAAACGCTAATGGAAAATCTTGAAACGGCATCGAGAATCCCGTCGCATTCGTTTTCGGATGAGGTGGACAAAATTACACGAACTGCGGTAAGCATGCCCGTCCTCGTGTCACCATTTCCACTATAGCGGATCGTAGCGCGCGTCGGCTATAGAAGCGCTTGCTTGCCGCAATGCCTGCAGGAATTGCACCGCTGAGCGCTGCCGACATTTATTGCGATAACGATTATATCATGGAGGAAGGAAAAAGTTCGGAAAGAGCATTACGTCACGCAGCCAGCTCAGTGAAGCCCATACATTTGCTTAGTGGTGGCCCAACACGTGACCTTTTGCGTCGAGATCACGAAGTAAGAATCGAGATTTGCCGACATGTTTGGTTCCCAGCAGCTATACCAGTAGTTTTTATTCGTCGCGCGCTCGTTCAGCTACCCTGCCGAGGCTCTGCCTACAGAGCGGAAATACTAAAACCAACCGCGCACTTTCACGTACGATCACGTGTCGGGACACCAGGTTTGGCTTGGTTTGGTGATGCTCCCTCCTAATGTTTTCCATCCTTCATGAATTTGGACAGTCCAAGCGAATTTCAGCCGTTGTCGCCGCCGTCGCCGTGTTGTTCCGTACAAAGTCAAAACACGATAATATCTTCACCGCGCGCCACGCGCTGTATGTGCAAGTGAAAGATTGCGAGGGTCAGCCAACGATCTCGCGCGCGCGAGGGAGGAAAGCGGAGCGGGAGCGCGCCGTCTTCTGTCACGCGTGAGGCCTGCAGGGGGAGTGGGAGCTGCTACTTACGGCTTGGCCGCGCGGGTGCCGTATCTTGAAAGCGATCTGCGGTATGGACAAAGTACCCGCCCGCGTGGGCCTCATTTTCAAAGCGATCTGCGATGTGGCCAAAATGCATGCGCCGAGTGCCGATGGCTTCGTATGCGCTGTGCCTTCTATGTTCGCGTTGAAGAGAGAGACAACACGAAGGGCAATTCACTCGCTGCTGCTGCCGCGTTTCCTCGCTCCAGCGTTCTGACGGCTAGCTTCCGAGCTCATCGAGTGCGACGTGTTCATGTTTACCTGTGCGCGCGTGACACCATGCTTGTTAATTTATTTAGTACGCAAATGTTTACATCTTTATACGACCGATAAAATTACTATCCTTACTTCGTAAAGCTGTCTATTAATTCGCTATCGCAATCGATGCTTCGCCTTTCGAGTGATACTGCGAATTTTTTCGGTGCTGTGCAGTAAGACAATGAAAATCCGGGAGAGGGCGTCTTGCCCGCGTCTGGCTGCCCGCGCGGCGAGGCAGTGGGCACGGACACCCCATTTGGTGATCGCTGTGCCTGAAGGGCAAGGTTCTGCCTGGTGTTGTACAAGTCGCGGGTCGCTTTTTTCGTCGCGACGATAGATTGCATTCTTTACAAGCACTGCTCCTAGAGGGCACATGTAACCGGCAGATGGAGGCCTCAGGAGAGCACCTGAGGTTATAATAAAGCAGGCGGCGCAGGATTTCCAGGGCATTCTATGAGGGGTCGCGGGGGGATCAAAGCTGGAAGAAGGGCTCGCCGAGGCCTGCGCGTGCTCGGGGTGTATCCACTGTCCTCGACAGCGGACAGCAAATTCTTTATGCGAACACCCCCTGGCACGCTTCAGCCTCCGCGGCCCCAACCCACGGATCAGTCCGGCCGGCTTCTAGCTTTGGTGTCCCCGTTACCACTTTGGTGTCCTGGAGGCGCTGCCAATAGTGCGAAATAACGACAAGATGTGTCAATTAGTAAAAGAAACTCGATTGAATAAACATATTTACGCTCAGCCGCCAACTTGCTACGCTAAGTTCAGCACTACCGCGCCCCGCCACTTCTGCCGGCACGCCTAAAGACAAACGCAAACAGCACGCGCTAACAAACTCCTCCGTACTGCCTAGGCAGAGTCATATATTCAAGAAGCGAAAGTCCCCACATTTCCTCTCTCGCACCCGCTCTTACTCGCGCATGCGCGCACACGTCCGGCGTCTCCGCAAGTGCCACGGCCCACTGTACCTACTAGAAGCATTGAAGAACTCTGCTACTAGC
Source organism: Dermacentor andersoni (assembly GCF_023375885.2). Lineage (NCBI taxonomy): Eukaryota > Metazoa > Arthropoda > Arachnida > Ixodida > Ixodidae > Dermacentor > Dermacentor andersoni. The sequence goes on along the minus strand of NC_092815.1, from coordinate 70,668,293 downwards.
AATTGTAAATACGCAACCGGGAACGAGCTCGTCTACGCCGTCCCGATGCTGCAGCCCGAGCACAAGAACAGGCTCGTGCAGCCGAGCGCAAGCAGCAACTGCATACCGAGGATCCGGCAGCCTACCAAGTCGTGATTGTCCCGTCGGGATTGACCCAGTGATCAACACCAGGGCCGCACGTTTCAGCTTCGCTCCATCTGTACGGAGAGCTTGGGTGGTGATCTGTTTCTTTATTTCCTTCATTTCGTTCTGGCTAACTCAGAAGAGCCTGTTCGAGGGCGCTGCTTTATGATGCGGGTGGGAGCGCAGTCACGTGGTATTCGCCATGTTTCTCAGGATTTATTTATCAGTCGGAAAAAAATAGTATGCTATCAGTACGTCGCTGAAAATACCGCAGTTAGATGTCCCTAAGCTGTGCCTACAAATGCCTCATTGACACTCTGTAAATTATTATAGTACGTCTCGAGTTACATAATTAATTACAATTACCTAGTGAAACTCAGTAACGAAAAAATTACTGGCAGCTACTCCACTGTACTGGAAACAATGTACACTAGGTTTTTTTGAGTAACGCATTGCTTTTTTTTAAATCTTGCTGCATGATAGTTAGTGGGGCCACCCTGAATAGATTTATGACCTCTGCATGCAAGTGACGATGTTTCTATCCCTAATAAATGTAAATTCTTAGAAGTGTTTTTTTTTAATGAGTCGTTAGCTTTGCTTACTGGAAAGAGCAGCGATATTGAGACACATATATACCATTCACGTGCATTTCACACGCCGTTGATAAAAGACTCTGCCGAAGGGGTCACTAAAGTTACCAGTTTTCTTTTTTTTTCTGGGTCAAAAAGCACGCAAATTATTTTAAAGCGAGCTGAACATACAGCAATATATTCAGTCTCTAGGAATAAGCTATTCATACCTTTAGCAATAATTGTTAATTGGCTACCTTTCCTGTATATAAACACAAATATATTGTGTTTGTGCATGATGTTTACAGTGGAAACTTAAAACAATGAAGTGAGGTTTTGCGGATGAGGCAGCCGCCACTTCTACTTCTAATGCGTTTGTTCTCCTATTGTCAGTATTTGCAAAAATAAAGCAAAATATGAATTAAAATGCGTGCAGGTCCGCGCCAACAATGATGCAGTAAGTTATTGGCCACAACAAAATTTTAGGTGAGAAGGTTGAGGCAAGTCGAGAGAAACCTCAAACGATGTAGGTGACAAAACTCTGGCAATGGCACGATATGTGGGGGATATGTGGGGGGGACTCCGGTGGGGGCTCCCCACAGGATTTGTTGGGGTAATGCGGATCTTAAAGGCTATTGTTTTGCTGGTTTATTTATTTATTTATTTATTTCACGTACTTTCAAGGCCCGAAGGCGTTACAGGAAGGAGTGGAGTCGAAAACAAAAATAATGCAGTAAAAATACAAACAGAAAGTATTAACCGAAAATATTAACAAAAGGCATTCTGAACAGCGGTCTTGAAGTTGGTAGAGTCGGTGATGAGTGCGATTGATGATTGAAAAACGCGGTGGAAGCGATATTGAGATGCGAAATGAGGTGGTGTCCACAATCTGACGTCTATGACGTGTTCTTGGCTCCTGCAATCGCGTCCGGAACATTCAAACTGCAAAAGCATACTCTTTAAGACGCATTTTAAATATAAAGGGCGTCACCTTATGAGACGTGGATTCCATAACCCATCCAAAACTCTACCTGTATGACGTGTTTGTGGTTCCCAAAATCACCTCAGAGTATTTTTCTAGGTCACTCTACTTCAGCCGCATTCCAGTCATAGCTTATAGCGGTGCAAGGTGGATCTTGAAGAAAAAGAAATACCAAGAAGATGTATACAAAAGCTGATTAAATCAAGCTGACTAGGTGTCTATTTGTTGCTATTTGTGACCGCCCCGCTTCATAGGTGGCGCAATTACATCATCATCATCATCAAATTTAGACACCACCTAATTCAAATTTCGCGTAGTTCAGCTAGTACGGCTTACCCCTCTGGCAACCCTCGCTACTGCCATGTGCTTCTTTACAAAATGGCGACCAAAATACTAGCGAACCGGTGCATTTTAGGATGCGCCCGAAATTTGCGGTTCACGAGTCACTATCCCAAGCTTCTTAACCCGGACATAGAATCAGAGTACGCGTACACTGAAGAACCCAAGTACCCGCCGATCTTGGATATTTCTAGACAGGCCACCAAGAGGCGCGAGAGAGAAGAATGGCGAGACAGCGTCAAGGCGATGCCCACTGTTCAGCAAAAACTGCAGACGATGGCCGAGACGGGCCAGCAGTACTGTTACGTGGTGAACCCGGATATCTTGTACTACAACTGCCTCCCTGCGTACCAGTACGCGACGCGCACGCACTTGATAGAAGGGCTGCCCGACTCTTACGAGAAAATAGACGTCGAGGACGCGTACGCGCGGCTCAAACCGTACCTCGTCGATGCCATCGCCACAGAGCTGGAGATGTACGAGAGCGGCGGTAAATTCAGAGCTAAATCTTTCGAGTCAGTCAAGCAGAATAAAGTTATCGCAAGCGTTTTGTCGGTGCTTCTGAGAGGCCTTGCCAAGGACACGCCTCACCTTCAGACCTCGCAGGTCGGTAAAATAGCTCGCTTCCTACTCGATAGTAAATGCACGGAATTGTGCCGTCAAACGGCTGCGTTGGAGCACACTAAACTTTGTATAAATGCCTGCACGGTTGCTTTACGTGTAATTTTGGTTACAGAGTGAGAATGGCGCATGGAAAACAATTCGATTTCAGTGTAAATTGGATATCCAAGCACACACTAATTCTCACTTGTGCTTGCTCTACAGGCAGCACTTTGCCGCGCTTTAACTGAGCGTGATCAGAGCAGCCGACGCGTTGTTAGGCTCACAGGAGTGCATAAACATGTTTAACTGGAAAGACTACTAAACACAGATTGAGTGAAGATGACTATGTTGTGTACCGACACGTATCTGTCTAAGCATTTCTTTTTTTTAAAAATGAATTGGGATCATTAATAAGCAAGTGATAATGTCAAGTTGTACATGGACATAATGACAAGTGCGGTGTGACTTTTGGATCCTTGCAAGGAGAAAGTTTCGTGCAAGACTGCGTAAGAACAGCGAAACATGTATTCTCGACAGCCACATTGACGACATATAAGGCTGTTACAGTGCTCAATTTTTGGGATAACGTGGCCTGCATAATAAAATACTTGTCTCTCTTCCAGGTGGACTTCAAACCACGTTGCGATGCCTTTTGGGAGCACGGCCGATACTACCCCAGCCAGAGGAGACGGTTCAGAAACCAGGAAACCATCCACATGAAATTGCAGTTCAAGGATAAACCTGATGCTCAAGTCAGAATTACAGAGCCGCTTCCTGCCGTAAGTCAATATGGAGACACCCAACATGTTTGATTCCAATAAGGATATCGGTGGTTTTGTCAGAGCTTCCCTTCGGTAGAGCATGCAAGGCTAGAAAGTTGCTTACAATTATATGATCATAGCAGAAGCCTTTCTTTTAGCAGCTGCTTCACTTACTGAGAGTGCCAATTGTTTCATTTTCACTGACAGATTATATTTATGCAGATTATTTTAGCCTGAAATAACTGTGTAATGGGAAGGTGTGCAGTTGTGTTTGCTTCTTACCATAAGTACTGTTCCTCTGCCCAATAAAACCAGTTTTCCTGTAATGTATAAACAGTTTTCCCTGTAATGTATCGCATTATTCATTCCTTGTGATGAGCCCCTTCCTTGTTTATGCTCCAATAAAGCAAGGACAAGCTGAATGTCTTATAACTGTGCTGCAAAAGTAACACAAAAGAGGGTTATCTCCTGTAAACATTTATTTATAGATAGTGAGCCTGGATGACCCACTTGTATGCAGCCAAGAAGTTCCAGATTTTCCCTACCATCCATCTTATATGAAGTTCAAGTGGAAAAGGAAGTATCAGACTAGTTTGCCTGGTAAGTCTTTTTTTTTTTTTTTTCATATTATGTATAATTTGGGGGGGTGTATAGTGTGTGCTAGCATGCCTATACTCCTGTGCCTTCTTGCACAGAAAATTCTAAAGTTCTCGTATCCCACGCAATGTGAGAGTATGTGTCAATATGAAGCATTTGCTCACACAACGCATGTGAATAGATGCGTATTGAATGCTTATTATGTGGATATCAAGTTATGTGGGATTTATCAAAGATGTGGGAATATTGGCAAAGGTTTATGTAGTCAACAGGCATTTTTTAATGATTACACCTGAAGTACTACAAGCTTTCTGCATTGAAATGTCCTTCATTAACATATTGACACTTTTAAGCTTAAAATTTGGCATGCTTATGTTAAGGTACAATGGTAGACAGTGCCATATGCTGGGTGCTACATGGAGAATGGTGAGTAGCAGCCTGTGAAAACTGAAGCAGGAAATGTAACCATGGATCCTTGAATTGTCTTCTTGCGACCATATGATCAATGACATTCCCTATGTGTACTGCTGTTATTGTGTCCAAATTTATGAGGTCGTGTCCCAGTGCCTGCTTCATGAATGCAGGAAATGATGTATTTGATCAGTTTGAAATGTCAACATTAATGTCAACGGTTACGACCATCGGCATGTGTTTATCTCTGGCATTGTCATAATATGAGAACACTGCATGCGAACGTTTGGTATCAGCACAATAATATTTCTACAATGCTTACACTGTTATACCTCACTTAAAATTATATTAAACCAATTTTACATGCCACTACTGGCACAACTGGAAGACCAATTTTTATATACTGTAATTTTTTATGTCTACAGTAGAATATGCACGTTCAGAAAGGAAAACAGTGGTGCTAATTAGAATGTGAGGTATATGTTGTCTTTGTTGTGGAATAAGCTATAAATAAAAACATGGTACTCTGAACTGTTCATATTCTCCTTTACTGTCCATTCTATTCTGTTCACCCATTCTATTTAGAGATCTGTGTGCATTGGAGACAGCTATACGACATTATATGTAAAGGCTTTATACGCTTGATTTGTTGCTTTATTATGCAGAACAATGTGTGCTCCCTGGCACTGTTTTGAAGGTCAGTTATATCATACTACCCAGCTCACTGTACGAAGCAAGTCGCAATTTGAACCCAATATTTCTCCACATTAAGAAAATTGCTAGCAAGGTCTCCTACTGATCATGCTGCTGTAAAAAAGAAATTGAGCAGATCCAACATGCCTGTTGGAGTCTGTATGAAGCAGTTAAGTAAATATTGTACATCTAACGGCACTGTGTGCAAACGTGCTTACTTTCATCCATAGGATGAAAGTAAACACATGTAATCTCATGCAATGGTTACGTTTATGCACCTGAAAGGTCTCAACTTCTATATTTCTTTGTCACATTAGCACATACCTTCCGAAGATCTAGGCAAGAATAAGCACACCCTCAGGGGCACATATTGAATGGTTAAATCACAGAAAATCAAGTAAATCAATGAAGCTGCTGAATATAATGTACTATTCTATTAAATAGGTTGGTATGCTTTAAATATGCGTCTTAGCAGACAATATGTCTTCAAGATTAATGTAGGAATTCATTGTTTTATTACGACGAACAGAAGTGCACCTACTAGTAATACTTGATGGTCAGCATACAGGGTTTTATAAGCCCATTTGTTGGTACTTGCATTCAGAGCAGCACATTAAGCTTCGTACATACATGTATATATCGAAAATGTTGCTCCTGTGAGAAAACAATGACAAATGCCATTTCACATGTGGCACTGTGAACTGTAATGGAACTTCCAAATATGGTGTTGAATGGCCATTTTTGTGAGTGCGATCTTTATAAAGTTACCTTGAACAGCTTGTACAAGTGTGACAGTTCTGCAAAATATAAACTGCACTCAGATTTTAATTGAATGAGACAATTAACATAATTGAACCATTACTGAATCGTGGCATCCTGAAAAAATGGTGCATCTGCAAATATGGGTTATTGCTGCCTAGATTGGCTCACACAATAAGATAAACTCATGGACAAATATTCAACAGTTTAACAAACATATTATAATTTGTCAAACTAGACAGCTTGTATTTTAGGTTCACTTGCTGGTTTAGGATAACTTGTGTTTTTCGAATGTACTTAACAAATCAATGGCACACTGACAAGGGGGGTTCAACTTTGGAAACCTTCCCCACAAGTTTTCTTTTTTTTTTTTTCAGGTAGTGTGTGTGTGTGCGCGTGCGTGTGTGTGTGTTCTCTCTCTCCAAAACCATAATTTCTCCCATTGCCCCAATGGGAAATTCTGGGTACACTAATGTTACAAATAACCTAGCTGGATTGAGGGCCAGAAATCACTCATGATTGTATTGATTTTTATGCTGTAGTTTTTCTTTTTTGAGACTTTGGTTTAGTTGCCATAAATGAAAATAATGACGGGGTTATTTCTTTGTCTGTGCCTTTCCCACATAGAAAACACAAAGCAGCGCACATTCTCATTGAGCCTCATTTTCATGTTCTTTAGGTACTTGGCCACTCCACGAGTGCAATTTTCCTTTGCTCACCATACGGCAACGCAGCGTGCTGACTGGCCACCACAGCTCTCCATTCAAGACACCTGAAGAGGTGCAGGATGCGACGAATGCTGCAGCCATACTGGCAGGCTTTGGCTGGCTGAATGGAGTGGCAACACAGCTGGGTACGCGTGCAGTGGCACATTGTTGCACACTTGGCATTACATTATCATTGTTGCACATGGCTGTCACCAGTGAGGAGTCACCAGAAGTAGCCAGTCTTTTTGTTGTGGGCTACAACTTCTGCAAAAGCTGTATTTTTGCCATCATAGTTGTCATGGCTAGTCATGCAGGGCGTTTTCTCATTCTTGATTTTTTTTTATTCATCTGCGGCACGTAGCACAATTCTAATTTTTGAGCTGGATTACTGTCTGAGGTGGACATTCTTTTGCACGAGAAATCAAAATGAATATTTGACTAATTAACAAAGTTTTGTTAACTCACTTAAACTAATTACTTTACAAGGCATATTGCAATGTACTATAGTTGACTTCCGTTAATTCAACCCTGATGGGACCGATAAAATCGATAGAATTGTCTGCCAGGTCTAATTAGATGAGATGCAGAAAAAAATGTCAGAACAAAATGCCAATTCGTTTGGTAGTATTTGCCAGAGTCTAACATGCCCCCAAATGAAATGCACCCATGTTCTATGTGTCCAAGTAGAACATGAACGTAGAAATGACATTAAGGCTCCTCAACAAAATAGAAAGCTAACGCACACCCAATTCGTTAGCAAGAAATATGGGCAAGGGTCTAATATTTGTTGCTCAGTGGCAGCAGCTTTCCTAAAGTCAGCTTTGCTGCAGTAAATTTGTTTTATGCAGTAGAGCATCTGAAGGCTATGCAGGCGGTTTTGGTTTCATGTCTGATTGCTCTGCTTAAGCAGGCCAAAAAAGGTGTTTTTGACGGGAGGTGACGAGTGTTCAACGCATTCATTCTCCCCTTAAGGGCAATTCCGGCATTTCTCTTACCACATTAGGTTATCGCCATTTTCTAATGGCATTGACAGTCCTACCACTGGTAGGATGGTTCAGTTTGCTTAGAAACTCAACAATAATTTTAAGTGACCAGTAAACGAGGTACCAAAACTGGAACGGGTAGCTGCTTTGTGTGACGTCTATGATGAGTCGATGACTTCAGATGCTACACTACAGCAATGTAAACACACAGAATGTGTGCTAAACACATGGTGCACATGGTACTAACGCCAAAAAAAGCGAAGCTGACAATCTCTTCCAATGACATGGGGAGCTTTTCCAGCTCTTTTGAACTAGACAATGGTGAATTCAGCAATGATATGAGCACTGAAGGATTACCACGTGCTTTTGACCTGCCGCTGCTTCGCAAGGCAGCTGACGAGCCCCAAGCTCTACACATTGTGCTGCGGCAAGACGAAAAGAAGCACCGGTCACCATGTCTGTCAAAGTGATGATTGTCAGCCGTTGTCTCTTAAAAAAGAGAGGGGCGGCCAGCTTCGTTGTTTCTGGGCTAAGTGGCAGTATAGACTCTGACGTCACAATCACAGGGTGGCCAGTAAAAAGTCATTCATTCGTGGGCATGAGTCGAGAGTATGCAGCCAATCTTTAAGTTCATTTTCAGGAAAACTAAATGCAGTCCTATGGTTTGACACAGATAATCAGAGTGCAAGAGAGAATGTATATTCAAAATTTTATTAAGGTCAGTGGACATAAAAATATTGCAGGAGTTGCCATTTAAGCTCCGTTCAAGACACATGCTGCCACTGAAGGGGTCACTGCACGTGTGCTGGCTGGTAAACTTTGAATTATCTGGCAAAGGCAAATCTAGGGTCGAAATAACGAAAGTTTGGACCCACAGACATGCATGGCCATTGGCTGGGATCGAATTAACCAGCATCGATTCAACGGAAGTCTACTGTAATTGTAGGCGACTCCAAAAGTCATATCTACTTGTAACATATTCTGAAGCTGGCACCAGTTTTAAGATATACATCCCTAAAGCTGGCGGTAAAATGCATTAGTGTTCCAGTAATTTTTGAACATCAATGCATAAAAAAATGTTCTGTTAAAAAAGTAAATGGAACAGCGTATCTTTATCACAAGTTTGACTGCTTATCTCAAAATTAGTTCCAATCAGATATGCTTTGTGAAATTTCTGCCTTAAATTTGTTTATTGGAATATGTGTGCTGAAGTAATTTTAGGAAGTTGATTAGTAAGGTTTTGTTATGCATTCGATTAGCCATATTGATTTTTAGTGTAAATTATATCTGCCTCTCTGAGCAAGCCAGCTCAACGAGATTTGTGCAATTTGCCACAGGCAATATTTAAAATAAAAAAAGCACCCTGTATATTACATAGCTGTTCAGTCATTACATCACAGTAGCCATGGCCTGCATATTTACTTAAGCAATTGAAATATATCTTGCAATTGCTGTTCCTTCACAAGTACTAAGATTTTGTGCCACAATCACATTTTATAATCCCAGTCTTATAAGAATGCTATAGAGGTCTGCAGTGTTCAGCTAGATCGGTGATTACACATCTACCAGTAGAATCTCTAACAAGCCAGCCTAACTTCGAGCAGAGGTTTTGTTCACAAGAAAGGATTGATGCAAAGGCAGGTGGCACATCATTAATTTCCCACAGCATTATATATTTTTGTTGGCTGTCTGGCCTAGGCTTGTTACAGCTGTTAATTGTTAAATGAGAATGTTGCATTTCTGTATTTGAATGCTCAACTACTGTCTAGCATAACAAAGATCCTAAATAGGTAAAAAAAATGTGAAAGGGCTTTCTTTCTTTTTCTGTGGACTAAATATAAAGTGCAACTGCCTTTTTTCATTACATGATGCATTACTCTGCAAGCAAATTCTTATACGATTCACAAATGTTAGACTTGTAGCACATGTTCTGAAGGTGATTGCTGATAACTTAAGAGTTTGTTTTATGACACTTGTACTAGCCAACTTGTGTTCCATTTGAAATAATGATATTTAGTTATGGGTAGTTTAACATTACTATTAAATATAAGAAGAGAGGCAGAGCTTCAGTATCTTCACCCTTGTTGTTGTCTTTAAAATTTCTTTTACAGGATTCACAATATATCATGACCCAACCTATCCCCTGGTCAGCCACATAGTCAACACAGATGGGCAGCACTGGACATTTGCAGTCTACCAACTAAACACACTTCGTTTCCATGAGGACTACTACGAAAGCAATCCACTCCGCAACCTCTGCTGGTCATCCGGAAATCTTCGCCTCTTTGAAGCTTACGAAAATGGAGAACTGAAAGGTATAGATGACAACGTGTTCAAGCTCCTGCTTCGGTTCATGCTTCGCCAACCCAAGGTGCCTGAAGGGGTTGAGCTTCGTCCATATCTGGGTGTGGACACCCGTCTTGAAGAAGAGAGGCAAGAACAACTTCAGCTCTGGATGAGGACCTACGACTGCCGCTTTGTGCTGAGAGAGGCTATTGCTAAAGAAGTGCCGATGTGGGTCAAGATCTACAAGTGGCACAAAGACGCTCCACCCACACCTCACATCAAGCTGAAGTAACTTGCTCGGCAGTGTGAATGTATAGTCGTTTTTCTCCAGTAAAGTATAACATATGTGATTCAAAGTGCTGCCTTGATATCTGAAGAGGAAACACTGTTTGCATATTTGTTTCAATTTTACTGAAAAACACAATGACATCATCAAGACTATTATGCCTGACTCAAAGTGGTCCCTTGATCTCTGAAAACACTGTTTTGGTCTCAAATGTAATTAAATAGTACGTGATTATATCAGCACAGAAGCAGTGCTGTCTGACCCGTCTGAGGAGTGTTACAATGAAAAGCATTATATTAAGCTAAAATTTCAGCCAAATCAAAACTATTCTAATACCAAATACACGTTTAAATTTGTAAAAAGTAAAGGTAGATGACTGTAGGTGAGGGGAAATTTTTTAAATATTGCTACGGGATAGTACCTACGTAACAATATATATAATAAGGCAAAGAATAACATGTTGTGAAATGTGAATATGTTGTGAAACTGCTTACAAGTGAAACAGAAGGACCATGCCACAGTCGAGAATAGAGACATGGTCATTCTATTTCACTTATAAGCAGTCCTAACCGTATTCCTTTTTTGCGTGCATTTCTTGCAATCTCACGCCGACCCCATCTTTCAAGAGCTTTAAAACATTTTACAGTGCAAGCGGTTATGAGTTCATTCCAGCAGCCGTTTCACTTGGCGATGATGTCCGTAGCAGCTATTAGCGGGAGTGAGAAAAAATGATTCCCAGTTCCCGCCGGGATTGAACCTGGGCCCGCTGCGTAGTAGCCGGCTACTCTACCACCGAGCCACACCAGCGTTTGCTAGCATTCTGCAAAAAAAATGCCCTATAAATTCATCCTAGCGCGTGAGGAGACACACAATGTCACATGCGCACTGCGTAGCGTCTATGCGTGCACATTTTGAATTGCAGTTGCATATTATTACACCAGGTAGAATGCCATATAGCAGATGCACAGGCAGGAATACAAGGCAGTTGGAAAGGTTTAGGGAAGAAAAAGAAGTTCAAGGAGGTGTATACAAGAACGCTGGAAAATATATTATGTGCCTGATTAAATCAAGCTGGCTAGGCGACTATGTCACCGCCACGTTTCAACGGGAATGCCAATAAATAGTCATCATTATCATTGTATCGCGTCACTTGCCCTGCGATGTGAGATGTGAGCCGCATAGCATCTATACCTGCACCCTTTGCATTGCAGTTGCATATTATTGCACCAGGAGACACCTCATGTAGCAGTTGCATAGGTAGTGGTACAAGGTAGATAGGGAAGTCTTGAGAAAGAAAGAGATTATAGAGATGTATAAATATTGATGTAATGAAAAACATGTATGGCATACCTGATTAATTCAAGCAGACTAGGTGACTGTTTTTCACTGTTCTGTTTTAAAGGGAATGCCATTAAATCATCATCATTAGCATAATATTGTACCATTTGACATGCAATGTGACATGTGCTCCGCGTAGCATCGATACATAAGAACTTTGCATTGCAGTTCCGTTATATTCCACTAGGTGTCCTGACATGTAGCAGTTGCATATCACAGTTGCATGCTGCACATAGCTGAACCTGGTTAACTCAATCAGGCTAGCTGGCTTTTTGTCACCACCCCTTTTCAAAGGGGATACCAATAAATCATTATCATCATCAACAACAACGTACCACGCCAAGGATCAAGGGATGTGATATGTGTGCCACCTAGTCTAGATACCCATGTTTACTCTTTGGTACATGTTATGGCACCTCCTCGCAAGGTACGAACTGCTACTCAAGAAGCGAATTGTAAAGCTACCCACGCGGCTTTAGAGAGCAGGACATGCTGCAGCTTGCCGTCAACGCCAGGCGGACAGTTCAGATTCTTCTCACGAAAACGACGTGAAGACCCTCTATAGCGTAGTGCCGAAAATGGAGCTCCTAGGGAACCGCTATTCGAGCTTACGCTGTGATTGTGCTGCATGTACTGTGTAGGCCTGTGACTATTTACAAACAGAAATTATTTTTTGTAAAATTTGATGCAAAATTCATGAAACTGTAGAAGCCCAAATTTTGTTAACTTTACGAGGAATTGGGGAGAGTTGGCAGGTATGGTATCTACACCCATTATATGCAAGTTATCAATGAGCTATCTCTACTCTTCAGCCTGTGATGCTTTTGTGCAAATATGTTTGCGGACATAATGTATGATGATGTTTAAGTGGGGCGTCAGCAAGTGTTACATTTACCCACGCACATCCACCTGCACTACCAAGGTTTGTTGCAACTTTGTTGATTATACACTTAAGTACTTCAGACACCAGTAGCTACACATGCTCTGTGCACTGTTTGCAAAGTTACAACCTACTCTCTCTATTGTCTGCGACTTTGAAACTTTCCCTTGCACAGACCAGAGAATGGATTAAGAATGCAGCAAAGCGTGGATGAGCTTTCTGCAGCTGATACTGCAAAAGGCATGCAACAAGCACAGCAGTGCATGGAAGCGGCAGCATATATTTACAGTCAACTGCTGTATAGTACTCTTCATACATTGCACTGAATGTTCACAGTTGATTAGGTTAGCATCTGAAGTTTCCAGCAAAGGTTTCGTCGAAGTGTAGGTGGTTGTCGAAGTGCCGGATCTGAAACGAGTCATTCGTAATACATACTTTAAAAAGTTGAATACCAAGAATGCCTTCTGAAGCATACCTGATATCACATGCTCCACAATTTTTTGTTTCTGTACTGCTTCAGCAATCATTGTTGATGACGAGTGGGGCCCAAGAGGCTGATCAAAAAGAAAAAAGAGCTATAGCAACCAATGGTTTACCACAGCTCACAATCTTTGTACAGGGCTGCAAACAGTGCTTAGCGCAGGTAAAATTTGTCATCTTGGACATATCTACAAGTTAGCTAAAAAGCATTCCTGAATATTAGCATTAATATGTTTTTGTATAACTCTAGGATACCTTCCGGGGAAATTTCCTCAAGTAATATCTGGAGGGTCACTCTGAATATAACATGAAACAACAATTCTTTTCTTAAATTTTGCACTTCAATATGCAGCAAGCTCAGCTATTAGGCAACGAAGTCTTGTAGGAAAGTCAATCTCTCATTGGTAAGAGCATGTTTATGGGAACATGAGAGAGCAAGTAAGACGGTGCAAACATATGCCAATCTGTGCACCTTAAAATTTGCAAATATCCTGTAGACACACACACAAAAAGATAGCATGCAAAATAGCATGTATTCTTAAAAAATTTTGCTGCGAGTCCACACCTTCTGTGGAGTACGTGCACACATGCATACTTCACCTCTAGACGTAGCACAATAACAGCAGAATGCTTGGAATAGCACATAACTGACAAGCAACAAACTGTTTTTAGATCATAGTGAATTTTTCAGTGACTTTGCTGTTGCCAATTTTGCCTGTTTCAGGAACTGCTTGTGCAACGAAGGTAACCTCTGAAGTCCTTTCACAATCATAAAGAAGGCTTTCAAGGGTATGATCAGAGATGGACGAGTGAAGCTTTCTCGCAAACAAAATTAACATATTTTTCTAGAACTTGATGAGACATCAGTTACTTACATAAAAGGCCTGAATTTGTAAACATTACAGAAAGTTCAGGAGAGTTGGCAAGTAGAGCGCATACAGAATGGAGGCAATGGTACTATGGTGTCCAACTACAGTAAGAACACTTATATGAGGACTTAATTGGCCCTATCACACTGACATACGTGCACACTGCCTCAACGTCATCTGCATACACACCTTCCCCAATGAACAACCTTTTGAGCACTTTCACAGCTTTTTTTACTTAATGCAGTGCATGGCACAACTACAACTTGCACAACTTTGTATCATGAACCAAGGTGCAAATTAAATATGGGACTTGCCAGTGTGCTTTCAGCTGTTTCTGGAGGCCAAACATTGGGAATATCCTTTTCTATGATGTCTAGCAGTGCTGCAAACAGATGTTGTAGGCTCCTGGCCTCTTGATCCAAGCCACATAGCACCAGAGCACGCAGAAGGTCCCTGCACTCCTCTGGAAGTCGTAGCATAGCGTCACATGACTGGACAGGCTAATCCCACAATGCCCGTCATATATGAGGATGTGGTTACAAGGATGCACAAGTTTGTTTTCAAGGCATAATACCTTGGCCATACATGCAAATTAAGACGGTTGTGCTGCCTTCGTTTGTGTTGTCGCATTACAGATTTTTTATAGAAGGGCTAAACTATTTGCAGAAGCTGCTATTCAATAGATAATTCCTGTGTGATTGACCGATTAAGTATCAGTCTTTTCTTGCGTTTTCAGAGCAAGTGAGCTTGCCTTGTAGTTTGTCAGATGAAGAGGCCACTTCGCCAAGTGCAATGATGAGTGCCAAGTCCTCATAACGGGAGCCTTCCTTCAGCACATACTTTTTGCGTTCTTGTTTCTTACGATTCCTTGATGTCCTCATGGTGGCAATCGATCTGAAAAAATACAGTACTTTTCCTTTCAAACAAAACTGACGACTAATACAAAGCATGATCACTTTTTGAATGAAGCTAGAAATTCCTCACCCCGAAATGGAGCTGCCACCAGCAACGCTCCCACCGACTGTCCTGGATGTCACGCTTGCCACGTCGGAAAATGCACCATCGTCAAGATCTCCCTCCCCTTGATCATGGCGAAATATCCAAATCAACAGCTTGCTTTGTAACTTGACAATTCAACAAATATATGCTTAATATTATGCATAACTGTCATTTGGAATACTATGTCAATGCATCGTAGGATTGCATATAAAACGAAAGGTCATTTTCATGCAATGACAAAAAGCAAACAAGTTCGATAAACAGTACAAGACATGCTCAATGACACGCTTTGTGTGAAAAAAATGAAACGCAGCTATGCATGCAATCATGCTTAGCTGTGCCACTTATTCAATTTTGTTAGATGTACACTCCATGACAATACAAGAAGCCATTGACTACATATAATATATTGGTGGGATTGGTGGGATGTATATTGGTGAAAGGGGATGTTGATGAAAAAAAAAAAAGTTATATAAATTTTGGGACCCAAGTACGTACCAAAACTATCATCAAATTATGGGGCACGCCGCAGTGGGAGACTGGATTGGAAAAACTTTAATAGAAGTCCTGCAGGACGCACGTCAGCGCGCAGTGGGCATCTTCCACGCAGGGACCGACAGGGAGTACCTGGCGGCCACTGCGCGAGCCTGCTGGACGGCCCATTGCTGATCTTCTAGGAGCGGACTTCGTATCGCAGTGGGAGACTCCGGATTAATTTTGACCCCCTGGGGTTCTTTAACATACACCTAAAACCTAAGTACATGAGCATTTTTGCATTTCGCCCTCTTCAAAATGCAGCCCCCACGGACAGCATCGAACCCAGGAAGCGTAAAGCCACGGCCAGGCAGTGTAACACAATAGCCGCCAAGCTACTGTGGCGGGTTGGTGTTTGAATTTTCCGCTTACCTAAGCATGTTAGTGTTTGCGAGTGGGCTGGCAGAAGCAGTGTATGTTGGGTGACACCAACAGAATAAGGGAAATCAAGGTGCTAGATTTTTCTTCTTACAGCCACATGGAGCCAACAGACAATGAACCCTAGGAAAGCATATAGGAAATTAATTCTTCTTTTGATTGAAATGTAGAAACATTAATACAGAATAATGAAATGAAAGTAGGCAAGAAGACAACTTGCTGCCAGTGGGAGCTGAATCCACATTTTCCGCATTATACATGCAGTGCTCCACGAATTACATAAAATAATTACACTCCATGAAGTACAGTGGCAGCTGTCCCCCTTGTCAACTTTCTTGGGTATTTGTGTATTTGTGTATGTGTACAGTCGACTTCCATTCATTCGACTCCGACGGGACCGATTAAATTTATCAAATTATCTGGGGGATTTAGTAAAAAACATACAGAAAAAATGCCAGAACTCAGAGCTAATTTGACAGCATTTGCCCAATTTTAACACGGCCCCGAAACAAACAAGCGCCCATTTTCTATCTGTCCAAAGTAGAAAACTAACATAGAAATTACATTAAAGATCCTAAACAGAGTAGAAATCTAATGCACACCCGATTTCTTAGCAAGAAAATGGGCAAGGGTCTATTTATGTCTTGCACAATAGTGGCCAGTTTCCTAAAAAGGAACATGTTTCATTAGGGTAAATGCTGTAATAGGACATTGTGAACTACAGTTACTACTTGAAAATCTTTCTAGGGGCAGGATGAAAATAAGTGGTTTCCAAGGCAGATGATGTGTGTTCAATGCACTGACTGTTTTTTAAGTTACGCCAAGAGCACTGCCACTACAGGGGTCGGTATTGTGGTCACCATGAAGATCAGGTGTGTGCATGCTAACTGGTCAAATTCGAATTATCCGATGAAGGCCAATTTTAGATTGAAATAACAAAAATTTGGGCCAACAGAAATTCACGAGTGCCAGGTGGGACCTTCAGTTGGGATTAACTGCAGTCGAAATAACTGAAGTCTACTGTATTAGATTTAACCCTGGAGGTGTTAGCCAGTGCCCCTCATGGCCATGGCAGTGGCCACTATGGCCACTTTTCCTTGGAGAGCTCCTTCTCTCGGACCTTGGAATCATCGTCATTCGTTGTTGTCAGAGAGAATAACTAGCACGTTTAACAACTGTTGCTGCGTGCCCCATAAACAAGGACAGCGAAACCTACAATGACACCAGACTTACACCACACTTATTGTGACACATCTAGTATTGTCGGGGTCTCCCTCAGTACTTTCTTCCTTTCTTCATGATAGAGAGAAAAAGGTCTTAGACAAGCCTTACTTAGCTGACAAGTCTTAGCTGCTTTCTGGCAAAAGACACAAGGAAATTCTTAGTTATTCCTAGTTGCCTCACATGTGCGTTGTACATGTCAATTGGGTCTGCTCAGTTTCTCCCATTGCAAGGAGGTTGGACTTTGTAGGATATCCATTGGTGCATCATTAACACTAGCTGAGAGGGCTTTTATGGCCTCCAGACCATCAACTAGCCTTTGCAACTCGTCCACAGCACTTCTTGTGATGTTGCTAAGCCACTGCCCACAGGACTACAATCAGTGGTATGTGGTCCTTACCACTAGATCCCTATTGTGGCATAATTTCGTGGCTTAATCTATGCTTTGATTAACGCACAATCTTTGTTTTTCTGATGTTTCTAAAGAGGGATGAATAGCCAATATGAATGGTTAGCTAAGGATCCAGACTGCATACACAAAGACGAGCATGATGTGACTGCCTCCACAGTTTCTTGTGCCTGAAACTTGCCTTCAGTAAGACATTTTTGCTGACTAGTTGGTTCATACTTAAGGAAAGTTAAAATTACTAAACTACTAAACCAAACACTTAAAGGTGCTTGATGGAGGTGCAGTTATTATCTGGCCTTATAGTCCACATATTCTACAACACCTAAATAATGAAGTTCACGACACAGGTAATGAACCATGTATTCCAATGCTGATGTATTTCCCTATCATACAATGTGCACACAGTGTGGTTCAGACTATCGCTAAGCAGTAGGGGTGTGCGAATATCAAAATTTTCGAATACGAATAGAATACGAATATTTAGCTTCGAACATCAAATAGAATATTGAATAATGATATGCACATACATTTATTAGCAAGTTGGGTTAATTTATTATGTTGAAATATTGCAACTGCACTGTAAATGTTAAAAAAATTGACTAGTGAGCCGTTATACCAAAATATCGTGTATTTGGCTTATGTTGAACAATTTAGTAATTCCCACTAGCTGTCGTCGGCAGCCTGTGCCTTATTACACCGCATCAAATGCCGTAAACGCGGACGCATTTTACTCTGTGCCAGTCGTCACTCATCACACTTGCTGTCAAGCAATAAGCTCAAAATTTGAAGTAGCGCTGAAAAAAAAAAAAAAAAAAGAAGAAGTGGATCCTTATTGTCCGCAAACCATGCCCCTTGCTGTGAGGCTGGCTTTCCCGCACAAATCTTGCGTTTAGTGGCTAAATGGGCTTTACAGGCACAATTTCGCTTGCAGCACGAAGTCGCAAAATTTAGCATAAAATCGTCCCCATATTCTTAGATTAGGTGGAAATAAATGCTAAGAACCGTGTTTTCTCCCGCACGGCCGGCAATATATTTGAATATTCGTATCTAACCGAATATTTGAACATTTATGAACATATATATTTTTAATTGAATACGAATTTTAAAAATATAATATACGATAATATTCGAATTTTTCGAATATTCAAACACCCTTACTAAGCAGCCATTATCAAGTACAGTAGCACTATGGATGTACAACTTGTATTATTAAAACGACATGTGTGGCATTCTGGTAATCACCTTGTTCCTCATTGGCTTTGTGCTCACGAACAATCATTAGCCGTGCCACATGCTTGGACCATGTGGCCTTCAGTGAATCCATAGTTTCCAACATGAATTCAAGCTCGCTGTTGACAGCTGGCTTCCACAACTTCTCAGTGAGCTCCAACTTGCTGAAATGGTGAATCTAAAAAGCAAGAAAGATGGAGAGCACATCTGAACTGTTCTGCATTGCATATGAAGCAGCTACTGGTCAAGCTAGCACATGTGCCATGTTTTTATTCATAGTAGAATGAAATACTGAACTTTCACAGCCCCAAGTTCCAGCCTTGGTAGTTTACATTCCTCGTCACCATTCTGATACCACATCAGTGGCATGCACTGAAACTTTGCCACGTGTGTGTTATAAGGAAAGAAAATGAAGTTATGCATGGCTTGGGCAATGATGCAACAAGATGGTAAGAGGCTGCTGAGCTGGTACGGAAAGAGCTGATGTGGCTGTGGAAAAGTGAAGACATTCCTTCATGTGCTCTGGGGGCATCATCAAGAAGGCATCGTAGTCTGTGCCGAAGTGACGTTCCACTAGCAGAGCACTGGTGTGCCCTACCGACTTGCAGCTACGGTACCGTGGAAGTGCACCATGGTCCTTAGCAGCAGAGCCAGATGACCTAACTCATCACCCGCAACTTCGTCATGCACTACGGAGGCCTACCAGGATGCTTACAACCTAGCAGTACTCGGCTGACGATGTCCCGTGCTCGTTCGACCCCCACTGTTTGTCAGCAACATGCCGCCGGGACAGTCAGAACATGTATCTCAACTTTATATGTCAGGTGTTTTGAAATGTGTGTTGTTTAGACTTGTAATTTTCTATTATCACTTGCTATCTTCTTGATATTTATATATGTTGAATATTATGCTCCGAAAAAGAAGAGAAGAAGACGAAGTGAGAAACGAGCGTGGAGCCGAGCGCGCCTGCATTTTTTAGTTTTTTTTGCAAGCGTCGAATAAAGAAGACGTTCTCTACTTCGGCTCCGCTTCCTGGTTTTCTACATATGGTGCCGTGACCAGGATATCAGATCTACAATTGAAGACCCCTGACGATGAAGCGAGCTACCTGAAGAGGACGACCGACCGACGCGATCAACGCGATGATGCTGCGACAGAATCGAAGAACGATCCACGTTATCACGAAGCCACCGATTCCCGACGTGACGACATGGAAAGAATACGACGGAAGCGTGCTACTGTTCGAGCGGCGGTCACCAGGATCATCAACGACATGACAACTCTTTATGCAGACGGAACCAACGCCATATGGTGAGCTGACCGACCATCTTAACCTATTGAAGATAAAGGAAACTATGCTTACGGACCTTGATAACCAAGTAGAAGAGCAGGTTACGGATGATAACCTTGAGGATGAGCTTCAAAGCGTCGGACAGTATCAAGAATCTATCGTCCTCGCGAAATCCCGCGCTGAACGCATTTTATCCGCTCAGCAAACAACGGCTGCGCACGCATCTCACGATGACTTTCATCAAGCACGCGCACACGTTAAGCTACCGAAGCTCAATGTGCCGAAGTTTCATGGTGACCCCATTAAATGGCCAGAATTTTGGGATCAATTTGAGTCTACTGTTCACCAGAACCGATATATCACCGACGTAGACAAATTGAAATATCTTCGGACCTACTTGATGGGTAAAGCGGAAGGTGTCATCAGCGGCCTGTCGACAACTAACGAGAGCTATAGCACAGCTATAGAACTTCTCAAAGAAAGATTCGGTCAGAAGTGACTGATTGTTAACGACCACATGCGTCGTCTTCTAAACCTACGTAAAGTTCGTTCTTGCGAAGATTTCGAAGGGCTTCAAAGGTTGCACAAAGAAGTGCAGACGCGCGTGAGATCTCTCCATAACGTTGGCGTCGAAGAAAAAGACTATGGAGTTCTTCTGAAAACTGCTATAATACAAAATCTTCCGCAAGAAATGGTACTCCGTTATAATCAGCGCATCTTGTCTTCGACAAATACAGGCGTTACTAGTGACAGGCTAAATGAGATGTCTGTTCTTCTAGACTTCTTGAGTCTTGAAGTAAGAAGCCGGGAACAGACTATAATAATGACTTCTGACAAGAGAGAACAAGCCTCAACAGCAAAACGACAATCTTATGAGCATTTCCAAGGTTCTGCATCTATGCTAACTGTGAAACTGACTCCAGAGAGTTGTATATTATGCGGAGACAAAAATTACTCGGTGGATGTTTGCACAACGGAACTAACATTAGACGAAAAGAAAGACAAACTACGCAAATTAGGGTGTTGTTTCCACTGCGCTCGACAATTTCAAAAAGCTAAGGAATGCCGAAACTGGAAGAGATTAAGCTGTGCAAAATGCAGGGGGCGACATATCACCACGATGTGAGACCCAAAATGGAAGCAGAAGAATACGGAAACGCAGACAACTGTTTCCAGTTCGTCAACAGACTCGATAAAGTGCACAATTCTTCTGCAGACCGCCCAAGTTTGGGCTGTGGGCACTGGAAGCAGATGCTTTGTAAGAATGTTGATTGATGGTGGCAGTCAGCGCAGCTTCATCACAGAAGAACTGTCTAAGAAGCTGAAAGCCACTGTGTTAGCCGAAGAGCAGCTCACCATCTCGGGATTTGGAAACGTTTCAGCACCGCGGAAATATTATAGGAGAGTACGAGTCACGCTGCATAGCCAGTACGACTCAAACTCACTTGAAGTAGAGGCTATAGAAGTTCCCGAAATATGCAATGACTTGTCAGCATTAACAGCGACAAATGTACTTGCAAAGTTGAAAAGCAAAAACTTACGTTTGGCCGACGTCAACGCAGTTCAGGTCTCACCTGAGCCTGGAATAAGCGTCCTTATAGGTGCAGACTATTACTGGCAGCTTGTCAGCGGAAGAATTCATCGACTGGACGACTCCTTGACAGCCATCGAAACTATCATAGGATGGACACTTCATGGAGATACCAGAAGTCCACCTAAGTTCTACAAGCCGGAAACCGTAAGGAACTTCAACATATGCCTAACGGAAGCCAATGTTTCCCAGCAACTGAGGTCTTCCTGGGAAATAGAACATCTGGGACTGACTAACGAAGACAGACTTTCGAAAGATGACAAACACGTCCTGAAGAACTTCGTGGAAACAACTATTAGAAACAATGGTCGCGATCAAGTTGAACTGCCGTGGCGCAGCAATAGTTCCCAGCCTAAAAATAACCGGGATATCACGTTGAAGAGGCTGGAGTCCTTGCAGAGAACGCTACATCGAGAACCAGAGTTTCAGAAGGAATATGACACTGCCATTAGGAGCTACTATAACAAAGACTACGCTGAGAAGGTCACAATGGACAGTACGAGTGAACATATCACGTACTATATGCCACACCGAGCAATAGTGCGACGCGACAGAACTACGACTGAAGTACGGGTGGTATCCGACGCCTCTTCTCATGCTCCAGAGTCACCTTCACTCAACGACGTCTTGTGGACAGGGCCGAATTTGAACCCCAACATCCTCGACTTACTGCTGAAGTTTCGCAGCTTCAAGATTGGAATTTCCGCTGATATCGAAAAAGCGTTTCCTCAAATATCGCTGGCTGAACAAGACCGAGACGCGTTTCGTTACTTCTGGTTTGAAGAAGTATCTTCCAATATTGAAGAACTGCACATCACAAGGGTTCCTTTTGGTGCCTGCAGCAGTCCCTTTCTCCTTGCTGCAACTCTGCGACACCGCTTCCAACTAGTAGAAGACAAATACCCTTCTACTGCCAAACTATTGAAAGATTCTCACAGACTGGCGGCCACTACTAGTTTGTCGGCTACTGAAGGACAGTCATGGAATTCTTGGACCGAAACTATCTTCTTCAGGAGTCCAGAAAACAAAGAAGCCGATACAGAGACAGAGACAGCGAAAAGAGAAAGCGATGCCATGAAATTAAGAAAAGAGGATACGGAACTTTTCAGATTTTGTCTAGCGTGGTATGATTTGTATTTAGCTGTGTGTGAAATATGTAACCAAGTCACAAAACCACGGGCTCTACGAAATTGCTTGGAGCAGCGGCATGGGAGCGTTGACACCTTTGGTCGGGGTGACCACACTACTGACACGTCCGTGCTCCACCCGGCAGGTGGAGGGAAGTCGTCGGGGCACAGCTCCTTGTCATTGTCATCATCATCGTCGTCTTCAACGTCATCGTCTTCCGCTCCGCGACACTCGAGCGGGCCTGCCGGGCGCCCGTCGTCAACAGAAAAGGCTCCATCTGGGTCATCACTGTCAGGGAGGCACAGCAGTACTGTGGAAAGGCTAAAACGCAACGACCACACGCTGGCCCTCGTTGTCCGGGTGCAGCGAATGCCACTTCCACGACAGCCTGAAGCCATGGCCGCCCGCAACAGGTCGCCAGGCCATCAAAAGGAATCACCTTCGCCCCAGCAGCCTCCACCTTACACCTCTGGAGGGCTAGAACTGCTGTCTGGGCCGGGGCCAGGGCAGGCCAATCACATGCACCCGACGCATGCACCAGCAGCACGTCAGCAATGGTGGCTGCGATGGCTTCCACTGCGGCACCTACGCCCATTAGGAAGACACCTGCCAGCAAGGGTTCTACCACGAGCACAGAAAAGTGCTCATGGTGCCGACAACTTTGCCGACGGCAAATTTCGCTCATGCAAATTGCGCACTTCTAGTGGCAACATGTTGCGGAGACCAGCACAGATGCGGTACCACCTAGAATCTGCTGGACAAGCTCAGTCTTGAAAAGAAACAAGCATACGCAAGCTGTTGAATATTATGCTCCGAAAAAGAAGAGAAGAAGACGAAGTGAGAAACGAGCGTAGAGCCGAGTGCGCCTGCATTTTTTAGTTTTTTTTGCAAGCGTCGAATAAAGAAGACGTTCACTACTTCGGCTCCGCTTCCTGGTTTTCGACAATATATAAAGGCTTGTTCATTGTTGTTGGTCTGACCCTTGTCCCTCTCTGCTACACCAGATATCACGACAGACTGCGACACTGATCTAAAGGTAAGCTTGCCCAGGTACTGCAGATGATGTTGAAATCAAGGAAATCACTTAGAGCTTCTTGGGGATGAAGTTATGACTATCTTTATCAATGGGCAGCTGTAAATGGACAAAACTAGTCTTATTTCTTTCCGTACAGTTGTGAGTCTTCACCATTATTTTCCCCAGATGTACATGTACATTATTTTACTGAGCAAGTGTTTCACTATGGAAACAAACCTTTGCCAGTGCAACATCCCACATGTGTGCGTCAAGCAAGATGCGAACTGTTCTTTCTTCATCCTGAAAGAAAGAATAAGTTAAAAATAAAATAGAAATATGACACATTAGAAATTACAGCATATTCAAGATTGTTTTAAAAAAAATGACCCCATTTTATATGTTACGTAGTGCTCTATCACAAGATATCTACCTCCAGCACTAGAAAAACTGTGTTGGTCAGCTCTGAAGTTTTTGAATCTCTTTACAATAAACTGTGGTATGAGGTTTAAGTTCTACACCTGTGAATGCATATGTTTGGATCTATGAACAACAATGGCAGCAATGAAAAGATGACTAGTGCTATTTCTATTCACAGTTACAGGGACTGCAAAGATGAATGTCCCAATACATTTGCATTTATGAACAACAATGGAACCAAAAGATGGCCAGTGCTTGTTCTGTTCGTCCTTTTAGGAAATCTGAAGCGCGTTTTTAATTCTTGTTTTCATGTTATTGCATAAGCTCTCTCCTTTTGCTAAAAAAGCACAAGCAATCACATACCTTTAGGAAGGTTTCCGAAATTTCAGAGGCTTCCTTGTAACGTTTGGCGAGTACCAAAGCATCTGCAAATATATACAAGAGGTAGCGACAATGTTAAAGCAGTGTTGTCAAGTGGTAAATTGCCTGATGCGGTGCTACAAAGAAAGTAATTCCCTCTAAAGAAAGTCTGGAAGGTTTGTGTAGGTTTCAAGAGCTACATAACTTAGACCAGGAACACCGGCCAGTGTTGTTTAACTTCTTTCAGCTTATTGTTAGTTTTATGCCAGCATCATGCACTGCGGTGTGGTGTAGCAAAGGGCGAGGGCCTGGCACAAAGTTCACATGAGTCATGAGTGAGGCACTGAGCTTTAATGTAGAGGCCAAAAGCACAGAGCATCAGTGCAGAGTACGGCAAAGTTGTATTGGATTAGTTCTAAAGCAGTTGCATGCAACAATCTTCAACCTTTCATTAAGCAACATAAACAAATATATAACCAAAAGTTACTTCCATACTATAAGTCTTAAATACAATATAAATCATTGTGACCTTAATGACAATGAGCAAACCACTTTGGCACTCTGAAAGAGAGGGACTTTCCATGTGCTTAAAAAAAGGGATCAGCAGGATTTTACAAGAGTGAATCAACTCTTAGTAATTCTTTCAAGGAGTGGGCTAATCTGAGAATTGCTGAACACGAGTCATTATTCAAGAAAAATAACATGCTCAGACACAACACCCACTGGAATCAATTCAGATTAGAACACAAACAAGTATTTTCAAGCACTGCTGCCACATGGCAGTTCAGAACGCAAGATCAATAAATGTTAACACAACTAAATTTCCTTAGTCTTTTTCTTAAGGCATATGTAATATTATGGGACGTGTGTGTGTGGAAAAAGGACTGCTTAAGACAGCTTGTATATATACCCAAGTGACCACTTTACAGCGACATCTTTGACATTGAGTTGACAAGCACAATAAGAAAATTAAAAAGACCCAGCTGTCTAATAAAATACTATGCCATTTTAAGTATGGAGTATAATATTACTCTCGTAAATATGAGATTGTGTTACGCAAGTAAGTTAACAATGTAACTAAAACACAAAGAAAAAATAACTGTGAAAACTCTAAAAATTATTTTCTCTTTGTTCTTTCCCTCCCTCCTTCACTTCCTTCCTCTATATTGTGAGGGAGATTAACTCTCTCGTGTTTTCGGACGTTCGTCTTCCCTACACGAATCATGCATCTCCTGTCATTTAGGTTTGCTGCATGACACAAATGCATTGGTGGGAATTGTTATAATTACGGTCTACAATGAAAGATGATGCAAGTGTTCCAATATAAGTGCCACCTGACAGCGTGGATAACTCGAGCGTGAAAGGAACTTACTTCTCCCTCTTTGGCTTAGAGACATTGAAAACCCTGGGATGACCTCAGGATTGTCGGTGCCCTCCAAGAAAAATGTCCCTCAGAAGGTTTCCCGCTGGACTTTGGAGTGCAACTGGCACAAACGACTTATCCTTCTGTGTAGGGAGTTGAACTTCTATTCCTCAGAGTGTTTTATCAAGGAGCTCTTCATTGTACGTATTTTGGCTAGCCGGTACTGTTGTGTAAAATGACTAATAAATGCCTTTCTGTTGTTTGGCGCCACTGTATTGTCATTCCCTTTGTTGCCAAAAGCAAATTAGACCCCATAACCTATGCTAGATAGCCAGCTACCATCGTGCAATACATGGAAGCTGCTATCCCTTTAACACCATATACAGGGTGTTTCAACGAACACTTTCAAAAATTTTTAGAGGTCGCCTGTGACAGATAGCACAATTCTAGCTCATGATCTGATCTACTCGAAGAGGCGGAGATTCCTTGCACAAAAGATTGAAATGCATAATTGACTAAATAACAACATATCCCTAATTTAGTTTTTAACTAATTATCTTATGGCCAATATCGCAGTTTACAAATTATAGCTGTGGAGTTTGCAAGGCAGATCTATTTGGAACTAATTCTCAGGATGACGCCAGTTTCAAGATATTAATTCCCAAACTTTGAGGAGAAATGCATTGGTGTTCCAGTTACTCTTGTGCTTGAATGCATAAAATGATGTTCTGTCAAGAAAGTAACTTAAACATCAATGCATTTCTCTACAAAGTTCAGGAATTAATATCTTGAAACTGGTGTCATACTGAGAATTCATTCCAGGTGGATCTGCCTTGTGAACTCCATGGCTAGAATTAGTAAATTGCAATATGAGCCATAAGGTAATTAGTCATAACTTAATTAGTGACATTTTGTTAATTAATTGATTATGCATTTTCCCCCAAGTAATGTCCACCTCTACGAAAACTCTCTTAACTATGAATAGGTAAGAGAGTTCCTCACCAATCGCCAACAGTTCGTTTCCACCAATGAAGTCAACTCCACCGTATGTAATGTTGCCTCCGGTGTCCCATAGGGAGCAGTACTCAGCCCGCTACTTTTAAAAATTTACATAAATGACATCTCTTCAAACGTTCGTCTATTCGCGGATGATTGTGTCACTTACTGTTCCATCACTAATCCCACCAATAAACTAATGCTTCAGCGTGACCTAATAAACGTTGAAATTTGGTGTCGTACGTGGCTCATGGTCATTAATATTCAGAAAACTTCCGTAATTTCTTTTCATAGACGACAAGAGTATCAAGCTAATACGTACATGCTTAATGGCAAGGTCATTTCTTCAGTAGATTCCCTCAAATATTTAGGACTTAACATCAACCATGACCTCACGTGGTCATCACACGTCACAGACATTGCGAACAAAGCTAACCGCACCCTTGGCTATCTACGACATAATATCGCACTTTCTCCGCCCTCCGTTAAGTTATTAGGCTATCAATCTCTTGTAAGACCTAAGTTACAATATGCGTGCGTGATCTGGGACCCTCACAAACACAATCTTAGCAAGACACTCGAGTCGGTACAAAATCGTGCAGCCAGATTCATTTTTTCTGACTACTCATATCATACAAGTGTCACTCAGTTAAAATAAAAGGCTAATCTTCCCAAACTAGATAGGCGCAGCAAAACATTCAGACTCTGCCTTTATCATAAGCTTTATCATACCCTCCCTCCTGACAACACCCTTATCACACCAGCATACCATCTTTCAAGCCGTATCAGCCACTATAAAGCAGTTTATCTGTCCTGTGCTTGGACAACTGCTCATCTTCATTCCTTCTTTTCTCAAACAGTCATGGATTGGAATAATCTTCCAGTTAGTGTCATTATTCATGATGATCCTGCGTTTTAGGTCTGCCACTGAATCACATGCCTGATTGCGTCATCTGCTTGTATTATCTGTAGTATTCTTTTCAATGTGCTTCCGATCACGTTTCAATGTGTTTATCGAGATGTCTGCCTATTTTTGCTTGCCGTATTCCATACCTAGAAAAATGTTACTGCCGCTTTTTGTACACATTGCATTCAACACTTGTCGATTGTCATATTTGATAAGTTCTCGTGTGTTTCTTTTGCATTTTCCTGTTTCTTAACCTGTGGATTGCAAAATGTTTTAGTTTTTATGTTTTTCTTTGTTGCTGTTTCTCTTCTAACTCATTTCAGTGCTTACTGCAGTGGTATTGTGTTTCTGCTAATTTGTATGCTTGCCCACCCCTTATGTAAAACTAGCAGGGGTATTTGAGGTATTATAAATAATATACATTTAAATAAATAAATTTAAAAAATACATAGGCCAGCTCATGAACTAGAATTGTGCTACCTGCTACAGGGAACCTTTAAAAATTTTTGAAAGTGTTCGCTGAGACATCTGGTGTACAGGCTGTTGCTTACAAAACAGTGCACCAACTGCCGTATGCGCTCAGCCAAAATTGTGAACCAGAAGCAATGAATTCTGCTTAATCCAGAATTTCGTGACACTACCAGATGTTTATTTTCTATTTCTTTAATTGTGTCAAATAGGTTACCAGTGATGTTATGGCAATGGCAAACACTTTCTGTCCTTACTACAAACTGACATCAGAAAGACAATGAAACCAGAACACTAATACAAAAGTCATTACAGTGAGAAAAAAAAAGAAAAGCACAAAGGAAAGTAAGTAAGTGGTGAAAGTAAGAAGGTAAAAAAAATTTACTGTGAACAACTGTTAATCCTGCCTTCGGTGGCAAGTGCGTCTTTCTGCTCAGCGTAACTTGAAGTTAAAACCGCTGTCCACACCATGACTCACTGAAGGATTGTCACAACACTCACTCGTCGCTGCAACAACAGAGCACTGCAGCATCGGATTGCTGCCTGCAGTTTATTCACATGCGTGACATTACTGCATTTGCAGCATGGTGGCTGTTCACTGTCAGTAATGTGTACCTACTGAAAGTTGAGCAGACCCTACTAACTTTCTGTTCTTTTCACAAACAATACACACAGCCATCAGCACAGAAGCAGACCTCATGTGCTTATGACAGTGATATGAAAGCATGTGACAATAAACCTTAGTCGAAAGTCAGTGCCTTATCTTGTCATTTTTTCTCCATGAGTGTGTATCCTGGCACTGGTTAGTCACAATGAATTTATACATACTAGCTCAATTTCCATTACTTCTACAGAAATAGTGTCTTTAGATATGCAAAATTGGCAGAGCTTGTATGCAAAGCTACAGCCACTCTACCTCACCAATTGTCCTGTTTGCAAGGGCTTCCAGGCTGTCTTGGTCATACTTCATCTGGTAAGCTGTTGAAAGCAGCAAGTTCCAATTTAGGCACATCTCAAAGGCCCTCGCAGCCTTTTGCAGTTTATCACAGCGCCAGTAGACAAGTCCAGCCTCCTCGTAGTGTTTCTTCTCAAACAGGTAATCGCCATAGATAGCCCATACTTCCTGTGATAAAGAAATAAAATACAGTAGGCTCCCTTTAAGACGAATTTGAACGGACTATAAAAATTTGTTCGAACCTTTTTAGAAGTTCGTCTTATCAGAGGAATAAGTGGCAACATGACCAGGTGCATCCAAACATCTTACTTCAAAACGATAAATGAAGTAAGACTTAAAACGGGGGAAAAATGACATAAAAGCATAGATTTAGCTGAACTTAATAGAAAACTATTTTCAAGTGGTACTCATGCTTGGTTTCATCCAGTCCATGATGAATGTCTGACGCTTTTGTGCAAATCGGCGGCAGCTACAAACGATGTCATCTTACCTAACAACCTTAAAAATCCTTCTGTGCATTTTTGCTGCTGGATAAGTTCACTAGGGAGTTAAAGCAGGCATCTGCTGCCTCACAGGTCATTGGTGCAGACTCCGAGCTAGCACAAGTATGAAGGAGTGCGCTGAGCGCGCGGCAAAGCAACGCAACCTAGAGTAGTGGAAACTCTAGGTGACGTAGAGCAAAGTGGGGAAGGAGAAATGAGGTGAAGCATCGTGGAGGAGGAAGGTAGGCAGAGGTGTGCTGGGTTAACCTCCTCTGGCAGTTGCTACAGGTTTCATTTGCGATACGGACGTGCTGGGTTCGTCTCGTGATAACATCGTCCTTGTGTGCTGTAAGTTGTGTGGGCGAGTGAAAGCGGGCGATGGTGAGCTGACTATGGCGGCTTAATCTTGCATGTGCAAAAATGGAAAGGGGGAGGGGGAAGTGCACTGTCTTCCATTGAGTGCACGGCGCCAGGGAGGGAGGGGGATGTTGTACTTCGGCCATGCGCGATCGTGCAGGCTTTATCTTGAACGCGGTCTGCCTTGGGGGCACAGTCTAGGTGGGCCGATGGCTCATAGCTTTGCGTGCACCGTGTTCTTGCCACTCAGTTTATGTTGAAGCAATAGACAGTGCAAAGGTCACTTCGCTCGCTGCTGCTGCCACGATTCCTCCTGCCAGCATTTTGACAGCAAGAATCTGCGGTCATTGAGTGTGATGTATTCATGTTTGCCTGTGTATAGTGACACCATGCTTTTTATTTTAGTTAGTAAGCGAATGTTTATAAAGGGGTGTTCTACTCTGGCGGCTGCTACATATGGTGCGGCAGTGCGAGCCCCGTCTTAAATACAATTGTGATGTGGACAATCTAGGGACAGGGAGGGCTGATAGCTTCGTATGCGCTATAACACCCATACGCTCATGCGTCACCCGTGTTCATGAAGTGAGATTTCACTGTCTCTTTTTGTTTCCTCCTCTTGTTTTCGCTTCTGTCCACGGGCGATGTGCATCACAGGCCTTCAGTGGGTGCCTTGATATGGCACACCCCCGAGTGCATCATTTCTTTTGCACTGCATCTATGGAAAACCAAACAAACTTTCTCATGTTGTTCGTTATATACGAGAATTCAGCTTAACCAAGTTTGTCTTAATGAGAGTTCACTGTATAGGTACTATATTAAAGTGGTATATTAAAGGAAATGTAGTAGTGGAGTTGGAATTGAATAAAAAAACATATGAGCTAGCCTTTCAGTACAGTATTACAAGTGAAAAAAGCAAACCTTTGGCCTCTGCTTTACAACAGCATGAGCTGAAAGCTTATGCATTTAGGGTGTGCAAGTAGGTGTTTCATGCTGTTAAGGTGTGCAAATAAGGGTATGAGAATATAAGTTTTCATGATCAAATCAAATACAGATTGAATAATGCCAGAATTGAACCTTGAATACGTTCCAAATAGTTTTTTGAATAATGAACAGCCGTATACATGTACTATATACAATCATACACATGTGTTAATCGGAACAGGATGCCTATGAAATTCAAGAATGATCAACTTTGATGTGACATGGAGATGTGGGATAAGCGGCACATGCAGAGAATGTCTCTGATCTCAAGGCTACATGTCAAGGCTGCACAGAAATTCAACCTTTTGCAGATACCACACCCTGTACTACTTTGGCACTGATGTATGTGTGTGCACTTATCATGTATGCTTGCATTTCTTCAAGATTTACAATGATAACAAGAAGAGAAATATCAGGAACTGATGGTGACGTAAAAAATCTTATAAACCTCCGTAAATTCCATGACTATAAAACAAAAGGAATTGTAATTCTTTTTAATACCTTCCTTTCTTGTGAACCTTCTGGAAAGAGGCCAAGTGCTGTTGTGTACAGCCTCTGTGATTTGATGAGATTAAGACACTCACTGAAGTGCGGTTCACCTGTGTGCAAAGTAAGGAGCAGACCAATGAATGCACATCTAGTGACAAGGCAAATCAAGAAAGAAAAGGAAAAAAAAAAAAGAAAGACAGCTTCAGTAATGAAAGAAGTGTGAATAAATTTGGTGGTCTTCCAACACCACAGCACTGTTCTAATGTAGAAATTCACAGTGCTACAGTAATACAGCAAGATACTACTAAAACAACAACAAGGGAGAAAAAATAGTTTTGCTGCCTGTCTGTGTCACACTTTGTCACAGAATGAGCAGCTTGCAGGGTATTAAAGGCTGCACAGAATTATATGCACAGGCCATTGAGAAACTTAGCATTGCCTCTTTTTGGATTGAGAACTCTTTGCAAGCTAGCATTGTGGCATCTACCCTGGTGGCAGTTCTTGCACAGTCCCAACAACTTCTTTGAAAATCTTAATAACCACAGCTGTGCAACTCTTCACAATTACTGCATGCTTGAAAGGAGTGGTTTTGCTTGATGGTTCACTGCAGCTCCAGCAGCTATTTGAGGCACATTGTGCTACAGCCTCCATTTTTGTGATGCACAAGTATGCCCCTGCACCATTGTCCATGACAGCCAGCAAAGTTGGGGCGCATTGCGTCTTACAGACAACATTCACAGAGGTGACATTTGCCAACAACGTGGATATTTCCAGAGAACATATAAAAGCTTTTAACACTTCGGCAGTGTCTATACAATGTGGAAATAGCCTACAGGACATTGAAATGCATTGTGAGCACTACATATTGATGTGTTTTCCAGATCCCATCTGGTTTTGAGTATCCATGCCAGTTGCATCTATCTGTGTTCACATGTGCCATGCCACTTAGTGATTAAGCCAAACAGATAAGACAGTCTACATTTCAGTACTCAATTCAAAAGCGGTTGCAATAAATGCATAATGCAGCAAAGGATGCTTACAAAGTTTCAGTCACAAATCTTGCATTGTCTAGCAACATAACCCCTCTACATTCTGTTTCATACTTAGCAGTCAATGTGGTAGAAGCTAAGCAAATACATAGTCAGCCATAGAAGTCTCACTTCACACATTTCGCCGTGAAGTTGTTTTTCCTCTACAATGCTTTCTAAAGAATAACTCTAAAGAACAGAAGGTTATGTAAAGTGACATATTTGTATACATTAGTGTTTCTAGTACGCAACATATGGTATTATGTTTTAGTCTCAAGTGCATGTGATGTGCTCTGGTTGCTGGTCGCAGAAAGGTGCAACTCTGCTCGTTTGGTGGCAAACAGGTCCAGGTCTGCAATGCCTTCCACGTCATAATTATGTCATATTTTGCAAAGTACGAGTATAAGACCTAATTTTACATTTAATTATATGATGCATATTCATATCTTTCTTTCACACGTGACAGATTATTTTTTTGGTTGCAGATGAGAGCAGAGAGAGAAGCCTTTGTAGCATTTCCCGTTATATATAAAATGAGGCCTGCTTTGATATCACATGAACTGCCCAATAATAACACGCACTGGAACACACACCGATTGGCACTTACTTAAATTATACAATGTATGACCAAGTCTGAAGAAAGGAAAAGTGGGATAATAATGCCTAGGTTCATTGCTGTATGATGAATTAAATCAAAACAAATTGCGAGTTTAACATCCAAAAGCAACACACAGACTATACAATGGACACCATAGACACCACCAATTTCAACCAACTTATCTTCTTTCAACGTGCACCTAAATCTAAGTGTACAAGTGCCTTCACATTCTGTGCTAATCAGAATATGGCTGCAGCGGCCGGAGGTTAAACCTGTGACCTTATGTCCAGCAATAGAATACCAAAGCCACAGAACCGTAGAACAACAGGTCATTCCTGTACAGCAGGAGGTGCACAGTTGTGGAAGACAGACAATGAAAAGAAAGTGTAAGTAAATTTGAACTCAGGCTGCTTGCCACATAGACTGATGTTCTGGAGGGCCTTCTTGTAACGCTCCAAGTGCATGTCTATCGTGAAGCGGCGATAATTGGGCTCCAGTTTGTTTAGCTTGTTCAGAAATGGAACATACTCTTTAGGATCCTGCAACAATCAAAGGAGGAGGTTGAGTGAGGTTCACTATGCCTTGCCCTTGATTCCTTGTACTATTACTAGCACTGTGAAGATCAGTTTCAAATTAGCACATAGAACAATGCACACTACTAGCTTAATTGCATGTAAGGACATGCTGATACTCTGTGCTTTAGTATAATCAAAAGCTACTGACACAATAATGCACACACTTGTCTTTGAATTAACCAAGTGTGCAGGAATATAGTCACAATCTAGGCAAACACTGTTAAAGTAGTGGCAATTCTTTCCAACTGACAGGTTCATTCTGTGCATTATGTCATTCAACAGCCTGTAATGAAGAAAGCGTAGCTTCAACGTTCCAGTAAGTGTTGTGGATGGCACAACTCAATAATACATGAAGCAATGACTGCCAGGCACCCTTGCTACAACCAAAGGATAAAAACAACATTCAGACCTGAAAAGCTTACACGGAACAAGGCGTGGCTGAGTACACCGCATGCAACATTTAGTTAGTTCTACTTTCTACTTGACGCAATCACAAGAATTTCCAAACAGGACTGTTCTGGATACATCTTGCCATGGCTGCTCAGCCACTTGCAATGATTGACTGCAAGGACCATCACTCAGTACACAACATTGCTTTCTCATCTGTTTTAGACATGAGGGTGGCATCTTGCAAGGTTCACACAGGCAGAATGTAACTCTGCTTGCACTAAAATTTTTATGTTACTACTCATATGCACTCTTTTAAAAAACTATGTAATAGCAAGCCATACTACAAACAGCTAACACTGAATTGTTCACTTACTTCAAACATCAGTACTGTTTAGCAAAATCTTACACATTAGGCCCATAATCAGACCAAATGAGCCATGCTCCATTACACCACACAGTATGATCCAAAACATTTGTTTGAAGCCTTTCTAGACACACAATTTCAATTTACTACTATATTGCTATCAGATGCTTGGTTATGGATATAATGCACACATACTACTGTTTCAAATGCTGTGTAGTCAAGGTACTAATAGCATCGCCACAAATTCAAAAGTGAACAAATTTTAAATGATTAGAATGATTCCTTGCATTTCAGGCTTTGGCTGCATTTGTAACGGCTGCTCCAAGACATACATTTCAGACTACACCATGTTTAGAAACCGGCTGCAAAGTGGTTGCACATCCCACTTTTACACAATTACACGTAACAACTGTTCTCATCAGTTTCTTACTGTTTGTTGTAATTTATGTTGATGGTACATGGCTAAATAACTGGACATGCTAGCAAGCAAAGAAGACAACACCCTATCACTTATACCATGAATGTACTGCTTCTGTGCAAACACTGCCTGGTGCTTTGTGATGGCTCACTCTTACCTTTTGAGACTTTTCTGCAACCATGAGAACAATGTCGAAGTTGTATGTTCCAAGGGCAACATCAAACAGGTCTTTCCTATCCACAAGGTAGAAGAGGTACTTGAGTGCTTCGTCACATGTTGTGCCTGCCTTTTTCCCAGAATCTGCCAATGATAAAGTACAATTGCTCTGGTGTTTGCAGTCCATAACAGCATGACATGGCAAAGAGAGAAATAAAGAGTGACAAAGACCTAATGTTCCTGTCTGACAATTTGCAGTGCAATAACTTTAGGAGCCCCGGAAACTGTCAGAAACCGTTCTCAGTGAGGAACAATGCAATGAGTGTTGGTAGATGTAAGTTCACATTTTACCTTTAAGGCTGTAGATCTTGGACAATGCTTCATCAAGCTCTGGGTCTGTCTTTTTAGCATGGCACGTCAACACAGAGAGAAGGTACCTAAAAAAAGGCACAGACTGTATGGAAAGGGCAGTGAGGGAGCACAAGGCACCTCATCCTCCTGATGCTGCAGTGTTAAATGGCTGCTAAGGAAATATTAATATTGCAGCAATAAATCTGTTACTAGAATAGGTGTAATATTGAATTGTGCAGCCCCTGTCAAATATCTGTCGAGCTAGTCAAGCATGGATAAAAAAAAAAACATTTCATGATCATACACAAATTTTGAACTGGGTGGGGCACAACTTTAGTACAGTAGCAGGATAGGACTCTTAGGACAAGTGCAGGATTCCCACATGAGCCTGCCAGACGATGCAATGGAAACATGCACAAGCCACAATTTCAATAAAACCTTCACAGCAGTGAATTTGTGGTATCAGAAGAGTTGCAGTGGAGGACAAAAAAGTTTCCATACTTACTTGTCATAGTCGACGTGCTCAAGAACATTTCTTAGGCTGTCACAAATTTCATCTCTCTTGTTCTTTTTGAACACAAAGGGCACACGCTTTCGGGCTCGGTAGGCTGATGCATACATTGTGGTCGAGACATCTTTGTCCCTACAGGTGAGGGATATCCCAGAATAAGATTATTTACAATGTAAACTTTATACAGACTTGTAGAAGTACTTTATCAACCTATCCAGACTTACGTGAGCCCTGTTATGAACAGGTTGAGGTCTGTTGGCTCTTGTACTTGTTGAACAAACTCTGACAAGCTGCTCAAGAAGGTCTGAAAACAACAAACGGTAGAGCTCAGGGAGCACACTTTTTGCCAGACCCAAGTTCATTTATGACATAGCTAGTGCTGGAATGTCTTTTCATTTCTATGAGTGTAACCAACAAAAAATAATACTCATAATAACACACATATTTCGAAATAAAATAAAGTGGTAAAAATACGAGAAAAGATGGAAAATTTAAGTAAGCACTGCTGCCGCATGTGTGGCATAGTGGGTCTTCACTGAAAGTACTGCAATCTTTAATGGTTTCCTTTCAAAATTTTAGAGCAGCATGTACAAAACTTCCTACACACAAAATATGGATCTTTTATCATTAAAGAAAAAATAAAAGTCCATAAATGCACCTATCATTTTGTTCAATTGCTTTGGCAACTAAAGCTTCAGGTGTAATCGTAAAGCCTGAAGTCGTATGGTGCAAAATCAGGTGCAAACAACATGAAACACTAGACATTTCAGAGTGGCAGTGGGAAAGTTTAGCTTGCCAGCGTGAACATCAGCTGTCGTGATCTACGCCTCAGTCGCCAGTCACGGTCAGTCGCACGACTTCTCTCAATGGCCAGTGTATTGCGATCTAAGACAGCCAGCAATAAATGGCTCTTTTGACTGGATTGCTAGATTGTTTGCCATCAAATTTTACATAGAGCAGGCCTTTCCTGGTGCATTATGTCTAGATGCAGATATTTGGGTGTAGACATTGCCTGTTTTGACCAGAATGAGCTGACAGTGTGCGTCACACTGCAGCCAAACCGTAAAAGCAATTTTCTTAAAGGACTACTGACACAAAAATTCGAAGTCGAGTTAACGTGCGAGATCGATTTATGTGGGCGCGCACACATCATCTGCAATATATAAACGGCAAATACAGTTTAGAACATATTTAAGATCAATTTTAAAGTGCGCGTGAGTGCAGCCAACTGCAAAACGTAGCACCTCGCCACATCGACATTAAGGAAGGAGTGTAAAGAAGCAAGAAAACACTATGTTACGAGTTTGCGCTGCCATCGGGGCGGGCCCTACGAGCAAGTTTTTCGCCGCTCCAATGCCCTGATGTTATTTTTTTCGCCGCTGACGGCAGCGCGGAAAATCAGCTAAAATTTGTGTCCGACACGAAATAACTCGGAGTAAAGTTACCTCAAAAGTATGCCTGTCATAAAACGTTGCACAAAATAGTAAATCATTGGTGTGATTTTGACTCGCAAGCGGTCAGTGCAGCCGCCGCAGCAATCATCTCTGTGATGCGGCTTGCCTGGCTAATGTGTTTTCTCATCGCTACCAATGGCGTCGGGAAAACTAATTGTATTGTCACTTATAAGTGACATAAATGTGCAGACGGTGATTGTGTTAACGAATATAGGTGCTTTATTAGGAGCTGCGGACGGATCGCATGTGCCGTCGGCTTCGGATCCAACAGCCAACGAGCTAGGCCTATGCCATTTGTTAGCGATCGCCAGCTCGCCTGGCTTGCTCGTTCGCTACCATCAGCGTCGATGAGCGGCAGAAGTGGTCCGAGTTCGTGCGCGCCGCTGGACGCTTAGAATGGATCCCGTTGAAGAGCAGCCAGATTTGCTCATTTCGAGCGTGCCTGGTATAAACAAAACCTGTGGAGCTTAGAGCAGACCGATGATCTTCCACCAAGACTACGTACCCCCAAGCCTGATGCTCTGCTGACTTTTACGCCACCTTGTGTCCGGCTCCGGAATATGCTTCATTCCCAAAGCGCCCTCGATGAATGGTTCGTACTACTTGTAGCAGTGCGTATGCATATTGATAGCTGTCGCTGGCCGTACTTTCCGAGTCGCTGCTTTGTGGTGGATCCAATCAACAGTGGTTGGCCACGTTTAATACGGTGGCAACTCCCGTCTGCAGGAAATAGTCGCCGCTGGAGGACGAAAACGAGGACGATGATGATGGCGAGGGCATCGCAAAGCACGTGCAGACGAACTAGCAACACGAAGCTTGTGTGCCGGCGAGCACGCTGACGTGCGTACGTCACAGTTTTGTGCGATCACGCGCCCATCTGTGTTTACATTCCTTCTTTGGCTATCTCATTGCTCTCTAAAACCGAAATATGGACTGGTCGCTACAAAAAATGCTCCAAATAATTACCTGTCGCGCTCTGAAGCCAATGATGTTTCGTGCCATGATTACTGGGTCATTAGCAACTTACTGCAGCGGAAAAACCAAGATCGAAAATTTTTGTGTCAGTACTCCTTTAAATTAAAGGTATGGTAGCGTCATCTTTTCGAAGGAAATGAAACATCTGCCATATAGAATATAACAGAATGTGGCATGCCTCTCCCAGTTAAAGTAATTTTCACAGTTGAAGGTATGGTGGTGCCATGTCTCCTAAGAGATTTTCAACACTTGCAATGGAGTTGAAAGAATGTGGAGTGCTTTTGCCTTGCAAGCAGCGGATGGCCCCACATTCCTTCAGGTAAATCTGCACCCCAGTTCCTGTTAAATAAACCTGCATCCTTTGTTTGGCATGGCTGCAGACAATCCCAGCTTATTCTGGGCAAAACAAGCAAGTACTGCACTTAACATGATACTAAGCAAAACACATTCCAAAATGCAAGCCCTGAGTGAAATTTGAGCATGCACAAGCCAGTAGTTTAGCCAGAGCTGCTATTCCTACCGGTCACCCTTATAGACTTCAATACAAATAAACACACTGCTGCAACTCAATGATAACATTTTTTTCCACCACCAACTAAGCTTAAACCTGGTGAAGGAAAAAATACTGCTGAGGAGTACTCACTGAGGGATCATGGTCACAAAGAAGATTTAGGTCAATTCGATTCACCTTCATCAAAAGAAATGCATCTCTGTATTCCCTTCTGAAATGAAATGATTACACAGAAGGTTTGAATTGGAGGTGCATAATGATAAGAACTACCACCTCTGAATGAAACGCATCTGTGCACGAGACTAACCAACCTATCAAGATGGTCGCAAACTCTGTCCAACACAAGCACTCTTGGTGATATGGTCTCCAGGTTTCCTCGTGGAAGCTGGAGAACCACACGCCCGTCGGCTGGAACACTGGTCACTAGTAATGAGCCGCTCTCCAGCTCTCGTGGGGCATCATTTAAAGACTCAGTTGATCCACCATTCAAAAGATCTGCAAAACACATCATGTTGATATTGGCGCATGGTGTTCATTACTGAGTACTAACTGAACAGTACTGCTGTTAATTTTCCAACCATTAAGTAAATTTATCTCATGGCTGTACCAACAATCTGCTGAATTTATACTACTTTGCTAAAGTGGACCTGAACTTAGATGCAAATGCATAACCAGGAACAGAAAACTGAAATCTATTTGTAGTAACCACTAATTCACTGCCGATTATTATATAAGTGAGGTATACTCTACTAGAGGATGCTGTATCCCAAGCCTTTTATTATACTGCATGCAGCTAATGAGCTAGAAAACATGAAATACATGCCTCCTCCTTGATGTTAGCAGATTTTTATTAACAGTGCACATTCAGAAAGAGCACCCGACACCTTGTAACTAAACTATCAATGAGCGCATGTGTGGGCACCGCAAGAAGTGCAGCTGCAGCCCAGACTTTGTGTTGAGGGCCAGGGGGACTTTGTGGCTGGGCTTGTTATTTTTTCTTGCTTGGCTTTACACTGCTTAGATTTTTGCGCATGCGTGTCTGCCATCTCCAGAAATTGTTCGCAATAAACTTCAGTTAAAAATCCAGTGTTATCCTGTGCGTTTCTATGTGTACGTGCTTGAGTCTTTACTTGCTGAAACCGTCACACTCTTATCAATGTACAGTTGCCAACAAGTACAGTTGACACCGTATATCTCGAACTCAAAGGAGATCCTGAAATAGTTATATATGCATGTGTATAAGATATTCTTATCTGAAAAGCCCGCGTGTGTCGAACAGTTTCCTGAGATCGTGAAAAGTAGGAATTTACTAATTTGTTTCTCCAAGGCCATGTTGAATGCACAAAAGATGACCTTTTCTTGTGCACCAATGTTGCTAGTTGCTTGTACTGCAAAACAATCTTCAATACACTGATTTCAAAAGTAACCATAAAATGCCGGGTCAGCTGGCAGCGAGACTGCAGAGCCTTGCGTATGTCAAAGTGCTTGTTGCATGTTTTTATTTACACTAAGGTAGAATTGAATACAGCATCAGAGCAAGCCAGCCTGTATAAAAACGTATGCACCCCGCCGCCATCAGTACACTTGTGAAAATCGCATGCAAACATGCCTGGCCACATGTTCGTTACATTGTTTAAATGGCCAATCGTCATACGTAAGCAACGAGCAGACCAGCCACACACTGTTTCGCGATTTGAAAGTGGCTTCCCTACCTCTGAACTTCTCACCTTTCACTTTCCAGTTCACTGCTTGTAACAAAGCCTTTAGGCTGATTTCAAGTTAGTCATTCTACAACTTTTGGAGAATCACAACACCGCCTATCATGTCTCTCATTATATTAAGTACCATGCATCTACGCTACCTTTCTAAAGAAGATCAGTCATCAACTAGCCAGCCCAACTACCAATTCTGCAAAGTATAACTAGTGGCGGAGATGCCAACATACATACTTGCTAGGTCAAAGTCCAACAGCAGACAACGCAGGGTGTGGCGATGTGTGGTCAGTAGAATGAACTTCCCGTGAATCCTGAAGGATGTGCAGTCATCGCATATCTTCACGCTGTCACAGAACAGCTCGAAACGGTCTGACAGTGCTATTACTCTCGGCTGTTAAAGAATAAAGAGGCAGTGCTATGTTATCCAGTGCCTCCATTTTGTACATAACGCTCTATGAATTACTTCTCTAATTTTCAGATGCTTTAAAACAAAATCTTTATTCTGTGGTTCTATGTGCCAAATCCATGATCTGATTATGAGGCACGCCGTAGTGGGGGGCTGGGGATTAATTTTGACCGCCTTGGGTTCAAATGCTTTTGTTGCATTTGGACAAACTCGTGATTTTGTCCATCACACAGCATAAAAATTATGTTTTGGATGTATATGTACGCTTGAACATTAAATTAAAACCATGCCTTTGGACAAAATTTGAATTAATTTTGTACAGTTCAGTTTCGGGAAGACTGAACTAATGCTAGTCAATAAAAGTATAACATGAAAAGAGGCACAGAACAAAGACAAAGATCAATTATCATAGGTTTCCAACAGCAGATAACATTTTGAAGGAATTTTCATTATAATACTGCCATTTCTCAAGAATGTGATGACTTGTGACTGGCACGAACTTACCTGTTTCAGAACTTCACAAACAGCAACAGTAGCACAAGGCCTTGGCAGCTTAAGTGGAGTTCCATCACCACAAAGCCATGGAACCACTATTCCATCTGTCAGAGAAGAGTCAACGAAAAGTGATGATGATAGCCTAGGTGTAAGCCTGGCCTGTACTTTAGGTTATGAAAGGTAAAAGGCGATGAAACGCACACGCATATAAATAAGCAAAAGCACACACACCCAAATTTAGATATAGTGCCTCGTTATGGCCTATGGCTGAGAGAAATCAGGAGCATCTTTGTTGCATTTGGCATGCACACAGCGCTCTCCCTTAACATAGAGAATAACACTAGAAGCCACCAAAGTAGCAGGGCAAAAAAGAACAAAGAAAGCAGGAAAAAGAAAAGAAAGAAAAAGACATAAGTCTTTTGTAGAGTTCTGGTTTAAAAAAGCTTTAACTCTCTCTCTTTCAGCATCTAAAACCTTGTAATCCTTTCTTCCCTGTACTATGAAACACTAACGTTCTGTAAGGCTCTGCTAATTAACACAAAAATATTTATCATGAAAATGTTGCATACATTAAAAGTCCCTGCTTGCAGGGTGAGCCTGGAAATGTCAGTTATCTGATCGCTTTTCGGATAATTAATGGGCTATTAAAGCATGCGAGGAAAGACAAATCTACAGCCACTCTTCCTGACAGAAAGGGGAAATCCAAGTAGCATGTGCACATGACAAAAGGTCACACACGCTCACACACTTCATTTACAGCAAAAAAATAAAATGTATACCTACTATCATGCTCAATATTAGTTGCAACATGGTTCCCATGGTCCAAGGGGCATTAAGACAAGGGGCATTAAGGTGGCATTGCCACACGAAAATTTGTACTAAACAGTGTTCCAACTAGCACTGGTATTTAAATTTTTTTTACCCTGTCATGTTCTTATGCTGCGGTTTTTTGCAATCACCTATATATACATATGTTCTTCGTTTCAATTAAAATTTAGTTGAGATTAGCGCTCATCCTATCTGCTTCTAGCCGGTGTCCGTGTCCCTTCGCGCTACAATCCAGGATCATTTTACCGTACCAACTCGCCCAACTTTCTATCCTTTTGCATTTAAATTTTTCACATGGCACTGCCATCATGCAGCCTCGGAGCCCCTTGTACCATGGGCCCTGTGTTGCAACTCATACAGAGTGTGATCGAACTTAGTCATAAGAATTAGCTCCATAATTCAGCTAGTTTTCAGAGAGCTAGTAAGTAGTGATTAATAGGAAACTGCTTACTGAAGAGGGTAAAATATTTAATTAGTCCTGCCAGAAGGTGTCATGAAAGATGACTAATGTCAAATATGTTGCCTTACCTGAGTTTGGGGCAGCGCAACTGCCATCCTGATACTGAATGCAAACAACAGACCCAGTTGAATTTGTAGAGATGGTTAGCACAGAGTCTTTCAATAGGCACAATGATCTAAAAAAGCATAGTGGATAAGCATGTCACTTAATATAGACATAAGTGCTGTTAGTATAACATTTTGACAAGGCAATAACAAGAGTACATTGAGAGTTGGCATGATATCTTCCATTTATAGCTATTACGTCTCTTCTTCATGATAAACTAGTGTTCCCAGATAAGTTTTTTATTTTTTTATTTAAAAGCAAGCAGTGAGAACCACTACGGTAGTGCTTTCCGCCATGCTTTTCCAACAGCCATAGGAAATCATAGTTGAAAGTACAAAATGTGAAAACATTGTTGGTGGATAGCAATATGCGAGTATGCCAATAGGGCAATTCAAAGCAATGCTACTGCCAAGGCAAAGCATTTTTATCACATTCATGGCGGCACATAATAGAGACTGTCAATTTAGAACAGATGTTTTACATATACACTACAGAAAAATAAATATGTCTCCATGGTTGCGGACAAAAAAACAGCAGCTTGGTTGCTTCAGTCTTGTGAATTACAAACACACCATGAATTATTCGTTTCACTGTTTACTGTAGTGACTGAACAAGCAGATGTTCACCTGAAAGTATGGCTGGCAAGTTTTCGAACATAGAAAATTAACTCACACTGTGCATAAAGTAAATGAAAGAGATGATAACAAGTTTCACAGTAATTGTGTACGAACGGTAATGCAGAAGCCTGAAACAGTTAAGGCAGAAATCATCCTTGACTATTACCTATGTTATGTGAAGCATTTCTGAAAGGTATAGCCAGCACAAATGTTGCGCAAACTGTTTATTTCTTAAGTGCTATATTCCTAAGTGCTTTCTTTGATGCCTCTTCAACCACATGAATGCTAACTGAAATTGAAGTCACATTTCGCAGAATGGAGTCATCACACTTCCCCATGCCCCGGAAAAGTTTTGATGACAACAATCAAAACTTAAGCAGATAATTATC
Source organism: Dermacentor andersoni (assembly GCF_023375885.2). NCBI lineage: Eukaryota > Metazoa > Arthropoda > Arachnida > Ixodida > Ixodidae > Dermacentor > Dermacentor andersoni. Next base: position 70,624,710 of record NC_092815.1, on the reverse strand, counting down.
TTTGCCTGCAATTCTGAAGGTGTTGTCCCAGTGAAAACACTTCGTCCTTAGGACATCCAAATCGTAACCCAATGTCCCCGCACTGCTTCAGAAACAATAAAACATCCACTGGATGTACATTTCTGAAGACCTCACTACGAACATCCCGCCACAGATGTCCCAAGGATATTCCACATGGAACTTTTTCGGCCTAAGCATGAATACATTGCCCTCCAAAAAGCCTTGTCTGAGGTTCTTAGTAAGAGAATTATGCCTTCTCATAAATTCGAATTACAATCCGAAGCTATCATGTGCAGCTCATGAGTACGTCATATTTTGTAAGTTTTCTGATGCAATTTACTTTGAAAACTTCCATTAGTTCAATAGGCCACTTGTGCATGCCTAGGAGAATGAGGAGTGTACTGCACTTCGGCACGTGCGCTTGCGCGTATAATGTGTTCACACAACATATCTTTTCTTGATGCATGGCCACTCTACCAATTGCATCTGTCACACAGCATGTGCAGAGAACATAATACAGTCGAACCCACTTATAAAGATATTCAAATGCCATGAAAATTCCATTGTTATAACCAACAATTGTTATGAACGGGTTGCATGAAAAAAATCAGTATAGGGGGATGGCAGAGCTGATCTTAGAAAACTATAATGGCGGGGAGGCCAGTGCCCCTTCCCGCCACCTTCCTGCATCCGGCTGCTGATTGTGCTCACTCGTTTAACTTCTTCCTGGGCACTCCAATCGCGTGTAACAAGCTGCGGTTGTCCGCGTTAAAGAATGGCACTGCTATAACTGCAAAGAGGGGTCACGGGTGGCAAGCGATATGCAAGCACTGCCGAGGCAACGCTTTGGTGGCCCCATAAGGGGCCTTTTAAGAAATGCGAGGAGGATGCCACAGCAGCCTGTCAGCTTGAGAAATCATGAAGAAACGCTGAGGCGAGATCACTGAGGGCGACGGGAGAGAGGCACGCGGAGAAGGCTGCAAAAATGAGCGCGCGGCGGCTGTTGGAGCAGTGGGCCATCGTGCAGCGACTCGAATTTCTCGTTTTCTTTTTTTCTTTTCAAGGATTTCGCATTTCACTACCTTTCGGCTCGGACACACAGCAGCCAGACTTCATTGTTATGAGCAATAATGCGGCATCGGGACATTGTAGTAACCAGGTTATTTCATCATGCGAAACGTACAAAAGTTGACGGTGCAGCAGCTTCTCATCGTTATAACCAATATATTGTTAAAACTGGTATCGTTATAAGTGGGTTCGACTGTAGACATTATAGCAAACATTGTACAAAAGGTCCTGACATGTCCATAGAATGTACGTAGCATGCCCCCATGATGTCCCTCATGGACATGCAAGGGATGTCCACAGGACAGGAAAAGTACAGCCAAATGATTATGTGATGGATGTACGGTGGACACATATTTGACACATCCCTAAAATATCCCTGTCCTAGCAGTAGGTGTCCATAAGATACCCAATGGATGTCATTGCATTCACTGGGGTGGCAACAGATCACATCCCAATTGGCCAAACCAGATATTGCCCATCATTGAGAATTTCTGCAGACAAAACTATGTACCAAAATTCGTCAGCATTGTTCAAATTTGTCAGAAGCTTGGGTCACCTTGCTGCCTGGCAACTCGTCCGGTCACTGTGCGGCGACATTCTGGGAATTTATGACTAAGTATGGTTGGGAAACTTTGTCCCACCCATTATACAGCCAAGATCTGAGTCCACCAAAGTTTGACTTCTTTCCAAAGTTAAAAAATCAGTTAAGAGGCATCTGTTACGAAAGCCAGGATCAGCTGCCCATGGATGTGACCAGAGTGACACGACAGTTCAACAAAGATGGAGTCTTGTATGGCATCCGAGACCTTCCCAAATACTGATGGGCAGTCATTAGCTTAGGAAGAGACTACTTTCAATGGAAATAAAGTAACCTTTATTCAATAGTCACTCAGTACTCTTAAAACTGACAGTGTACAGGACTTCTGTTATGACCTGGGTATACTTAGGTTCAGCGGCAGCTATTTTTGAAAGGCTGACATCTTACTTTGCAACAAGATGTGTTTCTTGTTCATGCCTGATGTCCACTCGCAGCAGCTGATGGGATTCCTCAGTTGTACAGACGCACAGCAAATAATCCTTGGAGGGCCATGTCCAATGGTGCAAGGTCATAGCACACTCAGGTATTTCAATTGCATCGAAATTTATTCTGTAAAAATACAAAACAGCATTCTGTTAGTACTGCAGTGTAACAGTAGCATGATCGCAATGTGTATTGCACATTAGCCATTTTTAAAATCATGTTGTGCCATGTTGTGTCATTGCATCTTCCCATCTCCATCTGTTTATAATCTGTAATGGGGTGGCTGGTCAATGCCTCAGTGGAAATTATAAAAATATTTACAGATGTGGAAGGCATTCAGCAGCCAGGCACGAAGAAGAAAACTAGACGCCACCAAATGAGGTTTCACTGCTTTCATCATGTGCAACACGGTCTGAAAACAACACCAATGTAAATAGTGATATGGTGTGACAAAAAACACAGGTGTGAATGACAAGTATCGAAAAGCAATTTTGGCAGAGTGAACAATTTGTTGGTGTTTCTTGATAAACCAGACTATTGAGCCCAATAAATAGAGTGAGAAATTTCTTGGCCATGGAACATAACATTTCTTTTCTTTTTTTTCTCTCTCTCTCTCTTTTAGAGCATATCAGTACTTTATCTGTCCCAGTCAATTAGGGAATGGACCCCAGACAAAATGGGCACAACAAAGCAGCTTGAGGACACCTGGGGCCCATAAAACAAATACAGGCATACGTTATACAGAGCCGGCATTCAGACACAATATATGCCAGAAGGCAATAGTGAAATAAGATTTCAAAAATACACAAGATGCAATATGACTCCGGGGCTAGTAAAGAAACTTGAAAGAAACTTAAGGAGCCCTGAATGATAGACATAACATTAAGAGATAGAAACATCACGGTATATGTTACCGCCTGATACTCTAGGTGATATAAGGATGAAGGTGCGGAGCCAGGTAGGTCATATAATGACTAGAACAGATAACCTGTAGTCTCTTTTAGTAATGAAATCAGTGCCAAAGGGAAACAACACAAATGAGGGCAAATTGAATGAAGTATTGAATGAAGTAATGAAACTACACTTAAACCTCAATATAACAAAATCAGTAAAATCAGTAATTTACTTCGTTATATCAAAATTACGTTGTATTGAAATTTGACCTTGTATTCAAATAAATACAGTAACCGATCGATGTTTCTTAGAGGGAAAGGGGCTGCCATATTTTTTTAATTATTGGGAAATTGAAAAATGCAAATTTGTATGAGAAAACACTTCGTTTTGATAAATTTTGGTGTCGATGACGAACAATACAATTTCATGCCATGTACGTCGACGATATATTTGCATCGGCATTGCGAATTAAGCGAAGCCAGCCGCGCTTTCACGTGCACTCCACCCCCACGGCTGATAGAGTCGGCAGCGGGGAGCGAACCTTGCTCCAACGGGTCATGGAAGCTCAAGATTTCGCAACCTCCAATATTAAATGCGCAGGAAGACAGATTACATGGTGCCATGCCATCTCGGCACACCCACTCTTTGCACATGCGGCAGATTGCCTCTAAAACTCAGGGTGCGCGGCTGCGTATGTGCTCAGCCGCGCTTACAGCCATGCACCGAGACATGTGCCAGTTTAATCCCTGCCCTCTCGTGCGCACTTGATCGCGTTACCGTGAGCTCGCTCCAAAGCGGCATTCGTAAAGCCATCATTTTTCTTGTCTCACCCTCGCACACTTTCACTCGCACCTAAAACACACAGTGCGCGGGGCGCAATAGGATCTTATCGCACTTGGACTTTATACGGAACATGATGCGGCTCCACTTGGCTGCTCGCTCTTGTCGCGCAGCCAGGGCGCAACTTGAGAGTGCATTTGCAAGGAGCCGCTTGAAATTCAATCATTTGACCATCCGTGTCTGCGGAAGTTCTCATTTGTCTCAGCATTCCTATGCGGTGGCAGTGAAATTTCATTATATTGGAATCGCATACAAACACACTTCATTATATTGAGGTCCTAAATATATGATCTTCTATGGAAGAAAGGTTATGAAAAGTTAAATAATTCGTTATACTGAGAATTTTGTTATATTGAAGTTCGTTATATCGAGGTTTAACTGCATTAGGAAATCGGTCAGCAAGGGATAGGTCCAGTTGTCAGAGGAAACACGAGACCTTTAGAAGGGGTTCTTGTCCCAAGTAGATTTTATGTTGGTGATAATTGCTGCTGCTAATCATAGAGGCTTCAAATTTTCCAGCCTTCATTTGTTCCAAATTCAGCAGGCAATTTCTGTCATTTACATTTTTAAGCAAATTGAGCATTTATGGAGACCTAAAAAAGGATTTCGTCTTGACATAGGTTGCTTCATATTTGCTAGATACCATTTGGCTGCAAAGGCACCATGTAAGTTTGCTATGAGTAGTAGCTGTCCTGTTCCTTCCTTCATTTCGCTCGCATTTCTTGGCATTCGATTTCAACTGTGTGTTCAGAAACTTTCCGATTACAACAGGCTACTGTTTTGAAACACAAAATGACTGCAGCTTGTGGAGTGAAAAACCAGGCTTAAATGTGCTAACCTGTAAGGCCCATAGCATTCAGGGATAGTTGATGTAACCTTGAAGCCATCTTTTCCACCCGCACCATCAAGCTGCAGTGTGCAGTGGTTGCTGGATGTCTTCACAAAGTCTCCTGCAAATAAATGGACATGACTGGTTCTGATATGCGAATGTACAAACCTTCTGCACGATCCTTACAATTGCTTTCTACTCAACTATGCACAAAAGAAGCTGAAATTCTTATTTACATCACCACGCGTCTGGGAATTAAGGTGAAAATGTGCTTGTCTCAGAGCGAAGTATTTTCTGCACCTAACCATTTAAGGGATGATGCACTGTCTACGACAAAATTTCTTTTCCAGCTCCCCAAAACTTTGTGGTCAGCAGTGCAACATGACAAGCAAGTGCTTGCATCTAATGACTGCGAAAGGAAAAAATTGAAAAAACGTGTTCGTATATGCGCATGGACATACAGATGCACACACACAAAAATATCCATGGAACAAACAGCGGCTAATGTAGGTTCTACCTTCTAAAAAATCAATATTTATCAGCGTACAAAATTTTGCCAGCTTTTTCCCAAGTTTGCAGATCACTGCACCTTCCCAGCAATTCATATTGAAAAACATTACAGGTTACTTGAAGCGAATTAACAGACAATAATATGCACTTAGAAAGAAATTAGCAAAGATAAGCATCCACACCCGAGTTGCTGAGCACGAACACAAGGCTGCTTTCATTCTGAAGTGCAATGACAAAATCATTCTCATGCACCCCAACTCCAAATGCCACCTCGTTGACGGATGCAGCCGTCTTGACTCTGTAGCTACACATCGGTGGCGGAACAACAGCCACCTTGAAGAGTGTCACCAACACAGTATCTGCATGAACAGCAAAACAAAGCAAGAACCAGTGAAAACATGCTACCTCCTATTGATGACCATATTTACTCGATTCTAACGCGCCCTCTATTGTAACGCACATCCGTTTTCTGTGACCAAAAAAAAAAAAAGATCAATCAACACCTCAATTGTAACGTGCACCTGTTTTCCCATGAAGAAAAAAAAAAAAAAGAGTACCATATCGCGCACCTCGTGCTTTTATACAGAAATAATATTTTCTTTCATTTGCAAAAAACAGATATATTCCCAATACACTAAAGTTGCGACGATTAAAAACACAAATGTAAATGGCATACCTTGCCGCCAAGATTTTCACTGCGCCGGTACGAGTTGCGTGGGGCAATAGATGTCACTCATCGTCGCTATCAGACAACTCCTTATCGCTATCAACAGACCAAAGCATTTCATCCTCAGTGCCGTCCATAGCATTCAAAATCCCGCACTTTTTAAAGGCCTCGTTGACAATGGCAGATGGGAGTGTGCACCGTGCATCTTTCACCCATCCAGCAGCAAGGCATGCTTCATTTTATTGGCGAGCGTGAATTCGTGGCAGAAACTGACAAGCCATGCGGTGTAGAGCGCCCGAATTCTATCTTTCACTGGCTTGTTCAAATAAACATTGAGCGGCTGGAGCTGCGATGTCATGCCACGGGGTATCACAACAAGGTCGGTGTGGCATGCAGCCAGCTTGTCCTTGATGCACTGGTCAAGGTGACACCTGGACGCGTCGAGCACAAGCATCCCACACAGACCCAAACTGCCGCTGGGTCTCTTCTGCCAAATGTTATCTATCCAATCTGCAACCAAGTGCATGGTCATCGAACCTTTTTCATTTGCGCACACAATCACGCCACTCAGAAACACGATTCCTTTTGGAAGCGTCTTTCGTCTGAAGATAGGATACGGGGGCCGCTTGTGCCCATCCGCAGTGCAACAAAGCATTGCGGTGACTCTTCTATTTCGGAGAAGTGGACCTGCTTCAGTCCACTGAAACCCTTCCTTGTTGCTTTGCTGGTGAAAATATTCTTCTGTTTGCCCCAGTCCCGCAGGCAAGTTTCGGGAACTCCAAACGCCTGTGATGGTGGCCCGATTTCTGTCCGTCTTCGCGTACATGATAATTTTCCTTTTAAATGCGGCATCATGGTGGACTCAGCGTGTCTTCGCAGTCGGCATTTCCATGCTGACTGAATAAACGCAGAAAACGGGAAGACAGGCGGTAGACTTGGTTACACCAGCGCCTGGTTACACGTACAACAAGGAGGTTGTTAGGAATGGCCGGACTGGGTGGCAACATGCCAGCTATTTCAGCCCGCTGCACGCGTTCCAATCCAACCGGACGGGGCGCACTTCAGAGAAATGCAGATAACCGGCAGCCACGTGGCGCGGGGTCAGCTCAGGGGAGTTCTCGAGGGGAGGTAATTGGCGGAACCTCCCCATGAGCTTTTCGAGACACCAGACAATGTGGTACCCAGCCGCGCTACCCGGGACGGAGCAGAGTTCTACGAAGCCCCTCTGATGTCGGCTCCGAACCTTTACACCAGTGTGTGTGTGCGGCACGTGTATGTTAGCCCTCATCCTCCTCCAAAAGGGCGGGTCATCTTGAATGACGTCGAACTATGACGTCGAGTGGAGAGCTTATAAGCAGCGATTGTCGGCTGCTAGTGCGTGCTCGTTGTGTGCTCTTTGTCGTGCTCGAGATGTACTAGTGAGCTGAGTGCTCGTTGTCATGCTAGAAATGTACTCGTGAGCTGTGTGCTCGTAAGCTGTTTGCTGTATGTTAGTCTTGCGGGCTCCATATGGGAGTCACGCTAGACTGTCGATATATGTCTTGTCTAAGATGTAAATAATGTAAATAAATCCTGCTCTCCAAAGTCCCGACGAAGAGTCAAGCTCCTTCCTACAGCTACGACTGCCAAATCTTACATCTGAATGGCAGCGGTGAGATCGGCCTACAGCTCGTAGATCGTCCGACAACTCTAAAAATGGTGGCAGCGGCGAGATCGTCCGACGAATCTAATAAGGTATGCACATGGAGGAAGCTACAGCAGCTAGGCTAGAAGGGCGTACGAGGCAGCCATTTTTTAAATGCTGAAGGCGATATGGTAACGCAGATTTAGGGTCGTACTCGATTCTAATACGCATGCAATTTTTGGACCCGTTTTATCGGAAAAAAGGTGCGTGTTAGATTCGAGTAAATATGGTATATGTCCACCGGTGAGCAAACATATATGGACCACTGGGTCACCGAAAAAACAGACTTTCTTCGTAATTAACACTCACAAACGGAAACTGACGAGTGCATTAGAAAATTCGTAATGGCAAGTTTGGACTGCAGTCTTTAATATCAAGTTGCATTCACAGACAGAGGAGAGAATCAGCTTTATAATGCAATCCCTTGTCCATATTATTGTGCTCACGGGTGTACTTCGTGTGTGTTAACTGTACTGAGAGGAAAAAGGAAACATTAATTAAACAATGATGGTGTGGATTATGCACAAACATTTGTTAGCATATTTGGCTCCATGGCAACGCAGAGTGCATTTGAACTGAAACAACGGTTACTTCAAAAAGTGCAATATCAACTGTTCACATACCTACTAATGACTCATTGTCAGTGCCGTCATTGAGCTAGCACACCAGTTTGCAAAAAAGACTAAACTGTCTATCAACGAGAATGATGGTTTACAAGACCAGAACATTTACCCCCAGAGTCTGCTCAGAAGCTTGCCAGGGAAGCCACGGTGGAGAGACCCAGATTAACTGAAACCATGTGGGGTTCATTGGCGTACACCTAACTGCATGAATACCTTTGCATTCTGCCTTATTTGTATGTGGCTGACATGGTTGGCAATTGAACCCATGACCTTCTGCTTAGCAGCGGAACACATCATAACCACTAATATCTAGGCAGAATAAAGGTTGCACAGTCATCTCATTACCTCCATCGATGACAGCCACATTGGCAGTGCTCTCCTCTGTCTCACAGTGGCTCCTGTGCACGGCACAAGACCAATCGTAATGCCAGTACTGCCCGTCAACAGACAGCACATGTAGAGTGAGTACGCTGCCTTCATCCCAGTGAAGGTCGGCAAGCCTTTCCTGTTCCCTTGTGCCGAACTGTAGTGTCTGCTTCAGGTACCAATGGTAGTTCTTCATACTGTACAACAGCACTGGACAGAAAACAATAGTGTGACAGATGTTATGTAGGACAGAAAGAGGCAGTCTATCCAGAAAAAGAACTTTTCTAGTAAAGGATCAGTAAGGTAATACAGGATCAGCAAAATAACCAATTTCAATGCTGCTGGTTGCAACTGTGGTCAGCAATAGGGTTAATAAAATAATGAGTCTGTCACCACTGTACGGTAAGCCTGACAGCATTTCAGAAGAATTATGGGTAGCACTTTAAGTAATTGTAACCCCTGTTATCTACGTAAAATAATTTTACTGTGACATAGTTACTAGCGCTAGCAAGACTAACAGGAAAAAAAGGATGGGACAGGACAGTGCTCTGTCCTGTCCCACCTTTTTTTTTTCCCCCGTTAGTCTTGCTAGCGCTAGTAACCATGTCACAGCAAATGCATCAACACCAACTAGCCCAACTTTCTGCGTTAATAATTTTACATTGATACTTTTGCAGCACATAAGTTGATGTAAAGCCTTACGTACGGCTTGCTAAATACTGGCTACTGCTGACTAGTGACTATTCCAACATTACATAAAAATTTGCATTCAGGAAGTTCAATTCCAAATGCTTATCGAATGCTATATTACAACAAAATATGCGCACAGAAGTAAACGGGTTTAGGTAACATCAAATCCATAAGATTTTACATTTGCTACATTTGCATGTTTAGAGAATAATTAGAGAAAGTTATATATATAAGCAAATCGACAAAAACTGTTCCCGCATTCTTTTTTTCGTGGAACACTACAAAGTGCAATTACCCAGTTCTTTGGGAGCCAATGATGATTCATCAGATGAAAACATTGACCCAACCACAGCCAGAATGGTAGAGTCTGGACTCCAGATTACTTCCTTCACCTTAAAAAGAATGAAGTGCAGGCTGCAGTCAATAAACCAGAAAGAAAAAAAAAAAACAAGAAAAATACTATACCTTAAATTCATTAGAGGCAAAGGGCAGCTGGAAGCCTCCATGATTTAAACCATTCTTTTCAAAGAAGACAATCATGTGCTTGTTCGGTAGTCGCTGGCTTGAGGCTATCACACTGCCTGATGGCCTAAGGAAAGAATGAAACAGTTACAGAAACCAGTGGAACGTGTAACAGCTGTTACTTTGAGAATTAACAAGATCTACATGGTCATCTAGAACAACTTACTACCAATAGAGGGAAACCATCGGATATATTGTGGCCAAGCCAATGCAAGGATCTATGAGATAAATGCCTCATTTACCTAAAATTCAAACAAGACAGACGTACACAGAAAAATGGAGGCTGAGTGGTAACAGCGATCGAACAAGGAATGGCTCAGACTGAAGCCAACGCTTCAACAAGTCTTCATCAAAACCCTGATGAAGACAAGTTCTCTTGTCAAAACGTTGGCTTCAACTTGAGACATACCTTATTTAATCACTGTTCCTTTTAACAGAAATATCTTTTTATGGTAAGTAATACACACAAGCCAAAGTTGTTAACATACACAAATTTGTTTAATGGGGTCAGTTCAACAGTTTCTTAATGTAGAGCTTACTATATCTTTAAAAAATTCCAATAGTATTTGTCTTCTGTATAGAAAATATTGAGAATATTTATCAAATCTATGTCTCGTTGCCCCTCTACATGTTTACTTTAGGACATAACAAAAGTGAATGCACGTGCTGTACCCACACCACCACTGATTTCCCTTATTTGTTCCTCTAGCATTGAGAAAACAGAAGCAAAGAAAATTTAAGGAAAGAAACACTGAATATCAATTGCGAGCCAAGAATTAGGAGAAAATGTATCCATCACAACGCTTCAGACACTTACTTCCAACCAAGGGCTTGTTCTAGGCCAATCAAATCCTCGCCTGTGTACTGCAAAATGCCATCTCGGCTCCATAGCCTCAGCTTACGATTTCCTGCAAGGAACGAGAAGAAGGGTAGCTGAAGGACCTGATTTTTGTTAGTCACAACTGCAGAAAGGCAACAGATAATGAAGCCAAGAAAATTATAGAGGAAATTATTTGTTGTTTTAATTGAATTGCAGAAATGATAAGCTAAAGGGAAATGAAGGTGGACAAAAAACAAAGGAAAAAGGAACACTTGCCACCACTGGATGCCAAACCAGCAGCCTCCACAATGTTATTTAGATGTTATTTGCAAAGTTATTACCACATGCCTGGTACTAATTTTCGCATCTTGGAGCAAACATACAATATTCTTGTGGAAAGCGACCACAAAACCAGGTAAAAAAAAAGAAGAAAAGAAGAGAAGGCACACTTTTTGGTATGTTTTACACAGGACTTAGAACAAAGTTAAAGCAGGTGAGTCATACAACAGTACAAAAAATTGTGTTAGTAGTTATATATGCACGGTCATTTGTTTCGGGGTTTTATAGATATATATATTTTTTAATTCAGGGGGTAAAAATCAGGTGTTATCTTTAAAGAGGAAAGCCGAGAAGAATCGAGGTTCTTGTTGTCTGGCAAGAAAATCGAGGAGGAATTGGGGGTTTTGTTGTTTGGCAGCCCGAAATTTGGAATTTTTTTGTAATGTTTACAATGTATTAACAAAAGCCATGGTCTCCTTTTGGAAACAAACATTCTATTTAAACAAGCGAAGCCACTCAAATGAACATGTAATGGCAAATAGAGCTGCTCGCAAACCATGCGACAAACTCAACTCTACAAATCCCCCTTGTCAGGCAGTATTATTAGATGAAAAAGAAACCACATTAGCAAAAACAACAAATAAAGATGGGTTTGGTGATCCCTTCTATACTTTGTTCTTTGCACTTTTTTAACAAAGAAAGAAAAGTTCAGATTAATTTTAGCATAAGATAAAGAGGATGAAGGCAAAATCCTGCTTGCTCATTAAATTACTTGACATTCTCAATATAATGTGTTGTTACTTACTATTACTTGTTCTCGCCCACCAAAGGTCATGGGTAAAAGTGCCTTAATTAAATATATGTTAATTAACTGTGCCTTAATTAACACCAAGAGTAGTGCATTCGACTCTCAACCTTCATGATGTCAATTGGAATCCAACTTGGAGATATGGCCGGTTTGCCCATATCTCCAAGTGAGGTCGACCCCCCACCAAAGGTTGTAGTTACGAGTGCCTTAATTAACTCTATATTAATTAACTGTGCCTTTGACTTAAATAAATCCACAGGTAGTGAGTTCGACTGCCACCAAAGGTCGCAAGTTCGACTCCCTGTGAATTTTGGTGCCATAATGCGGTACATCGGATTTTTCGTCCCATGAGCCGTCTAAGGTTTTCGCCTTAAAAACTACAAAAGATAGTGCTTGCAGAGATGCTTCGTAGGTGTGATGCTTTTCGTTATTTTGCAAGCCCTTGTTGACGTACATTATCATATGCATTGGGAACATTTCTGCATCCATCGTAGGGGGAGCAGAAACGTATTGGGCTTTTCATCCTTACCTCTTTCTGTCCTGTTTTACAGGTTCCCAATATATGCTTGTGTAGCAAAATTAATGAATTGATTTTTTAAAATCTTTTTGTGCGCAAACAAATAGGGACAAAGAAGAGGAGCAACACAAGGACGAGCGCTTGAATTGACTCTTCTTTGAACATAATGTTGTTGGATAGACATCTTCTCAATGTCACAGCTACCATTTACAATGCAGAACAACGTCAGCGCCGCGTTAATTTGTTTCCTAGCACATTATCACCATTTACATGCATGTGACAGCAGGAAGTGCGATGTAATGAGCCACTGCCGTGTTCACAACTAATAAAAAAGTAACAAACTTTCATTTAATCAACTTCGGTAGGTGCTGAATATATTTTATTTTTATATATGCTGGTTACTGCTTGAGTGTTAAGTGAGAACAAGGCAGATACCATATCTGTATTTTAATATTTTGATATGTCTTATCCAGTTGCTTACAGAAGGTTGGCAGTGTTCATTATTTTTGTAACACCTGCATTTATATTATTATTTAAAAAAGGTCAACCAACAGGGAGAAATTGAGAAGAAATCGAGTTTAACCTGGTTTTCGTAAATATAGTTCTGGGTGCAAAAATTGGGCATTATCGTATGTTACCCAAAAAGCAAAGGACCCTATTTATATGTTGTGAAGGAAGGAAATAAATAAATAAAGAAAGAAAGAAAGAAAGAAAGAAAGAAAGAAAGAAGAACAATAACATAACGGGACTAAAATTTTATGTCAACTGAGGAATATTAGAAGGCTCCATGTGACAGCAATACCTACCGCCAGTAGGGTCAATGCAAGAAGTGGCAAAGTACTGGCCATCACCACGCCATGAAACACGAGGACACTTGTCATCCCACCAGAAGGCTGGCTCGGGGGGCTGGAGGTTGCAAAACATAAAGAACACAGCTTATCGTTATTTTATTACGCAACTCATCATCAGCTGCTACAAGAAGCCACAGACGTAAGACGAGAAAGAATCTAGCAATCAATATGTGAGCAAGTAAGGTTGAAGGTTATGACATAATTCCTCACAGCTAACCATGCATTTCAGGCTCAGAAAGATTATGTTCAATGTAGTATGTTTGTGGGGCGCTACCTTAGCTTCAACCTTGGCCGCCTGTTTCCCTTCAGACCCGTGAAATTGGGTTTCTTTGGAGCCCCACCCAGCAGTGATGGGAACACCTGTAAAATATCAATAAAGGTGTGAAGAAAGAAGTACATAGCAAGATTTTAAAACAAAGAAATTGTTTGATCTTGGTGGAAGTGGCACGAAAAGTATGTATACAGTGGGACCTCATTGATATGTTGCTGTTTGTCACATATTTCTGGCTCTTACATTCCAATAAACTGGTCTTATTTATTTAGTTCACATAGAGTCAGGTTTATTAGCTTCCGGTTGTTGCATTTCCCTTTCCAGTTGTTAGATTAAAGAACTGTGACAGTGCACCTCTGATGTGGCGTCACACGTCGGCAGCGTAGTGTGCCACCTTTTAACACAGTAAGCATGCCAAGGATGTACAAGGCATCAACTATGCCTACTACTCTGCAAAAGAGGCACAGAATCTTGAAGATGCTATGGCACAAATAGAAGCCCATGTCAACAATAATATGTGAGTGCATGTCCTGCAATGATGGCATTGCAACATCAGAATCGCCAATTGTCAAAATGTCATCACTGATCTCAACAGGGCTCATGACATTGAAAGTGAAGACGAGGTGCCTGAAGGCAAAAGTGGTTGCCCCACATCCTCATTTGCAGATGCTGTCATAGCCTTCAACATGTCGCGCTGTTACTTCGATATTCATAGCTGTGCAGAGATGGAAAAGGACGGCGAGTAATCGAAAAGAAGCTGTTATTATAGAACATTTGGCAAAATGGCTAGCTGAAATTCACAGGCTTCATTTAATGTGATTCCCAGATATGATTGCTCACAAGAACGTGTTTAATGTTCAATCCAACTGCCAGGAAGTGGTAGTGAGGTTTATTTAGCATATTTTTGGTAGCTTGTTGGATTAGTAAAATTAAGTTTTATGTGGAGTAGCTTTATGTCTCATCTGTAGTGCTGCCACATCAAATGCTAAATTTTTGTGGATAACATGTTCTTTTTTTCAAGGTCCTCCAAGAAACATATCAATGTGGTTCTAATGCATGTCACACACAGAAGTCAGACACTTGACATCACAGATAAAATGTGACAACATGATACATGGTGCTTCTAGATGGCACTCCTCACTTCTTCAGCTAGAGTGGCAACCCTATAGGAAATGAAGAATGAGCAACAGTGTAGTGAAACAAATGCAAGCCATTTAGGTTACAGGTGTGTTCTCTAATTTTAAACAGTCGCACATTGAGTGTGTTTCCGAAATGTTAACAAGAATATCAGTGCAGCAGAATCCACTTGCGTTGTCCCAAGAAAAGTGTAACAGCATGAGCATATATGGTGGGGGCAAACACACAAAAAAAGCACAACAGAGAGCAGGAAAAAGGGGGATGCTAAGCAGAAGGCGTGCAACCTAGCAAGGTCTAGTGTTTGAAAAGCAGATCTTGCTTTTATGCTCACATTCAAGTGCTCAGTATTTTGCGTGTGTGAGGGAGACTAACCCCTCAAATGCATTGTGTACGTTTGTCCAAGCAAGTTATTTTTGCCAGTTCTACCTAGTGGTGGAAAGAAAGAACTTCTGATATTCAGTTGCCGGTAAACTAAGCCCCCTGCTTACCCAATGCAGCTTCATTTCAATTCAGCAGACTGACTACATAAAACCACTTTTGTGAAGGCAAAACCATGTTTCGTGGAATGCTCAATGTGCTACATTATATTATTAGCAATGGTGAAAGAATGATCTTTCCTTTCTTGTAGTGCTTGCAGCCAACGTCTACTTGTTCATGCACTTTGAACCAGTCTTGCAGTTACTTTTATAAAGAAAAAAGAAATACAACATGAATGACTGCAAATTAAATCTATATTCATTTACTCTTAAATTATGAGGACTTGTTAAATAAGCATGAAGCATCGTCCAACCGCCTTGACTTCCTTACAATTATGTAACATTTACAGATTTATCAGCATCCCATCATAATTTAGTGCCCGAAAGGGATAAAACAAAATTTAGTTACTATGTCCTGACAATGAATCAAAGTGTGCTCAAACACATGCAATTATCAATCAAATACATACAATGCAGAAAAGAACAATAAACATGTTCTTCAAGGCCAACTCATATTGTTGTGAGCAAACACCTTGAACTGCTCCTCTAGAAATTAAAGGACAAAAAAGTTACTCTTCTTTTAAAAGGTGTCTCTAGGTTAACCCTACAAGGATGAGTTGCATACTAGCAACATACCAGAATTTAGTTTTTTTCTTGCAGAGTTTCGGTACTGAGTATGGAGTTTCCGGCTAAATGTCTTTGGCTGATAGTTAATGATAATAGCACAGAGCAGGAACACAGGGCAAAAAAGAAGCTCGGCATGCAACTGGCTTTCTATTGAAAGCACAGTCAGAGAGACAGACAGATGCAAGATCTCAGGCTGCAGCGCCATAAAAATCATAATGCATAAGCAACTGTAATGTAGACCTATGGTTAACCTATGACAATAGCTGTCTGTACAAGTTTCAAACAATGCCATGGATGGCGTAGGGCAAAGCACACTTCCTGTTTTCTGGCTAGTGATGCCCCCTCTATTGCCAAAAAGTTTCTGCAAAATATTTTTTTTCTTTTCATAGATCATGCTCATTCTCAGTGTATCTTACCCATTTAGTAGGAAAACAACATTTTCTTTTAAGTATTTATATATCTTGTCTTAAAAGGTTAACTATGAATGAATATTTCCAAGACAAGCAGTACAGTTGGTTCTATGGGCTCACAGTAAGATATCTTAGTTGCTGAAGTTTTCAGGTAACAAATCAGCAGTAAAGAAAAATAAATGAAGAAAGCAGAATTGCCAAATATATAAGCAAAAGCTAAATACTTACATTGACCAAATTCTGCAGGATGAAGCTCTTTTTCTGAGATAAGGTCGAAGTCTTTTGTCATCAGCAACAGCTTCTGTTCACCTAAGGTGCAATGGACAAGGACGTTGTAATGTGAATCATAGCAGATACACTCAAACTGATCCTGCATGAATATGATGTGTAAAATTTAAGCTGCAGGACCATATATTACCATTAAGCACTAAGTCAACACAAATGTGCAGTATTTATGTCAACTGCTAGCCACGCAGTGATCAGTAGTAAATCTTCACACAATATGATGCAACCTTTTTCCCCTGTGTTTATCTGCAATATTATGGTATTTTTCAAACTTCCACATCCTGTGATGACCAGCTTCGACGCATTCCAATTATGCATTTTATATTTAAATATAATGTCCCCAACACAAGCTGATTTTTGTTTTTTATGGTGAGATCTCTTAAACTAAAGGAACGTGCTGCAGCTACAAAGTTATTTAATGCATCAGAGGTATAATCACAGCCAAGCCCATGATTTGCTATGCGTGAATAAACAGCAAAGCCAGTAGATGTTACAATTTGTTACAATGTTGAAAAGCCTCTTCTGATTCCTCTATTGATATTCTAAATCTGAACTTGCAAACAAGCACATGAGTATGTGAAAACCAGGAGAGTGAGTTCTACCAAAGTGAGTTGACGATAACATAAATAGGAAGTAACAGTTGCTTTTCATAAGGTTGCAAACACTAGCTGATAGTATGAAGAGACGAACATCATAAACCGGTCATTTGGAAATGACAGCCAGTAATACTTCGCATTATCCTGCTGCGACTGGCATTGTAGCTAGACCTCGTCAGCTTTTGTTATCAGTGATAAACAGCAACTGAACAAAGTAATCCTTAGCCAGAAGCCAATGTTTCGTCAAAGGGTCTAGTCTTAGGATGGGGTCATTTTGTCTAAATGTTGGCTCCAGACTGAAGCTTCCCTAGTTTGGCAACTGATCACTTCATGTACAAGTTGTTGTAATTTATTTTATGCCTAAATAAAACCACTTCTGACTCTGACTCCACCGTACTGTGAACCTTATCCACTATATGTAGTCATACTTGAAGCATTCCACATTACATGCAAACCATGTAGAACAGATCAGGCGATTGATAGAGGCAAGAGAAAAAGAAAGTGCACGTACCCGAAACAATAACGACGAGTTCATAATCTGGACTCCATTGCATGGCCAAAATGCCACCCGTAACACTGCCAACCGATTGAGCCTATAAACAGACAGATTGGAGGGCAATGAAGGTCACATACTTCAGAAGTGACAATAAGTCGCACTGCTTGTTATTCGACTTCGAACAACTCCAGTTTTTAGGATAAGTGTAAAGGAAAACAGAATACACACGTAAAACAGTAATGCGGATAAAATGCACGTAATTTCGGATAAATCGCGCGATCACTACCACACATTCGCAACCACATTTGCTTTCGGTTCCATAGCTTGCAGTGACAACCAGTGAAACCTTCTCAGTCCGTTTTTACATTGGTAGCTTGACGAAAGAGCCGCAGCTAATGAAGCCAAAGAGGCGCTATTACTCACATTGCCACTTTTGACGTCGTACATCAGTATGTCACCAGATTTTTTTCCGACGCAAAGTGACTGGAACTCCGACAAGAAAACGAAGCTTGAAATGACGCCGCCGTCATTGCCAAGCTCGCCAACCAGGGTCCTGGTCTCCTAAAGCATAATTCAGGTGATCACTTCTGAGTTGCTCAACAGATTGGTTGTACCATCAAGCATGCAGAGACAAACGCCGACTTAAGTAGTACCTCTAAATCGCTCCCAAGAGAAACGATGCAGTTTCCACTGACGATGTAAACGATTCCGGAATCAGCGTCGGAGCAAATGCGGCAGTTGGTGTCTACCAATGAAAGTTTTTTAGTTAATGTCCGTCGAAGCTGTAGATTTCGCATGGCTGATATTCTTAGCTCACGCTACAGAAAGCGTGCGCTTGTCAATACAATATTCAAGCCTCTCAAAGCCGTAGCAGAAAACCGCACAAACAGATCAAGCAGAAATACAGAACCGCACGCACGCGCTACTCAGTGTTGCTGTCTTAGGTCAGATGTTTCGCTAAAGTTGTCGAGTATTTACGCTCCAACAAGTCTACAATTATATGCGTACGCCAATTATACAAGTCAACAAATATAACAAAAAACAATAAAGGTAATTTCAGACAATGTAAAGACACAAATGACCTGTATAGGCATAACATATTTAGATGACCGTTTGTTTTTCTTATGCAGCTTTTGCAGTTTCTGTTCTGCTCTCTCCCTCTCTCTCTCCCTTTCAGTATGCTTTGCTAGCTTCACTGTTTCCTTTTTTCGTTCTTCCTCGTCTCATTCTTCTTTATTATTATTATTATTTTTATTATTGCTGTTGCTGTTGTTGTTGGTGTGTGTGTGTGTGTGTGTGTGTGTGTGTGTGTGTGTGTGTGTGTGTGTGCGTGTGCGGTGCGCGTGCGCGCGCGCGCGCGCGCGTGTGTGTGTGTGTGTGTGTGTGTGTGTGTGTGTGTGTGTGTGTGTGTGTGTGTGTGTGTGTGTGTGTGTGTGTGTGTGTGTGTGTGTGTGTGAATAGTGTGCCACATATCGTACGAGTGGTCATAACGCCTCCCTCACCAGGGCCATTTTTATTCGCGTGACAACGGTTCTTGCGATAACTGCATGGTGTTACGATCGGCCTGTAGGGGTACTGAACTGCAAACCTTTCACGGCCCGCTGCAGTTGTTTCGATCGATCTGCGATGTTGGCGATCTTCGGAGAAGCGACCTTCGAACCTTTCCCGGCACGCTGCGACAACTCGCTTTGTAAAGCTGACAATGCGCCTCCTGCGGACAGCCAGCAAGTCTAGCCACGTCCGGCGGACCGAGTATTGTTAGTTGATTCGCTGTCACCTTTACGGTCTACTTGGAGCAAAAAAACTCCTGGAAAAGGTTTTTTTCCAATGCTTTCTCACGGGCCCCAGAAGTCGTCACAGTCAATGAACAGACGCGGCGGCTAGCTGCGGGGTCAGCTCTGGGATCAAGAGGCGCCTGCTTGGGTCAAGCGTATCAACTCCTGTCTACGGCGACCCGCTCTCCTCGTTGTGTTCAGTGAAACCAAAGGGCGGAAGTGAGTGCGTGAACCATCCCCCTCACAGGCAGGTCGTCTACGATGACTTTGGACGCTCCCATTGGACGAAGGATGAACGGCAGTTTTCCCTCACCTAGGGATCTAGGGAGGACAGAGGGTTTTTAAGCAGCCGTTGTCGGCTGTTCGATGTGCTTTCTTTTTCAGTCATGCTAGACTGATGAAATGTAACATTCTCCACCCTTCATGTAGATATTATACATCATTCCCGTATTCCTCGTTCTCGATGAGAACAAGTCCCTCCCTTCAACAACGTCCTTAGCGTGGATGAGTCGGACGACGGCATAGGCCAGCTACCACTTAATTCATACCCGACCCCAACTCTTACAACTGGCTGGCAGCGGTGAGATGGACTTTGCGACGTGGTGCTGTGTCTGCGGTGAGTGCTTGGTTCTTTCTTTGACTGTGTAGGCTTCATTTTGTGGTTGTTCAGTTTAAAACAACAGGGAAGCTGGATTGTTGATATTTAGCTAGGTTGTATTTACCTAGGTATGTTTAGCGAACAGGACCAAGGCAGTAAAGCAGCAATCATGGAGTTTAGGACACTTCTGAGAGACGAATTGTTGATTGTCGGTGAGGAACTGAGCCTAGAGGTACACAAAGAAATGCTAAAATGGGAATTATTGAAGCTGATTTCCGAACAGGCCAGTGAGGACATTGAAATTGGGTTAGAACTTTTTAGGAAAAGAGAGAAACGGTACAGAGACAGAGAAGAACGGGACAGAGAGGAACGCGAGAAAGATCGCGAGTAAAGAAAAATGCAACTTGACCTTGAAAGAAAACGTTTGGAGTTGTCTCAAAGAAGTGAAGGGGCTCTGGAACGATCAAGTGAGGCAGAATCATACCGCATGGGCAGGCTGTTAAAGCCATTTGAGGTCAGGAACGACATAGGCTTGTTCCTATGAGATTTTGAAAGGACTTGCGAGAAGATTAACTTCGGTCCGAGTACATGGCCACAGTGGTTGCTGTCTATGTTGCCGTGTGAGGATGCGGAAGTAATCGCCAGACTCAGTGCACAAGATCCATATGATTATGCGAAGGTTAAGGCTAGTCTTTTGAAGAAGTACCGCCTTTCAGCCGAAGCTTTTCGGCAAAGGTTTAGAAGCACGGGCAAGAAGGATCGCGAGAGGTATCCGGAGTTTGCATATGGCTTAAAGGCAAACCTAGTCGAGTGGTTGAAAAGCGCGGAAGCGTACGAGAACAGAGACATGATTATTGAATGCATGTGTCTAGAGCAGTTTTACAAAAGCATCCTACAATCTGTGAAGCTGTGGGTGCAAGACAGAGGAAACGTGAAGACTGTGGAAAGGGCGGCTGAATTAGCCGAAGAGTACGCAACGCGTAGAAAGCGGAACGCCGAGGACGAAAATTGGGACGGTCGAAATGGACCGCGAAAACCATTTCCGTTCAAAAAGGGTTCGCATACTATACGACCAGGGCCTGTAGACGTGGAAGAAAAGACCTCAGAAAAGAGCGAGAAGAAGTCAAACGGGGAAACTATACAAAAAGAGCAGAAAAGAAAATTCGAATCTTTCAGATCAATCCGCCGCTATAAGTGCCACAAACTCGGACATATCGCGGTAAACTGAGGTAAGCCTAGCGTAGTTTTCTCCTACGTAAATGAAAAAGACGAGAATATGGAACTCTTAAGCCCATATCTTCACGACCTGCAAGTTAATGGCAAACCATGCCGGGTGCTGCGAGACAGTGCCGCCACGATGGACAGGGTCCATCCGTCTTACGTGACGGTACATGACTTCACTGGAGAAGTAGCATGGATCAAACAGGTTGTAGAAGAACACAGCGTGTGTCTGCCCATGGCCAAAGTCAAAATAAGTAGACTAGTGGCCGAGGTTGCAGTTTTCAGATTTTTGTCGCTGCAGTACCCTTACACTTTTTCGAATCGGTCGGATCAGTTACTGCGTGACGAAGGGCTTAAACTGGGAGCGGGCGTAGTACAGGCGTTGACGCGAGGCGAAGCTCGTAAAATCGCGTCGCTTTCCGCTGAAAATGCAAAAGCTGCTTCAGCGGAAGTAGCAAAAGAGGTAACATCAGTAACTGAATCCGAGCTAGGCTCGAGGGACGGAAAGAACGGTTGAGGAAACCCTGCCAGCTGACGAGCTCAATGAGAGCGTATCACTAGGTTGTCAAAATTCACGCCTGCAGCAAGAGCCAGCTGACAAACTCGCAAGCGAGACAGGGTCGTTAGTATCACCGGCCTCAAAGAACTTTGATCGGCTCTTACGTGTGGACAGAGAGTCACTGGCAGCCGGGCAAAAGAATGATGACAGCTTGGCTAAATTGCACCACACAGCTAAAGAAAGCATTGCTAGGCGCAACGTGACGATACGAGAGGGAGGAGGATTGTTGTATCGGCACTACAGAGACCGAAAGGGCAGGATTCTAGATCAGTTAGTCGTAGCTACTAAGCACAGGGAGGTCCTCTTGAGTCTCTGTCATGGAAATGGGTGGTCTGGCCACCTAGGCATAAACAAATCGAAGGAAATATTGCTTATGGAATACTACTGCTGGTCTGGCTGTTTCAAAGACGTAGAAAACTGTAAGATCCTGCGACGCCTACCAGCGCTCGGGTAAACCAGGAGAAACCTGGAAAGCTCCACTAAAGGCAGTGCCCTTAATTTCAGAACCTTTCAGACGACTTGTGATAGACACGGTAGGGCCTCTACCAAAGACAAAGTCGGGTTACAGGTAGTTGTTTACCATGCTGTGTCCGGCTACAAAGTTTCCGGAAGCAATCCCTCTGAGAGAGCTCAGCTCCACCGAAGTAGTAGATGCGCTTTTGTCTGTATCCACCGAGTTGGGTTTCCAGCCGAAATTCAGGCGGATCAAGGGTCAGTATTCACCTGCTCACTGACTTCCACATTCTTACAAAAGTGCGGGGCAAAGTTGATACACAGTTCCGTCTATCACCCTCAGTCAAATAGTGTAGAGAGGTGGCATTCAGTGCTTAAAGGGACACTAAAGAGAAAAATGATTTCTTCTGCATCAGTAAATTACCTTTCTACGACGCCAAAAATCCCACTCTTACCACGAAGCCAGAAAAAGCGCAAGAACGAAAGACGGGTGGCGACGCCTCCTTGAAGCTCCCACACCTGGTTGTTGTGACGTCATGGATTTTGATGGCATCTTCTAAGGCCTACTTAAGTATATAGCGGTACAGATCGATTTCATTGTGTTCTAAAGGAACCAAATATTAAACATGGTAAGTTTCGGGAAGCTATACCCAGCCAACGCGGCCCAAATGCGAAAACATATTTTGGAATCCCTGACGTCACAGTGACGTACCGGCGTCGGGGTTTCGGCGCGAACTTGAAATACCGATACTTTGATCTTCATTTTCTCATCTAGTAATCAAACTATTATTTTGAACTGACTACCTGCAGAGTTCTCAAACAATGCTTTATTAGTCTAAACTGATTTATTGTTTAGCTTTAGTGTCCCTTTTAGCGAGTTTTGCGGGTGCTATGTTACGAGCACAAGGAGGACTAGGAGAATTGTCTTCCGGCCACTTTGTTTGCTTTGCGAACCGTTCCTCATGAGGCTACAGGGTTCTCGCCAGCAGAACTAGCGTACGGGAGGACACTCCGTTCTCCACTGAGAATGTTAAGAGAGATGTGGGAGGAAAGAGGAGAGAGTCCAACAGTGGTAGAATACGTGCTAAATCTGCTGGAACGGGTAAGTGCAAGCCAAGAAGTAGTCGAAAAGAACATGGGAGTAGCTCAAAAGAACGCCAAGTTCTATTACGACAAGAATACGAGATTTCGTACGTTTAACGCCGGAGACCAGGTAATGATCCTCAAACCTTCAAGAAAGAACAAGCTTTAAGTTCACTGGGACGGGCCCGTTAAAGTGTTGTACAAACTTTCGGATACTAACTATGCCCTGAAAATTCCCGGTCGCAGAACGGAGGTGAGGATATACCTCTGCAATTTGATGAAGCCGTACGTAGAGCGGAGCGGAGTCGTTAACTGTACCATCAAAGAGTAGGGTGGCACTAGTACCAAGTTTAATAAGTATAAGGCGACCTCCAACTCTGAAATCAGCCTGGAAGAAGTGGTAAAACTTTCGGTAAGCTCGCAAATTCTTGGACCCGAGCAGCTAGATGAGCTAAGAGGGCTGTTAGGGGAATATCTCGACAGATTCAGTGATCGGTCAGGTAGAATCGAACTAATAACGCATGAAATCGTGCTGACAGCAACCGAACCCGTAAGATCAAAGCCTTACAGGGAATCTCCACGACAGAGAGAAATTATGGAGGCAGAGATACAGCGCATGCTAGAGTTGGGGTTATTGAGCCCGCTGAGAGTGACTACACGTCACCACTAATACTGGTAGAAACCCCTAACAAGGACTCTCGTCCGTGTGTTGATTACAGGAAGTTAAATGCCATCACTAGGGATCAGCTGTACCCGATAGCCAACATTGAGGAACGAATTGAAAGAGTTAATGCAGCTAAGTAGTAGTAGTAGCAGTAGTAGTAGTAGTAGTAGTAGTAGTAGTATAAGGCTTTTACTCAGCCCAAAATTACAGGCCGAGCATATCGACCGCCTGGGTGGCCAGTCGACGCTGTACTTCACCTTCAGCGCCAAGCCAGTCGAGCCAGGTGGTGATTCAGGCCGTCAATCCCTGAATGCCCAGGGACCCAGCGGAGGAAAACGGTAGAAGGTTGCAGAGCGGAGACTGCTCGTTCGACCTCCTGTTGGAGTGAATGGGTTAGGGTGCGGTTCTGTATGTGCTGAATGGCGGCTTGGGAGTCGGTGTATATCGTGTACTCTGGGAGCGAGGGAAGGGAGGGAAATTAATGTAGGGCATGTGCAATGGCAATGACCTCGAGAGAGAGTACATCCGGAGGGTGTAGGTACGGCCCACTTGTGAGTTTCAGGTACTGGGAGGTGGGGATGGTAGATAGCGTAGCCGCAGGAACCTCGAGGAGCTATGAAAGAAGCATCCGTGTAGGCTACTCCCTGGGTAGTAAAGAGGGGGGAATGATGCTGCGCGGCCGCGTGACGACGGCCGGCATGCTGGACAGGGAACATATTGGACGGGAGGGGGAGGATGCGGAGATTGGGAGCCGAGGGTGGATTTTTGAGAGGTAAAGGTGGAAACGGCAATGGGAAAGATACCCGCCTGGGCCAGTAACCACTGACCTTGACGGGTAAGAGAAAGCCGGGCAAGCTGGGAGTCACGGTGGAGAGAGAGAAGAGAACGAAGAGGATGGAAGAGGCCTGTGGCAAAGAGCTTAGCAGCAGAGGTGGTAATAGGGAGGTTGAGAGCTGCCTTGTAGAGGCCCACGAGGGCGGTCTCGAGGGTGTTAAGCTGAGTGTGGGTGAAGGAAACGTAAGGTACAAAGTACAGGAACTTGTTGAGGGCGAGCGCATGGGTAACTCGGCACGCATGAGCCTCGTGGAGGCCCAAGCGCCGAGTGACCACGCGCCGCAGGAGGTGAGTTATCGAGCGACAGGTCCTGACAGCGTAGTGGAGGGCTTGCACATTCTTGGCTGCATGCAACGGGAAGCCAAGAACTTTGCATTGGGAGACAATGGGAATGGGAGAGCCGGAAAGATGGAGGGAGATTAGGGCGTTGTGGGAGCGCTGGTATGAGGAGTAGTTAAGGATGAGAAGCTCGGATTTTTCCGGAGCAGGAGACAGGCCAGCAGTGGAGAGAAAAAAGTTGATGAGATCGAGGCCACGTTGCAGGGTGTCCTGTACGTAACCGGGAGAACCAGACGAAGACCAGAGGGTGATGTCGTTGGCATAAAAGATGTGGTGGAGGTCAGGAATTTGGGCTAGTTGGCAGGCGAGAGGGGTCATAACAATGTTAAAAAGGGTAGGAGAGAGAACAGCACCTTGAGGTGCCACGGGTGATCGGGTGGGGGTCGGACAGATGTGGTGCCCACTCAAAAGCGAGCCACTCGGTTAGAGAGGAAGGAACAGAGATAAGAGTACATGCGGTTGCCGCAGTCCAAGGAGGAGAGTTGAGACAGGATGTGGTCGTGGCACACACCGTCGAAGGCCTTGCGGACATCAACAGTCAGAAGACTGTGGATCTGGCTGGGAGTGGGCGAGAGAAAGGTGTGCTGGAGGATCGGGAACATGTCCTGTGCACAGACGCGGCGTCGATAGCCGATAAGAGAATGGGGGAAGAACTCTCTCGCCTCAAGAAAATCAGAGACGCGAGTCAAAGCCATTCACGCTGGCAACTTTACTGAGAACTGTCATCTGTCGCGCATAGTGGAGTCTATTAGGCCACATCCTCCCTCTTTCTCTATCATCTCTCACTTCCCACTCCCTCTCCCCTGATGACGCTTCGCCGTGCTCCTTCACGGGTTGCAAAATCAAGCGTCTTTCCTTTCTTTAGATCACTATCACTATCAAGCCATTCCCTCAAGGGTCTTGCCGCCACAAGACGTCAAGGAGATAGGGCGAAGGTTAGAAAGGGAGGGAGGTTTGCCCGGCTTCGGAATCACAGAAATAAGGGAGGATGTCCAAGAGCTTGGCAAGCAGCCGTTGTCCCAGGCATTGTTGAAACTCTGGAGGAGGAATTCCTGGGCGTGGTCGGGGAGGTTTGGTGTATGTGATGGCGTCCTCACCGGGAGCCGAGCGCGTAGCATTAGCAGCCAGGGCAGCTTCGAGCTCCCGGAGAGTGAAGGGGCGGTCGAGGTCTGGGTTAGGATCGCCCGAGTAGGCTGGGTAGGAAGGTGTGAGAGGGGGTGTGAGATACAAAGAAGTGAGCTTGTCAAAGACATCGGAGGGAGTCCCCTGAGTGAGGGCTTTTGCTAGAGTGGGAGCAAGTGCTGGCTTCGTACCTAAGAAATATTTAAAAATGGACCACGTGGGCCGCGAGTACAATGCGGAGTCGAGGCCGTCACAAAGCACACTCCAACGAGAATGCTCGAGGGACGCGCCGTGGGCGACTATCTCGACGCACAGAGCAGCGATCCGGGAGGAAAGTTGGGTATTTTGGGGTTGGAAGCGCAAGGAGCGTTGGAGACGTTTCCGCCGACGCCATAAACAGAGAAAGTGAGGATCCGGGTCTGGGATAGGGCGACGTGAGCGAACGTGATGGCTACTGGTCGAAAGCGTTGCGGAGATGCGCGACGTCCAGTCGTCGTAAGATTCAAAGGAGGCGGAAAGGAGATTAGTGCGAAAAGCGTGCCAGTCAGTGTGAGTAGTTAAGTGCGATCGAGGGATGTGGGAAAGAGAGGCGCTAATATGAATGAAGAAATTGTCGCTGTGGAGTGTTTCAGCGGTGACCTGCCAGTGAAAGGAAAGGGAGCCCCGAGAGAAAGAGGGGTCGGGTGTCGCGGAGCGCTGTTAGAGTACCCGCTCGAGTAGGGGAGCCAGAAGTATTAAGAAGGGTGAGGTGGCGTTCCTGGGCAAGACAGTGGAGAAGGCGGCCGGGCTTGAGGGTCTGGGGATAGCCCCAGAGCGTGTGAGGGGGGTTAAAATCGCCCCCAAGGAGCAGATGGGTGGTGGAGGGAAGAGAATGAAGGAACTTGCCCAAAGCAGTGAATAAAGAGGATGTGACAGGGGGATTGTACAAAGACATATAGGGCGAGTGAGATGCTGAAAGAAGGTTGGTAATACACCACACCAACTAAACATTTATGGAGGCTGGAGGGGATATCAAGTGGCTCGACGAGGACGTCGCTGCATACATAAATGGACGCACGCGGCGTGCCCGTCGTGGCATGGTAGGCGCGGTAACCTGGGACTGTGCGGGCCGTCCGCTTCTCCTGGAGAAGAAGAAAATGGGGCAGGGAGGGGCGGGTGAGGAGATACTGGTGGAGGGGGGTTTTTATTGTGGCGAAGGTTTCGACAGTTCCACTGCACAATCTCGCGGTCCTTTCCACGCGCCATCTAGGATAGGTTAGAGGTAGAAGAGTTTCCGGGGATACGTTCCTTCTTTCTGGCCGGGGGGAGTGACTCCTGGAGGGAGCCCAGCATAGTAGCGAAGAATTCCGATTGCTTGGATTGGGTTTGGAGGGTAGTGAGGATCTGGACAATCGAAGTTTCGAGCTGAAGCAAGCGAGTGTGGTGGTTTCTACCAGGTCAGCCAATGGGGCGAACTAGGCGTTAGAGGACGGTGTGATGAACGTGGCAAGGTGCTCATTTAGCTTGTTAAGCTGGGATGTAAGAGAGGTGGTGGTCGTCCGGAGGGTTTGTTTCAATGCGTGGATTTGCTGTTGTAAATCTTGGGAGATGCGCTGTTGTTCGCGCTGGTGACGCTCCAGCATTGTGAGCCTCTGGAATGCACCTCTGGAATGCAACTCTGGGATGCAGCGTCTCACGAAGACCCTGCAGCCGACACCCACCAATGCCCCGCTGGCTTCCTATTCTACCGCCGCCGTTGCCACTCTGCCTACTCTACCAACGCTCAATGCTACTAGCGACGTGAACAATTCTAAGCCGAAAGCGCTGTATCAATCGGCTGCGTTCCTGCACTCCGCGCACGACACCGTGCATATTCCGGCCACATTCAACGCTGTGCGCAATGCTGAGAGCTCCGACTCGACAGCCGCGTCGCAGTCGGCGTTCGTCGCCTCAACGTCTCCTACGACCAAGCACCACGCTGTCAGCGACGCCAAGAGTCTCGCACCCCTAACCGTGTCGCAGCCAGCAGCGGTCACCGTCGCCGCCACGGATGCTGCCGCGTCTATTCCAACCACATTGGCGGCTGTTGCAAAGAGCTGCAATCAGACATCTGAATCGCAGCTGACCGCGCTTGTTGCAGCCGCTTCCACCAGATCCACCACTTCTGCCGTGCTGGACAGTGCAAACTCGATGCCCACCGATGACATTCCCAACGTTTCGAGGTGTGTTCCTGTCACCCCTACCTCCTTGACCACCGTGTATCCGGCTGACAACCCGTCGGCGGAGATGGATTTCACGACGTCCCCAGACAACGACTATAATACGCCATCATTGGGAAGTGGCTGAAGCACCGTCAGTACCAGCCGTAAACCTGCCTCCGCCGCCCGCCCTCGCACCGAGCGCATCTCAGTTGGGATCCAACTTCCGCCCGGTACCCTCACTCCCAAGCTGCCCCTTTACGACTTGCTCGCCGCCATCATCTCCGCCGCACATCTCTCCTCTAAAACCAGTGCAGAGATCACCCTTCAGGCCAAGTAAGCTCAGAGTCCTGTATTTCTGAAAACACACTCCCCTCTCACCGCCCAAATCCTCTCTCTCACGCATCTTCAGCTATACAGTAAGCCAATCACCGTCAAAACATATGCCCCCAATCCTCCCATTTCCTGCCTCGGCGTCATTCATAACGTCGGTGGTCACTTTACTCCTGCTCAGCTCATGCACGACCTTGAATCATTCACGACTGATGTTCTTGCTGCTCGTATGACGGGCAGCACTGAATCAGTGCTCATAACCTTCGCTGGCACCGTCATACCCTACTTCGTATATCTTAAACGCGTCGCTTTCCGATGCCGCCCTCATAAGCCTAAGCCCCCCACATGCACCCGTTGTCTTGCTCTGGGACACCGTGCTCACCAATGCCCTCAGCACAACGTTCCGGCCATGTGCCGCCGCTGTGCTGCTCCTCTACCCGCATATCCTACCACTCGTGTGTGTGCCCAACCATGGTGCATTCATTGCCAAGTAAACACACATCTCTCTCTAACCCCACCTGCCCCTTCATCCTTGTTAAACAAAGCGAGTGTGCCAAAGCCGCGTTTCTTTGTCGCACAGCTTTGCGCCGGGCCACGCAGCTCACCCCTTCCTCCGCCTCTTTCGCTAATCATGCATCTCCTTTATCTCAGGCTCCATCACCTCCAGGCTCTTACGCCGCTACAGTGAAAGGGCCCTCGGTGCCAGCGTTCCTTCCACTATTATACCCTCCCCATCCCTGATTGACGAGAACCGCTCCTTCGATCTTCTGCTAAATAAATTTAAACTATATATCTCGTGCGGGTATATACTGGCAAGGCCCCTTTCAGAAAATGCCAGCCGCTATGCAGCATTTTTCTCACCCGTAGGCACTTTTCGCCCTCAGAGTCGGGCTGAAGAACGCGCCGTTTAGCTTAATGGATATTGTCCTAAAAGACTTGCAGGAGGTCGCATTGCCATATCTTGATGATGTAGCAATTTTTTTCGGACAGCTGGAAACAGCACGTATCGCACCTCAAACAGGTGTTCTCACGGTTGAGGGAAGCAGGCTTAACGATGAAAGGCGGTCAAGTGTAGGTTTGGCTGCTCGCAGGTTACTTATCTGGGCCATGTTGCCGGTCAGGGCACGAGACGGCCGGCCGAGCTGAAAATAGCTACCATCGGAGATTTTTCACAGCCGCGCACGAAAACAGACATTCGTTCATTTTTGGGACTTATGGGGTACTATCAACGGTACATTCCGAATTACTCGCAAATAGCAAGTCCTTTAACGGACGCCCTCCGAAAGGGAGCGCCGAATAGCGTGCACTGGGATAAGGACAAAGAGAACGCTTTCCAAGGATTGAAAACGCTATTGGTTTCTCGTCCTGTGCTTCGCGCGCCGACTATATATACATAAAGGAATTCATAGTTCAGTGCGACGCAAGCGACAGGGATATGGGCGTGGTACTTATTTAGGTCGGCGACGATAATGAGGAACATCCTATCCTCTATGCCAGCCGTAAACTAACAGTAAGAGACGAAGCCTACAGCGCTACAGAGAAGGAATGTGCTTGATTAGTTTGGGCAGCCCAGAAGTTGTGTTACTTGTACGGAGCGAGGTTCATCTTCGAGACCGACCACTGTCCTTTAACGTGGCTCAATCAAATGTCACACAAAAATGGCCTCTTGCTCTGGTGGAGCCTCACTCTCCAAGAGTACAACTTCTCCGTTAGATACAAGAAGGAAAAGTCGCATAGCAATGCGGATGGTTTGAACAGGCTAATTTGAATTCTGCGTTTAGGGATCCCGTTTAAATATTGGGGTTGTTACTGATTATTTTGTTAAGCCAAGAAGATCCCCTCTCATTTAGCAGGACTCCATCCATGATTGCTGAAATTGTCAGCACGAAATTCCTTCAAAAAGCGGCGTAGCGAAATGCAGCATCTGTTTCTTCACTTATGTTTTCTTTGAAGCCTAGCGGGTCTAAAGTCAGATCCAGGATACGTCATCAAGGCGCAGAGCCGTGTTGTGGGGTTCGCTTTGCAGTTGCCTGTCCTTGTTAGATTTTTTGGGGCGGTGTCATCATTTCACAGCTGGTCACTGCAAGCCAAGGTATCCCCCCCCCCTCTTGCCACCAGCCATTCTCTTCCTGCCCATCGGTTATCAGCACTGGCCAGTCCAGATTTTCCGGGCCATAGAGGAGCTGTTACGATCGGCCTGCACGGGTACTGAACTGCAAACCTTTCACGGCCCGCTGCAGTTGTTTCGATCGACCTGCGGTGTTGGCGATCTTCGGAGAAGCGACCTTCGAACCTTTCCCGGCCCGCTGCGACGACTCGCTTTGTAAAGCAGACAATGCGCCTCCTGCGGACAGCCAGCGGCGCCAGCGAGTCTAGCCATGACCGGCGGACCGAGTATTGTTCGTTGATTCGCTGTCACCTTCACGGTCAACTTGGAGCAAGAGAACTCCTGGAAAAGGGTGTTTTGCGGTGCTTCCTCACGGGCTCCAGAAGTCGTCACAGTCAATGAACAGACGCGGCGGCTAGCTGCGGGGTCAGCTCTGGGATCAAGAGGCGCCTGCTTGGGTCAAGCGTATCAACTCCTGTCTACGGCGACCCGCTCTCCTCGTTGTGTTCAGTGAAACCAAAGGGCGGAAGTGAGTGCGTGAACCATCCCCCTCATAGGCAGGTCGTCTACGATGAGTTTGGATGCTCCCTTTGAACAAAGGTTGAACGGCAGTTTTCCCTCACCTAGGGATCTAGGGAGGACAGAGGGTTTTTAAGCAGCCGTTGTCGGCTGTTCGAGGTGCTTTCTTTTTCAGTCATGCTAAGCTGATGAAATGTAACGTTCTCCACCCTTCATGTGGATATTGTACATAATTCCCGTATTCCTCGTTCTCGATGAGAACAAGTCCCTCCTTTCAACAACGTCCTCAGCGCGGATGAGTCCGACAACGGCATGGGCCAGCTACCACTTAATTCATGCCCGACCCCCACTCTTACAGTGGTTCAGGCAGTTCGGCAGTTCTTCAAGGGCGGTTATGAACGGGCCTGGGAGGCGTCCAGCACTTAATGCGTCGAAGAAAGACTTTCGTCAGCCAAAGCCTTACAGTTCGGCTAATCAATAAACGCCATCAATGCCCTGATCATGCAGTCAAGAAACCCAGAATTTGATCCCCTCGCCGACCGAGGGTACAAAATTTTCTCCACTTCGCTTTGGAACGGTATATGAAGACTGCGCAATGTGCCACTAGCGAAACTATTCGACCATTCCGAGAGCACTGCGAGAACTTGATTAAGAAAGAAGTGTTAGACGCATCGCCTTGGAGCATTTCGCACAGAGGCATACGAACTATTTTTCGAGTGTGTTGTGCACAGAATAAATAACCAATTTTGTTGTGTGTGTAACGAGGTGGGAGGATGGGGAGGGGGAGGGGGACCTGGCAAGTACGAAGCCGCACCGCGTTGGCTGCCCACTGCTAGGTGACGTAAGAAGAACTTCGCCTCGAGGGGTGCGGCTTTTCACTCGCTGCAGCCTCCCGGTTTCGATTTCTAATAGCCGAAATTTGTCGTGCCACAGTTAGGCGGGTAATTGCATTTTCCCCCATCAAAGAGTTGATATGGCTTGTACGGAAAATTTGCTTCGATTTACCCACTACGATGAGCTTCCTGAAACTAAAGCTTCCAAGTTAATTAATGAATTTTCGTTAATTAGCGACTACTTACCATGTATCACCAATCACCTCGTGGTCACCACCACTGACGACATGTATCTGAAGGAACCGTCCTTTCAGTTGCGCTTGCGTTAGTTGCACTGCTGCATCTTGGAGGCATATTAAATGCGATAGCACAACTAACGCAAGCGCAAATGCAGCACATGGAACAACAACAAGCAATATTGAGTATATTTGCCGCTTGTGCGATGCGCCGAGATACAGTGAAGCCGGAAATGTTTGATGGTAGCACAGGCTGGTGCCGAGCTCTCTGGTTAGACTTTTTCCAGTGCGCGTGTGAGCAGAACCAGCGGTTAAGCACCTGAATCCGATCGGATACTTAACATGCGCCCGTACCTATGTGGCAACGCTAAATAGTGGTACTATCTGCGCATCATAGAACATATGCAATAAACACGGGAAACGGGAAAAAAATGTTATTCGGGCATTTCATTTGAAACCAGTCGCCTCCTCTTCTCCATCTTTGTCGTCTTTGTTATCGGTTCACCCCGGATCACTACAACGTGCACACTACCTATACACATACGACTCTAAACTTTTACACGCCACTGCATAAAAGCGTGTACATACAGACTATCTACATGCATCAAAGCTACAAATCGCACAGCCCATAACAATCAATGGTAGACATCACTGTATTTCATAGCCACTTGTCCGGGCCGGTTTCACTGAATATGTCTAACACTGCTCTTGCTACTCGTACCCCATTCTCGGCATCTTCCGAGACTCCTGTATACATAAGAGTCGCATGTGAAATGGGCTAGGACTCTAAAGAAGACACAGTCACACACTGTGGCCACACGCGGCAAGCACGTGGTGAATAGTCTTTGGGGTAGAATAGACACAGTCAGGATTATCCCCGTGTTCATTATCTTTTTTTTTTTCATGTACTGCCGTGTAGATGCTGCACCATGTGTCAGTCCACCTACATAGCAGTGTTTCCTGGTCTCGTCGAATCCTAAGGGGCAGCTGAAAACTGAAACCTGTGTCCGGTCTGTGCAGGTGGTCGGGGCAATGATTGGGATGCTCACAATAATATTTCAAGACTGTTCTCACCGAGTGTGAAAGAAGGGCAGCAACGTCTGTTCGTGAAAAAGTGATTCATTGGAAGATGGCGTCGGTGTGTGCCACTTTCAGTTCAGCATCGGCATGTTCATTGCCCGCTATTTCACAATGGCTTGGAATCCATTACAATGTTACTGTACATGTCCTTTATGATATGCATCACTGTACAGGATTATGATGTCAGCGACTATGCAGTTGCTGTTATGCATTTCGAACTCGGTTCATCTAATTATAAAGTGGGCTGAGATTTAATTGTTTGTCAAGCTGATGCTAGCAGTCCGAGATGGGCGAGCGCCGGGTCGGGTCGAGTAAACCGCAGCCTGCACGGCGTATTGTCGGTAATAATGACGGGCGAATATTAACACAAAAACAATGCTGAGACTGGACAGGACCGACGGACTTGACAGAATCTACAGGTGCTTTTCTTTTTCGAGGGACGCTGAAGAGAACATATATTTTTTTAATCAGCATTAGTAAATTACCCTTCTAGAATAATAAAAAGAAAGCCAATCTTACCCTGAGAAAGAGAATTGGTAAGCAAGAAAAGGAGCAAAAACGAAATACGAATGGCGACGCCGCCTAGATGTTTCAGGAGAGTTTGCTGTTGGGCTATAGTTGGCACATGATTTTAAGTACAAGAACAGCGAAAAAAAAAGAAAAACGGGACAAGAAAGGCAAGAGAGACAAACGCAAGCTCGCCATGATTTAATGAATTTTGACGGCGTCTGCTCAGGTTTATGCGGGTGTTTCAGCTAACTTTAGCCAGAGTATAAAAATATGCCGATGCACTCTAAGACGACGCAAACAAATGCATATTGCTCACTTTTGTATGTGGTGTGTCACGCTATTCTTTTTATTTTGCTTAATTCATAATTAATCAGGATTAATTAACCAACTTCTGAAGCAATGAAACTAGGGAAAAAAATCCAGTTAGAACGCTGCAAAGCGGTTTGCAAAACGTCCGAATAAACAGTTTCTGTTTTTTTATCTATTAAGAATTAGCGTTTTTCAGCTTACTGCGGATGCCCGCGAAAAAAAAAAAAAAAAAAACTTGACATGCCCGTTTGCGCGTCGTGATTGCACTGCTCCCAAGCGTTCCGCGCACGAACTCACAAACGAACACAGCATTTAGCAGGGCTATAGTATGGGCAGGTCATGTAACGCGCAGATTAGATAACCGTTGGACCATTAGGGTGACAGAATGGGTACCAAGAGATGGGTAGCGCAGTAGAGGACGGCAGAAGACTATAGGTGGTGCGACGAAATTAGAAAATTCGCGGGCGCTAGTTGGAATCGGTTGGCGCAGGACAGGGGTAATTATCGCAAAGAGAGAGGCCGTGCAGTGGACATAAAATAGGGTGGTGGTGGTGGTGGTGGTAATGATGATGATGATGATGATGATGATGATGATGATGATTCGAGGGAGCATCATGGGACCCAAGGCAACTGGTGCATTTGAGAAACGTGGCTGCACAAGAGTCTGCAGGGTGGGGCTCGCTGCAGCGTGAGCAAACTCTCGTGTTCTCGCACACGGCGCTCACGTGTCCCAGCCTCATACAATTGCGGCATGGAGTGGCCTTGGGATGAATGGTCTCTAGCTCAGGGTGTCTAAAGTGGCTCACCTTGACGTGCGAAGGGAGGGTCTCACCCTTGAAAATAATTTTCACACAGCGGCATGTGCCGAGGCGATACACGTGTTATCGCGACGCCATCGACGGCATGCTTCACTAGAATCGGCAAGTCACCGCTGGAGATGGAGACGTCCACGTTGTAGACGAAACCAGTTGTGGAACCACTGTTCAGGGGGATGTACGAGCGGAGCTTAACGACACCTAGTTCTGTATCTTTAGTCAAATTCCTCAGTACAGTCTCACGTGTGACGTCGATAGCCAACACAATTTTTCGTGTGTTGACTCTAACGTCCGTTACCTGATTTGGCGCCACCGCTTCAAGTTGCACCGATACAGACTGTCTGTTGAGTCCCCTCAGGTTGTCGGTAGCGAGTTCTGGTACAAATAGAATCGTACTGACTGCGGTATTCTGAGTTGGTCCTACCGTTGGCGTGCTAGAACACATGGATGCCCTGGTGGTGTGTCTTCGTTTCGCCTTGCGGCTCCGCACAAGCTCGAATGTGTCATCGGAGAAGTACTCATTGCTGAGCGAGTAGACGCTGGTGTCATCGCCATCGGTGTCGCTCTGGAGGTCAGTCCACTTCCTAGGCGCAGCAGCCGCTAAAGTAGCCATTCCCGGCAGAGACACGAGGACGTCAACCTGCATCCGCGCCACGAACTATGCCGGCTCTCCAATGTGTACGCTGAAATGAGGATTTTGGATTGTAAAACTTTATTTGTACAACAGATGTAGGGAAGGCTTTAAGCCTTCCCACCTAGACGACGGCCAGGAGTCCTTGGACCCTAGCGGCGGTTTCGGCCAGTTGGACGGTCTTCAGTTGAATCTCCGGATCGGAGCTGAGTAATAAGGTCTCCCATTGCTCTAAAGACTTTATCCTTCCCTCAGAGGGAGCCTGTGGGCATTCCCACAGAATGTGATTAAGATTAGCCCTGGCTTTACATAGCTTACACTGGCTGGAGTACTGACCCGGGTAGTAGAGGCTGCACGACACCGGGCTTGGAAACGAGTTGGTTTGCAGGCGACGCCAAGTGGAGGCCTGGCTCTTGTTTAAGGATGCATCAGCCGGAGGATATTTAACCCGCCCTAGTCTGTAGTGTTGTGTGATCTCTCTGTAGCATACTAAGCGGTCTCGCCCCGTGAAGCCTTCGGCTAGCCCACCAGCTCGGAATGTAAGTCCTCGAGCTAATTCGTGGGCCGCCTCGTTCCCAGCGAGGGAGGCGTGCGCAGGTGCCCAGATTATTTCAATTTTCCTGCTATCTCTGCAGGTCTGCAGGATTCTGTTCGCCTCGGGAGAAATTCTGCCTCTGGCAAAGTTCATCACCGCAACCTTAGAGTCGCTGACTATAATTTTGGCTGAAGTACTTGCAATTGCAAGTGCTATGGCAGATTCTCCAATCTGAGAGCAATCCGTTGGAACTGTGCCACTGGCTATCAATCTAGTTTCAGCGCTCGCTACAGCTAGCGCCATGCGGCCGTTGCCATAGTCTGCAGCATCAACGTAGAGCACGTCCTTCGAGTTCTTGAAACGCTTCTCAAGAGCCTCCGCCCGTTTCTCTCTGCGTTCCTTGTGATGGATTGGGTGCATGTTTTGAGGTAGTGGTGGGATTATTAGTCGATTCCGCACGCTTCGCGGCAGGTCGACTTTGATGCCTTCTTGCCCCTCATAGTTTATGCCCAGCCTAGCTAGGATTTTCCTGCCCGTAGGGCTTCCCGCAAGTCTCTCATACTGCGAGATCCTCACTGCTTCAATAATCTCCTCAAGAGTGTTGTGGAGCCCTAGAGCTAAAAGCTTTTCATTTGCAGTGCGGATGGGAAGCCCCAGCGCCTGTTTTATACTTTTACGTATGATGCCCTCAATCTTCTTCTTCTCGAATGACCTAAAATTGAGGAAGGGAGCCACATAAGCTATTCTACCTATCACAAAGGCCTGGACTAGCCTAACCAGATTCGCTTCTTTCATCCCGGACCGCCTGTTGGCGATCCTGCGGATCAGCCTCATGGTCTGCAGTGCGCAGCCGTCTAGTTTCCTTATTGTTTCGCCATTAAAGCTGTTGGCCTGAATCAAAAGTCCCAGAACTCTGATTTTGTCCACTTTTGGAATGGGGATCCCCCCAGCCGTGAGAGAGATTTGCGGTTCCTCCTTACTGGCCCTGTTTTTCGGCTGGTATAGAAGCAGTTCCGATTTTTGCGGTGAACATTTAAGTCCCCTAGGTCCGACGTAACCCTCAACTGCCTGGATAGCCCTTTGGAGGGTTTCCTCTATTTGGGCATCGCTGCCCCTAGCTATCCACAACGTAATGTCATCAGCGTATATGCTGTGATTTAGTCCTTCAATAGCCTGCAGTCTTTCAGGGAGTTTGATCATGGCCACATTGAAAAGAAAGGGCGAGAGCACAGAGCCCTGTGGGGTCCCTTTGCTGCCTAATTTAATGTCATCTGATTGGCAGTCTCCAATCTGGATTTTTGCTTCTCGGTCTGACAAGAAGTCCCTAATGTAATTGTAGGTTCGTACGCCTACTCCCAAGTCCTGAAGGTTCTCAAGAATGGCTTTATGTGTGACGTTATCAAAGGCCTTCGTTAGGTCAAGCCCTAGGATTGCCTTTGCGTCCCCCGTTTCCGCATCGATGATTTGGTGTTTTAGTTGCAGCATCACGTCCTGGGTAGAGAGCCTGGGCCTAAAGCCCACCATCGAATGCGGATAGAGGTCATTATCCTCCATGTAGTTATTGAGCCGCGTTTGAATAACGTGCTCCAAAAGCTTGCCTGCACAAGAGGTTAGAGAGATAGGTCTTAAGTTCTCTATCTGGAGTTTCTTGCCTGGTTTTGGGATCATCACCACCTTAGCGGTTTTCCACTGATTCGGTAGTTTACCCTCTTCCCAGCACTTCTGCATAAAGTTAGTTAATGCAGTTATAGAGTTATCGTCTAGATTGCGAAGCATTTTATTGCTAACGCCATCCGGGCCTGAAGCTGATTTGGTTTTGAGCTTGGCGATCTCCGCCCGGACCTCCGCCTCGCTGATGGGTTCGTCTAGGCTGGAGTTGCCTACGCCTTCATAGTTAGGTAGGGGTTCCTTGCTAGTGTCCCCTATGTATCTCTCCTGTATGTCCTTCATTAGATCTACCTCCGTACCTTCGTACAAGTGAAGAATTTTTTGAAGGTTCTGTCGCTGCGCTGTTTTGCAGCCCTGTGGATCCAGCAGGTAGCGGAGTAGATTCCATGTCCTAGCTAGGCCTATATTTCCGTCCATCCTATCGCAGGTGGACTCCCAGTTCTGCCTGGTTAGTTTGAGCGCGTAATCTTCTATATCTTTATTGAGCCTAGCGATCCGTCTCCTGAGATTGCGGTTCCACCTTTGCCTCCTGAGCCGTTTTTCCATGCTGAGCTTAGCCTCCCACATATGGAGGAGGTGGCTGTCCGCTATCTCCAGTGCAGAGTCCTCCGTTATCTCTTTGGTTGCGTTTTTAACGTCCTGGCCCAGTTTCTTAGCCCATTCATCAATATCACTTATCTCACTCACTGCCGTCTCGCTTCTTATTTTGCGAAAGGCATCCCATTCAACAATTAGCTGGTTTCTGCCTTTTCTCCTGGAAGGGCCTGCGCTCACCACTGTTTCGAGAATAAAGTGATCGCTACCTAGGTTTTCCTGGGTATTAACCCAGGTTGCATCTCCCACGTTTTTGACGAATGTGAGGTCGGGTGAGGTGTCTACGCTGACACTATTACCCGTTCTAGTGGGGGTTTGGGGGTCGGTCATTAAGGTGAGCCCCTCTTGCTGTGCATCCAGCCAGAGTTCCCTTCCCTTAACTCCTTCTTTTCTGTACCCCCAGGCAGCGTGTTGGGCGTTAAAGTCTCCCACCACTACCAAAGCTTGCCCGTTGGCAATACGCAGAGTTTTTTGGAGAAGAGGCCCAAATCGGGCCTTCCTTTGTTTCGGGCTGCTATAGATATTGAGAATAAAGAGGCTGCCTTCTTTCTTTTTTGCCGGAATGAGTTCAACAAGGACGTGGTCTACGTTGATAACCTCCGTGTCGTGCTTAACGACTGCCAAATTTCTCCTGACCAAGGTGGTTACTCCGGATCTTCCATCATCTGTACTAAATGATATGTAGCCCGATAATTTTGCCATCCCTGCAGTTTCTTGCAAAGCGATTACGTCCGGATTGTCTTTGCCAAGAAGGAGCTGCTGTAGGACCGCCCTTTTGCGACGGTACCCGCGGCAATTCCACTGCCAAATTGTGTGTTTATTGTGTCTGGCCATGATTGAATTGTGAATTATCATATAGGGTCGCAGCCGTCTGAGAACCACCATGTACCTTCTGCTCTGTTTCCCTCTGCCAGTTATTAATGCTCACCAACGCGGCCCTGTGTTTCTGGCTTTCTTCCGATAGCGCCTGGATGGCTTGGATGACTGATGCGAACTTTGCCTCCCAGCTCGCCTGGAAGTCGTCCATTTTTTTGCACAGATCTGCCATTGTGGGTTCTTGCGGCGCGTTCGCGCCTGGTTTCCTTTTCAGAGGTGGGGAGCGGGTGTCATCTACCTGCATCGTCACAGTGCTTTCAACGGTTGGGGGGTTACAATCGTGTTAGCTGTTTTGACTGCGTTAGCTAATTTCTTCTCCCTTTTTAGCATAGCGTTTTCCTTTTCGAGGTCATCTACTCTTTTAATGAGTTTCTCGACCGTGATTCTCATCTTGGCGAGTTCCTCGGACTCCGTATTTTTTGGGGAGACCTTATCTACCCAGCTCACCTCCCTTTGCTTGTTGGCTTCATTCCTCGGCCTTGACGACGATCTTGCCCTGGAGCCGGAGTGGACCCCGGAGCCGGAACGATCCCTGGAGCTCGAGCGGCCCCTGGAGCTGGAACGGCCCGGGTGATCGAGGCGAGGGAAGGAGTCGGAGCGGCTCCGGAAGCCCTCCCGGCTTCTTGAGCGGCTTTTTCGCCCAGACGGGGGTGTTTTCTTCGCCTCCTCTTCTTGGAGCTTCCGCTCCCACCGGCGTTTCCTGACGATGTACGGAGTTCGGTAGATCTCACGACACTTCTTGTTGCCCAGTTCATGTCCCTTTCCACAAAGAGCACATTTGGGATCGCACACGTGTCCATCCGGTGGCTTCACCGTACCGCAGCCGCGGCACTTGACGTCGTCCGGGTCCGGACACACATCAGAGCGGTGCCCAAGATGTCCGCATGCGTTGCACACCTCAAACTTCTTTTTGTAGAGGAAGCACTTGAGGAGCCCGCCTCCATAATGAGGAGAAAACAGCTGAGCTAGAGAAATAGCGTCCTGGCTCGCATACACTTCGTCTTCGTATTCGTTTTCACCTTAAGTTGCCATATGGGTCATGCGGGTGGAGCAAGAAGGGATAGCAAGTTAGAGAGCACTAAACAAAGGCTTCCCATTTTGAGTTCTAAGCGTATGTCCTCCGTGGTTCTCATGTGTTCTAAATGTGCGAGTCCTTTTGTTCCAATTTGGTGTCCTCGAAAGCACTAACTACTGCAACATGATAAAGTTCCCTTGCGACGCCGCCGTCTCGGTGACGTGCTAGGCAGTGCGCGTGAACACTTTGTGCTGTACTTGCTGCGGATTGCCGGTCTTGTGATTAGGCATATATACACCAGACCCGGCCCGTATTCACAAAGGATCTGGTACTACAGACAGGTTCGTAAAAACAAGCTTGCGCTGATCCTATTGGAGAATATATATATCATCGGCGAGGACGGCTGTCTAATGAAGAACTCTTCCTATTACCGAAAATCTTAACGAAATTGTTCCCATGAGTATTAGGAGAACGCGCAAGAACAAGGCATTGCGCACAGCTGCGCAACCACTCGTTTTTTTTGCGCAACATCAACCGAGAAAACAGAAAACTTAAAAGAAAAAGATCAGTGAACAAATGCGACAATGACAGCTAATAATTTCGGGCTTTGTAGAGTGTAATATATTCCCTTAACCTAATTTCGAGTGAAGATGTAGCGCAGTTTGCCAAGCGTTCATATTGTCAAGCGTTCATTTTGCCAAACGTTCGTTTTGCCATGTATATGGTGACGGAGCCCCGGTAATTCCGGCATAAAGGCATGCGCTCGCTTAAATTAAGGGACACTATAGAAGAAGATAATTTGAGCTCTAATTGTAAATTATACCATTCCACAATACCAAAAAGGAAAAAGTCGCTCTTACGGTGAGAGGAAGCTTGATAAGCTTGATCTCGGCCAAGGCGGCCGCATTTCTATGGGGGCGAAATGCGAAAACACCCGTGTATTTGGATTTAGGTGCACGTTAAACCCAGGTGGTCGCAATTTCCGGAGTCCTCCACTACGGCGTGCCTCATAATCAGAAAGTGGTTTTGGCACGTAAAACCCCATAATTAAAATGAGCCAGAAAAGACACAAAAACGACGCCTCCTTGAAATTAACGCACCACCTCACGCGCACCATAAGAAGAAAGAAAGAAAGTAAATGGAACTTTGACTTATATATACACTTTCTTTTATAGTAATCGAGTTTTTACCACGAAACAAACTAAAATAGTGTTTCGAAAAGATGCTTGATCAGTTTAAATTGATTTACTGTTGTGTTCCTTTACTTCGACCATGGAGTATGTGGTCTACGTTTCTTCCAGTGGTGACCAGGGCTCAATCGACGGGCGCGGCTGTTCGAAAGTTCTGTGCCCAAGAGTTCGATGCAGCACAGCCATTTGCTCAGACCGACGGAGCGCATGCAGAACGAACTGAAGAGAGCGCAGAAAAGCGCAACACCTGTCGTTACAGCGCTAACGCAACTGTTACGAACGACAAAGGAAACGGGAAGAACAAAAGCAAGGAAGAGAAGCTGTAGAAAATGGCAGCGCCACAGAAGCAAGAAAACAGAGGCGCGGTAGAAAGGTGAGGGCTTGCTCATTTCGTCTTCGCATCTCCTTTTCCACTTTCAGCGTTGTGGGAACGTGGGTTCTCGGACTCGGCCGCGACCCTTAGGAAAGACACCGGGACCACACCATGCAACGTTTAATCTTTTAAAATTAAAGCGGGGCCAGCTCTGACCATTGTGCCATCAGAGCGCCCAACGAAAGCTCAGACCATGTCGCGCGCCACGGCCAGTTGTTCTCTCTCTCTCAGCAGCCGGCAAGAGGCGCCCCATAGTATATAAATGAAGGTATATCATGTGTCCCAGTTAGCGCTAGCGAATATGTTAAAATAAAAAAGGACGGTGCAAGATATAGCCATTAAACTAACAGTGTTCGTTCGTCACAGGTCAGACGACCGAACACCGCAGATCCTCCGTATCTTGCACCGTGTTTCTTCTTTCTTTTCCTTAAGACGGCCTCGCTAGCGTTAGCTGGGACACCCTCTATAATTAAACATATTAATTTTCATTGTACTAATCATTCCTTTGTTGTCTGTGTTTGTTCCCTCTATCCGTTACCTTCAAGCCAATATATTTTCTTCCGACGCCAGTCAGTCGTTCCTCATTGGTGCGTTAACCCTTCCCTGTCTTGTTGTTGTGGTTATTGTTATTTTATTGCAAAAAAAAGAAAGGAAAGAAGGAGGCTAGGCCACAAGCTTCGTATCTGTCTCACCTGTCTGCTGACACCCGAACGTCCCACGGCCAGGGAGAAGTGAAATTATTTCAAATTTTTAGTTTAGTAGCAAATTTTAGTACAGCAGTACGCACTTTGCGCCCACCATCCGCTTATTGGCCGACTCTCTGCAGTGGCGACGTGCATGTCCATGTTTAGAGCTGTGTTGTTCCATGAAATGCGTTTACGTGTTTCGTCCTCGACAGTCTATTTTGGTTTCCTCAAAAGTGCTTTTGGTCTGCGGCACTCCCACCGCGCCGCGGTTCTTGATCTCTCCCAAATTGTAGGTTTCGCCATCTCGCTTCTGACCAATCAGCCAACTCACAAACCTTGTAGAGAGAGATAGAGGAAAGGGGAAAGGCAGGGAGGTTAACCGGAGGGGAAGATCCGGTTTGCTACCCTACGCTGGGGAAAGAGGGGAGGGGGAGGTAAAGTGATAACAAAGTAGATATAAAGAAAGAAAGGAGCACAGACATACAATCACAGTTGGTCACTGTCGCCGCACACTGTCACCGCACAGCACAGTAGCACTTGCAGCACTATGAACATCTGTTCATGCTATCCGCTTGTCCAATTCTGTAGCCCTTAAATACTGCAACAGTGCTCTCGTCACCTTCTGCTGCTATGGCTTGTGATGGCGGCATTTTAATATAACTTCCTCTGTTAGAGGTCTTCGGTCAAAGCGCCCTATCGCGTTTGCGAGCGATCGTCTCTGTAAATTATAACGAGGACAGTCATAGAGAAGGTGCTGAAGAGTCTCTTCGTTACCACAGTTATCACACGAGGCGTCGTCGGCCCATCCGATTTGGAAAGCAAAGGACTTGGTGAACGCCACCCCTAGCCATATTCGACAAAGCAGGGCAGCTTCGCGACGGCAGAGTCCGGCTGGAATGCAAAGGCGTAGAGAAGAGTCTAGGTTGTGCAGCCGGTTGTTTTGAAAACTTCCTGCATTCCACCAGGAGAATGTGATATCTCGGCTGAGCATTCGAAGTTTCCTTGCGGCATCTGTCCTTGATAATGGTATCGGCTCCTCTTCGTCGCCTTGAAGAGCCGACCGAGCAGCGTTATCGGCGTGTTCGTTTCCTATGACGCCGCAGTGACTTGAAAGCCACTGAAATGTCACGTGGTGTCCTTTCTCAGTCAAGGTATGGATTAGTTCTCTAATCTCGTATACCAGTTGTTCGTGTGGTACACGCCGCAGGGCTGATAACAAAG
Source organism: Dermacentor andersoni (assembly GCF_023375885.2). Taxonomy (NCBI): domain Eukaryota; kingdom Metazoa; phylum Arthropoda; class Arachnida; order Ixodida; family Ixodidae; genus Dermacentor; species Dermacentor andersoni. The sequence goes on along the minus strand of NC_092815.1, from coordinate 70,581,067 downwards.
ACTGCAGTGCTGCCTTCGAGTCACTGAATATTGACCATCTTCGAGGTTGTTCTTGGCTGACGAGACGAAGTGCAGCCCGAAGAGCTGCAAGTTCCGCAGCCATCGGTGTCGTTGGGTGACAAGTCTTGAAACTGATGGTTATGGCTTTAGCAGGGAAAACCACGGCTCCAGAGGAACACTGGAGAGTAGCCGGTCCATCAGTATAAATATGTACGTGGTCGGCGTACCTCTCGTGCAAAAGGAGCAGAGTTAGTTGTTTAAGAGCAGGTGACGACAGCTCAGATTTTTTCCTGATTCCTGGTATGGTGAGGTGCACTGCCGGTCGAGCCAAACACCATGGAGGAATCGATGGCTTAGTTGCGGGGGTGAAGCTTGATGGAAGGCAGGTGTAATAATCCGAAATCGTGGTACAAAATGATGCCTGTGGCCTTTCTGACGGTAGTGTTGCCAGGTGGTGGGAACGGGCACGGGCAACGTGCCTAATGTGCACTCCCAACACTTCCACCGCAATGTGTGTTTGTATGGGTTGGTCCCTGGCGATTGCAATAGTCGCAACTGTCGATGTGCATTTTGGCAAAGCAAGACAAACCCTGAGAGCCCGAGCTTGAATAGCCTGTAGAGCACGAAGATTTGTCTGGCAAGTGTTGGTCAGTACGGGCAAACTGTATCTCAAGAAGCCCATAAAAAGAGCCCTGTACAATTCCAACATTGCATGCACTGACATTCCCCAAGTCTTTCCGCCCAGAAACTTCAAAAGCTGGGAGATTGGTGTCAGGCGCTGTTTCAAGTAGGTCACGTGTGGGCTCCATGAGAGATCTCTATCAATGACTATTCTAAGAAATCTGTGAGTCTTCTCGTAAGAAATTATCAGGCCATTTATTGAGATGGCGTAGGGTGTCATTGGTTTGCGAGTGAATGCCATCAGTGCACATTTGTCTGACGAGATTTCAAGACCTTCGTTGCGGAGGTATATAGCTGTCAGAGTAGCAGCTTTTTGAAGTCTTGCACGTATCTGAGAACGTGTCACACCTGAAGTCCATATACAGATGTCGTCTGCGTACATTGATACCTTGATCGCTGCTGGCAGGTGTTTAACGAGACCAATGAGTGTGAGGGTGAATATGGCGGGGCTTAGTACACTGCCTCGAGGAACAAGTCGGTAGGTATAGTGTCGAGCGGTTTGACCATCGCCGGTACACACAAAAAAGGATCTCATAAAAAGGTAATGAGAACTCCATTGAAAAACTCGACCACCTAGGCCAACCATCTCAAGAGCATCGAGGATAGCCTCGTGAGATACGTTATCGTATACCCCCTTGACATCCAAGAACAAAGCTGCAGGTAATCTTTTGTGTGACTTTTGATGCTGGACATACGTAGCGAGATCAACAACACTGTCTACCGATGAGCGATCTCGGCGAAAACCAGCCATGCAATTTGGTAACAGGTTGTAGCGTTCCAGGTACCATTCCAAGCGGGCAAGGATCATCTTTTCCATTATCTTTCCCACACTGCTAGCCAGCGCTATTGGACGGTACGAGGTGAGTTCAAGTGGGGACTTGCCTTGCTTCAGGAGAGAAACCAAGCGGCTTGCTTTTCCATTCTTCGGGTACGATGCCATCTTGCCAAGATACGTTGTATAGATGTAACAGTTCTCTCCGTGCGCCATCACTCAGGTTGTTCAAGGCGCGGGAGGATATTCCATCTGGTCCTGCGGATGAAGAACGCCTGCATAGAGCAAGAGCCGCTTCTAGTTCCACCGTTATGAAAGGAAGATCCATGCGGCCGTCACGTGAAACAGGGATGTAACTGGGGGCTCGAAAGCCTGGACCGGTTGCTTGGCCAGCCATCCTTGCACAAAATTCTTCGGCAACATCAGCATTCAGTTCAGGGAGGGAACGCAGACCACGTATGGTTCTCCAAATGTGGGAAAGTGGCTTTCGGGGGTCTAGTGACTAGCAAAACATTGTCCAACGTCGAGATGCCAACCTATCCATGCGACGTTGAATTTTCTTTTGTAGTCCTCTGGCTGTCCTAAGGTCTTCGACGGATTTTGTACGCCGGTAACGCCGCTCCGCACGACGACGGAGAGCACGAAGTCGCTCCAACTCTATATCAAGTTCCGTGTGCTTCGACGAAACCGTGACCGTGCGCGTGTCGTCTCGTATTGCAGACTTGATTGTTTCCTCTAATCCACAGGACAAGCCCTCCCGACAAGCATCTTCCATGGTGGAAGTAAAATTAATCCAATCAATTAATCGAATGGTGTTCCGTGGGAAGGACCTGGACATCCCTTTGATGACAAGGTACGTGGGAATGTGATCACTTCCGTGTGTCTCGATATCCGAAAACCATTTAACACATATTGTGAAAGAGCTGGAGACGAAAGATAGGTCAAGACAGCTGCCATGATTCACGCCTCGTATAAACGTTGGCCTGCCGTCATTCAGGAGTGAAAGGCCGTGGTTGCAGGCGAAGCTTGCAAGTCTTTGCCCTTTTGCATTTGTCCTTGTGCTTCCCCATGCCATATGGTGCGCATTAATATCTCCGATAATGACATATGGAGCAGGGCACGCCGACAAGACGTTCGTTAATCTTTTGAAATCAAAAGTACTTGAAGGCGATATATAAACGCCTACAAGTGTAAACATGAGTTTGCCCTTTTTGATTGTTAGGCAAACATATGGATTGTCATCGTGAGGCGGAATCGGCTGGCAAACATAGGTCAGTTCTCGACTAATAAAAAACGATGACTTTGCTACATGCACCATTTGTTACGAACATAAAAGCCTCGTATCCCGATAATCTGACTGGTTTTGACTCGTTAGGCTCACATATGATTATGATTGGGAACAAATTAGTATATATATACTGACGAAAGTCTGAAAGGCATGACTTTAGTCCTCTTGCGTTCCACTGGATGAGTGACGCTGCCTTAACTTCTCGAAAGGATGGGCGATGGTTGGCCATGTCTCTATTCGAGAGATTCAAGCACTGGGCTTAAGGCGTACAGTACTTTCAGTGCACTTCGAGCAGACGTGGTTTCAAGGCTCGACAGGATCACTCGAATGGCACCTATGAGGGGACGCAGCATTGAAATGACTTGTCGATCTGCTTTGGGCGTGTCATCAGCGGCAGGAGTATAAAAAGTTCCAAAATTTATTATAAAATTACTATTATAATTATTATTACATCTCCAAATCGATTTCTAATAATTGTTATTATTCCAGAATTATAGGAATTAGTTCTTGCTCCCGAGCGGCCTTGACAATCTGTGGTTCTGTGGGAAGTTGCTGGCTCGGAAGTGCAGGCCATTCTTCCTGAGAAAGATTGTTTTCAGCTGACTTTCTTGTGCTGTTCAGCCCCTTTTTGGCCTGATTGGAGAATGTCGGTGAATGTCCCTCTCCTTTCGTGTTTCTGCCTTTTTTGAGGAGGTTCGGTGACGCCGATGCCGACGCCTTGTAAGGCTACAAGAACGACGCGGCCTAAGCTGCCCAGCTGGTGGCATAAAGTTCTGGCCAGCAAGGAGACAGAACGCACCAGCGACTCTGTCGACGCCGATGGAAGCGACTGTATCGTGGTTCAGATCCCGCCTCAGCCCCTGACGCCACCAAAGGTGAACCGCGCACCCATTGGAGAAACTGGATCAGCGAGTCATCAAATCCACAACCGAAGACAAAGCTGTATAGTCCTCATCAAGCCGTGTAAGCATTTGCCGACATTGTTTCACCTTTAATATTAGACGCATTGACTATCGCCGAAACCACCGACAATCAAGCACGTTTATCCACATTCAAAATTTTCGCGTAGCGCTTTGTTGTTGTGCTCAATTATTATTTTTTTTCATGCAGCTTGATCTGTGACAGAGATATGTGCTATAATAAAAGCGTGGAGGCCTTCCTCATTTAGAAATTGCACTAATGGCCTATAGCGAAGGTTATCGTACGTGAGTTAACGCTATAGTTGTCTGCCTGATCTGTTCACAGCTTGGTAGCCCTCGTTCCCAGACAAAGCCACAACAGTTGGTGAACGTCCGCTGCGCAGAAGCTGGAGCAGCACACTTTGGCCATTTCACCGAGTCTTCGGGTGTCGGACCCCAGGCGCAGGTGTACGCTTATCTCTTGTGCTTACATTCCTTACGAGCTGCAAACGAAATGAGTCTTGGGTCAACTTCGTTGTTTCGATATCGTTGCACAGTACACCGCTACAGTGATTAATTGCTTTTGATTACCTCACATTGAGTGACGTACAAAGAAAGGCGACTTGCCAAGCGTCCATTTTTGCCAAGCGCGGTGATGGACCAGGTACATCAAGTGTGTCGACTAGACTACACTTCATGCTGTCCTGCTTCCGTTTCAATGGCGTGCTAGCACAAACGGAATGGAGGAAGGGAATACGACACTGTTGTCTTACGGGCTTTCAACGTACAGTTCGTTAATATATAGGCCTCGCGCAAAACGAACACACTTATTTATCCAATGAATCTCAGTGCATGATGTCAGGTCTTTTGCTTCCACGAAATGTTTTGTTTACTAAATGCACGGTTACGGGGGATAAATGTCATCGCATCGCTCTTTTTTTGTTGAAACAAAAGTTGTATTTCGTTAAAGAGAGTGGCAGTCACGTGTCGACTAATTAGAAAACTTAACGCTATAACAATAATTAAGAAGACGATTGTCAAGGCGACAGCCGTCCGCGGAAACGTTTTCAAGCACGAGAAATTTTCTAAGTCTGACCACAAGAAAGACATTTCGTAGTCGCGTGCGCTTTAAGTGGACCTCTCACTGATTAAATGCAGTCGGTGCTTTCTGCGTTGAAGGTCGAGAGAGATATATACATACATATCGCTCTCGACCTTCAATATATATTGATTGACAGAGCGAGAAACACATTTCAAATGGAAAAAAGTATGTAAAATTGCTATCACAAAAGAGTACACAAATTCATTCATACACAATGGAAACAGAAATGAGATTAAGCTGGTAGACACGCCACTGCGTCCTTGATTCCAGCGCACGCACACACGTACACGTTCGACTAAATCAAACGCAAGTGAATGCTGACAGATGCAAGCAATTGTGATGTTTCCTACACAAACACTCACAGACAAACCACATAGTCGAACAAGCGTACACGCTTATGTGCTCAGCGCGCAAGTCTACCTGCATGCACAGGTCCTCGCCCAACGCGCAGCTTTCATGTGAGCGCGATGATAAGAGAAAACAATATTTAAATGGGCGCACACAGGCAATATCTGGGCTCTGCGTAGCGAATTCGCGGACGATTTATAGATTAATCCATAAATCGATGCCTATAATTGATCTTCGTGCCTTCCAAAAGGTACTTCAAGGCCAGCAGTGAAAACGTCATTGAATGCTCCGTGATCTATCTGTAGGAAACCAGAAGCTGGCTCAGCGACACACCAACGAAGTAAATGGACGGTTCGGACGAAGTAGTGAGCGTGTTTAATATGTGAAGCAGGAGCAAGAGTCATTGTGCCGAAGGATTAATTCTGGCTGTGGATGAAACTGCTTCAAGGCACAGAGGCGCCCTTCGGCCAGCATGATGCTAACAGGCTCGCCTTGGGAAGATAACGTTTATGTTGAGCTCGCCGAGTATTTGTGATGAAATACGAATGGAAACATTGCTTTTTCGAATCATAATTTCTGAATGTTGATATTCAGTTCGTTCACTTACTAGGTTCTGGTCGAATATAAGGGGCTGCACTACAATAACGGGAGCGTGCCTAACAGAGAATATTAAAAAAGAAAGGGAGGGGGAAAAGAACCGTAAAGAAATATCGAATTATGGAGTTTTACGTAGAAGAATCACGATCTGATCATGAGGCACGCCGTACTGGGGGACTCCGCAATAATTTGGGACCACCTGGGGTTCTTCAACGTAAGCACACGGGTGTTCTTGCACCCATCAAAATGCGGCCGCCGTGGCTGAGATTCGATCCCGTGACCTCGTGCTTAGCAGCGCAACACCAAAGCCACTAAGCGACCACGGCGGTTGAAGAACTGTATGACAGCTGTCTATACCTGTCAATTCTAGTGCTTGCTAATACTACAGCCCAGCAAGAAGTATTTCGCTATTCCAGCGAACAGTTGACTGAGTAAAGGATTAACATCTACTTTATGATGCGTCGTTACTTCGCAGAGAAAGCGGTTACTAAGCGAGCACGTAGAACGGTGATTATTTCAAGTATCAACACTAGCATTAATTCACAGATACGTGAACGTACTCAAGCGTCGGCTCCCTCCGTTAAGGCACCGACTCATTAAGGCACCGACTCACATACGCCATGTCTGAGTTAGAGTGAGCCAGGAAGTGCGAGATTCAACAAGTTCGAGTGCGCGTGAGTTTTCATCTTTCTTAGTACGTCCAAGCGAGTAGATCCAGGCGTTTGTCTGGACCTCGGAGAGCCAAATGTGAGTCCGAGTGATTATGAGTGTGATCCTGAATGAGCGATTTGGAATCGGAGCTCGCGTAAACCTGAGCAAATTCAGTCGAGTTCAAATCGCATTCGATTCCATGTTCTTTTTTTTCTCAGTTCAAAATACGATGCGTGAGTCTGCATACCAGTAACTTCGACTGAATCTATGCCCGTGTTCACATATTCACAAAAATCTGTTACGCTAGGATTGTCCCCGAGAAGGAATTCCAGCCCCGATGCTGGACATGTTATTTTTCCAAGGCAGACGGCCAATGGCAAGGAGCTTATACATACGATATATATATATATATATATGCAGAGAGGGAGGGAGAGAGAGAGAGAGAGAGAAGACAGCAAGGTCAACCAAACGTACGTCTGGTTTGCTACCCTGCATTGGATAAAGGGGATAAAGAGATGAAAAGATAGCAAGGGCGAGGGAAAGAGCAACAGTTGTGCGCGCACGTGAAGCAGCCTACCCAGTCTATAAATGGTCGCGGATCCCTGCGGACTTGAAGAACTGCATTAAAAGCTCTCACCGCTTTAGTTGCTCTCTATATGCGAAATATTATATGTATTTTAGCGAAGGCATATATGGCTTCCACAGCAGCCGGTAGCGAGAGCGCTCCGCATACATGTGCGCACAAGGCGTCCAAGTGTGACGGTGGCCCGCTTTCGCAGCACGGGCTTGCTGCCAGAGCAGTATGAATAGAACTAGTTAAATAAAACAACTTGAAACATGATCATTGAAGCATACCAAGGTAACATTCGCGCGTACCCATTTCTGTTGAACAGCCTCACTAATCCTGCAAAGAGCAAAACTGCAGCGTGCAGCGTCGAGAGCGTTTTGCTGCAGCCAGCTGGATGTCACGCAGGCGCGCGACCAGGCTATTCGCGCAAATGCTATATAAACGATAGCAGGCACACACCCGCGATAAGCAGGCACCTCTAAGTTACATTGCGTGCCTCTGCGCCCTCCGCTGTACGCACACGTTCGGAGTGAGGGGCTACAGCAGTAAAAAAGAGGAGTGTGTCTTCACGCGCGTCTATAACTATACAATCCAGTGAGTCGGACGTCGTTACACATCTCTTCGACTTTGACTCTAAGGTGGGTGTTTCTTGAAGTCAGTGTAGACTCCGCGATGACAGTGGCTATATTGCTAAAGCTGCGTGTTTCATTTATGTGCGCCTAAAATAGAGACCCAAAAATAGTGGGGCCCGAGATTCTGTCAGAGCCTTTTCTTTCTTATCGTGAACTTTTCATCGTGCTTCTTGCATTAAACGTTAAATTAAATTCTGTGGTTTTGCGTCCCAAAACCGAGATATTATTGTGGGGCGCGCCGTATAGTGGAGGGCTTCGGATTGCTTTTGACCACCTAGGATTGTTTAACGAGCGCCCACTGTATGGTATAGAGGTACATTTTTGCATTTCGCCCTCATCGAAATACGGCCACCGTGGCCGGGATTTGAACCCGCGACTTCGTGCTTAGCAGCGCAACGCCATAGCCGCTGAGCCACCGTGGCGGGGTGCACTGCTTGCGGCGGGATGAGAGCAGCGGGGCAAGTGCTTTGCAGGCGGGGCGTGGAGCGATGGAAGGTTCGTCTCGCCGGCTCCATACAGTGTAGCGAGATCAGTAGGTCTCGTCAGTTAATCGGTTAGAGACCCGGCTGTACTCCGTGTGCCCAAATTTGCGCACTGACAGTGAAGACTAGAGCACGTTTCAAGCTGATGAAGAGGATGTGAGCTGGCGAGACCCCGTTGCTTCTGGCCCGCTATAGTTCTCGACGAAGCATGCTCATGCCATGTCGAGATAAGTGGGAACCGAAATGCGTTGAACAGAAGTGTATCAGATCGAGTGCGAAAAACAAAAATATTCTGCGAATAAAAGGAAATAATCGGCTCACTAGTCGATCAGGAGGGACGCTAAATATAGATGCTTACGTGGTTTTGAAAGTTTTCACAGGCGATAAAAAGAGGTAGGTAGATACAAAAACATTGCCACACCCCCGTAAGAAAGTTGTATTTGCAAGCACAGCGTGCCGGCTGCGAATTGGAACTTATCAGTGCGCTAGCGTTTGTATTGAGGTTGAGCACCACTGGCCGTATCACGTGCCAGCGCTTAATGCCGTTATTGTTTGCTACGAAAAACTCCTGGAATCCTCTTGTCGTTGAGCCTCTGTGCGGCGCTACCTGAATGATGGTGGCTCCACGTTCGCCGCGTCGTGACTGATTCTTATTTTCTGCCCAGTCCCTGATTAGAAAAGCAAGTGCGTGTGCTATCAACACTTACAAGACGTAACCGCTTTCTTGTTTCAATGCTTCTTTATCGGAATCACAGAAAATCTATTCGTTTCGTGCCGGCGCTTAAGGCTCAGAATACACGGTGTGAGGGACATTAGCTATTTCGTGCGCTGTTACCAATCCCTGCAGTTAGTCTTAGTGTTCTTTTTTTTTTTTGCGCAGAATGGCTGCCACGTGCTACGTAACTGACAGGGCTATGCTTAAACACTGGAATCCGCTGAAAACGTAAGCGAATAACCATGTTTCTTTGCATGCCATGTTTTCTGCGAATACAATCCATAGCGGACAAGTGTCTGTGGTGTTTATACATAGCGAACATGAGAAAGGCTACACGAGAGACGGCTATCACAAGCCACAGCTAAGAAACTGATGTTACACCTTCCTCACATGCACAACTAACACACGCACACATGCACTTACCATAGAGACACGGACGCACACTAAACTTGCAGGAAACAAAAGCACATGAATTACAAAATAAAATAAAATAAAATAAATTTAACCAGAGGGATGCCTTATGCTGGCGCGTTAAGTAACCGAAGTTAACGCCATGCCACACGTACGGAAACACACACACACACACACACACACACACATATATATATATATATTTATTTATTTATTTATTTCAAGAAACCCCTAAAGGCCCTCATAACGAGGGTATTACATAGGGGGGTGACAAAAATTCAACAAACATATAGTAAAGCGTATTCAAGGAATAGGCAACAAGAATAAAAAAAAAAAAAGTAGAACAGCAACACTTAAGTAGACATAATGAAAAAACGCAACATAATAAAGAGAACACAAGAATATATATATATATGGAAAATCAAACAAAACTAGAAGGAAAGCTACTCATCGCATTCATTCTTTAGAAGTTCATGAAATTTAGACGTATTCATTTCAGTTGCGATTGAGGCAGGCAGCTGGTTCCACTCAATTATTGTTTTGGGTATGAATGACTTCGCAAAAGATGAAGTGCGGCAAATGATGCGTTTGATCTTGAAAGGATGGTCACGGCGTGGAAAGACCGCCGATGGTGATTGAAAGAAATCATCATGAAGCAAGGGATGATAGTAAATTTTGTGAAAAAGTGTTAAGCGAGCAAGTTTGCGACGATGGGAAAGGTTATCAAGACCAGCACGAGCCTTTAACACTGTGACGCTAGTGAAACGTGAGTAATCTGAAAAAATGAAACGAGCAGCACGGTTCTGCAGGGATTCGATGTTATCTATGAGGTAGGCTTGATCCGGGTCCCATATGGCTGAAGCGTACATATATATATATATATATATATATATTGCAGTAGTACGAAAGCAAATGGAAAAATACATACAAAACAAAAACAAAGAACTGACGCGAAAAAGGTCGATCAGCTCGCTTGATATTTAACGCACATACGCGCACGGTATGCTGCCCGGTGTACGTGTAAAGTGGAGGAAGAAACGACGCGGCGCTGGAGAATGCTTTTCGACTTTTTGCTTGGAAAATATACAGGCGCCGTTTTGTACAGGCGCCCGCGTTTCGTGCTACTAAATATACGTCTATACGCGCAGTAGGTCGGCGCCAGCGAGCGCAGCACCGTCATTGCGGCTTTAGATACTCAGTTCGGTTATACGACCGTGTTTGTCTACGGCAGAGAATACACCTACACATGCGCGCAAATTGCGCACTCAAATAAATGTTACGTGTCGCACACAATCTGCAAAATCAAACTGCACTATATATTTCTACGAAATGCGACTCAGTTATTCTGACAAACTACTATCTGCTGTGACCAGTTTTGGCATCACTCGTAAACAAAGCATATATACGTTAGCAGGCATAAAACAGACCCGTAGAAATATGACAGCAGGACAATGGTTGAATAAAATGGGATAAATCCTGACAGCAGACTAAAGACGTCGCCATTCCCATTTACTTGTTTTTGTTTGCGTTTTGTGCCCCTCCCCTCCCCCCTCCGTTTTTTTTTTGTGTTTCTACACATAAACTACACAGTAAATGGAGTGAGTTTATTTATTATTCATCTGCGTGTTCATTGACTTTCTGATGTTGCTGTCGGAACTTACGTTGAGAGAATTAGCCGAGGTGCGTAGATTCGCTTGAAGCTTTTGTGTCACAAGTGTTCTTACAGCTTTTTCACTATGAAAGGCCGCCGATTTCAGGGCACAGCAGCAACAATTATAATGTATTCCGATTGACTGTCACACAGTTCTTCATTGTTTCAATTTTTCAGTGCTCCGACTCGTCGATTAAATGTTAGATCACACACTGTGTAAGAACTGCTCATTCAGGCGGTGGTCCTTTGTTCGGTTCCCGGATCAGGGTGATACTCAAGGAGGCCAACTTGTTCCCTTTGTAGAACTGCGCTAAGTTAAGAGAAGTGGAATTCTTTTCTTGCATACAGATACTTTTTTTTCCTGGATGGTTGTCTTTCTGCGCAGCGCTGTAGTAAAAACACCACACGCCGAGTAAAAAAAAGAAAAAAAGAAGGTCACTGAAAGGCTCACACAACCTTATTTCAACAGCTGCGTGACGAAACAAACAAATAAAAAATGAATGAAACGAGGAACCGGAAACCGAACGCAGCGCATGGCTCATGGGAAAAGGAAATGAGAGACCACGGAAACACCAGCCATAGAAAATGTGGAACGCTTTACGATTTGGCGTTGTGACCTCCACAACTAAAATCGCGAAGCGCATTCCATATTTCCCAGCTGTGCCATACCGTCGTACTTGCGTTGATTTCGACGCGTCGCATGGATATCGGCGCTAGTAACCGTTAATTTTGTTGAATGAGAAGGATACCTGGACCATTTGAAGTGTCCCCATATGATATAGTATATCGCACTGCGAAATGAACAGCATGGTTGCTGGCATACATCTTTCAGCCTTCCGCTTTCCTTTAGGACGCCATCTATTACTGTGATAGATACAATTTATGCCATACAGCTTACAGCCATCTACGCAAGTTTCCAGGTGATTGAAGGCTTAAACCAGGCGAATTACTATTTCCTATTTCTTCCTGATCTCCGAAATTAAGCAAAATGTTCTTGCACTTAAAGGCCACTAAATGACGTATACCGGGCGCGCGCTTTCTAATTTGAGCTTGTTTGCTCTAGCCGAATCCAAAAGGCTCAAAATGGTCTGATGCTCAACAGATTCACCGTGCGCGCGTGCGCGCGTGCGTGTGTGTGTTCATGTATTCTTCCTGTATCAGCGTCTGTTTGCGCCAAACTATAGTGATTTAAGATGGCATACAGACAAGCCCGCACCGCAGCCCTACAGCGGGTAGCACAGGCGCATAAGTGTCGCACTCTCTTGGAAAGTAGACACAAGTGGACCTGCAGTTTTCAGTGTTTACTGGCCACAGTGATTTACGTAACTGACCAACGACACGCGATCAACATGTACGGGCGCTGACGCCAACGCGACCCTCGATACTCCTATTGGTCCGCTAGGAGAATGATCCGCGCTGGTGTCGCGAAGAGAATATATTATCCTCGCGCGTAAGGGCCGTGTATACACTCGCGACCAATGTGCGACGGAACAACGAATTTATCTTCAAGGATTACTCGGGGCATGCGTATTAAAATTTCACTCGCGAGCGTGCACAAATTAGCTTTGCCGTTGAGTATTTGGTCTAGTTTAACATTTTTAGGCTTGGCAGAGATGGTTAGCTGCTGTGGCCTCTTGAATGCAAATCTGGGCATTTCCTTTTCGTGAGGCAGGGTGCGTCAATAAAATCGCCCTACGACTCAGTTGAAATGCGTACACCTTCTCACCTCTGTCTCTTTATTCCCTTTTCTTAAGTAAGTAGCGAATGGGACGTACCTATCTTCAACATCTTTACTTATCCATTATCTCTCTGTCTTTTATGACTAGCTTTTCTTTTTCTCGCAATACGCAGGTGGATGCCAGAGAGGCCCAAAAGGCTGCAAGTCGCACACGAACTGTTGCAGACGAGAGGACTTTTGGATAGGGCGCTCATCTTGGAGGTTCTGTGCAACGCCTTGTCTCCTTCCACTTTATTTTTCTTCCTTTCTTCTATTTTGCTTTACTCCGTTGCTTGCTTTCGCTTATATGTGTGCTTAGAACTGCGAACAGCGTACATTATCTGTTTAATACTCGACGTGCTAAGATGCAGAGAGTGTGAGGTGTGAGTCGAAAGAAAGACACGAAGAAAGTAGCAAACGAGGCTCGTTCGCGGTGCATAGCATGTACTGAGCAATTGTCAATCTGCAAAACGACAATGGAAACGAGGCAAACAACAGGGCAGTGGCCGAAGGACGGGATGGCAGCTGTCATCAGAATTTCTCAACGTACGGGGCACCATTTTGAAACAATTCCTCTCGTTTTCCAATATTCCATCATTTCTTTTCTATTAAGCATCTGATACATTCACCTACTCAAAATACCTTATCAATACCTCACCTTTTTCTATTTACCCTCCATTTCTTATCCTATCCTGCGCCATTTCCACCCATAACACCTGCGACACTTTAGTGGAACAGGTTCAGGCTGCCTTCCCTTCTCCGGCCTATTTCAATGTGCCAGCGTGCAAAGGTGACGGCATATTCTGCAGATCGTTTCTTGTATGCACGGCGGGCTATACGTATACACGTATACAGGTATGCACGCTGTATACACGTTGCTGATTGCACGGGGTTACTCTTGTAACAAGAACGAATTGTTTGTATGACCTGGCGTCCCGTGTTTTCTTCCAGTCACGCTATGCTACCGACGAAGAACTGGGATTGGTGCACACGTGCGTATGGTGTTTTTAACTGTTAGCGCGATCATTGTAACGTTTACGTAGAGCGATATCTGCAGAGCATTTAGGCGTACTTATAGACAAACAGAAGCAGCTTCTAATTATAATACTTGTCAAGCAAAAAAATTTTTTTTTTAATTTACGAAGTATCTAATGCCCCGCTCGAGAAAAAGTTGTTCTTGTATGACTACGCTGAAACTGACGCCAGTGCCGTCGCAGCTTCATGACGTTAAGCTCTGCGGTTTCTGAACAATAGAGCCAGAATTGTATTTATTTACTCCTTTATTTATTTATAACGAGCCAAAAGATTGCCTGTCGAAAAAATGAGCAAGAAATCTCATGTGAATGTCGTAATGATACGCATCAAACTTCCCTTCCATTTTTTTCTTTTGAAGGTGGCGATGCGTGTGACACAGCACCACGCATTAGAAGGTATTACACACCTTCAGGTGGACTCTTGTCAAAAAGAAATATATATACAAATTTTACAAAATCGGGCCCCTCTGCTTCCTTTCTTCTCGTTATATATATATATATATATATATATATATATATAGGTGGGATACGAAACCACGTCTTCGCATTGCACGTGCGATGCTCTTACCAATTGAGCTACCGCGGCACCATTTTTCCATCCACTTTCTGGGCTATTTATGTTTACCTACAAGAACTAACCCTGGGAATGTTAGCCAGCGCCATCACTCACAAGCCTTGGCGGCGGATGTTGAGCATCGTTTCTGCCGCAGGCGTCATGTGTACTTTTTGGGCGAAGGCAACTGTTCAATCATACATACATACATACATACATACATACATACATACATACATACATACATACATACATACATACATACATACATACATACATACATACATACATACATACATACATACATACATACATACATACATACATACATACATACATACATACATACATACATACATACATACATACATACATACATACATACATACATACATACATACATACATACATACATACATACATACATACATACATACATACATACATACATACATACATACATACATACATACATACATACATACATACATACATACATACATACATACATACATACATACATACATACATACATACATACATACATACATACATACATACATACATACATACATACATACATACATACATACATACATACATACATACATACATACATACATACATACATACATACATACATACATACATACATACATACATACATACATACATACTTTCAGTAGCAGTATCCGCTTCAGTCACGGATTATAATGCACTATCAATTAATTGGTAAATTTTACAATTTTATTACGAGTTTCTACAGACTTCACTGAGAAAGTCAGTATGGTAGGATGATACATTGTGCATTTTTCTGCTGTGTCGTCGAAATTACAGAGTAAATAAAGTTCTATTTAATGTGCAGTCAGCCATGTCGTATTCAAAAAAAGAAAAAGAAAGAGTTGACTCACCGGCTCAAAGCGCTTGTACATGCTAAATATTGGCCATAGGCATTTCGAGGGAGGAAAGGCCATTCCTTCACTGTAGCGGACGGAACAGGGCGTGCCTAACACCCTAGGGTCAAACACAGCAGTGCCTTTAGTAAAGTTTACACGTGTAACAGCGCTCGGCAGTCTGAAGTGAACTCGAGTGACGTTGGATAAGCAGAGGGATAAGCAGAACTGACCCGGAGCTCAACGTTCGTTGTCTTTTTCCCACCACTAGACAGAACAGGCAAGTACAAATCGCGTACAGAAATGTCTGCACCCTGACTAAAGGGCTATGATCACCGAATGTCCAAGACCGTGGGAGAGTGACCCTGTCCGCCACCCCGTGCTGCGTCTCCCACGTACACCCACTCCATCTTGTGTGTACTTTGATTCCCAGGAAGGAGCACATCGAGTTGGTCAGGGCGACAGAGAGTATGTCCCTGGTGGAAGTGACATTGGAGAACCACCGCCTCGATCCTGTGACCAGCATATGCCAGGTGGGGGTTTGCCAGCTGGCGCAGTTTCTGCTGCTAAGGAACTCTCCCAGACTCCGCGGTATCATCTTACACATAGGCCTAATACTTTCATAATATTGAGAATGTTATGTTTCCTTCTGAGCCCAAACAGTAGGACTGTATTTCCTGTGTGTGGAACAAGGCCTATTCGTTTGAGCACACTGTGGTACATAAATATGTACTTCGACGCATTAGCGGTATCATCGTAATTGTCAACATAATCACCATAACCGCCAGCCTTTTTTATGCCCACTGCAGGACGAAGGCCTCTCCCAGTTATCCACCTCCAGTTACCCCTTTCTTGTGCTTACTGACAACATCGTACTCCTGCCAATTTCCTAATATTTTCCTTCCGTCTAATCCTCTATGACATCCTCGACTGTGTCTCCATTCTCTTCGCGCCCATTCTGTTATTCTTGTAGACTACCTGTTATCTTATCGACTACCTGTTATCTGTCCTACGCACGACTCTCAATCCCAAACATCGCCTGGTTAATTGTCGAACGTTCTGCACCTCTCCCTCCGCTCCCCCCGTCTTGCACTAACTAACAAATTAATTAACACGCTATCTCACTCACTTATATTCACGGCCTCATAACCATTCTATATAACGACCAGGCGTTCGACAGCTTACAGATTCGCTGACTCGCTAAACAACCGTCGTTTGAAGGCATGCGGTGTGTTTTATGCCGAAGTTCAAAAGTTCACGAACCGGTGAAATCTCCAACTCTTTCGCATCACTTTCTCACTTCTTTATTATACGTGAAACATCGAAAATTTGGCAACGGAAAGAACTGGCTATCCTAAAGGTATAGCTAAGAAAAATTTTAAAAAAATCGAATAACAGGTAATGAAATGACAAAGTATTGCCAAGAGGTCTATGTAACAAAATAACCAAAATCCTAAAGAGTAATACCCCTGTCACACTGGAAGTTTTAATGTCATTCGAATCGAATGGCATTCGGTGCAACGAATGTCATTCGCCCGCGGAGGTGCTACACTAGAAAAATTAATGTCATTTGGTGGCGATATCAATGGCGATCATCCCTAAAAAAACGTGGCGACTAAAATGGAACAAGATAGGTATCAAGTGCTTGCATAAGCAATCCATATATTTAAAAATAAGTTTGGGACGTCGCTTCACTGAAAAAAAAAATATTTTAGTAATGCGTATAAAAAAAAAAGTTCAATTTCAGACTATGTGGACACTATAAGCCAAAACAAGGCTTAGCCACATGAGTAGCCGATAAATTGAAAACAAACAAAATGGCTGACATGGCGACGCTGGACGACGACGCTAAGTTGCAGCAGGTGAAGTGATTTGTTGCTGCGTACTTTGCATTACGAGCAAGGCGTAATAATTAGAGGAAATGATTAGATGTTCTATGGCCGACGAGCAGAGTGGCGGCGGCATGGGCGGCGACCAGACGCTGCTGAGCTGGAGAGGAACAACATTTTTCGACAGCCTGCCGCACACATCTTGTCTCTTTAAAATAACAAGTCAATTAAAACTTGCAAAAAGTTATTATTTCTTTATGAGTACGGCTTTCAATTTGCAAACGCTCTGTCCTGTTTTGCTTTGTTTCTGGGGTTGAGAGTACACATTCGCTCCGAGTGTGAAGCCGAATGAGTTTCTCGAACTCATTCGATTGCAAAAGTCATTCGGTGCTAATGGCATTAAATATTGCTGTGTAGCAACCAAATAATGTCATTCGATGCTAATGCCATTCGGTTCGAATGACATTAAAACTCCCAGTGTGACAGGGGTATAAGTCCATAAGCAGCAGAAATAGGAAGTAGAAAAATACAAATAAACGGACAAATTATAGGAATAAAACAAGATAAGTGTATGAAAGAACTACACAAGTATGAACAAGTCCTGGGAGCATTAGAAAAAAAAAATAGATATAAATCGGTGTTCACGGAGAATTTGTCAAGTCAGTGGCCACGAGAACTAGCTAACTGGTCGACTCAACTGCTCCCGCCAAGTTCGTTCAGCGTTCAATTTGTTTTCTGTTGTTTTTTAAGTAGCGATCCGTGAAATATGGCGTAAAAGCTGTGGATGTTTCTTTGTGTCACGCTATGCGCAGGAAACGAATCAGTGCGCCCGTCTTGCGTGCGGCTGCTTGCTCCAGGCTGTCGACGGAGTCGTGTCTGGAAAAGTGAGTTTGACAGAATTCCTTTATTTTCCTATTTTCCTTCATTGGGAGGAATACGTGCTTTTAAAGAGAAGGTTGTTGTTCTTACTATGCGGTTGTCACACTGTTTGCCACCTTGGTATAACTGCAGTCGGTAATGACAGAGTTAGTAACATTACTGACCAAACAAGCTGGTTACTGTTACAAATGGGTTTCAGCTACCAATTCAAAACGCACTTAGCATCATAGGATACAAAGTTTCTTGCGTATGACGCTTATTTCGGATCCACTCTGGAATGTGACAGAGCTGTTCCGATATACGCGCTTTATAGGCTACAAACTTTGCTAACTGCGTTTGGACCTCCTCTTTTGAGGCGTCGGCACTAGGATACTGCAATAGGAACGTAGTGATGCCGTATCTAATTTTGTAAGCGGAAAGAGACTACCATGTTAATTTTATCAGTTTGGCTTTCCTTACCATGAAAAATATTAACTTTAAGTTTTTCATAACATAGGCCTAAAATTGAAATTAACGATTAGTATTCATTTATTATAATCATTATTAATTTACAAAATTCCATTAAAGTTTTCTTCCCTTTTTACCTACTTTTTACCCAATTTGTGGCTAATCCCCCGTAGTAGGTTGAACCATACCTATAGGCACCAAACCAAACCAAGCCAAACCATATCTATCTATCTATCTATCTATCTATCTATCTATCTATCTATCTATCTATCTATCTATCTATCTGTCTGTCTGTCTGTCTGTCTGTCTGTCTGTCTGTCTGTCTGTCTGTCTGTCTGTCTGTCTGTCTGTCTGTCTGTCTGTCTGTCTGTCTGTCTGTCTGTCTGTCTGTCTGTCTGTCTGTCTGTCTGTCTGTCTGTCTGTCTGTCTGTCTGTCTGTCTGTCTGTCTGTCTGTCTGTCTGTCTGTCTGTCTGTCTGTCTGTCTGTCTGTCTGTCTGTCTGTCTGTCTGTCTGTCTGTCTGTCTGTCTGTCTGTCTGTCTGTCTGTCTGTCTGTCTGTCTGTCTGTCTGTCTGTCTGTCTGTCTGTCTGTCTGTCTGTCTGTCTGTCTGTCTGTCTGTCTGTCTGTCTGTCTGTCTGTCTGTCTGTCTGTCTGTCTGTCTGTCTGTCTGTCTGTCTGTCTGTCTGTCTGTCTGTCTGTCTGTCTGTCTGTCTGTCTGTCTGTCTGTCTGTCTGTCTGTCTGTCTGTCTGTCTGTCTGTCTGTCTGTCTGTCTGTCTGTCTGTCTGTCTGTCTGTCTGTCTGTCTGTCTGTCTGTCTGTCTGTCTGTCTGTCTGTCTGTCTGTCTGTCTGTCTGTCTGTCTGTCTGTCTGTCTGTCTGTCTGTCTGTCTGTCTGTCTGTCTGTCTGTCTGTCTGTCTGTCTGTCTGTCTGTCTGTCTGTCTGTCTGTCTGTCTGTCTGTCTGTCTGTCTGTCTGTCTGTCTGTCTGTCTGTCTGTCTGTCTGTCTGTCTGTCTGTCTGTCTGTCTGTCTGTCTGTCTGTCTGTCTGTCTGTCTGTCTGTCTGTCTGTCTGTCTGTCTGTCTGTCTGTCTGTCTGTCTGTCTGTCTGTCTGTCTGTCTGTCTGTCTGTCTGTCTGTCTGTCTGTCTGTCTGTCTGTCTGTCTGTCTGTCTGTCTGTCTGTCTGTCTGTCTGTCTGTCTGTCTGTCTGTCTGTCTGTCTGTCTGTCTGTCTGTCTGTCTGTCTGTCTGTCTGTCTGTCTGTCTGTCTGTCTGTCTGTCTGTCTGTCTGTCTGTCTGTCTGTCTGTCTGTCTGTCTGTCTGTCTGTCTGTCTGTCTGTCTGTCTGTCTGTCTGTCTGTCTGTCTGTCTGTCTGTCTGTCTGTCTGTCTGTCTGTCTGTCTGTCTATCTATCTATCTATCTATCCGTCTGTTGGTCTGTCCGTCCGTCCGTCCGTCGTCTGTCTGTGGTCGTGATCCCGTCGTGGTCGTCACTAGTTTGCAGTCGTCACGCAGTTGGAGAAGTATGGGAGAGGCCTTTGCCCTGCAGTGGGCATAACCAGGCTGATGATGATGATGACGCATTCGTTGTCACACCCCCATAAGGGCGCCATCGCGATTGTTCAATGGTCGTCATTCCAGCTTCGTGAGTATCACTCTCGTCATGCTGTCGTCGTCGCGCCGCCTACTCCTACCCAGTGGTCCAAATTGCTTGGATGACTAGGTTCGGGGTCGTGACGCCGTCGTGGTAAATGCGTCGTTGTCATTCCAGCTTTGTCATTTTACTCTCGTCATGCCGTGGCCATCACGCCATCGTCGTCACACAGTCGTCGTCATACCATCGTTGCCACGCTGTCGTTTTACCATTGTCATAATTATTATTGTCATTGTTTCGTGATACAGTCATCTTCAAGCCAATGTTATATATACTTGCCGTCATCCCATTGTCCTCATACCGTTGTCTTACCTTCGTCGTCAGTACATCGCCGTCATACATTCGTCGTCATACCGTTGTCGTCATGCCATCATCATCGTCATCCCTTCATTATCGTAATCCCATTGTTGTCGCTAACGTAATCCTAATCCATAAGAAAGGGGACGCCAAAGACTTGAAAAATTATAGACCGATCAGCTTACTGTCCGTTGCCTACAAAGTATTTACTAAGGTAATTGCAAATAGAATCAGGAACACCTTAGACTTCCGTCAACCAAAGGACCAGGCAGGATTCTGCAAAGGCTACTCAACAATAGACCATATTCACACTATCAATCAGGTGATAGAAAAATGTGCGGAATATAACCAACCTTTATGTATAGCTTTCATTGATTACGAGAAAGCGTTTGATTCAGTCGAAACCTCAGCAGTCATGAAGGCATTGCGGAATCAGGGTGTAGACGAGCCGTGTGTAAAAGTACAGAAAGATATCTATAGCGGCTCCCCAGCCACCGTAGTCCTCCATAAAGAAAGCAACAAAATCCCAATAAAGAAAGGCGTCAGGCAGGGAGATACGATCTCTCCGATCCTATTCACAGCGTGTTTACAGGAGGTATTCAGAGACCTGGATTGGGTAGAATTGGGGATAAGAGTTAATGGAGAATACCTTAGTAACTTGCGATTCGCTGATGATATTGCCTTGCTTAGTAACTCAGGGGACCAACTGCAATGCATGCTCACTGACCTGGAGAGGGAAAGCCGAAGGGTGGGTCTAAAAATTAATCTGCAGAAAACTAAAGTAATGTTTAACAGTCTCGGAAGGGAACAACAGTTTACAATAGGTAGTGAGGCGCTGGAAGTGGTAAGGGAATACATCTACTTAGGACAGGTAGTGACTGCGGATCCGAATCATGAGACTGAAATAATCAGAAGAATAAGAATGGGCTGGGGTGCGTTTGGCAGGCATTCTCAGATCATGAACAGCAGGTTGCCATTATCCCTCAAGAGAAAAGTTTATAACAGCTGTGTCTTACCAGTACTCACGTACGGGGCAGAAATCTGGAGGATTACGAAAAGAGTTCTACTTAAATTGAGGACGACGCAACGAGCTATGGAAAGAAGAATGATAGGTGTAACGTTAAGGGATAAGAAAAGAGCAGATTGGGTGATGGAACAAACGCGAGTTAATGATATCTTAGTTGAAATCAAGAACAAGAAATGGGCATGGGCAGGACACGTAATGAGGAGGGAAGATAACCGATGGTCATTAAGAGTTACGGAATGGATTCCAAGGGAAGGAAAGCGTAGCAGAGGGCGGCAGAAAGTTAGGTGGGCGGATGAGATTAAGAAGTTTGCAGGGACAACATGGCCACAATTAGTACATGACCGGGGTAGTTGGAGAAGTATGGGAGAGGCCTTTGCCCTGCAGTGGGCATAACCAGGCTGGCGATGATGATGATGATGATGATGATCGTTGTCATGCCGTCGTTGGCGTACCCGCTTCGTTGATTCATTGACGTCATTCCTTGTTTGTCTTTCTGTCGCAATCGTGCTGTCGTCATTCAGTCGCGATTATGACGTCCTTGTCAGGCCATCGTCGTCGTTGCGTCATCGTCACACAAACACCATCATGCATTCGTTGTCATAACGTCGTCATCATGGTGCGATCGTTGTCATTCTCGCCGCTTCTTCATCCGGTTGTCATACGCTCGTCGTCCCACATCGGCGTCGTCACATTGTCATCGATATACCATGATCATAATTTAAACATCCACATGTCGTTGTCGTCGTGCCGTCGTGGTGGTACGCCTCTGTCGTTCCATCGATATCGTTCCTTCTTCCTCATTCCATCGTCAGCGTCATACAGTCGTCGTCATGCCTCCATGCTCATGGGTGAACTTGGCAAGCGAGTGCCATAACAAAGTGGGACAAAATCGAAGTATGTGGCCCACAGCCGAATCAACGGAAGTCTCAGAATTAACGCTGCGCACAGAAATGAACATGACTTCGGGAATATGGTCTGTCGCTGCAGTGCACGATGGCTATTCGCATTACCGTCGACAGTCATCATGAGATGAGTTCTGCCGCAATTTTTTTTCGTAGAATTGTGAACGCTTCGTCGTCCAGTCGGCTGAAAGTGGCACACAGTCATTGTCAAAAGAGGGACTGTATAATAGGATATGTTCTATGGTCTCGTCACAATCACAAGCGCTGCAGGAGGCGCCGTCCATCGGGCGCCTCCATAAATAGTAGCCGTTCGCAAAAATGATGCCAAACCACAAGCGACAGTAATTATAAGTGTATAACAGAGTGGGTCCGCCCACTCTGAACCCGCGGTGTATAGCCGGCGGAGCGCCCTCTCAATGACTGCAATGGTTTCAATGTGAACTTCTGTGTACTTGAGTAATAAGCGCGAGGACCACCTGCGCACTTGCCAAACGCCGCATATAGAAATCCTTGCGGGTATTTAGGGGCTTGTTTTCAGCTGAAGCTGTTGGCGTATGCCTACTTAAGGTTTTCATATATTTACGAAAACGTTTCCTTTCCTCCCGTCTGTTTGCGCTAAATATCACGACGACGTCAGAACGGACGGATATGTCCGCAGCTGCTTTGGCGAGTCGGTACAACCGAGTCCTAATGGTACGGCACAAACGTAAAATGCACAAAGCACAGAAGCGAGACCACGCCACGAAAGCGCTGACTCGACGAAAGGTTTATTACTCGCGACACGCACATATACATGCGCGACCGCTCAAGGAAGTTAATTTCTTGACGTGTCTAGGATGTGACCCAGCATCCTTGTTCTGTTTGTTATGACTTGGTTTTCTTACTTATTTTTCTTCCCTTGCTTGGCTCGTTGTTGCTTGCGGCCAGGGGTTGATAACATGTGAGCTGTTGCATATGTATGCGCGCGTCACGTGTAATACAACTTCGGTTTTGAGGTAACGCGTGTGTGGTGTATTCTCTTCCCTGTGTTACGTTCGGGCTGCTGGACAAACGCCGTGCAGACTTCTACAGCTATGGCGTTCGCCTACGGAGCACGAGATCTGTGTACTTTAGTTAGGCACTCGTCAAAGATCAATCAGAAGATGTGAGCGGGAACACGTGACGGGGAAACTCGCGTCAAAGCCACCTCTCTGATGTGGCATCAGACACGCCATGGCCCTCTGATATCCTCTGACTGGACTGCCGTGTGTTCAGCTTTGTGTGATTTTTTAAAGTTCTCTTTGTTATAATACCCTCCCCCCCTCTCATTTAAAGGAAAAAGTGGGGGGGGGGGGGCGAGCGAATTTTTAGCCAATATTATACATACTCCGTATAGTGTTTCATACCCTTCGCGCTAATAAGGTGAAGAATCTTATTGTGAAGAAGTAAGATCTAAGTAAGGTAGGCGCGCAATAATATAAGACTAAGTTTACAAATAATGCTTATTTCGTTTCTCTAATCATACACATGAAAAAATACAGTGAGAACGCTCATTGAACGTCTGCCTTCTTGGTGTGAAAGAATAACAGCCCTAGAATTAGTCGAACTAAAAAATAAAGATAGTTTTAAGACGTATGAAATGTCTCATTTTGCCCCGACCCCTGGGGAGACATGGCGCAGTTAGACGGGTTAAATGAGACATCCGCAAAACATAATACGATTCGTTACTTGCAAACGAGGCAATTTTAGCGGGTCTCGTGAGCGGCCAAGCAGGCATCATGGGCCAACTCGCCGCGAGGTCTGGATTGAATCGACACAGATTCTGCTGGTATCTTGCGACAGACATTCTTGCGAACCAAACACCGCCACTTTCTTTTCTTTTGTGCGAGTCGTGTGACTAGCAGAATACTTTTTCTCGAGCTGCTTGCGCTGCTGACTGGATACCTTCGCCTTCCCTTCCTCTGGCCTTCCAATTTCTACATTTTTTGCAAGGCTATACCAGCCTTCTGCCAGCCTTTGTCAACAGCTCGGCCTTGCGTGTGGATGGTCTGAGAATTGAGCTCAGTTCTGCATTCTCTCCTTTAGTTTTTAGTTTCTTTTTCTTGACACTGGCGAAATTTCATGGAAGATTTTTATCACCTTTAGTACGCTCGTATTTCGTGTGGGTTTTCCCAAATAAGTGTAATTACATGCTCTTTGCATGTAATTTCCGAAAAATCCAGTACTGAATGTCACTCTCTTACATCCAGACCATCCCAGACAAGAGTAAGAAAATATTTTAGAGCGGCAACAAAAAATGCGCTTAATAAAATTTATTTTAAGGCTCGAGTTTTGCCTCTCCATTAGAGCAACAATAAAATAATTTTACTACAGTGAAGAATCAGAAGTGCTGTGCTGAAATTTTGCGTAAGGGTAGCGCGAGAAATGAAGAAACAAAATGAAGACTTTCGTTGATAGAGCAACGCGCCAGGACTGCAGTGTACACGCTCGGAAAATGGAGCGATCTGATTGCTGCCTCTTTTTGTCGGGCCACCAACTAACGGGCACTCGGTTGGCATTTTCTTTCCCTCCGTTGTACCTCTTCCTAGTACAATTTTCCTATCAAGGAAAGTAAGTAGACAAATAGTGTGATCTGTCGAAAAGGTATCAGGTCACTTAGATAGTGCGGTTTGAAGATAAAGAGCGGTAAGCTCAAAATGACGCATTTTACATCGCGCGCTTCATTTTGCCCCGCCTTGCCCAATAGTCGGAAGCAAGCAAACTTTTGCACGCGATTTTAACTGCTCTTTTTCTCCTATTAAACCAGCTGATTTTTTCTTGATTCAAAGCACTGTCTGTTGTTTACCTGTAACCGCTTGGCTACGAATAACTTTCTGCCCATACAGGGCTGCGCATTTTCTTGACGCGACGTGTGCTACTTTAGGGTATCTTGTCCAGACCCCTCCCGTCCGCATCTCTAGCTCTTTCTTTTACTGCTTACCTTGCCCTAAAACTTCGACGTTGTTTGTTTTAAATGCATGCGTTCGACCAAGTGCCCGCATTGTACCTTTTTGTCTTTCTCTTTTCAGTGTATCTATCTGTCCTGTATAGTGCGAGAATATAGACATTACGTTGGGTGTGTGTGCCAGCTACAGGGTCGCTATGACGTAAAACTATTACAATCTGTTCCTATTCCATTTCTGCTACCAGACCTCCCCCATTGGTCAAAGGTTTCTCTGGCCATACCCACTTCGCGAAAAACCACAAAAACTCCCAATCTTATGTGACGTGTACCCAGTGATGATACATGATTAGGATCAACAAAAGAAAATCCGTTGTGTACGATTCTAAGCCTCTTAGATCGCAGCTCAAGGCGCCCGTTCCTGCGGCGAGCGTCGGCGTCGCCGTTGGCCGGCTGCGTAACCGAGCGAACGAGCGAAGGATGAAAGAGCGAAAGCGAGGCGCCGCGGAAGATGAAAGACAAGAGGCGGAAAGAAGAGAGGAGGGTGCAGCGGAACCGTGAGGCGGAAATCGGAGGAGGGTATGGCGACAGCGTGAGAAGAAAAGCCTATTGCGGCGACGATGGCCACACTAGCGCGCGTCGTCTGGGAGGTCCGTCGGCGGCTGTGAATCGCGCCCACGCGTCACCCACGCGCTGGCTCTCGTGATCTCCAGATTAGCGAGGCAGTCGCGCCGCACTTCGCTCCATTTGCAACGTGCCGCACGAGACAGTAAAGAAAGGCGTCAGGCAGGGAGATACGATCTCTCCGATGCTATTCACAGCGTGTTTACAGGAGGTATTCAGAGACCTGGATTGGGAAGAATTGGTGATAAGAGTTAATGGAGAATACCTTAGTAACTTGCGATTCGCTGATGATATTGCCTTGCTTAGTAACTCAGGGGACCAACTGCAATGCATGCTCACTGACCTGGGGAGGCAAAGCCGAAGGGCGTGTCTAAAAATTAATCTGCAGAAAACTAAAGTAATGTTTAACAGTCTCGGAAGGGAACAGCAGTTTACAATAGGTAGTGAGGCACTGGAAGTGGTAAGGGAATACATCTACTTAGGACAGGTAGTGACTGCGGATCCGAATCATGAGACTGAAATAATCAGAAGAATAAGAATGGGCTGGGGTGCGTTTGGCAGGCATTGTCAGATCATGAACAGCAGGTTGCCATTATCCCTCAAGAGAAAAGTTTATAACAGCTGTGTCTTACTAGTACTCACGTACGGGGCAGAAACCTGGAGGCTTACGAAAAGGGTTCTACTTAAATTGAGGACGACGCAACGAGCTATGGAAAGAAGAATGATTGGTATAACGTTAAGGGATAAGAAAAGAGCAGATTGGGTGAGGGAAAAAACGCGAGTTAATGATATCTTAGTTGAAATCAAGAAAAAGAAATGGGCATGGGCAGGACACGTAATGAGGAGGGAAGATAACCGATGGTCATTAAGAGTTACGGAATGGATTCCAAGGGAAGGAAAGAGTAGCAGAGGGCGGCAGAAAGTTCGGTGGGCGGATGAGATTAAGAAGTTTGCAGGGACAACATGGCCACAATTAGTACATGACCGGGGTAGTTGGAGAAGTATGGGAGAGGCCCTTGCCCTGCAGTGGGCATAACCAAGCTGATGATGATGATGATGATGATGATGATGATGATGATGATGCACGAGACAGATTGTCCGCGCCAGACAATATATCGCGAAATGAAAACACGTATAGAGTTGTGCTTCAATTTCGCATTAGGGAGTATCGTATATAATCGTCGGTGAACTTATTTTCGCCCCCAGCCCTATACGCTATTAGTCAAGGTCTCTCGGGTTGCCTGTGACGCGACGTCACAAAATCGCGAAAACTCGCACGCCAAAGTGCAAGCACGCTATGGACTAAAGATTCATTATTATGCCGAACAAGATTGACATTTCTTTTATTGCAATAGCTGGGGGCTGCACCGTTTTGAAAAGAATAAAAGATGGCTTCCCACCGATGTCCCCCTGGCTACTGGGAGCTGCCGGAGAGAATGGTTTCCCAGCGTATAATAATAATAAAAAAAATTGGGGTGGCAGTATAACGTTGTCGAGCCCTTTCGGCGTGTATACGACATCGCTCTGCCAACCCTTCTTCGCTGAGGATCTGTTTTATCAATATCTTTAACCTTATGCTGGACGCCGCAGCGATTTACGAGCAGCCGCCGTATGAGCTAAACAAAGGGAATAGAACCAATCCTATAACGTCCTTCTCATCCGCTTATCTACTTTCACTGCGCTAGCTAAGACATACCGAAACCCTCTCCATTTGTGCGCGATCCCCTCTTATTGCCAGCTAATTAGATAAGAAAGACCTTCTCCTGTAAGCGAGGAAAGCGTTTGATTGGCTGGTAAAACACCACTGCGAGTCATCGCCCGATGCTTGCGTTGGCGGTTACGTAAATTTGACGTCAGGAGATTGGAATAAAGTTAAAATGGAATGGTGCTACGTTATACGGCCACATGAATCTGTCGAAAATTAGAACGTCAAGTAAGATGTGCAGCTTATAGCCGCCCGAACCAGCAAACCAAGCTGCATTTGAATGGCTTTTATTTTATATGGAAGACTTTCAATGGCCCACAAATAATGAAAGAGTCTGTCATGATGATAATTGATGGGTTGGAATTTTTACGTTTCATGCATTTCCAGCACTTAAGTGGAAACAGGAAAACCGAGAGAAGTCAGCAGGATACGGAGGATGCGCGTCCTATAGCGTCCTTTCTGTCCTGTTGTCTTTTCTTATCTCAGATCTCCTGTTTCTCCTTAAGCGCTGGAAATGCATGAAGCATGAACGTAATTCAATGGGCCATGCGCATGCACTCTGGCGCTATGCGCATGCGCGCTGGCGCACCAAACTGTATAAGCGTGCCCCATATTGAACCATTGATCCATATTGATTGCATTGATCCCTATAGTTAGGCTTGTTCGTATTGCATGATATCAGTGTTACTATAAGGCGCAACAGGTAGATTTTCAATGGAGACAGAGGTTTATGTGAGGATCGAGATGAAGTGACCGGCAGCAATTGGTCGAAAAAGCGATGTCGTCCACCAACAATGATCGAACAGGGGGTGTCGCTGGAGTTATAATATGGCTTAGGCCAAACAGAAGAAACGATATCTATGACGTAACAAAATAAGTTGTAACATGTACAAGGCTTAAGAACTGTTATAGCGACAACGCTCGAGCACATTAATTTCGGTATTTGTTGAACGTGCAGTTACGAATAACGCGCATTAGCAGGCATACAGCCGCACTTTAAAAAGACATCTGCGCCGGGCGTTCTCTCTTACTAAATTCTATAATAACGACAACGTGACCGTTTTTTTTTGTAATAGCTCTAAGGTCCATGCTGTGTGCGCAGTGCAGGAACGGAGTCGCCCTCATCCGGCCCCCGGGCCACCACTCGGCAGCAGCTACGGTGTCCGGATTCTGCATCTTCAACAACGCTGCGGTAGCTGCTCGCTACGCTATGCAACGCTACGGTCTCGAGAGGTACACGGGCGAGGAGCGCGCGCTCCGCGTTGCAATGGAAGACGCGCTGCGTCGTGCGAAGAGAAAGCCACACGGGAAATACGCATTCATTACGGCAGCCTACGCGAATAAATAGTGCTTCTCATTGGTGTAACACTTAAATGAACAAACTGCTTCCGTTTTGCTGCCTTCGGAGTGTCCCAATGCGGGGTGATTATTTTTAAGTTTTACGGAATTTTTAGGAACCGCCGATGGCAGATAGAATAATCCTTGTCCTTGAGCTGTATTAGCTGAAGACGTGGACATTACTAGCGCGAGAAACTGAAACACATATTCAACTAATTATGGGGAAATGCACTAATTATTTTATTAATTAATTACTTTACGGCACATATTGCTGCTTACGAATTGTAGCCAGTGAGTTGGCAAGTCGTATGCACTTGACATTAATTTCCAGGAGCACAAAAGTTTTGAGATGTTATATCCCAAAATCTGGGACGAAATACGTCGGCGTTCCAGTTACTTTCGTGCTCCAATGCGTAAAACAACGTTTCGTTAAAAAAGTAAGTGGAACAACAGTGCATTCTTGTGGCGAGTTTGATGGCGCATGTGTACAAACTGCTCTCATTCTGAAAATTCATTCCAAGTGAATACGCCTTGGAAACTCACTGGTTACAATTCATAGATTGCAATATGGGCCATAAAGTAATTACTAAAAAATAATTAGTGATTTTTTGTTAATTAGTTGGAAATGTGTTTCGATTTCATATGCAAATAATTTTCGCCCCTTTGCATAATCGAGCTTACAGACTAGAAGTATGTTATCTGCAACAGGCAATTTTTGAAAATTCTGTAAAATTTAAAAATGATCACCCTGTATAGCGGAGAGAAAAACAAGCGTGAGACGACAGGGCCGCTATAATGAAAACTAAGGGTTTCATCTCGGCTACTTGCGGGTATCAGGTGGCCCAAATATCTGAGGTGACGTAAAGGTGAAAACAAACAAGCAAGCAAGCAAGCAAGCAAGCAAACAAACAAACAAACAAACAAACAAACAAACAAACAAACAAACAAACAAACAAACAAACAAACAAACAAACGAACGAACGAACGAACGAAGGAACGAACGAACGAACGAACGAACGAACGAGCGAGCGAGCGAGCGAGCGAACGAACGAACGAACGAACGAACGAACGAACGAACGAACGAACGAACGAACGAGCGAGCGAGCGAGCGAGCTCTATGAGAGAAAGAGAGAGAGGCACTATTTAATGGTCGCTGGAGGTGAAAGTAAAGCACATCTTCAAATAGAGCAGCAACATGGTACGTCGGCCCAGTTGGTCGATTTTCATCATTGCATGGCTTTTTGGAAGCACAACTGCTTACGCACATAAATCACGGACACAAACATAGACAGAAGAGAACTTCACTCACAATTGAAATTCATTACAGCAATTACTAATGCCCTCACGCATGCGCAGCAGAGCAGGCTTAAGAGGAAGCTTTAGCTCGGGTGCTTATATCTAAATGCATGTAAAAGAAGAATTCGTTTTTCTCAGCAACTCCTGCACCAAATTTGACGAGGTTTGTTGTATTAAAAAAGAAGACTTAAAATCTAGTGACTGTTCGTATCGAATTTTGGATTTAGGTGTCAATCTTTTATTAAAAATGAGCAAAAATCGCAATCTTCCAGAGAATGAAACTATCAAATTTATAACTGTAGCTCAGAAATGAAAAATGATATCACAATTATGTGAATTGCACCTAATAGTACATGTGAAGCGTACAAAATTGATATGTTACACTTAGATCTAAAAATAATAGTAATATGGAAATACAACTTTTGCGGAACCCTTGTGCTCAACGTAAAAAAATCGCGTAAGATATAAAATGACATATCAAATTTATCCACTTTAATTATCTAGTGGATGCCGTTTACAGAACCGCAGTATCTGTTCTTCATGCAGAGCTACTAATTTGTAAACTTGATGCTTCTATGCTTTTCAAACTTTCGAATGTTTGAAAATTTTTAAAACAATATTCAGGCCCTAAATTGAAATTCCGCTTCCAACAGTCACTAGAATTTAGCTTTCTCTCTAAAATGCAACAAATTTCATTAAAATAGGTCTAGGGTTATCTCAGAGAAAAGTTTTGCATTTTAAATGTATTTGAATAGGCCGCGTCGGAGTTAGGCCCGAGCTAAAGCTTCCTCTTAAGCCAGTTACATCGGAAAAAAAAATCCGAAAACACCACAGACCTTTGAGAGCACGTTACCGATGGAAAACAAAGTATTGAGAATTCGAGCTTCTGCTAAATATCGAGGTAGGTGAATACCTGTTTATCGTTCAGTCACCTCTTCACTTGTGTGCGCGTAAGCCATTGTGCTCCCAAAGGTCACACGATAATATGTAGAAATAGGGACACATCGGCGATGCTCTACAGGTGTCCTCGAGTTTTGACTGGCGTAATAAAGCAGCGCGATCTTAGCGCCTTGCATTGCGTGCCCATTTCTGGCAGATGGCTTACTGATGTCTGATAATAATGTTTCTATAACAGGAAATGACTTGTATTAATAATTATGACATTCGTACTTTTCGTCGTAATACCGCCTATCTTTAATGGTTTTATGTGCATGTCAACTGCACGCTTATGCTGTTTACGTCATTGCTTGACAATGGGCACCCACCACGTGAAAAGTTGAGACCAGTTTTCAAAAGCAACTACAGTTAATATGGTGCAACTGTAGTGTAACTACACTTTCGGGTAGTGCACGCGACCTGACGGCATAGCCACACACAGGCACTACTTAGTACCTTTTTCGCTGTAGGGGCGCCATTTCTAAGCTCTACGGCAATAAACGCCGATAGGCGTAGGTATAACGAGGCCAGCTCATTTAGTCCACGCCAAAACCGTTTTCACACTCAAGTTGTTCGTTATTCACTACTACAGCTTCATATAGTTTTGCGCATGGAATTCTGAGCGAGGAATGCTTTTCCAATCATATAATGGCACGAGCAGTCCCCTCTTGCTGAGTACATTTTCGTCTTCGTTGCAGGATTCTCATTTTCGATTGGGATGTCCACCACGGAAACGGAACGCAGGAGATTTTTTACGAAAGCAACTGGTAAGCATTTTATTTCAAATGCACAGTTCAGTGGCATCTGGTGATCGCGAAGCTTTCAGAGCAATGTGTGGCTTTTGGGACGTTATCTTAACAAGTAACGTGACGTCAAATTCTTGCCATTTAAAGAGGAGGCTAAAAGAAAAAAGAAAAAAGAAAAAAGGAACCTGTTCATCAGACTAGGAGCAGCCGGTGCCCCACATCTATGCACCAGCATCTTCGGCCATGTCGATAAAGAATATAAACATACCGCACTTCAAAGGCCAGTGTTCGAACTGGGCTGTACAATCTCAGTTAACAATGACAATTAACTACCATAGGACAGACAACCACAAATATCTTTGGCTCTTTACTGCAGTTAAGAAATGTCCGAGCTGTCACTCTGAGCCACAGCTCGTGGTATTAGCTTTACTGCAGGAAATAAAAATATAATACGAAAATAAAGCATTAAATAAAAATAAATTAACCTATGTGACTTAATGTCCCCAAAAGAAAACAATGACTACAACAGACACCAGTCTGTGGATCATTATTAATTTCATCAACGTGGCGCTCTTCTACGTGCATCTGAGTGTCTCAGTACACGAGCGTTTTTTGCATTCCACGCCCGCCGGAAAAGAAGTAGCGCATGAAGTCCGTTATCTGAAAAAGAAAACGTAAGCAAAATGTCATCTCTTCCGTTGATTTTCTTAGGTCTCTTCGTCTAATTGGATTGTGACGAAGGCCACGTCCTCCGAAGACCGGCCTTCGTCAGAGTTTCGGCCGGTCCCGCGTCCGAGACGTCAGTAAGGTTGCGTTGTTTTTAGAGCGCTGCTCTTTCGTTTCGCGTCCGCGTCGTCCATCGGCGTAGCCGAGTGAGCGGGCACAGCGAAGGCTGAAAGAGCGAACGTGGAGCGCAGCGTGCGATGAAAGAGGGCGACGGCGAACAGAGCGCGAGGAGAAAAGCGGAGGAGGGGGCTATGACGAAAGGCGTGAGAAGAAAAGCGCAGTGCCGCGCAAGACGGACTCTTCGGGGACGACGGCCACGAGATGGCGCAGGGCTAGCGCGCATCGTCTGCTCACCGATGACGCCACCGATACCATACATGGAAACTAAGCGCTGCATGAGAGGAGGACTGTCCGCGGCGGACGCTGTGAATCGTGCCCACGCGTCACCCACGCGCTGCCTCTCGCTATCTCCCGATTAGCGAGGTAGTCGTGATACACTTAGCTCCATTTACAACGTGCCGTACGAGACAGATTGTCAGTGCCAGCCAATATATCGCGAAATGAGAACACGTATAGAGCTAGGCTAAAATTTCGCATTAGGGAGTATCGCAATCGCCGGTGAAAATTGTTTACTACGTGTGTATATATATATATATATATATATATATATATATATATATATATATATATATATATACATCCCTCTTCGAGCCAAGAAGTCTGTTTAAATTCCTCCTCTCATTTAGTTGCACAACGTTTCCTGCTTTGTGTTCTTTTCTTATACAGAGCTCATCGTCTTCTCATAGGGCTGGTGACAACCTTCATTAATAAATTGAGCTAACAGGATCGATCTCGGAACGCTTGGTCTGCGCAATCGGTGCGCGAGTTCGAGCAGAGTTCTTATTTTTCTCTTTCTCTCGTCGTGCGCTTCTCGTACCTTAGAAATGGTTTTTTTTTTCTTGTCTCGGTGCTGTTCCAGATAAAAGTGGGCAGATTTCCTGGAATCAATAGCTGGTTCTCGGAAAACACTCTCACGCCGGAGCATCGATTTCTGGTGCCTTGTTCACAGTGCACTCCAGTCTCTGCGACGCGGCACATTCCTTTCCGCGTTCCTCTATCCGACGCCACAATACGCGGACAGCACATGGTCAATAAGTTACCTTCTGTGTTTGCACTTTCTTTAAAACCAGGTTTGTCACTGCGTCCTTAAAGCATGTCTTAAAGCATGAGATACTTGTATTGTGCGATGGAATGCAAACGTAACATACTGCACTCTCCCCCTCTCCCTTTCACCCCCCCCCCCCGCCCCGCAGCGCTCAACGAGCACTGTTCAAACCGCGATTGGGCAATCAAAGTGAAATCGTGCGCCTGAAGAACATCCTGAACTTGAAACAACGCCGCTAGCTGATCTTTACTAGCTGATCTAAAGATTCAAGTCTAAGCGGGGGAGGGGTGGGAGTGGAGTCGGGTGTCCGTTATATTTGTTCCCGAGGGCATGCACATAAGTAACGGAGATCGTTATTCTGTGTCCTATCATGTCCGCCCTGATTTTCTGTTTGCGACAAGAATTCCCGAAACCAGCTGGTCCTACTCGACGAGCCCGGGTCTTAGAAAAAGCAATGCAGCTATAAACCTCTGTCGGCAAATGGCAAATGTGAACTTCAAGGGAAATTTTGTGCCCTTGAAATGGCGTCAGTCCGTACAAAATAAATAATGTTTCCTTCCATTGCGTGTGCTTTTTATTTGGCGTAAGAACAAAGCGTTCTTTTTTCTCTTTTTGTCTCTCGATGTTCTTCGCAGCGTCCTTTACGTCTCTCTTCACCGATACTCGAAAGAAAAGATCTTTCCGAAAACGGAAATCTCCGATGCCACGTACATTGGTAAAGGTGCTGGAAGAGGGTACAACATCAACATACCATGGACCAAGGTGCGTGTCTGCGTCCGTACGTCGTGTTACAAACAATTAGTACATTACTAATGCTTGTGACATTATGGACACTTTTTTTGTACGCATAGTTTACATGGTAAGTTTTCAGGTTTTTCCATGGTTTGGATGAAGCGACCTACAAAGTGTGTGTTGTACTTTTCAGGAAGCAAGTACTAACAAGCTTTCAATTATCTTTAAAGTGGTGATCCTGAATTTATATCCAATATATTTTAAGATTTCGCTAGCACTCTTTAAATATTTACTACAATTGGTGTGCTTTTCAGCCTGCCATGACTGATGCTGACTACTTGACTGCCATGTATCAGCTGGTTATGCCCGTAGCTTCAGAGGTGAGTCGGAACGGATGCCGTTGATCTGGTTCTCTTACTAGGCGTGCTTGATTTGTTAACAACACGCGCGATCGCAAATGTGGCCCGCTTGTTTAGTGCAAACCTGCCAACCTGAAAATAAGAGAAAGAATACGGCAGTCGATGTCAAAAAGTGACACAGTTCGGTCAAAATACTAATAATTACCGTATTACTCGAGATGACAGTATATTAAAAAAAATAAGTGCTATTTTTGTTCTGTATGGACTCCGTGGCAGGCGCTGTGACCTGTAGCCGCAGTTAGAATGGCCGGTGTCATAGACAAATGAAATTTCTTTATAATACATTCCCGTAACGGCGGCTGATGTTTTGACTGCTGTTGTACAATGGTTCTACAAATTGGTGGCGCTGTTGCTGGGAAGTCCAAATAACAGTAAGGGTTCGAAAATTTACGCTCGAAACAAATCCGTGGTGGCTTTATTTATGTTCCTTTGAAACGGGTCTTGCCCATGGCAAATGAAAAATCACGCTATGAGTGGTGTCAGTACGACATTCGTAAACATGGCTCTAGAAATTCGGCATCTTAGTTGAAACAGTAGAAGTCCGTAAGTACGTTAATCGGCTATACGGCACTGAGCGAATGGGGTCACTGATACAAACAGATGAAAGCAGCCTGCCGAACACGCAATAACAAAGTATCTTAGCAACCAATGTATAGCAGTAACATGTGAATAAGAGAACAACCAATAATCGCACAGGACGTAAAGCGTAATTGTCGTGCATCGCCAGTGTGAGAAGCTGCGAGAGAAATTTTCTAACTCCCTCACGTTTTCACCACAGTTCGACCCTGAGCTGGTGATCGTGTCCGCCGGATTTGACTCCGCGAAAGGAGACATCCTGGTGAGTTATGTTGAACCTTGCTCTTACACTTGCGGCTCCTTTGCACATTTGCAGCAGTGAGAACAAACAACATGGCCGTCGTGTGCGTCGTTCTCATTGTTATTGTTGTTGTTAAACATGTTTTATTTGTAATAATCGGGTACGACATGCTCCCTCCCTTCTTGTTGACGAACCAATGGGGAGGAAGGGGAACTTGGACAGGGCGAGTTAAAATTCTGCGGACATAGCAGCCTGCCGGAGGTACTCCAGGAAAGAGTCTGCAGGACTGTCTTCATGCGCTGTGGTTGCCTCTCGCCTTTGTCTATTGCTGTAAACTTGCGCGACGGACGCCTCTAGGTAGACGGTAAAACAGACGTATCGACGCGCCCTCTCGCCTGTGCGCACTCAACCTGAGCACTTCCTGGTACCTGTAGCGATTTGTCCGATCGACTGCGAGGTGCGCTTTTCGAAAGGAAGAATAATTCACCGCTTTAAGGAAACTACCACTTTAAGAATCGCGGTGAATATACAAGTTACCTAACGAGTAACTAACATCACGTCCCTCTACACCACGATAAAGAAAAGAAAGAAGAACTAGAAGCACCACTGCTGGGTCCCAAAAACAAAATCGAAGAATAGCTCACGCACGAACTTAGTTTAGTCTTACAGCCCACTCCGTGCACTCAGTAATGCATTCGCTGTTCTGTTGCTGAGCACAACTTCGCGGGTTCAATCCTCGAACGTGGCAGATGTGTTCATATTAAGGCAGAATGCTCAAACGCTATATAGCGCTTCGTCTTAATTGCAGGTTAAAGGACAACAGACAGCGCAAATATATTCCAGAGCCCTGCACTACAGCGTCAAACACAGCTGAGGCAAAGTGTCGCAAACCAGATTATTTATCCGGTTAGCCTCTTCACTTTCCCTACTGCTTCTGTCTTTTCTTTTCTTTCTCTTCGGACGTCGAGCCCCACCAATAAACTAAAAAATATTCATCTATGGCTGTACAGTGCGATTAAAGATTGCCGTAGCACGCTCTCTGGTCTTCTGAATGGGTCTTATTTACAAATTCCAGTGTTTGAACAGAACGTGCAAAGCTTTCTTCGGCACTAGACGGAATAGTTGGTCTTGATGGCTCTCCTACACCTACGTCTTATTTCTTCTACTGTGGAACCGAGCTTCTGTCGTCTTCCTACCAACATCGTACCGAATATCAATGGAGTCGATAGCAAGGGCGCTCACAAGGCAAGTTTGCCATCGACTCCCTTCTTTTTCTTCTTCTTCTTCTACCTCGCAATTCACCCAAGTAAGCTTCACGCTTTCTCGGTAAAACTGATGGAAAAACGCTCGCATAATTCGTGTGCGCGGTGGGGGACGGCGGCGTTTTACTAATTAGCGGCGTCTAAACGTGGGCGCAATATTTATGAAACATGCTCGTTCGACTGAAAATGGCAACAAGCGGAAGCCTGGAGAAGTAGCTGACAAAAACGATCGCCTCTGTATAGAAAAATCTGATAAAATGCTAACTGCATTCCGGATGCCTCCCGGCGCGCTGCTGATTTCAGCACGCTGGACACGTAAACTGACGTCGTTGCAGGGCGACTGTTGCGTTACGCCTGCCGGCTATCAGCACATGACGTCACTCCTGAAGAACCTGGCTCACGGCAGGGTGATCATCCAGCTGGAGGTAAGGGTCACCCTAGCAACACGGCGGGCGCTGTCTGTCGCAGTGTTACAGTGTTAAAAACCGATAAGGATTTAATGAGCACGTAGGCACCTGTTGCGTCATTGCCCTCACGATGGAGCCCGCGTCGCCTTCGGAGATGCTTGTGCTTGATAAGGATTCAGCGAACGCCCAATGTCATCCTGGTTCCTCGCGGGCTTTCCCCAGTCTGGCTAGTGCTCCGTGCTCGAGTTTTCGAGAGTTAGCGCTGCTTTTTCATTTTTTTTCTTTTTTCTTTCCTTTCCTTTTTTTTTCATAGCAAGAAACGCTCATGACCGCCCTCGACCAGGTTCAGGCTCTGAGAAATGTCAGTCTCGTCAAGCACTACCTGTCCCGATCGTCAAGCAGTTAGCAGTGCGTGCATTGCAAGGTGCACTTCTTCAGAGTTTCGAAGACGATGACATAACGGATGATTATCGACTGCACATGATTACGCGTTATTGTGTGCCCTCTATTCAGTGCATCTGCGTGAAACATACTCGTCTAACCTCCGACATATGCGGTCTCTGTTTTAACCATGTACTATCTTTGTGGACTTCTAAAATAGAGGCAACGTTGCCACCTTTACATACTGCGACTTCTAGAAAAGTTGCATAGTAATTTGCCAATGTTGCGACATAACTTGTGTAGTTTCTGAGAAGCTTATATGGTAGCGTGCCATTTAGTAAATGTGCGCAATATAACTTCTCACGGAAGACTCCTGCTACACTCTTAGGCAAAGTTACACCCTTTGGGGTGTATCTCTGCCATACAACGACAATCGTCATCTGCCTTGCTTGCGTTTCCTTTCTTGAAAACGCCGCACCCGCTACTTACCTGTCAAGAATGCTATGTCATCCTGATAACGCGCATGCCGTTCGTTACTGGAAAGTACCGGGCTCGCCGCGTTAAAGAAAATGCGGACGAGACAGATGACGATTATTGTTGTGTGGCAAAAGGGTGTAACTTTGCTTAAGAGTGTATACTAGAAATAAGAGGTAGAAGAGCTTCTTGTAAGACTAGTTGTTTTGGGTGGCTCATCTACGTCTTATTTCTTCTAATGTGCAACGGACCTTTCGTAGTCATCCTACCAACACCGGAACCAACTATCCCAACAAGAAACTGTTCTTCTACTGTTGAGTCGCTACTTTTACCTTTTCTCCGTAAGTTATGAACGAGTACCAACAACGTATATTTACGTTTCATTGTGTTTTTAATGTTGTTTTGCTAGTATCTAAGTGAAACAAATAGCCGTTAAGGACTCTTCTATTTATTGTTATCTCAATAATTAATTGTCTAAGTTCTATCTCAACACACGCACGCACACGCACGAAAGTAAAACATACAAAAGGCTCTTCTCAATGCTCAATTAGATAACGATCTACGAAGTAGCCACAATAATCATTAAATGAGTGGGAAGACTGAAAAAAACGTAAAGAAAAAAAATCTACCCGCTAGTGTCCACTTTTGTTTCTGGACACCGTCGAGCAGCAGACAGTCTCGAAGATTAATGCGACATCGAAGAGTTCTCATCCATATGCTGTTTACGCGGGCGCCACACGAAGCGATGTGCAGTTTCTTGCGGGTCAAGTGTATTGTTTCTTTTATAATTATTATTTGTTGCTCGACGACACAGCGTTATGTTGTTTATGTGTGGCCCGCTCGTTTTTCCGCGCCACTTGACAGAAGCCTGTGTCACTTGTTTTGCCGCCACCCTGCTATAGATAACGCCGACCTTTATATACTCACGAAGAAAACAAGGCCCGTTCCCCTAAATGTTTTCAGTACCTAAAGAGCGAATACTTTCACGAGCAAAAGCAACGAACGCGCTTTATTATACGGTTATAATAAGGGCTTCACATCAGCAACAAAATATATTCGACAAATGAAAAGAAGGGTGTTGTGTATAGGCGCATAGCCCGCAGGAACACTCCTCTTTCAGCTCACGCATGCAGGGAACGCAGTGCCTGTTGCTAGGAGCTTTGTTTATCAAGGCGCGCTCTGGGTCCCTGTATGAGCGCAGAAACATGCGTGCAGCATGCGAACTTCCAAGAGAGGAAGCAACGGAGACATTAATTTAGGCGTCCAGAAGCAAGATCAGAAAATGTTAAAAGAAGAGAGAGAGAGAAGAAAAAGTGAAGCCGATCTGAGCTCCAATTTTATTCCACTCAGAGTTGAGCGCAAAGCCTTATCGATCGCCGCGTCGGCGTGGTCTACAGGCCTAATGACACAAGGAACCGGGAGCGAGTTTCGCGGCCGGAATTTTGATCAACGTTCGCTCAAGCCAGTGGCATTCCACCGAGCGCCACGACGCTCAACAAAAGCGTATAAGCAACGAGCTCGCAGCAAACTTTTCCTCTGCTCCGTTGTACGCGCTTCCTCGATTTGGCAAGCTGCACTGGTAGAAAATCTTCAATTTAGGAAGCGGCGGTGCCGCAGGCTTGCGTCCCTAAGAAAAACGTGGGCGCTCATCGGTTTTATGTTCCAGCCTGCCGCGGTATAGCTCAGTATATAGAGTGCCGTCTCACGTATAATGTTTGGAGTCGGGGTTTCCAGGACATGTCCCGGTTTCGATAGGTATGTCCCTATGTTAGTGTCAGCTACATACATGCGCCCGCCGAACTTCTCGCGCCTGGTTTTCAGCAGCTTTGTTGTCCCAAAATGCCGCGAATTTACGTTGGCTGTCTCGTAAAGTTACAGATTGTTCCGGTTGTCCAAGCTTTACATAATGTGTACGGTGATTTAATGGACGTGCTTAGATTCACTTTGCCATTCAACGGCAGCTAATATTTCAACCTTGTCAGAAAGCACTATATAGTTGTTTCATCTGCCCACATATGCTCACGGCGTCCGGATCGCTTGTCCTGTAAACCATCTTTCATTCCTTCACCATCGCTAGGACTCCGAAATTACCACATTTATGTCATGCGCATCGTGTGTCGTGTGGCGCCCGCCACATCAGTTCACGACGGATATGCGCCCGCATTCAGAACAGCTCCTTCGCTGAAAGGTTGGCCTTATCGCAACTACGTAGTTTCATTTTCATTCCAGGCACTCACCTACTAAACGTCAGAGATTTACCGTAAATCCATCCGACTATTGCACCTTGACACGCTATACTTTGTGTCTTGTGTGTATCGTAGTGTATGCTGCACGGAGTTCTACTATATCAGGATTTGAAGTCTTTCGAGAGCTATCGATGATGCTGGCTATTCAGTACCGCAGAGTCGCATACACCGAGTCCGTTCGAGGAACAAAGGCAGCATCTGTTTAGGTTCCTTGCAGACTTCTTAGCGCCTTCCCTTCGAGCATGAGGCGCGCTTGCACGTGCGGACACACTTATGCGACTTCGAGAAACATTGACCGGTAAGGATTTATACCGAGTTTAACTGCGAGGCTGGAAACAGCAAGGCTTGGTGTAGAGGCGTAGCTTGAACCTTTAGATTATGCAGCGAAAAGCTGGGCGGTCCTGCTAAGGAAAAACTTGTGAGGAAACCAGACATTGAGTGGGTGCGTCCGCCAAGAACAGCGAATGGTGATTACGACTTGGACGTAAAACGAGCACTCAGCTTTTTACCTTCCGTCTCCGTAAAAGTGGAGCTCTTGTTGTCCACCCGACGTCAAGAATATCTTGAAGGGGAAGAGACTCAAGTTGGGCGAGCCTTCGCTTAAGGTATTCTTGACAATTTATTTCGTTGGTAGAGAATAAAGCAACATGTGTTTTGATGGCCAGAACAGGATAGACATTAGGAACACTTTCTTATACCCGTAATGACTGTAGATTGCGTGGGCTCCCATAAGCTACATGTTTTACTAGGCGTGCTTTGCACATTGTTAATTAAGGCGACAGACACACAGCTGCACAAACCTTAGAGATTGATCCTTCTAAATAGGGCAACAAAACTTGATTGATATGTGACGGCCAGTTGTAGAGGTTGATGTCGAGGAGGCTCGAACCCCGGGCATGGCGAGCAAATGTTTTTGAGCGAACAAATAACGCTCGTGAGTCGTTATTTCAGCTTACGCTGGGATATCTCAGGTGGTAGGAATTAATCGGAAGCACTTGGCCATGGAGCATGTCCAATAAATTGAGTACCTAAAGCCAATTTATTCTGTGAAATAAATCATGAGTGCTTGTGGCAGCGCCTTCTGCTGGAAGCTTAGTGCACGTCATTATATGTGCTCAAAAGTGACGGTAATGTTCAGGTCAAGCTGTTCCCCTACATATTGCTGTGCGGAAAGAGAACGCATGCATGACAGCTAATGCGCTCTTGCGATGGCTTCGTGCGAACGAGGCCGCTTCATGATGTGCCGTCCATCGGTTCCACTTAGCGACAGTTTCAGTGATTAGACCTGCGACTAATTGTGGCTTCACTAATTTTGCGAAACAAGCGAGGTCCAGAACAAGTTATTGTCAAGCTTAAGACGCTCCCCTTCTGCGTATACTGTAAGAGTTTTGCAGTCGTAGTCGTAGGGATGAACTTGATTCTTCGTCGGGACTTAGGCGAGCAGAATTTATTTACAGGATTTACATTTGAAACAAGACATATATCGACAGTCTAGCGTGACTCCCAAATGGGGCCCGCAAGACTAACATACAGCAAACAGCTTACGAGCACACAGCTCACTAGTACATTTCGAGCATGACAACGAGCACACAGCTCACTACGACGAGCACACAACGAGCACAATCTAGCAGCCGACAATCGCTGCTTATAAACTCTCCGCTCGACGTCATAGTTCGACGTCATCGTTCGACGTCACTGAAGATGACCCGCCCTTTTGGAGGACGATGGCGGCCTCTCTACTTGGATGCGGGCCTCTCTACTTGGAGGAGGGCCTCTCTACTTGGAGGAGGGCCTCTCTACTTGGAGGAGGGCCTCTCTACTTGGATGAGGGACTCTCTACTTGTAGGATGATGACGGCCTCTCAACTTGGAGGAGGGCTCACAAACACGTGTTGCACAGGTTTCAGTGCCGCACACACACACAGGTGTAAAGGTCCGGAGCC
Source organism: Dermacentor andersoni (assembly GCF_023375885.2). Taxonomy (NCBI): domain Eukaryota; kingdom Metazoa; phylum Arthropoda; class Arachnida; order Ixodida; family Ixodidae; genus Dermacentor; species Dermacentor andersoni. Next base: position 70,538,908 of record NC_092815.1, on the reverse strand, counting down.
GACGTCAGAGGGGCTTCGTAGAACTCTGCTTCGTCCCGGGTGGCGCGGCCGGGTACCACATTCCTGAGCTGACCCCGTGCCACGTGGCTGCCGGTTTATTCGCAGTTCTCTGAAGTGCGCCCCGTCCGGTTGGATAGGAACACGTGCAGCGGGCTGAAATAGCTGGCACGTTGTCACCCCGTACGGCCATTCCTAACCATACTGAAAGGACGTGTTAACACGTCTCCAGGTAATACAATTTTACAGCACAGCTGTTTGCGGCTAGGCTCTGGCATATCGAGTCTCCGTGGATCTAGACCAACTATTTTTCGTACGGGGACCGATCCCAAAGATAGTGAATACCGGACCGACCCGCGGTGGAGGTGAAGCAGGCATTAAGCCCTCCCCATACTTGGGCCGAACCCGAAGACAGTCCAACGCCTGGCCGACCCACGGCGGAGGTGCAGCCGGCGTTAAGTATACTCCCCGCACGTGCGCCGATCCCGAAGATAGTGCAATACCGGGCCGATCCGCGGCGGAGGTGCAGTTCGCCAGTAAGCGGCCCCCATTCAAAGCTTCGCTCGTCATCCTTCTTCACACAGTGGAAGGGCATTGAATTTTTGTTTTGTTAACTTGATCTTAATCAAAAGCCCCGCAGCAGGCGTCCATACATTCCTGAGCTAAAATTTCGTAATATCTATCCTGAAATTGTCCCTAAGCGGATAAGCTTGACCGTTCAGCATGCACGCGCCGGGTCCCAATGGTGGCTACAATGGTGACCGACCCCAATGGCTGCAACATCTGTATTGGCGGCGCTTAGTGAATGCGTCGAAGACACGTTATCATTCGTTGAAAACGCCGATTTTCGGTCTGCCTTCGGCCTACCTTCGTGGCACTTCTGAGTGAAAGCAGCAGCTCACGATGAATGATTACGGTCGGTCGGTCGGTCGGTCGGTCGGTCGGTCGGTCGGTCGGTCGGTCGGTCGGTCGGTCGGTCGGTCGGTCGGTCGGTCGGTCGGTCGGTCGGTCGGTCGGTCGGTCGGTCGGTCGGTCGGTCGGTCGGTCGGTCGGTCGGTCGGTCGGTCGGTCGGTCGGTCGGTCGGTCGGTCGGTCGGTCGGTCGGTCGGTCGGTCGGTCGGTCGGTCGGTCGGTCGGTCGGTCGGTCGGTCGGTCGGTCGGTCGGTCGGTCGGTCGGTCGGTCGGTCGGTCGGTCGGTCGGTCGGTCGGTCGGTCGGTCGGTCGGTCGGTCGGTCGGTCGGTCGGTCGGTCGGTCGGTCGGTCGGTCGGTCGGTCGGTCGGTCGGTCGGTCGGTCGGTCGGTCGGTCGGTCGGTCGGTCGGTCGGTCGGTCGGTCGGTCGGTCGGTCGGTCGGTCGGTCGGTCGGTCGGTCGGTCGGTCGGTCGGTCGGTCGGTCGGTCGGTCGGTCGGTCGGTCGGTCGGTCGGTCGGTCGGTCGGTCGGTCGGTCGGTCGGTCGGTCGGTCGGTCGGTCGGTCGGTCGGTCGGTCGGTCGGTCGGTCGGTCGGTCGGTCGGTCGGTCGGTCGGTCGGTCGGTCGGTCGGTCGGTCGGTCGGTCGGTCGGTCGGTCGGTCGGTCGGTCGGTCGGTCGGTCGGTCGGTCGGTCGGTCGGTCGGTCGGTCGGTCGGTCGGTCGGTCGGTCGGTCGGTCGGTCGGTCGGTCGGTCGGTCGGTCGGTCGGTCGGTCGGTCGGTCGGTCGGTCGGTCGGTCGGTCGGTCGGTCGGTCGGTCGGTCGGTCGGTCGGTCGGTCGGTCGGTCGGTCGGTCGGTCGGTCGGTCGGTCGGTCGGTCGGTCGGTCGGTCGGTCGGTCGGTCGGTCGGTCGGTCGGTCGGTCGGTCGGTCGGTCGGTCGGTCGGTCGGTCGGTCGGTCGGTCGGTCGGTCGGTCGGTCGGTCGGTCGGTCGGTCGGTCGGTCGGTCGGTGACGGCGCGCGCTTTTTACGTTATTTTGTTGCTTCATCTTCTGGTGAATAAATAGAGCTAGAAGAGTAAACATTACGGCTATGGTCTCAAGCCTCGCTCGCATCTCTGGAACAGGGCGGCTACAATGTGGACGCCGTGGCCGAGTCCCTGGCTGCCTGCATGGCGACGCTCATGGGTGAACCCTGCAGCTCTGTGACAAACATGCAGCCCTCCGCAAGGTTGGTGGAAACTGCAGAGCACGCGACTGCGACCGCTAGGAGGCGGTAGTGTACGCATAGGCCATGTGCGCACGCACACGGCATCCGCTTCTTTAACGTAACCGTCTTTAACTTGAGTGGTTGCTGTGCACCGCCGCTTCATCGCTGGGCGTAAGAGTGAACTCCATCTCTTCTGTACTCAGCAATAGCTCGCGGGCGGCAATTTCGTTCGTGGGGCTTGGTTGCTCTTTGTCGTGGAATAATGTCACCGCAGGAAGGAATGGGGAAGAGGCGCTGCTTTCAGGTATGGCCTAGTATCACCCGTCGTTAGCTGCTATAGCGTACAAGCGACTGTGCCGTTTACGATCGAATGAACCGCGCGCGAAAAAGCACGTCATATAGAGTTAAGCACATCCAAGGTTCCTCACGTGGGTGCAGACAATAGCACATATTGTTGACCAGAATAGACACAACCAGGAAGGGTCTCGAAAGAGACGGCGCGAACGTTTCAAGCAAGATGGGAGAGATTATATTTAGACATAACAGAGCCAGCATAAAATCGCTGAGAGAGCATATAGTTTCCTAGCCTGCTTTACCGTCATATTCCTTATTAGGAAAGAATGCATATTGTAAACAAAATTAAGTATGGCTATCAGTTCGTACGCGAAGCATGCGGGAGATAGTGAAAAAGAATGCGCTTATAAGAGCACCCAAGATGACGCCTCAGAAGTGATTGAAAATTTTCTACCGGAACACGAGACTTCACAGAGATACTGGTAGGTCACATGCAGCACAAACTACAGCCAGAAAATGTTTCTTTAAAGGGCAAGCCACCAGAGTTTACCCGCCTGGAACTGAATTTATGCTCGTGACAGTTGGACGTCGTGCACTTTGTCCACATCGTGTGTCGGACAAACTTTTACGAAACAAATTACACGTAATTAGTTACTTGTAAGTTAATTTTTTTTCTATTTTGTAAGTGTTCGATCACATTTGGTTAATCAGTAATGCCGTCTGTAACTATATTACTTCTTTTTCAGCAACCAGTCACAAGTAACCAGTTACTTTATTGACGAGACAAGCTGCAACAAACGACGCGTCTCTCAGGGATTTAATTTGCTGGGAACTAGAGTAGGCCGTGCACGGTCGTGCCACGCCGCAGTATTGCGGATGCGTGTGTTCAGACAGGCAAGCCCGGGAGCTCAGTGCTTACTTCCTCATCCTAACGCTCCGCCAGATGCTGGCCGACGAGGCGAACCGGCGCCCACGTATTATTTAATGGCAACAGCCACTTCGAACGTCAATCACCTACAGACAGCTTTTTTCAGCATTTCATTGCTCTTGTTTGGATCATCTCTGAGCTCCCCAGATAAAAAAAAAATGAAGCGCCGTGCTTCGTAGAGGACTAAGACGAAGAGCATCGTATAGTACTGAGTACGCACTATCTTGTGTACAAGGTGTTCGTACGTTACAACACCACCTTGCCCTCTCGCGCACACGTCGAGCATGCTTTAAGTGTCTCTGCTGCTGTCTTCGCACAAAAATGAGGGAAGATGATCGACGAAAATATGATGACGAATTTTCACTGAGGCTGAACAACCTGTGAAGGGCTGCAGAGGACTCGCCCGAAGATCCAGGCAAGCTCGTTCTGTCTACTGTGTCCGTGCAATATTTTTATAAAGATTATGAGCATAGTAACGTAAAAGTAATAAATTATTTTTATTAATTGCTCGATAACTTTCGCGGTGTCGTAATTGCCAACCGTAATCAATTACGTTCTTAAATGGAGCAATTAATTCTAATCGGTTACGTTGTTTGTGTCACGTGTACAAGTGAAAGAGTGAGTGAGTGAATAAACTTTTATTGGGTCCAGCAAAACGCGATAAAATGCGCACCCGGCTAATCCACTTCCACGTGTTCGATGGCGTAGTATAAGTACCATTTGCTTTGCGGACGAAGCGCAGGTAAGCTAATTTTTGTCTTCTAGTTTGTTGTTCTTTGTTTAAGACGTCTTTTTCCTGTCAGAGCTCACACGATGTTGGACTAGCGGGTTCGGAGTTCCAAAGCCCACTTTTCCAATAAGTATTTCCCTTCACCTGTAATTTCAGGGTATTGTGTTTTTCAAGCTTAATAGTGCATGCATGAGGTGTCGAGTTGGGCTGCTTAAATTCCATGCTACAAAAAGCACGAGAGACAAGGACGAGGGGGCAGACGACAACCCGGTTTCATACGCTGTTCACAACGTGAAACAGTTGACAGCTATTTACCATTTTTGTCCTAACCGTAAAGGTACTGTGTAAGAAGCAGTGCCGATGTGAAGCGAATTCGCACCAATTGACCTTCCAGCTTTGCAAACACCGAGGCACGCTGGGGCTTGAAATGTTTGCTGCAGCACAGCTACTCCCTTCACTGCAAAAGTTCTGTATTGCGTATACGACGCTGGCTCCCGCCTCCTTTTTATTTTTCTTCTTTTTTTCAGTGCCATGCATTCAATCGCAAAGGCTAAGGCTGCAGTGTCCCCATACTGGAAGTGCCTTACCGCAGAACGTACGAATGTTTTTTTTTTTCTATTTTGTTCTCAATCAAGTGGAAGAATTCGTATACTGTGTATACATGCGAGGACGCCTTCTTACCCTACTTTGGTGACCGGAAGCTCATTTTTCATTCTCGCCTTGCCTGAGCTGTTTCTACACCACCCATACGTGTTCACTGTTCCGGTAATTCTAATGCGAACGCTCGAAACATATTAAAGCCGTTGATGCTGCCGCCATGATGCACCACTATCGACAGCGCATGCGCGACTATAGTGCGTGGGTCGTTATACAAGGCCTTCAGAGAGGAAGCGAAGTTCATTGCATAGGCTCGGTCATTACATAGGCTCTGTGGCGGCGCTAGGACATCGTTCAAGTCATGTTTTGAGGCAACAACAACGACAACAAAATCGTTCTGCATTCCGCTGCTGGCACGAGCGTTGTGTTCAAGCACACCATACTCCGCTTCGCGCATCATTGGCGACGCCGTGGAGGCTAGAGATACTTTTTTTTTTTTGCCGTGGCTGAGTTCACGCTTAGAAATAGTTCGGTGTTTTGGGACCAAATTTTCTGAAAATGATACCTATATGAGCTAAGCTCCAAGCAAAAAAAAAAAAATTATAATGATCCTGAGAAACAAACAAACCGCGTATACTTAATCGACTGCTAACAGGATATCTTAGATCAATTTACTTTTCATTGTTTTTCTTTTCGTGTTACTTATTTGCAGTTTTTCTTTTTCCCGGGATCCTTCAAGGTCCTGCCTTGCCGACTTAGGCTCCTCTCCGTTAACAGCGTACTTAGAGATATTACAGCGTTTGCGCCTTGAGAGGGAGACATTCCGAGGGCCCACTAAGGGTCTTAATAAATAAGTAGAGTGTCACCTCCGTCGGTTACAAAAACCATGTCCTTTAATCATCTAGCTAAACTTCACGCCATTGATCCAAAGTCTTTTTCGGCGCAGTGCAAATTTTGTGGCCGGATGGCATAGTTAGATCATATGGCATGGGCTTGTAAGCAGGACAGCGGTATTACAATAATAAATCAGCCAGCGTTGGAGGAATGCAAGGCGGCCCCGTCAGGCTAGGATCTCGAGGAGCAACGATCCATCGCCTAAATTTAAGAGCACCGACAGCGACTTTTGCCAACGGTGTCCCGGACAATGGGAGCACCAGTCTTCCCGTAACCCCATAAGCCCTGTTTGGTTTTCAATAAAAGTTATTATTATCATCATCATCAGCCCATCGCGGCAGCCTCACGTGCATGCTCGCGCGAGTAAACGCCACTGGCGTGCAGTGAAGCACAGAAGGAACGAGCGCAGTGATAAATTTTGGTCACCAAGCATTTTGCGTCGCTTCCACAGCTTTGCACCTGATAAGTGCAACGGAGTAGCACACTATCACGTTGCTGCTGCTGCTGCTGCTTCTCCTCATAGTTGCTCATAGTTGCTGTTAAAAACTCGTCATTCGCTACAATCGTCTTCCCTTGTACGCTGTTGTCTCTGGAAAAAAGCTCGTCATTTTAAATAGGCAGGATTGCATTCTTTACATTTGTCTAGAAATTTTCATTTGTAACGAGCGCTGGAAATAATGAGGGGGGAGAAAGGAGGGGGGAGGGGCCCCATGTACATGAAAGACCTATTTGCAACGATAAGCTCATCGGTAATTGGCTTCCCATTTATACGCATGGTTTGCATGCAGTACAGGTGGCGGTTATCAATATTTACGGCTCTGTATTTTGTATGGACAGCTGACCGGCAACAAAAGAAACGTGAGGCAGTTATGCGCGTCCAAATCTAAGCTTAAATGGTGGCTTCCCGCTAGTTTAGTCGTTCTTATCACGAATTCGAAACTCCCTCATTAATTTTTTTTACCTCCGACGGGGTAATTCTCTTTTTCGATGAACATATCTTTCAATACATTCACTTCTTTTTTCTTTTTTTGCGCCCACTGCGTTCTCGGCCGATCGCGAAACGACAGGACAGTGAAAATAGGGGGCCGCGCGCGCGTTGATGGACGGTTTCAGTAAGAATAAATAATGCATTTACTGTTAAGTTTCGAAGATCTGAAGCCAGGGCACGCTTCGACAGCAGCCTGTAACAAGAAAAAGGAGGAGAGGAGCACACAGATGACGTGAATGCAAGTGAATACATCTTACAAGTGTTTAAAACTATGTAAGCCTCATCGTTACCAGACGTCGTAGCTGGGCCGACCTCACCAGGAAATTCGAAAAATAAAGAAAAGCCTGCGAAATTATAGAAGCATACTTGGGTTCCTATTAATAATGCTTGTCCTAACGCACTATTACATTCGTCTGATTGTAACATCGCAATTTTTCTGTTATAGTTCCCCGTCATACTGAATGAAGCGTTTCATGTAATAAATGTAATAAAGGTCATGTAATAAATTGATACGCCAAATTGTGCGGTGAAAAATCTCGCGTGTTTCGTTGAACGCAGTCACCGTTATATACTCAAATTCGTCTGCTACAGCGCGGATTTTTGTGCCCGTTCCTCATGCTACTTGAGACCGTATAATAAATTGGTTGAGCCTCGCCGACCGATTTGTAGTGTTTTCCATTTATATTCCCACTTGCCATGTTGACACTGGTGGCGTTCTCCTTTTGTATGAGTTCGATTTCGCTTCCTTGCATGCATTAATGATTCATTTGCTTCTTTCTCCCCCCAACAGCCACGCCTATTGTTGTGGAGCCTCAAGTTGATATAGAAACTGTAAGTTTAACCTAAGTCTCCTTTTATTACATGAACGTCAAGGAGACGGTGACACACTGAAGTAGATCTGGCGATTCGTTTTCGCATAACAGCACATAAGTGGTTTTGCTCTCTATATATATCAGAAATAATTATCCGAGAAGTACAGCTGCACAAACGTACAGCACGTGAGTGGTTCTCATTAAAAAAATAGCATGAAGTTTAAGCAAAGGGCCGCATAACGACAAAATGTTTCAAAGGCAAGCAGGTATAGCAGAAACGTCATCTGTCTAGCGGGAGCATAGACAGGCGATGTCAAGAGACTTATAAGGGATGCAGATGATAATATTTCCCATGAGACATGTGTCATATAACAATGTAGTTGGCATCATCTGATATTCTTTTGTAAAATAATAATAAAATATGCTTTGAAAACGACAAGTCCTCTTCCTTTTAACGCATATGTCGGCTACACATGCAAAGTGCGCATTTTAGGGGACACGATGACAATTAAACATGTTTTGTAGGTTCGTCATCTTTCTTGATATTTAGCATTCCTGGACTATCTATTACTTTGATGCCTTGTATGCACATATCTACCATCGAACAGCTTTACCTCTATAGAACTGATTTAGTGCTGTAAGTTATAAAAGCATATTCGAGACTCACAACTAAACTTTCGGTACATTTAAGCTTGCGGAGGTGCGTTTTGCCCCCTTAGATATCGCTTATGCATGGCAACAATTGCACGAAAGATAATGTATAAGGACTAAGAAAGCTGTGTTAAGATACAGCCTGCACCACCTGCTTTTATGCAATCTTTCTTCTGCAAACTGTTGCTCTCGATTTTCACTTTTTTTTTTTAAATATGATGCACCATTATCAGGACACACTAATCTTGCTCAGCAATTGTGGTCGCTTAGTTGAACATAAACTACATCCCCATGCAATGTTCGTGCCATTCAACGGTGACATTTTGCTGCTATAAGGGTGTAAAAACGCTGCTCCGTGCTTGATGCTTTGTCTCACGGTTATTAAAAACATCTTGCAACGCGTTTCAATTATATGAAATTCTTCGGGATGTACGTGACCTTGGGGGGCGTCACTGAATCCGTATTTAGACATTGTATTCAGATTCTACTGCAGTGGTAAAGAAGGGTCGTATAGATGGGACGCAGGTATTAACCATGCCAGTTATTCCGCAACCATGTTGCTGAAAATACGTCTGTATAAGCCACACGGTCACCTTTGCTCACCTCCTCACAATGATATGGGCTTTGTCTCAGTGGCAGATTCCCATCCTGCACTGCCCACACGGGAACATGATTAGCAGCCTGCCAAGCCAGGGTCTAAGCGCAGACTTGAGGGGCCTGGACGACGTAAACAAGTGGATATGCCTCAGGTGCTTTCAGGTAAGCCATGGAGGATGCTTTAACAACGAAAGTGCGAGTATTCGTGCCGTAATATGAAATATTACACACCATTGTCAAAGCACTCGCCATAGCAACATGGCCATTACAATATTTTAAGCACCCGGGTAGGCACATTTGCATCATAAGCCGTCTCTCTCTCTCTCTCTCTCTCTCTTAAATTTTTTTTTAGAGCGCAGCTTTTAGAAGCCCTTTGCGTAACCGTGCGAGATCGCTCGTGGTACTGTTCGCGCGTCCGTCGTCGTCTTATTCCACAGCTGGCTCCGATGCCACTCACCATGCCAGCGTTCCCATACTGACCCTCCCTCTGCGAAGGCGCTGACGGCACTGGCCCACTGCCAGTTGGTGCGGTGATTTCGGTCTCAAATTCTTTGCCTCAATATATCGCGAAATGAAAACACGCATACAGCTGCGCTCAAATTGCCCATTACAGGGAGTATCGTAACCGACGGACGTTTTTTTTTTCACACTTGGTCGATGATTACAGATGCATACAGCATCGTAAAATGAGCTCTTTGATCTATTGCACCTCTTTGATGCATAATTGTGTCCTTCAATAACAATCATTGTCATTCTCGTGAGGAACTGCTTCTTGCGGTGTGCCGCGGGTGCTTTCTCCTCTAGGGCGCCGTGTCGTTGTGTATAGTTCTCTTAAAGGAAAGCACATTGCAGGCAGTGTCACCGAAAGCAAACGCTCGAACGGACAATGACCAGTTTTTCCGGTGACCGAATTACACAGTAACCAGTGGTAGTGAGCTGCGCTGGACTCACTTGATTTCTTGTACACCAGCGCCGGTAATCGCAAAACTTTTTTTTTTTTTTGTAAGAGCACTCCTATACTGGCTGTCGAGCGCATACTCTCCATTCACGATATCGATCGTCCTGCTAACTATATATTCGATCGCAGCGGCAATGGCCATAAGATAGCGAGACCATCTCTGCGGCATCACTTATGTAAGATTAAGCTTTGTGAATAGGCCCTCTTTCGCATCTGGAAATAGGGCTTCTAGGCAAGCTCTCTGGGCACCCCCTGCCCAGCCGTAGACTACCTTGTTGTAGAGCATCCACCGCGGCTGTGGGAGGCAGATTAGAGCTGCCACTGGGCACCTACGGGTAAAATAGGTACAAGCGGAGCTCCTGGCCCGGTGTTCGGCCATTATAGGACCTCAACGTTCGAAAAGGGGTGTTTCTTCCAAACGAGAGTGGCGGACCCACCTAATAGCGCTAATTGGTGCTTTGGGACATCACGTGAAATTTGGGACGTCACACGACGTCATGGGAGCTGCCGATACCGTGCATTTGCAGAATTTTGTAGTGCCTACAAGGCTCGACGGGATTTGCACGGCGCGGGCTCCTTCCCCAGGACAGTTCACTCCCAAAGAAAACCAAGTGTAGGGTCAGGGGACGCATGTGCCCAATAGAATAACCTGTGAGTGACCGTTGTCGGCGTAGTTTTGAAACTCATGTCCTCCTGCAACCGAGGCGGACACCATCGTATCCCGGAACAGCATTGCTGTTCCAGGATACGTCTTGCGACATTCCGACTACCCGCCTAAGTATCATTTGTGCTAGAATGCTCTATCAAGAGCTGGAACTCGTATCTGTATCGTCGCAGGTACTGGAAGGTGAGACCAAAAGCGAGGCCCTGGTCGAGCACGCCGTCAAGAACCAGCACCTGCTCGTTGTCAACACGCACACGCTGCACGTGCGCTGCCTTTCTTGCCGCCAAGGGGTCATCCACAAGGTACGCGCTGGCGATATCTACGGGCTGACTGAAATCTGAGCTGCACGAGGGATTCTTTGAACAGCTATGGGGAAAAAGAAATTGGACACCCAACGTCCATGTGGGAATCTATGTGAGCGGTACTTTCTTGAGGCGGTTAATTAAATTGTATATGTCTGTTCCACTCCTGCACCACGATTTGGAGCATATAGATGACGTGTCTGCAAGGCAAGAAGACAAGCCGCGGAGATCACGTGACCCAGGTGAACGCGGATTAGACGGTCTCTGATATCGACCTGACCTACTTTTCATTACACCATTTCCGGGAGCTGTCTACTTAGCTGCTGCGCTGTCTCTGGAATCGACCTATATATTTTACTTTGCCGAGATACTGACCGAGCAGACGTGTCGTATACCCCAACATTCCGACGGAGTAGGCATAGAAATATTTACTTTGATTAAGAGGTTATGCACTTGAATACGTATGTTTGCTAAGCTGGGGCCATTTGTTTGGCACAGCATTTTTGATACACATATAAATTCAAATGTGCGAGTCTTTTTGTTGTAGTTACTGTGCTAAGGCATTTTGATTTTTGTAACGTGGCTATGGGCTGCATACTTTTCACGCACTGTTTATATATATATATATATATATATATATTATCCTTTTTGCTTTGTCATTATCTTGCCAACTGTATTGCCCCTCGTGCATGGGCCAGTATGTTGGCCTGCAGTATGAATAAACACATAAAATAAGTTTAGACGTCGTTTAGGGACCATTTAGTCGCATCGTCGCGACTGTGGGTGTCATCCAGTTTTTGAAAGTACTATTGTGTTGTTCAGACACCGTGAAAAGCTCTCAGGTGAATTAATGAAGGCTTATCACATTAGAAAGAAGAGCTCACTATGTGTTAGACAGCCATCCATTTCGCCGCAAGGTAAGGAGGTTGCCTTGTTAGGTCTCGGGTAAAGAAACTGCCTCGTGCCATAGCAATTTGTTTGTTACGTTGGTTAATCAGCCGCGGCATGTGTGTCACCGTCGAAACAAGCGCCTTCTGTGATATGAAGATTGTTTTAGATATTGTACCTGCGTATGCTGGGGGAAGGGGGGCGTGTTGGTCATGTGATCAGTGTTATATATAGTTTTTTTTAATAATAAACTTCATTTGTTAGGGAGCGCGGTATTGTGTCGCCTTCTATTCATTTTGTCCACGTCTGTCGCACTGTAGTCACGCGTGAAGCTTCACTAACTCGCCCAATTTCCCACCTTATTGTACCGTTTGTTGTTTCATTGCATATTTCCGCACAGAACAATGCAAAAAACTGCAACACTTGTAAGGATAATGCGTATGGCTATATGTAAGCCGATTCGTTATTTCACGGCTCTCTTGCATTTTAGCCATTCGGAAATGCAGCTGCGGTGCTCACAGACCACGGTCAGCAATGCCAGGGAATGTACTCAAAGAAAACTTCGCTTTAATATATTTTCCGAAGTCTCGGAGTGTTAATATTTGAGAACGTGGCATGGACTGCAGCCCTGACTCTCCGCGCTTCATTTTGAGCCTTGGAAAGCGAGAGAGGCAAAATTTGACTGGGGACTTATGCAGCGGGAAAACCAAGCGCTAATAAAACTCAGGCGACGAGCTTTTACAACGAAGCTGTATATGACTAAGATCCTTGGATTCCTGCGCCTCCGCAGCTTAAAGCTCGACCAATCACAGCGGGAGGCGCGCGCCGCGTGTGCCGCTGGGTTCCTTGCAACACCACCACATGGCGCTCGCCTACTCGCGCGCTCGGCAGCGGAGGCGCCGGCAGCGCGAGGAAAAGAAAAAAAAAGTATCAGAAAGCTCGCCTTCGCGCATAGCGTTCGCCGCAAGTGCTTCCCGTTAGAGATTACGGTTGCATATGCCGAAGTTGCCGGGAAGCGGCAGCTGTAGCATGCGAAGCACGGAGTGACGTAACTACACTTTCATATGCAAAAGAATAACCCACCTAGCAAGTGACTGCATTTGCGTTCTGATAGCGCTATGGAAAGACCACGCATAGTTATGACTCCCGAAGAGCAGCGCGAATACGATGAGCGACGAAAGGAATAGCAACGTCAATACGCTACACTTTGTCATGCTCAGGCTCGGCAGGACCCAGTTCAAGTCTATGTCGCATTGGTCTATCGGATCAAGTGATACCACAGCTTCGCTGGCCAACCGCCTTCACAGCGTGGATTTTCCTGGAGGTGGTTTAATCACCGACGAGATCCGCCGCGGTGGCTTAGCGGCTATGGTGTTGCTCTGTTAACCACGAAGTTGCCGGATCAAATCCCGGCCGCGGCGGCTGTATTTAGATGGGGGCTAAATGCGAAAAACGGCCGCGTCCCGTGCATAGGGGACACGTTAAAGATCCCCTGGTGGTCAAAACTGATCTGGAGTCCACCACAGCAATGGCGTGCCTCATAATAAAATCGGAGTTTTGGCACGCAAAAAACCACAGAATCCAATTCAACACCGACGACGATGCATTGACTGATGTTAGTATGACTTCACTGTAATCCCTACGCCAACAGCAGGCGACACTGCTGTTGGCATACTTGAGTACGATTTTCGGAGCCAATCACGCAGGCAAGTGAAATTCTTAGGGTGTTTTTCCCAGAACCACGATATCATCATGAGGCGCGCCGTAGTGGGGCCCAGACTTTGGAATAACTGTGACCACTTGGGGTTCCTTGCACGCAATAGCCACCGCGGCGGAACCACTCACGTAGACTAAGGCATTGTTTGCATGTTGTCTTGGGAACACTGTGATTGCCTCTCACGTGCGGCTGCCTGAACAGAAAAGCACTCAATTAGCGAAAACAACTCCTCAGTATCCCAGCCCTCTTAACACCTCAACATTAGAATAATGGTGTATCTTTGAACAGATAGTTAGGTACTGAGATCAAATATTGATATAAAAGAGATCCAGGTGTCGCTCTTTTTTCCCCTCAAGCAAAAGAAATGTTTAGGGTGCATCAGGTCGAACACTATGAGATGCTCCTGTCAATCAATAGCAGACGGCCCTCTAGGATCTGCCTTGATACAATATTTAGCTTGATTCAGAAAACTAAATTAGGCGAGCATTCTGCAACCTTTTATATATCATCATTACAACAATCAACACATGGAATCATGCAGATAGAGAAAAGAGAAAGGCAAGAAGTTTGAGAGACACGACACAAGAAAGCGGGCTCAAACAGAGGGGCCAGCTCGCGCCCTGATTGTGCTTGTCAAGCTGTTAAGCTTTAAGTTTCTCCGCACAATTTGACAGATTGTTCTCATCTCTTCTCTTTCCAGGAATTCATTCCCATACTTGCTCAACTCCACAAATAGACGGAATTACACCGGCACACCGCTTCCAGCACGCTGTGGTTATTGGTTCCTTAATTCAGTTCGTAAATCACTACTGTTACAGCTGTTACAACGGGGGAACACATAACAACCATGTACAAGTAACAGCTACAAAAGGGCGTCATTTCTATCTCGCTTTCTGCTTACAAGGAAACAATAAACCTACCCTCTTCACGTTTCTGGTGTTCGTAAATTTTGAACGTATTACCTGTTTCGTAAGGAGAACCTACGAGTGGTACGGCGGTATATATATATATATATATATATATATATATATATATATATATATATATATATGTATGTGTGTGTGTGTGTGTGTGTGTGTGTGTCGCATGTCATCGCTTCAGTGTTCGAAGGGGCGGTGTTGTACTCAACTGGTTCGCGCGCAGTAACACGCTTTGCCGCGTCATTCTGACGATCACATTTGAGCTTCACAACATTCAGGCTCAGGGTTTAGCAGCGAGATGTAAATTTTCTCAACCTTTGTCGGCCTGCAACTCCGATATACGCGCCAGAGGTTTCCGAATTCATGTAAATTTCTCAGCCCATCGGTTCCTTCTCTTGTCATCAGCCGCGTATTACACACAGCCTCAGGCGTGCTATGCCGTGACTTGTACTGAAAGCAGGAGGGGCACGTCAAAGAATGGAAGTATTATAGGCCCATTAGCTTGCTTTCAGTGTTGTATACTATATTCGCTAAGATAACTTCCAGTAGAATCAGGGCAACACTTGACTGCAATCAACCAAGAAAACAGGATGGCTTCAGGAAAGGATATTCTGAAATGGATGACGTCCATGTAATCAATCATTTAATTGAGAAATCTGGGGAGCACAATCAACCTGTCTATGTGGCTTTCATAGACTATGAAAATGCATTTGATTTTGAAGAGAAAGTCAAGGAGGCATTACGTAATCAAGGAGTACGGGAGGTATACGTGAATATCTTGGGAAATATCTACAAAGAATCTACAGCTACCTTGCTTCTCCTCAAGAAAAGTAGAAAATAACTATCAAGATAGGAGTCAGGCAAGGAAACGCAATCTCTCCAATGCTATTCACTGCATGCTTAGAATAAACATTCAATCTATTAGACTGGGAAGGCTTAGGAGTGAGGATCAACTGCGAATATCTCAACAAACTTCGGTTTGAATATGACATTGTCCTGATCAGCTACACTAGGAATGAATTGCAACAAATAACTGAGGATTTAACAGAAAACGTGTAAGAATGGGATTGAAGACTAATATGCAGAAGACAAATGTAATGTTCAATAACCTGACGAGAGAACAAGAATTCACGATCGTCAGTCAGCCTCTAAAGTCTGTGCAGGAGTGAATTTGTCAAAGCAATTATTCAGCGGGGACCATGATTATGAGAAGAAACTTTACAATAAATAATAAAGAATAAAAATTGGTTGGAGTGCATATGGCAGGCGTTACCAAATCCTTACTGGGAGCTCACCCCTATCGTTCAAAAATAAAAGTCTACAATCATTGCATTCTACCGATGCTAACATGTGGATAGCACCAGAACAAGTTAGGGACCCCGCAAAGAGTGATGGAACGAAGAATGTTAGGCGTAGCGTTAACAGACAGGAAGAGAGCGGTGTGGATCAGGGAGCAAACGGGGATAGCTGATATTCTAGTTCGCATTAAGCGAAAACAAGTTAAGCTGGGCAGGTCATGAAATGCATAGGGCAGATAACCGGGAGACCATTTGAGTTATAAAACGGGCGCTAAGGGAAGGGAAGCGCAGTCGAGGACGGCAGAAAATTAGGTGGGGAGATGAAATTGGTAAATTTGCAGGCGCAAGTTGGAATAAGCTAGGGCAAGACAGGCGTAATTGAAGATCGTGGGGATAGGTCTCCGTCCTGCAGTGGATATAAAACGGGCTGACTATTATTATTATTATTATTATTATTATTATTATTATTATTATTATTATTATTATTATTAGTCGTCGTAGCAGTAGTAGTAGCAGTAGTAGTAGTAACTCTATGTATTATGTTAATCCATGTGTATTAACTCCCCCTATTACTTTTTACACGATTTCTCCTGACTATATCACTCCTGCCACCGGGTACAGCATGCTTGAGTGGCCTATTTCAGGCTATCCTCTTTCCAATTTTTCTGCACCATTCTCCTCCGGTGTTATACTAACAAGCTTCGGTGTGTTCTTCGTTTTCACAAATGCTGGCAATGTTCGCTTTTGTTTTGTTTTCTTTTCTTTCTTTTCTTCGAGAAATAAGTGAATAACTGTATTTAATGCATGTCATTTCACTGAAATAGCGGGAGGGTGTAAATTTGCTTGTGGTTATGTGCTCTTTATTCGAAAGAATCTGCAGCGTAGCGAGTGTAAGGGGTCATGGTTTCTGCGTGCTTGGACTAATAAAGCTACATAAAAAGTCGGAAATGTCTTTTGGGCCTGGAAATTGGGCCGGCTGCGCGACGTATTTGGGGATGCAATGAAGACTTCACAAAAAGCAACGATAATTCAAAGACAAAAGTAAAAATATTCATTCAAAACTATTTACAGTGTTTCTTTTGCTAGTCTTCTTTTTTAACTGTTCAATAACGCCGCAGCAGCCTCAGTTATCGACTGAGTTCAGCTTCTATAACGGCTACATACTCGAAATCAGATAGTGCGTGTTGCTGCTAGGTAGTGCTTCCACCACAGTAGAGAGAGAGAGAGAGAGAGCTCTTTATTAGAAAAACGGAGAATTTTGCCGGGGCGTATATAACCGCTGGCATGCTACTCTGCATAGGGATGGGGTATTGGATGAAAAGATTCCAGAAAAGAGTGGGAGAAAAAAAGGATAAAAGTAAATATGAAATGTCCGAGTGGACCTGATACTAATATTTACAGGTGACATGGCGGGTAAATTTAGGCTTTTGTATAGGAAGGATGCAATATTTAAAGCCACAGTAGGCTTTAGCGAGTTGTGTGGCTCCCTATGCATAGCAGCGTAGCAGGTTCATATTGGGAAGTGTGAAGCCGCATTGAGGGTGACGAGGCCGCAGAAGTTCACAGCCAGCCATTCTTGGATCGCGCAGGCTCTCTGCGATTAAAGAAATGAATTAGAATTGGTGCCCAATGATATCGTGCACAGAAATCCTGTCGGTTGGCTCTGCCACTTGGAGCTGCTCCGCAATGGACGTAATTGGCTTTTCACCCACCTGCCTAAGAAACTCAACCGCTTGAACGGCTTCTGACCACTGGCATTTCTCCATGTCACACATGACAAGTGGGTGTAGACTATTATCACCCAAGAAAAGAATAGACTTGCGGACATTGAAGAAGATAGTAGAGTCCAAGTCCCTGTAATTGGCGTTTATAAGATGACTAGGAGGGCGTACGGCTTCACCTCCTGTCTCAAACTGGAAGGCGGTGCGTATAGAATAATTGTGTTAGACAGGTAACATAAGGTTTGGTGATGGGGAAGTTAGGCGCCTAGACAGATATAATGAAAATGTTAATGTTTATGAAAAATCGAAGCCACGCTCTCTAATACCTGGTGTACCCAATAGATTAAAAGCTTATGACTTAAGCTAGAACAGTATTTCATTATTTCCCCCTTGTTTTCTTAAGACTGCAGAACCTCTTGGAAATAGTATTATCCCGGGAATGCCGTCACAAATTCGTTTTTATTTATGAATCTTCTTTTTCTTTTGCTTCGAAATAGTCATACCTATGCCAGTTATTTCCGTTCTCCTTTTCACCTCACCCGAGTCGAAACCCGGGGCGATAAACGTTCAGCTATAGATACACGTCACGTTGTTGTACATTTGTTCATATTTCTTTGCTGTTGGCATGGGCGTTTCTATGGTGACTTCACTCTGAATTTCCGTCACTCGCAGCATGTGTTGGCCTTCCGGTTCTCTTTGAGGATAATATTTTGTTTTTATTCGAAAGTTCGCCCTGTCGCATGAAACGTCACAAACACGTCATTCGCACATGCATAGTTTGTCAAGGTTTCTGACCTCTAGCGTCACGACGAACAAAGTACAGATTTGAAATGTGTCGAAACCACGTGCTGCATACAGACGAGCTGAAGGCTCGTGCCTACGAGAACAACTTAACGATTAACTGTGAAATTCTCTCTGCACAAGAGAATGTGATAAATTCAACAGCGTACGTGCGATCATACGCAAAATATCAGCACGCAAATGTAGTCGTGCCGACATTCGCGTGAGCACACAGCAGTTAATTATCAGCAGTCAAGTATTAATTCGACAATTCGTCGTGCTAAAATTAAAGCGCTCCTTAATGAAAAATAAAATAAATAGGTTGGTGGTTATAACGCGCCGGTTCGGGCGTATTTTTTTTAACATGCTTTGTCGATGATGTGCTCTCTTGAATTGAACTTGGGAGGCTCTGGACTGACGAATTGCGCTACTGCGTCGATAGACGGCGACAAGTGATCGTAAATTGCTGTAGCTGCACCTGCGGTTGTTGTGTCGCAGTAGACGCGGAAATTTGCATTGACGAATCATGGCAAATGTCTAGCGCCTAAATGGAGTGGCTGCCCATTTCACTTACACGCCCGAGAGAACAGTTGCTGCAGGTCTTTAAGTTTATTCCAAAGTTTCCACAGTTTTATTGCGTATTTGCAGTACGTGGCGCATAGAATATTTACAGCAGGAGGCCCACAAGCCGAAACAGCAAATATGGCCTTCTATAACTGCATGAACAGAGTATATTAAACAAGGGTATGCACAACAATCCGAGGTGCAAAAAGAAAAAGAAATAAGTACAAGCAACAAAAGAGAAACAAATCTACAGTAGTAGGCTCTGATACAGAATGGCTAAGGATCTAAGTATTCGAACATGGGCTGTTTTAACATTTTTTTAACTTGTACAACGACATCGGTGACTTCAGTGGAGGACACAGGTTATTCCAAGTGGAGATGGCAAGGAAATAAGTCGTTTTCTTGCCATAATTAGTGCGTGTTTTTGGTAATAACAAATTGCTTGACAAAGCAAAACGCGTCATAATATTCTTAGTAACTATGTTTTCACGAAGGAAATTAACAAATCCATATACATTAATGGCTTGAAAAAGGAAAACCACGATGTGACATTTATGTGGTCTTTCAACGGGCAGGATATGCAGTGACTAAAACAAAGGCGCAGATGGTTCGGTATAACTACATTACTACATTCAATGAGTTTTCTTTCGAAAATAATTTTTTTACATTCTTGAGATCCTAGTTTAGATGCTCAAATAGAAGCTTGTAACGGTGCAAAAGGCCCATATTAAATGGTTGCCATTTTTTTTTTAATGCAAGTTGTTTTCTTATCTCAGAGATGCTAGTAAGCTTGGAGAAACCCAAGGACAGCGAGGCGCGTCGTACCTCTTGGTCGTTATATGTTTTGTACAGGACGTAAATGCATTTGTTGTAACGTATGAGAACTTACCGAACGCCAGTTCAGCCTCCGCGCTAGTAAGAACAGAGTAGAAATCCGCTCGTTCTATTTCATCATTGTAAGCCGGCATGCCAAGCTTCGTCGTAATATAATTCGTTTTGTTGTCGTTACGACACAAGTCAAAGAACACTGGATAGTAGTCACTGGTGTCGACCTCCGCAACTCCAACACTTGATGACGACTCAACATTAGATAGAATAGTGACACGTGTACTTGTTTGTCTTTATCGGGCGACACGTTTCACCGCCTAACAAATGTTATCGCACAGCGTGGGACGCGCCTGCATGTATCCGAAGTTTATGGAAAGTTATCGATGCTTCTATCCGCTGTCTGTTGTCGCCGAACCTTGTGTTATCTAATTTCATCGCGTGACGCGAATGGTGTAGAACTTTGTGGAAGGCACGCGGGTCCCAACGATTAGTCTGGAACATTTGACGACTGCTGTATAAAAGCCAACGCGCGTGACCCGCTGATCAGATTTTCGACGATCGCCGTCGGCGTTCGCCGCTATCGTTGTGCTATAAGTGTAGCCTGTTTTTGTGGGCACAGGTTCGCCCAATAAAAGTTAGTTTTGTCTTTCACAGTATTGCTACTGTGTTCTTCAAAGTCACCACCACCTGACAATATGCTTTGCGTGACATGCAGGGAGTCGTGTTTACGAGAGATTCAAAACCAAATCCATTAAATCGTTAGTAAACTCTTCACAGCTCGAACACGACTCATCGAGTAAATTGATATTGAAGTCGCCTAATATTAGCGCGTTTTTGTTTTCAGCCGATGTTTTTTCGAGTGTTCCTGCAAAAGAGTTGCAGAAGTGCTGCCGTAGTGGAGGACTGGGATTCATTTTGGACACCTGTGATTCTTTATGACGTGCTCCAAAATGTAAGCACGCGAGTGTTTTCGCAAATCGACCCCGTTCGAGATACCGCCGCCACGTCTGACCCATGACTTCCGAGCTCAGCAGCTAGCTTAATTGGTAGAGCACCACACGCATAATGCAAAAGATGCGGGGTCAGTCTCCACCTGTGGCAAGTAATATTTCTGTCCACCTTTATTTAGCTTTACCTCATGATTTATACATTTCCATTAAACGCAACGATGAACTACCTCTGCACTTTCTCTGACCTTGTTGTTTTTCACTTCCTATGGTTGTGAGTAACCGAAAAATAGAGCCCCTCGGATCTCCCATTCTTCTCGCCTCCTTCGGATAGGTAAATGATAGTTAATAATTATTAATAAATACATTGTTACGTTTCGCCTACGACGCGCGGTATAGCCGGCGCGGATGCAACGGACGCCGGGGCTTCGTTCAAAGCGGCGGACATTTTGGCCCGTTCAGCGCTGCCGCAACGCTTCCTCCCAAGCGCGTCCAGGCATGATTCAATGCCACGTGTCTTCGTGTGTGCGTGTGTGTGTGTGCGCATGTTGGTGCCCACGCTTGTCAAAGCGAGGCAGCCGGGGAGAGGAGCTCCCCAACTGTGAAGCGAGGAGGTCTGACCGGCGCCGGCCCGGCGGATGCGTCACCTTCTAGTCTCAACGTGTCCGCGCGGCGCCGTCACGTGCGCCTCAACCCGAGCCGTTCCTTCTTGCCCTCGACTCCGAGAGTATAAAAGCAGCAGCCCACGGACGCTGAGAGAGGCTCCGATTTCTTCCGTTGAGTAACGTGGTCTCCCGTCTCTCCACTTCGGTCGACCTGACCAGCCGCTCTTTTGCGATGCTATAATAAACAAGTTGTTCTGTTAGCAATCGACTCATCCTTTGCCAGGACCTTCGGATGCTTCCAGTTGTGCCCCAGGCCGCCAGGCCAACGCTACCCTTGGGGCTTGCGACCCATTTGCAACAACATTTAAATAATAAATAATTAATAAACATATGAATCAAATCAACCGCGAGATTGTAAAGGCTTACTTCATGCATGTGAACTCAGGCGCATGCGTCAGCCAGACTTCTATCGCTCCGCAGGATAAGGAAACTGATTTTTTGAATGGCAAGATAGGCTAACACCCGTGTAAACGTCACTTTATACGTGTTTACATTTTCTGTATATTATGGTCCGTTGCTTGAAAAAATAAACCCGTTGTTAGTCTGCGCTCGTATTGTACACTCCCTCTCGTCTTTCGTCCGGGTTGCGCTGCCCACCCCTAAGAACATGTTCAATCACCAACTCGCCCAGCTTGCCGTGTTAATTCAGTTAATAAAGGTAACGTGACTTTTTGTTTTTGCTACTTTTTGAATTATCCACTTCAACTTCCCTCATTTTATTTTTTTTTTTTTTTTGCTCTCGCATAGTTTGCTACGCCACCTGCCTGCACGGCCGGGCGAGGTAAAGGCCACACAGCTGCTCTAACAAATCGTTCAACAAACAGGCCCTAAACAGAAGTGCCTACATCCGGACACCGAAATGACGAAGGGAATCGAAAGGGGCATCGTCCGGTGCCATTTGCCTTTAATTTTTTGCTCAACAACGAAGTCACGTCCTTCCTAGAAAGTTCGGTAAAATGTGAAACTTCGTCAATCCGAACGTTGACTGGGAAATCAGAATCGAAAACAAGAAGGCGCGGGCATACGAAGATTTTTTTTTCCGGCGTCCTTAGCCCTTTCCAACATTTGAGCCTGGTGGGGTTACTGCACCCGCACACGCTTCCGGTGCGCGTAATCTGTTTAATCTCGCGAAACGTATCTCGCAGAGCGACGTCAGAGGAAGGCTCGCATGAAGGAACGGCCGCTCTCAGTAACAAGGCTTGCGGTGCCGGGGAGATTCCTCAGTGTGACTCGGCTTCTGCAGTTCTTGT
Organism: Dermacentor andersoni; assembly: GCF_023375885.2. Classification (NCBI taxonomy): domain Eukaryota; kingdom Metazoa; phylum Arthropoda; class Arachnida; order Ixodida; family Ixodidae; genus Dermacentor; species Dermacentor andersoni. The sequence continues at coordinate 70,516,803 of NC_092815.1, read as the reverse complement.
CTACTCGTCTTCTTTCTTTCTTTCTTTCTTTCTTTCTTTTTCTTCCTTTCTTTTTCTTTCTTTCTTCCTTTCTTGGCTGGTTGATTTGTTTTCTTAAGTGTAAACATTTTCAGTGCTTACAAATTAATAATGCGCGCATTCTTAAATACTATCATATGTTTCGTACGGTTAGCCATTGGATTACCGTGTCCACTCGAAAGTGCAATCCGGAAGCCGTAAGCAAGTGCTTCTCAAACCTTCCAGCTGATTCGCTATTATGTATAAAAAACATCAGCCCGGCAGCTTAAATTAAGTTTACAGAAGTTTACATACCAAAGCCACCATATGATCATGAAGCACGTCGTATTGTGGCGGACTCTGGATTAATTTCGACCACCTGGGGTTCTTTAACGCGCACCCAATGCACGGCATACGGGTGTTTTTGCATGGCGGTCTCATCGAAATGCGGCCAACGCAACGCCAAGGACACTGCGCCACCACGGCGGGTCCATCAGCCCGGTAGTAACTAAGTTACGATATATACAGACCATTCTAGAACGCTCCCAACCTTTACGTCAAGAGAAAACAGCAGATGGCGTGTATTTCGCACGTTAATGAAAAGGCTGAAATAAATCTTTTCGGCCCGAACCATTCATATGGTGGCGGATTAGCGAGCGAAGATGTCGATCGCAGACCAAGCAACTGTGGCCGAACTGCGCGTCCAGAAACGTTCTCTTGAATTTGGAATTCGGCCCGGTGAAACTCGAAGGAGGTGACAACTTACGCTGTTGCTGCTTGGACGCGGACTCCCGTTGTAATGGTCTACCTCTGCAATGCACAATCCGGTTCCTAAACACCACAGCGGCCACCGCGGCGCACACCCCCGTGTTTTCCTGCCACGCCGGCCACGCCGCTGTATTGAGGGCAAACTACAGCATTTGGCAGCAAAGGCGGCTACACGGGTGTACTCCCCCACTGAGCAGGTGCGGCACGCAGTGAAATCACGTGTCCTTTTCTTTCTTCTGCGCCGTACTATGGTTCGTTATCTTTTTTGTTCACTTTACGGACGTTAGCCAGCCAAGATGCCTCCCCCCCCCCTTAATACCACGCAGCGCAGTCATATTTTTTTTTGTTCACTTTACGGACGTTAGCAAGCCCAGATACCCCCCCCCCCCCCTCTCTCCCTTTTGGCTCATTCATACAGCTCCGTCAGGTTAACAGCTTCGCTGTAAAATTATATTTATTATTTATCTCTTAGGAAAACAAGTAACGTAATAAGTAAGGCGCAAGGTAACGCCGCATGGAATCGAAACAAGCCTGTTCGATTCGCGCACGAACACATACACACACACATACACTCGCACACACACGTATACAGACGCACACACATGCACACCTGGAACTTATTGACACACACTGGTTGCTCTCAAATGCTCCGTCATTTTTAACATTCCTGCCTTCTCTCTTTCTTTCCTCCTACTTCTATTCAGTCATCTGATCATTGATGCGACTCAAGCCGGCGTTTGTATTCTCCTTTCCCTTTTCTTCTTGTGTCCGCCTACCTCTTTAAGTCATGAATCCTGACCAACTCGGTCAGCTTTATATAGTACCAGTTCACACCGCAACACTCCCTCGCAATAAGGACGATACTCCCCTATCTTTTTTTTTTTCGTTCAGTCAAGTCTTAGTTATTGAAAAATTCGTGCTGAGTAATTACGAGTGCAGTAGTGACCAGCTTCAATTCGGAAGTCGCGACCTATGTATTCAAGAGAACAATTAGAAACGGTATCAGTCCAACGCTGTAAATTAGCTAACATAACACGGCCGTTTGTCGTTCTATATTTGTTGTCCGCTTATCCAAGTAATCCACCCGATGAAGCGGAATAGCAGTATCTGCCACGTACGAAAAAAAAAAGTCCTGATTAAAACGTTAAGGTCGCTGTATATCACGTCAAATTACCCGTTTAATGCACACATTTTAATGCATAAGGAGAGTGAAGACTTTCATGCGGATGAAAGTCGTAACCCAGGTGTGAGTCATAAAGGCCTTCATTTCAGCGCGGAATAAAATAAGAGTAAATAATTAACGGTGGCCTCGCGCAAATATTATTTAAAGCGCAAGTGTGCCTTCGTGCCGCTAATGTCCCATCGTCAGTGATGATTCAGGTCTTATAACTGTAACTACGAGTAAACATCATGGCGGCATCGCGCGAAGTCCTGAAAGATGAAACAAAATAACGCGCTCTAGTTAGCCAAACTGTGCGTATGATTTCTACATGATGTTTACACATGAATACCCATGAGAAGTCGAGCAACATCCGACTCGGAACGAACCCATCCAGAAGAGGCTATAGCATGACTCTCGTCGCTATTCATTAAAAGCATGTGCGCCCGTTTTCGTTCAGAATGTTTACGTTCGTCCCACATATCTTGAGCTGAGGTATTGCCTACGTGCCGCAGTGTTCTCGTGTGTGTGCGAATGACAACAAAAAAAGATAAAGAGATAGAAAAATAGACACAAAGGTAATAAAGATGCGGAATTTTTCTCTCTATACCTAAGGTCATTCAGGTGACCTTGCGCTGCTTCCATCAGTGCTGTTTTCTTTATTTTCGTTCTTCTTTTTTCTATATTTTTCTTTTTTTTGTTACTTGGAGAAGGGGGGGGGGCTTGCTAATTATTGTTCTTTTTGTAATTCGTTGTGGTTCCTGACTGTTTGTTTACAAGTGCCGATGGTTCCGTACTGTAAGCAATTCTAAATTGCACCGCATAGCTAGCAGCAGCTCCCACGTTTTTGTTTGAAGCGAGCAACAGCTTACCCATCCTACATAGCGCTGGGAGACAAAAAACTGCTAGCGTAGTAGTTTCCGTGCCGAAGGATTTATTTATTTATTTATTTATTTATTTATTTATTTATTTATTTATTTATTTATTTATTTATTTGCTAGTTAGACGTCGGTTAGGTTATGTTGTTCTGTGAGCTTTTACATATTTTTTTTTCGTGATGTGGGCTTTTCTTCACTGTAGTCTTAGTGGCACCATCATCGGGTGACACTTCTGTTTCTTGCGCAGCACTTCTGGTTCACCTCCTGAGACGATCGGGGACGAAATTCAGCATAGATCAAAGAAAAAATAAAAAAATAAAAATTCATGGGTTTCATTATATATATGGCAACAGAGCATATGTTTAGTTACAAGTTGAGTTATTGAAGTGCCTGAAATAATTACAATTAACTAGAAATCACTTACACGACGCCCGGGAACGAAATTCGAAACAGATTAACAAGAAAAAGAAAAACAAGCACAGTACAAAAGTCATGAGTTTCATTATAAATATGATATTAGAGAATAAGTTTAGTTACATGTTGAGTTAATGGAGTGCCTGGAATAATTAGAATTAAGTAGAAATCACTGATTACCGCACACCAAAGCAGAGAATCATAGACCTTAGAGACCCGCCACGTGAGGAAGACTTTGGGGAAATTCCTGGAAACCAGCAAGTAGAAAGCGGAAGTAATGACGTCACTAATGACGTCACACACAAGAAAGTGGCACACAAGAACCGGCTAACTAATGGAAAACAGTTGCCTCTGATTTAGGTTCGTGCGTTGCGTTCGCCTAAGGTTAACCTAAATGACAACAACGCCGAGGTGCGAGTGCCCCTAAAGGATCCCTAAGTCAAACATTAGGATCGCCCAGCATCTTTGTTTCCTCGCTTATAAAATTTCTTGAATGATGTCGCCCATTCTATGGTGCGACAACTATATCATGTAGCGAAATGCTACACAAAGTTTTCTTCCAAGCCTGAAAGAAGCACGGAAAAGCACGCGAGAAGTGCGCGCGGCCCTTTCTTGTGTTTTGCGGGCATTCTTTAACACTTGGAAAAAACTTTATGTAGCACCTGCTGAGCAACAGAAAAATGCAGCGGGCCTGCAATTTTCTGATTGACCATTCTGCTCTGACAATACTTAAGAAGTTAATGACTTATTGTTAACTAATTACGTTGTTCGGAAAATGACAAAGTATAGCCTGACTTGCTCCAAACGACGGCAAACAACATTAACTTGGTCCTGTCCAGCTACGTGGCACTGTTATATTTTTAAATTTTGGCACGAGTTACTTGTGACCCCCTGTATATATCAGGTCGCACGCCGCGACGGGAATAATGCTATAGTACAATCTCGAATCTAAGCGCGCACCAGCGATTGTTTCAGAATGTGCGATGACGCAGGCATAAATAGCGGATGGACGCGAGTTCACATTCCATGACCGTGTTCGCCGCTATCCTTGACATTTAAGCGTTGCTCGTCATTATGGAGGACACATGAGAGAGAAATAGATAGAGAGAGAGATAGAGAGAGAGAAAGTATAACAGAGGTATCTGGAGAGCTCGGCCTAGGGACAGGGAGAAATGCACCAGCACAGGATATATTTACACTGTGTCATTCTAAAATCATGGTTGTGGTGCGCGCCGCTGGCGCAAAAGAAGCGAGAGCACTACCGTGGCACCTCACCTTGGCATATCTCTGCGTCAGTTTATAGACTTGCGGCGCATCATCGCGTGTGCGTGCATCTCTCTCTCTTCTTTCTCCCTCTTTTCGTCCCTATATCTCCTCTCCCCCACTGCAGATTAGCAAACCGGACCTGTGTATGGCTAACATCGCTTTCTTCTCTGTCTTTCTACGAGTCTCTGTACAGTCTCAGGACACAAGTTCGCCCAATAAAGAGTTGTCTTCTTTATTACTTCTGGTAGTGAGTGTTCCTGATTCTTCACCATCACTGCACCGTAAGGTTACAAGGAGCGGATACAACACGGCTGGACTCGCATGCTGCCCAAACAAGAAAATGTTGTTCGCATAAATGCAGTTAACATAACGCAAGGGTGCTCTCTACTTCTTTCTTAGACGTCTTGTTTGTTCTGCTGGTTAAAAATTTCCAACGCCTATCTGTGGAGTTTGCTGCAATTGTTTGTGAAGCCGATCTGTGTTATATACACAAGGGGCGCTGTACTTGACACCGTCAAATTTTGCCGTGTTGGCGTTTTGAGCCAATCAGAGACGCCGCATCATCCCTGCGAGGCCGACAACATGCCGGAATCTGACAGTGTCAAGAATAGCATCCTCGCTATACTTGTCTGTTCCCCAAGAAACGAAATGCTAAACCATGAGCACAATCAATCAATCAATCAATCAATCAATCAATCAATCAATCAATCAATCAATCAATCAATCAATCAATCAATCAATCAATCAATCAATCAATCAATCAATCAATCAATCAATCAATCAATCAATCAATTTTATGTTGTTATCAGAAGAATGTGTTGGTAAAGATAAAAAACTGTCTGTCAGGTTTGACATAGTCTTCAGCTTCGAACACTGGCAAAAAGTGCGCTCAAAAACTACAGGCCATAAACAAAACAAAATGAAGCGACAGCAGACAGAGGTCAGGAGTTTTAACTCCAATCATATTTAGAGTGGCTAACAGTAACATATGCCATGCCCTCCCCGTTGAACAGTCAGCCGCAGCTCGCCATGCGCCGGAAACCTACAGTCAATGAACTCTATAAAGCTCGACCTGCGCCGGACGATCGCGTTCAATCGTATAAGCTCTAGAACTACAGGTACCGGGCAGCGTTCCGTTTTGATGCAGAGAAACTGAGCATCGCTCTTACACTCAAACTATTTCCGCAGCTGAGTTTATTGTTAGCTAGGGAGGTGAGTTCCGTGTACAAGTGCAAAGAATACCGTTTCCATAGAATGGTGCTGAGAAGGCATTGCTTAGATACAAACTTCGTGCAGAAAACCAACTGGAACGATGTTTGTTTTCTGAATTGTACGTATTGAATTAGGTTATGAGGCTTGCAAATTAGTCATGTGTACTTCAGCAGCCCATACGATGCGGAGGCTTGCGTCCTCCGCTGTGTACGAATAAGGGAATAAGTGGACTTATAAGACTTCTTTAGGCCCTTCTTTAAGCCTTGAAGCGAATGTATGGTGGCCAATGGGGATTGGTTACCTGTGAAACTAGGATAAATATTCCGTCAGCACCATGATGACCTGCATCTCGCGTATCTGCGACAGCACACGTCGAGATCGATGCAACGTCGTCGCAGGTTTGCTGCATTTATTCTAACGGTTTTTCATATCAGAAAGTATCACTCGACTAATGCAAGTTTACAGCCGAATGCTATGCCTGGCTTTGAGAAATATCGCAGTTAATCAAGGATATGTGTCAGTGGCTATGGTGTTGGGCTGCTGAGCACGAGGTCGCGGGATCGAATCCCGGCCACGGCGGCCGCATTTCGATGGGGGCGAAATGCGAAAACACCCATGTACTTAGATTTAGGTGCACGTTAAAGAACCTCAGGTGGTCGAAATTTCCCGAGTCCCCCACTACGGCGTGCCTCATAATCAGAAAGTGGTTTTGGTACGTAAAACCCCATAATTTAATTTTTTTAAGGATATGTGAGAGTCAGAGTAGGAGGGTAGAGCGCTCTACACAAAATTTTACCATCGCACACCCTTTACAGTGTACTGCAATCTTAATGTACTACTTGATCTGGCGTTTTAAGCAATCGAAATGTGGCGCCATGGTCGTCAGTCGAATCACGTGGCCCGGTCAGCAGCATCGTATCACCCCGCTCGCTGGAATTTTGGCCGAGTACAAGGAATACTCGCATGCTGTCACAAACCTGGCCTCCTGCGGCTGGACGCCGACTAGCTCTCTCATATCCCGACCGCACCGGCACGTTAGATATCTTTGCCAAACTGTGCGTTGATAAGCACACAGTGCGACGAGGCCGAGCATTCGGACAGAAGAATCGGCCGGAGCGTTTGCCACGTCGATACTACGTCACTGGAACTAACAGCGTTGCCTGCGTGCTCTCTCGCCCTAAACGGCAACAAACAAAGCTGCAACAATTTCTCCGAGCAATTTGCACAGTGACTTACCTGTGCTCGACCAAAGCCTCGCTGCTTGCGTACGTCCTGACACTTCCTCCTGCAATCAAGCGTCAGTCAAGCACGACCTTGCGACCTATCTTTCTGAACGCCTGCATCCCGCTGTCATCCACGAACCTCGTGATTGTTCGATCGTTCCGCAATCAGCAGTGTTGCGCGAGTGACTGTAATGGTATCGCTTCTCGCAAGGTAATCACGAATTCCAGCGATAAACAAAAAAACTAAATAATTTCTACGAGAGGGTTCGTGGTTTAGCCCAGGCGACTCAGTGGTGGCGAAGCGCACGTCGTCCTTTGCGCGAGAGCTCATCGTAACTGTGTCGCGTTTCGGAGCAACGGTTTAGTTTCATTCCAGACGGTGGATACCTTTGCGGCGCTCAGTACACTAAATCAGCGACGCTGACAAGCAATACAGGCAATAACCACCCGTCAGGGCGGCGGGCGTACAGGGAACAAACGTGAACAAAACGGCATGCATTTTAAACATACTTTCTTTTCGTTATGTCCAAAGACCAATTTCCGCAAGTTGTGGAAAGAAAATATAATTACGAGTGTCGAGTGAGTCCTTGTTTTTTTCTTTCGTGAAAGAAGTATAAATACCACATAAAGGAGAAAGAGCAGCAGGCTAGCGATTGTGTCCTGGAAAGTGCGCCACGACCACCCGCTTGAAGACGAGCAGAAAACATGAGGGAAAGGGAAGGCACGGTAAAAGACGCGCTGAAAGAGAAGAATAATTATGCACGACAGTCAAGTCTCAGAGTTGAAAAAAGAAGTTCTAGAGCTGTATTGCTTTAGGCGTAACGTTCAGAGACGGGCAGACCGCAGTGTGAATCAGAGAGCAAACAGGAATAGGCGATGTTCTAGTTCACATTACGAGGAAAAAATTGAGCTGGGCCGGCCATGTACTGCGTGGTGCGGGTAACCGCTGTTCTATTAGGGTTACAGATTGGGTGCCAAGAGAAAGGAAGCTCAGTCGAGGACGGCAGAGAATTAGGTGGTGTGATGAAATTAGGAAAGTCAGCAGTTGCAAGGCAGGGCTGACTGGAGATCGTTGGGAGCGGTCTTCAACCTGCAACGGACGTAAATAGATGATTATGATGATGATGACGGTACTGCGGTCCTCGGATTTAGTTAAAGCTCTACCTTTTGGAAATACCAAGTTATGAATGAATTAACGAATGAATTAGGTCGTTTTACGTACCAAAACCACGATTCGATTATGAGGTACGCCGTAGTGGGGGACACCGGACTAATTTTTTGACGAGCTGGGAAGGAAGGAAGGAAGGAAAAAGTGGAGAAGGAAGGCAGGGAGGTTAACCAGTTTTGCCTAACCGGTTTGCTACCCTACACATGGGAGGGGGATTGGGGGGATGAAAGATGGGGAGAAGAGATAGAGGGCACATAACACGGCACACACATCGTTGGTTACAGTCTGTCACTCTTGTGTGGTACGTGATATCACTGTCACAGTCGCTTGTCCAAGCCCGTATCCTTCATAAACCGAAGTAGTCCCTTCGTCGCCTTCAGCTGCGATGTCTTCAGTCGGCGATATGTGAAAATGGTTGCAACTGACAATGGTCTACTGTCAAGGTGCGCTAGAACGGACGCCATGGACTGTCTCTGAACATTATATTCAGGACAGTCGCACAGAATGTGTTCCAGCGTCTCCTCGCAAAGACAGGCATTGCAGAGAGCGTTGTCGGCCATTCCAATGCGAAACGAGTAAGATTTCGTGAAGGCCACCCCTAGCCATAAGCGATAAAGCAGGGTGGCCTCACTTCGGCGGAGTCCGGTTGGCATACAGAGATGCATCAAGGAGGGCAGGTCGTGTTGATGATCGCTGCGGTTGGTCTGGCTGCTTGGTGTGCACCATAGAGAGAGCGTGATCTCCTGTGCAAGCACTTGAAGTCTGCTGGCTGCGTCGGAACGTGAAAGTGGTATGGCCTCTTCCTGTGTGTCTTCAAGAGCTGTCCGAGCGGCTTTATCGGCGTCTTCATTTCCGATGACGCCGCAGTGACTTGGCAGCCACTGAAACGTCACGTGATGTCCTTTCTCATGAGATGTTTGAAGTAGGCATCTAATATCGAATACGAGCTGTTCAGATGGCCCGCGACGCAGAGCTGATAGTACAGATTGTAGGGCTGCCTTTGAGTCGCTGAAAATTGACCATTGTCGAGGTGGTTCCCGATTGACAAAACAAAGTGCAGCTCGAAGAGCAGCTAGTTCCGCAGATGTAGATGTCGTTGGGTGGTCAGTCCTAAAGCTGATGGTAATACCTCTTTCTGGGACGACTGCAGCACCGGACGAACACTGGATGTTTGTGGAACCGTCAGTATAAATATGTGCACTGTCTGCGTACCTCTCGTGCAGAAGAAGCAGAGACAGTTGTTTCAGCACAGGCGACGACAGCTCAGACTTTTTCCCGATTCCTGGCACGTTGAGATGGACTGTGGGGCTGACAAGGCACCAAGGGGGCATCGATGGTTTAGATGCAGCGGTGAAGCCCGAGGGAAGTTTGTCGTTGTACTTGACAATAGTTTTTGAGAATGATGCTTGGTGCCTGTCTGAAGGTAGTGTTGCAAGGTGGTGATAGGGGGCCCGTGCCAAATGTCTGATATGCGTTCTCAGGGTTTCCAGCGTGATGTGAGTCTGCATTGGATGGTCCCGAGCAATCGCAATAGTTGCCTCAGTTGACGTGCATCTCGGCAAACCAAGACAAACTCTGAGTGCTTGAGCTTGCGCTGCTTGCAGAACACGAATATTTGTCTTGCAGGTGTTGTTCAGTACAGGTAGACTGTATCTTAAAAAACCGAGAAAGAGAGCTCTGTAGAGTCTCAGCATTGCGTCTACTGACATCCCCCACGTCTTTCCTGTCAGGTATTTAAACAACTGGGAGGTTGCTGTTAGGCGTCGTTTCATGTAAGCCACGTGCGGGCTCCAACAGAGGTCTCGGTCGATAATTACGCCTAGAAATCTGTAGGTTCTGACATAGGAAATGGTCCGCCCGTTGATTGAGATGACATAAGGCGTCATTGGTTTGCGAGTAAACGCCACTAGGGCGCATTTTTCTGGCGATATGCTGAGACCTTGTTCACACAAGTAGCTCGCTGTCAAAGTAGCCGCTCTCTGAAGCCGTGCACGTATCTGAGGACGTGTGACTGCCGAAGTCCAGAGACAGATGTCGTCTGCGTATACTGAAATTTTGGTGGTAGTTGGCAAGTGTTCAGCAAGCCCAATAAGAGCGAGGTTGAATAGCGTCGGGCTGAGAGCACCGCCTTGAGGAACGCCCTTGCTGGTATAGCGTCGCGTAGTTGGGCCATCGTCAGTTAATACATAGAATGATCTTGCAGATAGGTAACTTGCAATCCATAAAAATACTCGGCCACCTAGGCCAACCGTCACAAGAGCGTCGAGAATAGCCTCATGCAATACGTTATCGTATGCCCCTTTCACATCTAAGAATAAAGCTGCAGAACGACGAGCTGGGGATCTTTAACGTGCCTCCCATGTACGAGACACGGGCGTTTCTTTTCTTTTTTTTGCATTTCGCCCACATCGAATCGCGGCCGCCGCGGCCGGAATTCGATCCTCCGACCTCGTGCTTAGCAGCGCACCGTCATAGCAGCTCAGCCACCGCGACGGGTAAATACCAAGTCAGCGAGTCAAGTTCTTGAAAGCCTAGGCTGTTGAAACTTGCTCAATAAAAGCAAGTACGGAACTGTTCCACTACTATATCCGCAAGACTGCACGAAGGGCTTGTTCATCTAACTGTCAGCAGTTGAAGGTGCGTAATTGTGAAAAAGAAAAAAAAAGAAGAAGAAAACAGACATCAACGTCCCGAAAATAATCATCGTGTTCCCGAGTTATGGCGCGTAATATGTCAAGAGAAAGAAGGGAAACAAACGCGCGGTCGTGCGTGCGTTCATGCGCATGTGCGAACGCCTACGTACAGAGGAGAGAGGCGTATGTTATAGGCCGTTTTCGTTTGCAATCTTAAGAAACGTTGTTTTCAACAACTCCATAACATTTGTTTTCCTTGTAAGAATAAACGAGAAGAAAGGGGATTACCCGGGGGGGGCCGATTTTTATTGATCATATCATAAGAAGCGTTTATTTGTGCTTACTAATTGAATTAAAGAAATGATAAATTAATGGAAATGAAGGTGGATGAAAAAACAACTTACCGCAGTTGGGGAACGATCCCATGTCTTCGCATTACGCGTGCGATGCTCCACGAATTGGGCTACCGCGTCGCCGCAGTAGAGCATCGCACGCGTAATGCGAAGACGGGAATTGTTTCCCACCTGCGGCAAGTTGTTTTTTCGTCCACTTTCATTTCCATTAATTTATCATTTCGTTCTTTCAAATATTAGTACAAGTAATTTCCCCTATGTTGTCCTTGGTGTCATTAATTGTTGGCTTCTTATGATATGATTAATAAAAATCGGGCCCCTCGGCTAACCCCCTTTCTTCTCGTTTATTACTTAACGAAGGCCTCGAATCCGGCAACATTGATGCCTTCAGGTTGCATGCGTGGGTTTATTGGCCAGTTGCCTTCACCAAAAAGATCCCGTACAGGTGACGCCTGCGGCAGAAAGAATATTCCATATTTGCCGCTAAGGTTTTTCAGTGGTGGCGCTGGCTAACATTCCCAGGGTTTGTTCTACTAGTAAAACATAAGTAACCAAGAAAGTGGATGGGAAAACGGCGACGCGGTAGCTCAATTGGTAGAGCATCGCATTCGTAATGCTAATACGTGGGATCGTTCCCCGCCTGCAGCAAGTTGTTTTTTCGTCCAATTTATTTCAATTAATTTATCATTTCTTTAATTCAATCAGTAAGTACAAGTAATCTCTTCTATTTTGTCCATGGTGTCATTGTTTGTTGGTTCCTTGTATGAATGAGTATCACATATTCTAACGCATCAAATATTCCAGTGGCTTTCTTCATTAGTTCCTTAGGAGAGTAAGTGTGCGTCCAGATTTGAGTGGGCGTCTATTGTATTGATCGGCGTCGGGCATGAAATAGATGGTAGCTGGCCCATGCCGTCATCCAACTTATCCACGCTGAGGACATTGTTAAAGGGAGAGACGTGCTCTCATCGAGAACGAGGAATATGGGATTTATTTACCATATCTACATGAGAACGTTACAGTTCACCAGTCTCTTCCGGGGTGTGGGTTCGTATCCCACCGCTGCCACCAGTTCTAATGATCGGGGTCGGGCATGAAATAGATGGTAGCTGGCCCATGCCGTCGTCCAACTTATCCATGATGAAGACGTTGTTGAAGGGAGAGACCTGTTCTCACTGAGAACGAGGAATATGGGATTTATTTACCGTAGCTACATGAGAACATTACAGTTCATCAGTCTAGCATGACTGAAAGAGAATGCACACCCAGCAGCCGCGCCACAGCTGCTTATAAACACTCTGTCCTCCCTAGATCCCTAGGTGAGAGAAAACGGCCGTTCAACTTTCGACCGATGGGAGCGTCCAAAGTCATCGTCGCCGACTCGCCTTTGAGGGGGAGGATTTACACACTCACTTCCGCACAGGTTTCACAAACCACATCGAGGGGAGTGGGTTCTCGCAGGCACGGTGCTGCCCCGAGCAGGCGCCTCTTTATCCCAGAGTCGACTCCGCAGGCAGTGGCCGCCGCGCCTGTCCATTGACTGAAGACTTCTAAGCTGCGTGAAACGGCACCGGAAAATATCTTCCAGGAGCTCCCCTGCTCCAAACAGACTGTGACGGTGTCGGCGTACACACTAACAATACTTTCTCCGCCGACTGCGTCTAGACATATCGGCCCCATTCCGTTTGGGACGCGGTGCGTTGTCCTCCTTACAAAACGAGTCGCCGCCGCAGCCATGGTGGCGCCGATGGGCTGGGGACTGTCATATTGTGGTTCTTTCAAAGCGAGTCGTAGCAGCAGACATGGCGGCGCCTTTCCGACGATCGCTTCCCCGAAGATCGTCAGCCCCCGCCGGTCGAACGTAACACTATGCAGAGTGAGCAATTTGGATGCTGTGTGGTACCAAGAGTGCGCACACACGCCATCTGGACTTATTCGCGCCTTATTCTTCCCTGCCGCCGTTTAGTAGTTTCCTCGTCTCGCACGCTAGGGTAGCAACCAGGTGCTATTAGGATTAACTCCCCCCCCCCCCCGTCTCATTTCCTTCCTTTTCGTTACCTTCCCCTTTCGATATGATAAAGTTATCGGGTGGAAAAGTGCTGACAAAAGTGGTAAAGAGATCCACAATAGTTTTCTCGCATTCCTAATGTCGGAAACATTTCACTCGTAGGAAACAGTATGCTGGGAGATTCTCCCATCCAATAGTAATGTAATGTCACACCAAAATGTGTAGCATTACATTACTGAGGAAAGCATACGTAGAAAGCACATGTCGCCTTGAAGAAGACAAGTCCACTTGTCGAAACGTTGGCTCCTGCTTTCACCTTGTTCTCGTTTTGCTCATCGTCTTGAATTTCCATCTCCCGACTTCCCTCTGTTTTCCCTTCACCAATGGAATAGCGTCGTTCAGAAGAAGAAAATGGATTTTAAACTCATATTTAGCGTATCCGCTAATTACACTGCAGAAGTATAATGCTACAGGTGTAACAAAAGGTTACTGCCATTGCGCGACAAAATCAAGCTGCGATCGAGGGCAGCGGAAACGACTGTTTTTCGCGAGCATCTGCGTCATTGATCATACTGTTGGGTCTAAAAGAAGCATTGCCCTAGGCATCCTCAGAATGAAAAATATGTGCAATAGCGACCGTTCGTTTGAAATTCCGTTTCCACCCCAACTGTACAACATCCTGGCGCCGCAGTCACTGCGGCGGCAACGAGGTTATCGGGAAGACGTACTTTGCCGCTGTCCTCAATACAGCGCGCACCAGCTGTCGCTAGCGGCCGTGTTGGCACGCCTTGACGACAGGCCACTTTCAGAACAGACATTATTAAAATGTAGACGTGAACTGCCGTCGCGCCGAAAGTCGGTCAAGGCTTTGTTGACCTTTTTACGTGGCAGTCGCCTGCTAGAAAGACTGTAATGATCCCGTCCTTATTTTCTTTCTTTTCTTTTTCGCTCCTTTCTTTTGGTCCCCCTCTTCTTTCCGTCTTTACTTTCCCTTTCCCTTCTACCTAGTGCAGGGTAGTAAACCGGAGGCTTTAACTCTGGTTAACTTCCCTGCCCTTCGCATTTGCATCTCTCTTTCTCGCTCCAGAAGAACCCTTCGAAAAAGATTGGAGGACGCTTAAGCTTCGCCTTTAAAAGTGTAACGCGATAGCATTCAAAGATCCCTGACTCCTTCTCACGCTTCCCGGCAACTGCAGCGTACGTAACCGTAATTTTTACCGGGAAACGCTCGCGGCGAACGCTATGCAAGAAGGCGGGCTTCCTGGGAGAAACGCGGCTTCTTGCAGGCGCCGTAGTGCGGCGGAAGCGAGCGCCATCTGGAAGTTCTTTAAGGAAGCGGGCGCTCTGCGCCGTGGACTGAGATATTCACGCCCCGGCGTGCGCAAATGGCGGACGCCGTCTCCGGTCTGTGCATTGTCGAAACGCTGGAAAAGGGGTTTGTTCGAGTTGTCGCGTAACAGAATTATGTTTGCTCGTATATTCAAATTACAATACGAGAGCTGTCATTTATTTATTTATTTATTTATTTATTTACACATACTGAAGCCCCTGCAGGGGCTATAGCAGGAGTGGATAATACAATACAAGAAAGAAATACAATAGGCAACAAAGAAAGTTTAGGCGCAGTGTTGAGGGAGTACAGACAAGAATTCATTTAATGGGAGAGAACGGTTGGTTCCTGGTAGCGAATTCCATGTTTCATTTGTTTCAGGGAAAAAGCTATACTTAAAAGTATTAGTGCGTGCAATAAATGGTGTAATGTTAAGCGCGTGATGTCTCCTACTAGAAGAGATTTTTGCAAAGGTGATATATTCATTACTGGAGAGGCGACAAGATGAGTGAATAATGCCATGAAAAAATTTTAAAGAATTAACGTGTCGCTGTTCGGCGAGAGATGTCAGGTTGAGTGAGGACATGACTGACGATGGTGAGAACTGGTGGTCATAACGTCGGTAGACAAATCTAATGGCTTTCCTTTGTATGGCCTCAACTCTGTCTATTTCGTACTGCTTGTAGGGATTCCAAACGATACTACCATATTTAAGTATAGGGCGAACAATAGTTTTATATAACAGTAATTTAGTGTCGCGCGGAGAATTTGAGTACGACGTAAATAACCGAGTTTTTGTAGAGCTTTAGTCGTAATGGAATCAATGTGGTTTGACCAGGACAGGTTAGTGGTGAACGTGAGACCAAGATATCTATATTCAGAAATGCGTTGAATTAAATTATCATTAAATCCGTAGCTGAAAAGGAACGGGTTAGCTTTATTAGAGAAGGACATAACGACAGTCTTACGGAAGTTAATATTCATTTGCCATGTTTCACACCATTTAGAAAATCTGACGAATGATTCACTAAGGCGAACATGCTCAGAGGGAGATGACATGATGTCATACAATACGCAGTCATCTGCATACATTCGAATTTTAGATGATATCTCGCGTGGCAAATCATTAATATATAGTAAGAAAAGTAGAGGTCCGAGGACCTAGCCTTGAGGGACGCCTGATGACACGTCCACCACCGAAGAATTGATCGAGTTAGAGCTTACGAATTGAGTGCGGTGAGACAAAAAAACTTTCTATCCAGTTCACTAATTGAGGGTTGTTAAGGATGGCATTTAGTTTGGACAGTAGTTTTGAGTGAAGTACGGTATCGAAAGCTTTGGAAAACTCTATGAATATAGCGTCAATTTGAAATCCCTTATCCAGGTTAGAAGCTATACCATGCGTGAACTCGACAAGTTGTGTTATGGTGCTAAAACCGCGTCTGAATCCATGTTGTACATTAGAGAGAATGTTATTTGATTCAAGAAATTCCATAATGTGTTTGTATATTATATGCTATAGTATTTTGCACGAATATGGTGTTAAAGATATTGGCCGGTAGTTAGAAAGATGCTGCTTACTACTTGACTTATGTAACGGAAGCACCTTAGCCATCTTCCATGATGAGGGTACTATGCCGGAGGTTAGTGATTTATTGAAGATAAGAGTAAGGTATCGTGAAGTCCATAATGCATACCGAACGAGAAACAAATTCGGGATTCCATCAGGCCCTTCACTTTTCATTAGTATGAGATTTAGTATGAGGTTTAAGACACCTTCTGTGCTAACTAAGATATTATTAACTGGGCAAGTCGGATGAATGTTTGAAAAAGGAGGAACAATATGATTATCGCAAGTAAAAACGGACTTAAAGTATGCGTTGAAGGCGTTGGAGGTTAATTGTGAATCACTAGACATTTCGTTCTTCACACATAAGGATGTACAAGAGCTGTCACGAGGAAAAATGGGTCCCCAGAATTTATGCGGGTTACTTTTCAACAGAAGCAGTAGCTGCACGCTATAAAAAAATCTTTGGCTGATTTGGTTTTTGTACAAAGATCCTCCTTCGCCTTAGCTAACCTAGCAGTGTGTACGGGGTTATGGGAGTCCTTCAAGCGTCTAAGCCTGCGAACACGACGTGAAAGATGTAGTATATCTCTGTTAATCTAAGGGAATTTAGTATTTTTCTTTTTTGTTTTGATGGGAATGAAGTGTTCGATACATGATATGACAATATTTTCAAAATATGTCACGAGAACATTCACGTCACTTTATATGCTGAGTGTTTCAAAGGTGTCGAAGGCATCAGCCAATGTATGTAAAATAGAGGTGTCGTCAGCGTGATTGAAATCGCGAAATGTAGTAAGAACGAAGGATGGTTTAGGAAAAATGCACGGAAGGGAAACAAAAACAGCCTTATGATCAGAAATGCCTTCTACCACTTCACAAGTGTAATCATTCGCGGTGAGGTTCGAGCTAAGGAAGACCAAGTCCAAAAGAGCATTCTGCCTGGTAGGCTCGCAAACGATCTGAGTAAGCCCCAAATTCAGGCTAAAATTCAAAAGTTCTTTATCGAAAGAGCGATCATGACCGCATCTCGATAGGGAGGGGCAATGAATGCCAGGTGCATTGAAATCACCCAGACAAATAAAGTTGGAAGGACCTAGGTTGTGCATGTGCAGGAGCGTTTCGATTGCTTGAAGCGAGTCCACCGTTGTTCCCGGGGAGCGATGGAAAGCGCCGATTACAAAATGCGTTTTTTCCAAGTAAAGTTTGCACCAAGCCGACTCCATATCTAGAGGAGCTGGAAGAACGGAAAACCTAAGATCAGACCGAAGCAAAAGGGCGACGCCGCCCCCCTTGCTGTTCTGTCTGTCCGTCCGAATTGCGATATAGTCCGGTGGAGTGAATTCCGAGTCAAAAATCCCATTGTGAAGCCACGTTTCCGTGATAGCAACAACGTGAGGACAGTACGAGTGAATAAGAGATAAGAAGGCAGGAAATTTATTGGTGATACTTCGTGCATTAAGATTGAGTAAACGAAGGCAATCAAGCGATGTGGGAGCTGGTCAAAGATGCGATGACGGTGATACAGTATGGCTGCTGGCATCGGCACAGTTGTTAACTAAAGGCACAGATGAGGAGCGAAAGGAATTGCTGGAAGATTTCACCATTCAGTTAGACAAGTGATTCCAGTGATAGCGAATCTTGTTAATAAAGACATGATCATAGCGCATTTTTACAACAAGACCTTTGTCGCGAAATGAACCGGAGGCCTCCCAGAGCTTTTTGCGAACAGACCTCACATTTGAAGACAGGTCATCGGTGAAGCGCAGACAGGAATTTACGAGTTTAGTGGCATTTTTGAAGATCTGAAGCTTTTCCTGGAAACTCAAGATCTTCATTATTACGGGGCGCCGGTGGCCTTCCCGAGGCCGTCCAATCCTGTGATACCGTTCAATGGACGGACATTGCATCATCAATGTCTCAGAAAATAGCCGTGAAACATTAGCTAATAATGTTTCGTGAGTTTCGCCAGTCGGTTCATCAAGACCGTATAGAATTATATTGTTGCGACGGGACCTGTTTTCTAGTTCATCATTCTTGGAAAGTAGCCGTGTCACAGTTGTCGAAAGCGAAGTCACCTCTGCCTGTAGTTTGGTGCACAGGTCGTTGACCGCAGGGGCGTTATCCGCTGCGGTCATGCGATTGTCTAAGTCCTCGAGAAGTGAAGAAACAGCCTTGAAGTTGTTTTGACTGAGACATGCTTCCAATTCATCGTTCTGCGTGACAAGCCTGTTCACTGTGGCTGTTAATGCCAGAATGTTATTTTTCACGTCATCAGACACAGAGCCAGAGGCCGAGAAGGAAGATTCAAGTGAAGCTAGACGGCTTTCAACGGCCTTGAAACGGGGAGTCAACGAAAATTTTAAGATTAGCAATATCTTGCGCAATTCGGTTCTGGCCAGCGAGTAGCTGAGCAAACATATCACCAACGTTGTGAGTGTCAGCAACCGCTGCTGGCGACCTATCGAGGGTAGGGGCGCATCCGGACTGCGAGTTTAGCTCTGTGTTGGCTTGAGGGTTCCTTCTAGGAGGCCCTGGGTTCGTCCTAACATCACCACTCAACAAAAGGCTACTAACAATATGCACAAGCTCTTTCGAAATTACGCAAAACAGGAATTGCAGCATCGTGGGCAAGGCAGCAGCAACAAAAAGGGGTTGTCAGATCGGATGCAGTAAGCATTATTGAAGTGACATACCTGCACAAAGAGCAGAATTCGTCAAAGCATGGTTGCGGCGTTGCTGTCACCTTGCCCACTGAAGAAAGCGGCCAGCGGTGCTGCTCTTATAGTCGCAGGCGCTGACGTCACAGCGTTGGATACCAGTAGGATTGGACAGGCCGTGATTACGTAGTCGAAGGGAGATAAGTTGAAATCAGCGGCGGTCGGGTCAAGGCTATCTTCACCAAAGAAGACAGGGCAGGCCAGGCACGGGCGAGATGAATCCTGTGTCCGTTGTTCCGGAATCGACGACGCATCCTGGACCGCCGGAGGGGGGCCCGCAGTAGCAAGGAACCCGAAGAGAAACTGCACAAAGAGCAGAATTCGTCTAAGCATGCAGGTTGTGTGTAAGTCATAGTTTACGATTTTTACCCGTATTTTAGCTTGATAAATTCAATTAGTTCAGTTAATTTCTTGCGTCACATGAACGTCCTGGGTATGTGGGGCCTGAAAATATTTTTGCCGATGCGACGTCTGACTACGATCGCTGGACGTCGACGCGGTCTCAGCGCTATCGCGTTAAAACCTTGGCTCCAATTTTACTCTTTCTGTGCTAGGTTACAGCCGCAGGAACGTTTGTCAAGCCATCTGCATCTTTCTGCGTGAGGCAAAAAGATTCGTGACCCGCCGTGGTTGCTTAGCGGCAATGGTGTTCGGCCAAGGCCCATTTAATTAAGTCACGAAGCTTGGGATGACAAGCGTGCAAAACCTATCGCCAGAGATATCAATTAGTGGTACATGATTGAAGCACGGCCAGGTGAGGGGGGGATGAGGACTGAAACTAGAAAACCTACGTGAAAAAAAAAATTGAATGAGAATACTGTCATCCCAGTAAATTGTGCGTAATTGTGTGTAATTTCAAATATTTTGCGAATTCAAAATTTATTAATTCGTTCTTGGTGACACCTGCCAACCAGTGATTCTAGCGCAAGTCTTGGCAAGGCCGTGCAAATCAGCTATCATGTCGTGCGCAATGGCGTTGCTCACTTGAACGCAGCGGTTTCATCCGATTTTTTTTTTCCTTGCGTGTTTGTTAAAGGTGTGGCGTGCGCTTCAGTTCAAATTTTCTCTGGCCTAGCGCACGGCATTCATTGGCGAAATGTGTGGGGGCAAGTTTTTTGTTATCGTGCAAGCTCACACTGCGGAATCCGACGCGCTGTCTCTCGTCGGAACGATAAATGCGGAACGCTCCGCGAAGAAACGTCGCGCTATGTTTGTTCACTCTCCGTAACACAGGCTCTGAGTGTCCGACGGGCAGCAAAATTAGTAAGTCAAACGGTTTCTAATGTTTCTTATGCTAATGTGGGGCAATGCTGTCTGATAACTATTGGGTATGAGCAGATTTTGTCGCACGGAATTGCGAATGATTATGTGAAAAGGTTTCGCATACACTGCTATACATTGCGACTGTGCGCTGACCATAGTACTTTTCATCCATCGAAATATGTTTCCTTCGGTCAATCAAATTGGTTGGATTATTCTAGACCAATAAAAGAGAAGTTGCTTTTGCAATCTCTGTGGCGCTATCATTTATTTCCGTCCCATTCGCTCACCTTCCTAAGGAACCTACTGGAGCAATTGCCGTCAATAACAGCCTAATTATGTTGACATTAACACATACGCCATTCCTATAGTTTAATGAAATGTTGGGGGTTCAGCTGAGGCGAGCCACAATCTCGCCGCAGCCTAAAAAAAATAATAATAAATGCCGGCGTAGTGGTCGAAATGCCTGATGCTAAAGAAATTCAAACATTCGCGCCAAGCAGCGTAAGATCTTGACGTCACTACCATTTCCCGTTGTGAGGTCACTTCTTATTTTATCTTTTTTATTTTTTGCTGGTTTTAGTTGTTCCCCCGATACGTAGATGGCGACGGTTGCAACGAGCCGCCATTTTCTTGACATGTGGGCTACTATGGAAGCTTCGCTACCAGTTTACATATACCTTGGTTCTGCTGCTAAGCACGAGGTCATGGGATCGAATCCTGGCCATGGCGGCCGCATTTCGATAGGGGCGATATGCGAAAACACCCGTGTACATAGATTAAGGTGCACGTTAAAGAACCCAAGGTGGTCCAAATTTCCGCAGTCCCCCACTACGGCGTGCTTCATAATCAGATCGTGAGTCGGGTACGTAAAACCCCATAATTTAATTAAATAGTTAAAAAGGATTGCATGCTAGAGAGAAAGAGAGAGAGAGAGGGGATGGAGGGAGGATGGAGGGAGAGAGAGAATAAAGAGGAAAAGCAGGGAGGTTAACCGGATATCAGTCTCCGGTTTGCTACCCTAACTGGGGGTGGGGGATAGGGGTTAGAAAGATGAATGCTACCATTATTCGTAATACTTATTATGGCAATACTTAGATAATTGATTAGTCCTATCCATAACACTATACACTTTAAATTCCCTCTGCAAGATACTTATTTCATTTCGCCCTAATTTATTAACAAAAAAAAATGGATAACACTTCCTTCACCGCCCGATTCATGGCCGATCCCCCAGAGTGGGTTGCACCGTTTTACTAGGGAACAAGAACAAGGTGGCGAACAAAACCTAGTTACAACAGGGAACTATGGAATAGGATGTTGTACTTATGCACACCGAGAATAGATTTTGTCAAAAGTTCCGTGCCAAGCATGACAGAACCTGTTATGCGGCCATGTGCTGTGTGTGTGTTTGGGGGAGGGGGGAGGCTGTGCACAACCTTTGTTGCTCCATTACCCCTAGGCTCCGTTAAACAATCTTGATAAGTCTTTTTTTTTATAAGATAAGATAAAAGTTGATAATAGTTGGACGCAGTGTCCTCTTGGTAGAACGCTTCTATCTGTGTTCTCTCGTTTCTGGCGAAATCTTGGGTATTTCCTGGTGCCTCGGTTCCCAGTCTTGTGGCCATGGACGTGGAGCCTTCCAGAGCCCCTCCTGGCCAGAGGTCATCACGGCCGTCCTTCACGAGGAATAGAGGAAGCGTGCTTAGTGACACCGAGGACGCTGAGCTATACTCAATGTCGGGTGAAGACTCATCGGATGATAGCTTCATCTCCGTCCGCAGAAAGAGGGCCAAAAGGAGGATTGTCAACGCGGATACATCAGCGCAAGCGAGCACGGTGACTCTGAAGTCAAGGCCTGAACGCTGACCTCACGCCATCGTGTTCATGCCCGAGGAACCCTCAAGCAACCTCTGATTGCTGAACAGGCAAGAACTATCTGTTTTCTTGGAAGGGGTCGTGCCGAATGAAATTAAGGACATTCGGATAAATACCCCCAAAATGTCCTCGCAATCGATGTTCCTAACGGGGGTGTGCTCGAAAAACTGAAGCAAATCTCGGAGCTAGGACGCATCAAAGTGAGTTCCTATATCCCCATGGATGATGCATCAACAGCAAGTGTAAGTTATGACATTGATGTTGCCATTCCCAATGCGGACTTGCCTATCCTCATCAAACCAGCAAGTGAGGGTGTCGTCATCACGCATGTGAGCCGCCTTGGAACGTCGCACTTCGTCAAACTGATTTTCAAAGGAGATTGCATACCACCTCACGTCAAAGTCGCTCACTTACGACACCCTGTTCGACCATTCGTACAAAAGCATGTTCAATGTCATCAGTGCGTTAGACTTAGACATGTCAAGGGGGTCTGTCCGAACTCGTTGCTGTGTCCCCGGTGTGCTGAACCTCACGCGGAGGACACTTGCCGGGCTACTGTCCTAAAGTGCAGCAACTGTAATGGTTGCCATGCTGCCTCGTCTAGGGACTGCCCTCGCATCTAGAAAGAGGTTGCAGTTCTCAAGCAGATGGTTCGGGACAATTCGTCACACAGGGAGACTGCTGAAACGGTCCGGCGTCGGCGTCATCGAACCTCCTCAAAAAAGGCAGAGACACGAAAGGAGAGGGGCCCTTCCATTGTCGTCCCCACACTCTCCAGTCAGACCACAAAGGGTTACAAGACAGTCAGCTGAAAGGAATCTTTCTCAAGAAGAATGGCCTGCGCTTCCGAGTCAGCAACTCCGCAAAGAACCACAGATTGTCAAGTCCGCTCGGGAGCCTACTCCTGCCGCTGACGACACGCTCAAAGCAGATCGTCAAGTTATTCCGATGCTGCGTCCCCTCATAGATGCCATTCAAGTGATTTTGTCGAGCGTTGAAACCACGTCTGCTCGAAGTGCACTGAAAGTACTGGACGCCTTAAGCCCAGTGCTTGAATCTCTCTAATAGAGACATGGCCAACCATCGCCCATCTTTTCGAGAAGAAGTCAAGGCAGCGTTAATCATCCAATGGAACGCAAGAGGACTAAAGTCATGCCTTTCAGACTTTCGTCAGTATATATATACTAATTTGTTCCCAGTCATTGTCATATGTGAGTCTAACGAATCAAAACCAGTCAGATTATCGGGATACGAGGCTGTTATGTTCGTAACAAGTGGTGCATGTACCAAAGTCATCGTTTTTTATTAGTCGAGAACTGACCTATGTTTGCCAGCCGATTCCGCCTCGCGATGGCAATCAATATGTTTGCCTAACAAGTAAAAAGGGCAAACTCTTGTTTACACTTCTAGGCGTTTATATATCGCCTTCAAGTACTTTTGATTTCAAAAGATTAACGAACATCTTGTCGGCGTGTCCTGCTCCAAATGTCATCGTCGGTTATTTTAGTGCTCGCCATATGGTATGGGGAAGCACAAGGACAAATGCAAGAGGGCAAAGACTGGCAAACTTCGCCTGCAACCACGGCCTTTCACTCCTGAATGACGGCAGCCCAACGTTTATACGAGGCGTGAATTATGGCAGCTGTCTTGACCTAGCTTTCGTCTCCAGCTCTTTCAGAAGATGCGCTAAATGGTTTCTGGAAATCGAGACACATGGGAGGGATCACATTCCCATTTACCTTATCATCAAAGGGATGTCCAGGTCCTTCCCACGGAACACCATTCGATTAGTTGACTGGACTAATTTTACTTCTGCCATGGAAGATGCTTGTCACGAGGGCCTGTCTTCTGGATTAGAGGAAACAATCAAATCTGCAATGTGAGACGCCACGCGGACGGTCAGGGTTCCGTCGAAGCACACGGATTTGGATAAAGAGTTGGAGCGGCTTCGTGCACTACGTCGTCGTGCGGAGCGGCGATATCGGCGTACAAAATCTATCGATGACCTCAGGACAGCCAGACGACTACAAAAGAAAATTCAACGTCGCATGGATAGATTGGCATCTCGACGTTGGATAATGTTTTGCCAGTCACTAGACCCCCAAAAGCCACTTTCCCACATCTGGAGAACTATACATGGTCTGCGTTCCCTCTCTGAACAACGCTTCACATTCAAAGCGCTGGCGATCTTCCAGAGGCGACTGGAAGCTCATGTTGCAGAAGACTTTTGTGCAAAGGTCGCTGGCCAAGCAACCGGTCCAGGTTCTCCAACCCCCAGTCACATCCCTGTTTTGCGTGACTGCCGCATGCTTCCGTTCACGATGGAGGAACTTGAAGCGGCTCTTGCTCTAGGAAGGCGTTCCTCATCCCCGGGGCCAGATGGAATATCCTACCGCGCCTTGGACAACCTGAGTGAAGGCGCACAGAGAGAACTGTTAGATCTCTACAACGCATCCTGCCAAGATGGCATTGTTCCCGAAGAATGGAAGGCAATCCATTTGGTCCCTCTCCTGAAGCAAGGCAAGTCTCCACTTGAACTCACCTCATACTGCCCAATAGCGCTGGCCAGCTGTGTGGGAAAGATAATGGAAAAGATTATCCTTGCCCGCTTGGAGTGGTACCTGGAACACTACAAAATGTACCCAAATTGCATGGCTGGTTTTCGTCGAAATCGCTCATCAGTAGACAGTGTTGTTGATCTCGCTACGTATGTCCAGCATCAAAAGTCGCGCAAAAGATTACCTGCAACTTTGTTCTTGGATGTTAAGGGGGCATACGATAACGTATCTCACGAGGCTATCCTCGATGCTCTTGAGATGGTTGTCCTAGGTGGTCGTGTTTTTCAATGGGTTTCTCATTAGCTTTTTATGAGATCCTTCTTTGTGTGTACCGGCGTTGGTCTAACCGCACGACACTATACCTACCGAGGTGTTCCTCAAGGCAGTGTACTAAGCCGTCATCATTTTGTACCACGATTTGGATAATTACACCCACCTTCCACCAGGCTTCACCCCCGCAACTAAGCCATCGATTCCTCCATGTTGTTTAGCTCGACCTACAGTGCACATCACCGTGCCAGGAATCAGGAAAAAATCTGAGCTATCATCACCTGCTCTTAAACAACCCTGCTCTTATTGTACGAGAGGCACGCCGACCACGTGCATATTCATACTGACGGATCGGCAACTGCCCAGCGGTCCTCTGGAGCCGTGGTTTTCTCAGCGAAGGCCACCACCATCAGTTTCAATATGTGTCACCTGTTACGTTTCGCCTACAACGCGCGGTAATGCCGGCGCGGATGCAACGGACGCCGGGGCTTTGTTCAAAGCGGCGGACATTTTGGCCCGTCCGACGCCGTTGCAACGCCTACCCGCCAAGCGTGTCCAGGCGTGTTTCAGTGCCACGTGTCTTCGTGTGTGTGTGTGTGTGTGTGCCCACGCTTGTCAAAGCGCGGCATCAGGGGAGCGGAGCTCCCCAAGTGAAGGTTGGCGATGCGTCACTACACTCGGTTCAGCAGGTCTCTCGGCTCGACAGTTCGCGCCGTCGTGGGGTCATGCTCCGCCGTCCCGTGACCTTCATCCCGTGACCTTCATCCCGTGACCTTCTCTTTTGGACCGCGACGCCGAGGGTATAAGAGCAGCTGCCCCCGGACGCCAGGAGAGAGGCTCCGATTTGTACTGTTGAGTTACGTGCTCTCCCGTCTCTCCACTTCGGTCGAACTGACCGGCCGCTCTTTTGCTATGTTAGAATAAACAAGTTGTTCTGTTACCAGTCTTCTCATGCTTTGCCGGGACCTTCAGATGCTTCCAGTGCCCCAGGCCGCCAGGCCAACGCTACCCTTGGGGCTTGCGACCCATTGGCAATAACGGGCGTCAGCACCGAGACCCCAACAACTCGTGCCAGCGGTGCGATTTCTAACATCTGGTTGCCAGCGGTGAGATCGCGACATCGGAGGCCAGCAGCGAAGAGATGCGGTTGACTGTATGCTGAGCAGCTCAACGACCATCCGGGAGCAGTGCAACGAGCCCTGTGTGATGACTGGTTGCCTGCAGCGGAACGACTGCGCTGAAGTCTTGGCTGCGAGGTTTGGTGAGTGCGGGACTTTCTTCTTCTGAGTTTTGCCAGGCTTTTGTTAGTGTTAGAAACAGAGCTGGTAATTGTGGTTGTCGTTGCTGCCGGGTTAGTTTGCGGCAAGACAATAGTAGGCAGTAGAGAAAGCAGCATTCAGAGCAGCCATGGATTTGAAGTCGTTGCGCAAACCGAAATTGCTGGAGCTTGCAAGAGAGTTGGGTCTGGATGTCTCAGACAAACTCAGAAAACCAGAACTGCTAAGGGCTATTCTTGAGTTAGAAGCTGAGGATGACGAGCTGTCGGAATGCCTTGAGACCATTGAGGAGAGGGAGACGGCAAAAAGACAGGAGCAGGAACGTAAAGAACAGATAGAACGAGAGCAACAAGAGAAAGAAAGAGAGCGCGACCGTCAACACGCTTTGGAAATGAAGCGTCTCGAGTTAGAGATGGAACGCGCTCGTAATGGAAGTCAGGCACACGGTGCAGGAGAACGAGTATTGTTCAAAATGACTGACCTGATGCGGCCGTTTAAGCTTGGAGAGGACATTGGTTTGTTCCTGGTTAACTTTGAGCGAACGTGCGAGAAGCAGGGGTTCTCTCGGGAAACCTGGCCACAGCGCTTGCTCACTTTGCTACCCGGCGAGGCGGCCGACGTAGTCGCTCGCTTAGAGAGAGAGGAGGCAGAGGATTTCGACAAAGTGAAATCGAGTCTGCTAAAAAAGTACCGGCTGTCAGCGGAGGCGTTCCGTCGGAAGTTTCGGGAAAATGAGAAAGGCAGAAGTGAGTCATATACAGAGTTTGCGTACAGGCTTATGTCAAACATGCAGGAGTGGCTCAAAGAAGAGAAAGCGTTTGGTGACCACGAGAAAGTTCTGCAGTGTTTCGGGCTAGAACAGTTTTATAGTCGGTTACCTGAGAACGTGCGGTACTGGGTCTTGGATAGGCCAGACGTTAGTACGGTGGCTAGAGCCGCTGAGTTAGCCGAGGAGTTTGTGACGCGTCGGGCTCGCGGAGCTAAGGACGGTCAAAAGGGTGAATTTGGCTCCAAGTTTGAGAGGCCGAAGTTCACACCCATGAGAGCAAAGGGGGATACACGTAGTGCGGATGCGAGTGAAAGCAGTCCGACCGAACGTAAGGAGACGGCGGCAACCGAAGCCGAACGCAGAAAGCGGTTCGAGACGAGGCAAGCGCGCGTTTGTTATACGTGCCAGAAGCCGGGTCACTTTTCGGCGCAGTGTCCAGAAACAAAAACACAAGTCGTGTTTTTGTCTATATGCAGCACTGACGAGAACATGAAGCTTCTCGAGCCTTACATGCGAGACCTCCTCGTGAACGGGAAAGAGTGCCGAGTGCTTCGCGATTCCGCAGCTACAATGGATGTAGTTCACCCCTCTTACGTAGAACCCGATATGTTCACGGGCGAGTGCGCATGGATCAAGCAAGCAGTGGAAGCGAATAGCGTGTGTCTGCCGGTAGCAAAAGTGCTTATTGAAGGACCTTTCGGAGCACTTGAGACGGAGGCCGCAGTGTCATCTATGCTGCCCCCCCAGTACCCGTACCTATTTTCGAACAGGTCCGATCACCTCCTGCGCGAGAAGGGGCTTTTGTTTGGGGAGGCTAGCGTTCAGGCCTTAACCAGATCGAAGGTTCGGGAGCTCGCTGCAAAGGCGGTAGTTGCGGGGCCGACGTTGTTGAACGATGAGAAAGGGTCAGAGGCGCAGCAAGCTGGTATTCAGAGCACGCCCGAACTGAATAAAATTGAGCCTGTAGCGTTAAAGGCACCAGATACTGGAGAGGAAATTCCCGACACGGGAAAGTTAGAAGAGCTGTCTCCAGATTTGCTCATCGCGCCTACGTCAGACGGACTTAACAGGTTGCTAAAAGTCAGCCGGTCGGCTTTGATAGCCGAGCAAAAGAAGGATGGCAGCCTAGAAAACATACGCTGCATTATCAAGGAAGGTATCGCCAAGAAAAATGCTCGCTTTGTGGAAAGAGGTGGGGTCCTGTACCGGAAGTATCTAGACCGCAGGGGAGTGGAGTTCGATCAGCTGATCGTGCCTCAATGCTATCGTCAGGATCTGTTGCGCTTGTCGCATGGGGGTTCGTGGTCCGGACACCTAGGAGTTAAGAAAACTAAGGACCGTCTCTTGCAGGAGTACTATTGGCCAGGGTGTTTTCGGGACGCAGACCACTTTGTGAAGACATGCGACACCTGTCAGCGGGTGGGCAAGCCAGGGGACAAATCGAGGGCGCCGTTGAAGTTGGTACCTATCATTACGGAGCCTTTTAGACGGCTCGTTATTGATACAGTGGGACCTCTGCCGGTAACAGCCACGGGGTACCGACACATTTTGACTGTGATCTGCCCAGCGACAAAGTTCCCTGAAGCAGTGCCGCTTAAAGAACTCAGCTCAGTTGAGATAGTCAATGCACTACTGTCCATATTTGCGCGAGTTGGTTTTCCTGCAGAAATCCAGTCAGATCAGGGTACAGTGTTTACTAGCGCTTTGACGACAGCCTTTCTCGAAAGGTGCGGGGTAAGGCTATTACACAGCTCAGTGCACCACCCCCAGTCGAATTCCGTTGAGAAGCTCCACTCCGTCATGAAGCGCGTGTTGAGAGCATTGTGTTTTGAACATCAAACTGACTGGGAGCTGTGTCTGCCTGGAGTGATGTTTGCATTAAGAACCGCGCCGCATGCGGCTACGGGGTTTTCGCCAGCTGAGCTGGTGTACGGTCGCTCGCTGCGATCTCCGCTTCGCATGCTTCGAGAATCATGGGAAGGCAGGGGCGACGACCCAGTCGTGGTAGAGTACGTGCTTAAGCTCCTCGAACGCTTAAGAAGGGCACAGGAGTTATCAGGTGAAGCAATGGCAGAGGCCCAGCAGAGGGCCAAGGTTTATTATGATCGGACAGCCAGGGCCCGTCGTTTTGAGGTGGGCGATGAGGTCATGATATTGCGCACATCGCTAAAGAACAAACTCGACGTGCAGTGGGAGGGCCCAGCACGGATTGTTCAAAAACTGTCGGACGTTAACTACGTGGTGAGTCTGCCAGGAAAGCGGAAAGCACAGCAAGTTTACCACTGTAATCTGCTCAAACCCTATAAGCAACGGGAAGCAGTGGTGTGCATGATGGTAAACGTGCCCGAAGAACTTCCGGTCGAGCTTCCGGGACTAGGCTCAGTGACGAACAGGAAAGACACCGATCAAGTCATTAGTGACTTAATAAGTAAAGCATCGCTGTCGCCTGAGCAGAAAACAGAACTACACCAGCTCTTACAAGAGTTTCAAGGTCTGTTCTCTGAGAGGCCTGGTAGGACTTCTGTCCTTACTCATGACATAGAACTTACCTCCCCAGAGCCAGTACGATCCAAGGCGTACCGGGTGTCACCCCGCCAGAGCGATATTATGGAGGCTGAGGTAAAGAAAATGCTACAGCTCGGTGTTATTGAAGCGGGTGAGAGTGATTATACCTCCCCTTTGATTTTAGTTGAGGTACCGGGCAAGGAACCTCGTCCTTGCGTCGACTACCGCAGGCTTAATTCCATCACTAAGGATCAAATTTATCCGATCCCTAACATCGAGGAGCGCCTTGAGAGAGTGAGTAGCGCTCAGTTTATTTCCACCCTAGATCTTGTCAGGGGTTATTGGCAGGTTCCACTTACAGAAGAGGCTAGTAGGTATGCGGCGTTCATTTCAAAAAATGGGGACATTCCGTCCTAAAGTTTTGAGTTTTGGTTTGAAGAACGCGCCATACTGCTTTTCAAGCCTCATGGATAAAGTGTTGCGGGGACAGCAAGAATTCGCTTTACCGTATCTAGACGACGTAGCGATATTCTCCGCATCCTGGCCTGAGCATATGGCGCACTTGCGGGCAGTGCTAACCCGCCTGCGCGATGCGGGCTTGACAGTCAAGGCTCCCAAGTGCCAGTTAGCACAGGCCGAGGTTGTCTACCTCGGACACGTGATTGGTCGGGGTCGTCGCCGCCCCTCTGAAATAAAGGTGGCCGCTGTGCGAGACTTCCCGCAACCGCGCACGAAGACCGATATTCGGTCGTTCTTAGGTGTCGCCGGCTACTATCAGAGGTACATCCCCAGGTACTCTGATATCGCGGCTCCCTTGACGGATGCTCTAAGAAAGACAGAGCCGCAAACAGTCGTCTGGGATGAGACAAAGGAAAGAGCTTTTAGCGCCCTAAAGAGCGCCCTAACAAGCCAGCCTGTGCTACGATCGCCCGACTACACAAAAGGGTTCGTTGTTCAGTGTGATGCTAGTGAGCGAGGCATGGGCGTTGTACTGTGCCAACGGGAAAATGGAGAAGTAGAACACCCCGTCCTGTATGCTAGTCGTAAGCTGACCAGTCGTGAGCAGGCGTATAGCGCCACCGAGAAAGAGTGTGCGTGTATCGTGTGGGCCGTTCAGAAATTGTCATGTTACCTAGCCGGCTCGAGGTTTATCATTGAAACGGATCACTGCCCTCTCCAATGGCTGCAGACCATCTCTCCCAAAAATGGCCGCCTCCTGCGCTGGAGCCTCGCTTTGCAACAATATTCCTTTGAGGTGCGTTACAAAAAGGGGAGTCTCAACGGTAACGCCGATGGCTTAAGTCGAAGCCCCTAACGTGGGAATCAGCCTCAAAATTGCTTGTTACTGATGTTTTTCTTCCTGAGGCAGGATTTTTAACCTATTGCTTTTGTGTAGTGTTTCAAAGTGATGATGTGCTTTCTAGTGCAATTTTTCGATTTGTGGACGCGTTCTGAGTGCTGCTAAACTACTGTAAGGAACTAGGCAGCAGTAAAAAAGGGGAAAGAGCCTGGCAGGGCTTAGTGAGGGTTGTGCCGTGCTTGCTGACTGAGCGGTTGACTTTTGGCGTGGTTCTAACGCTTGCCGGAAACGAGAACAAAAATGTCAACTCTCCCGAAGTCACTTTGCAGTGTCCTGTGTGCACCTGAACGTGAGAACGAGGCCTTCTCTGTGCGCTGCGCTCAAGAAACGCCCAAGGACGCCCAACTTCGGTTATGAGCATCATCGAGCGACATCCCTCCGGACAGCGGATGCAGTCCCCTGACCTTCGGGATCTCCTTCCCCCGGCGGGGCGGTCTGTTACGTTTCGCCTACAACGCGCGGTAATGCCGGCGCGGATGCAACGGACGCCGGGGCTTTGTTCAAAGCGGCGGACATTTTGGCCCGTCCGACGCCGCCGCAACGCCTACCCGCCAAGCGTGTCCAGGCGTGTTTCAGTGCCACGTGTCTTCGTGTGTGTGTGTGTGTGTGTGCCCACGCTTGTCAAAGCGCGGCATCAGGGGAGCGGAGCTCCCCAAGTGAAGGTTGGCGATGCGTCACTACACTCGGTTCAGCAGGTCTCTCGGCTCGACAGTTCGCGCCGTCGTGGGGTCATGCTCCGCCGTCCCGTGACCTTCATCCCGTGACCTTCATCCCGTGACCTTCTCTTTTGGACCGCGACGCCGAGGGTATAAGAGCAGCTGCCCCCGGACGCCAGGAGAGAGGCTCCGATTTGTACTGTTGAGTTACGTGCTCTCCCGTCTCTCCACTTCGGTCGAACTGACCGGCCGCTCTTTTGCTATGTTAGAATAAACAAGTTGTTCTGTTACCAGTCTTCTCATGCTTTGCCGGGACCTTCAGATGCTTCCAGTGCCCCAGGCCGCCAGGCCAACGCTACCCTTGGGGCTTGCGACCCATTGGCAATAACGGGCGTCAGCACCGAGACCCCAACAACTCGTGCCAGCGGTGCGATTTCTAACACACCCAATGACACCGATGGCTGCGGAACTTGCAGCTCTTCACACTGCACTTCGTCTTGTCAGCCAACAACCTCGAAGATGGTCAATATTCAGTGACTCGAAGGCAGTACTGCAATCTTTGTTGTCAGCCCTGCGGCGTGGACCACGTGAACAACTGGTATTCGAGATTAGATAACTAATCCATACCTTGACTGAGAAAGGACACCACATGACATTTCAGTGGATTCCAAGTCCACTGCGGTGTCATAGGGAACGAACATGCCGATAACGCTGCTCGTTTGGCTCTTCAAGGCGACGAAGAGGAGCCAATACTGTTATCAAGGACAGATGCCGCTAGAAAACTTCGAATGCTCACCCGTGATATCACGTTATCCTTGTGGAACGCAGGAAGTTTTCAAAACAACTGGCTGCAAAACCTAGACTCCTCTCTACGCCTTTGCATTCCAGCTGGCCTCTGCCGTGGCGAAGCTACCATGCTTTGTCGAATATGGCTAGGGGTGGCGTTCACTAAGTCTTTTGCATTCCGAATCGGATGAGCTGACGACGCCTCGTGTGATGACTGCGGTAGCGAGGAGACTCTTCAACACATTCTCTGTGACTGTTATGGCTACAATTTACGGAGACGATCGCTCGAAATCGCGATAGGGTGATTCGACCAAAGACCTCTAATAGAGGAACTTAATTTAGAATGCCAAAATCACTAACCATCGCAACGGAGGGTGACGAGGGCACTGGTGGACTCTTTAAGGGCAATAGAAATGGACAAGCGGCTGTAGCCTGAACGGATGTTTATAGTGCTGCAAGTGCTACTGCGCTGTGCGATGACGGTATGCGGTGACCTCCTTGCCTTTCCCCTTTCTTATGTCTCTCTCTCTCTCTAATAAGAATCTGTGTATCGAGTTCGCGCGTTAATGCGTTTGCTTGTGTATTTGAATCTCCTAATTATGTATTTCTTTTGTTTCCTCTCGATTTTTCTTTTTAATTCCGTATTATGGAGTAGCGTGACAAGGCTGTTATCCATGCTGACCTTTTAAAAGAGAGCTTTCCTCTCTCTCTGCGGCTGTCGAATGCGCAGATGCAGTGGGTTTATGCTGTGTTTGTCTGGGGGGGGGGCAACAACATATTGTGCGGAATGCGCATGACGGGCCGTGCTGATATTGCGCACCATTCATGTTATGCTAGCTAGCTGCTGCACAGGAATAGGTTTTTTCTTGTTTTGATCACGCCTGCACTTGTTGTCTACGCTATCTCATCGCATATGTTTCCCACCTATGCACTTCCTACACTGTCTTAGCATCTTCCGCCTGTTTTCTCCTACTTCATCCACCATTGCAGCAAAGCTTTTCTCTCGTTTTCTTTTCCTCTTCTTTTCTTTTTCTTCCTGTATGCAGCCCGTGGCTTTCTGGCGTCACTTTAAGTTACAAACTTTCTTCGAACTTAGAAATAAATTCTTCCATGTGGCTGGCCATCAGACCGCACTAGAAAAAAAAGAAAGAATGCTTTAAAGGTACAGTTCCCCTATCCGCAGCTATATATATATATATATATACGGGCATCAGAACACTGTCGTAAGTAGATCAGATGCAGAAGGCCTGACCGGCATAATGTAGCCATTCTATATCGCTGCTGTTCCATTTAGCATTGGTGGTACGAGTGGCGCTCCGCCATCAACCTCTTGTTTTTATCGTTAATGTTCGTTTGCCGCCGCGGTGTGGCTCGGCCACTAGAGAGGGCCGCTGATATCGTAATATCAGAGCCAAATAATGAGAGAAATAAAAAAAAAACATATTTAAAAGAAATAATATGACCAAAGCTTTTCACACTGTCTAGAGCGAGAGGGCGTAGAGAGGAGAGGGCAGAAAAGTGATCCAAATGCACCTCCGATTTGCTACCCTACACAGGGAGGAGAGGTTATGGGAACGAAAAGATAAAGAATGGGAGAAAATGAGCAGCGCACGCACGTGAAGATGCGCAAGGTCGCAGAGACCTGTCGACTTAGGGCACTCCCGTAAAGCTCTGGGCCCGTATTCACAATTGCCCTCTTACGTAAGAATCGTTGGTGAGAGAAGTTTTTAGCCAATATTGGTGCTAGAGATATCACAAGCGAACGAGGCAGGCCAATGGCAAAGTAACCTAAAAAAAAATCAAGGGGCACTTTGTTATTCTACGTTGATGAATGTAAAAGCATTGCGACTACTGCGCGATGCTTAGACATTATAAAATAACGCAAGGTCCTGCGTTTGACTCCCACCACAGGTCGAGGGTTCGACTGCCAATAAAGAGGGGGGAGGGAGGAAAAAAGACACATCAACACACAACACGCGCGCACTAACGGTTTGGGATTATTTAAGCTATAAGCTAAATTCTGTGTAGCTGCACCTAACTTGGGCCATCTATATATGCCCTAAATTCAAGTATGCCGCGTGGCTATAATTTAGATATACTTGTTTTTGTTAAGCTTTTCTAATGAAGCATTCTAACAGCTAGCATCACATAAATGCGGTGACTATGTAAAGACACAAAAGCATACTCTCACGCTTACTTCCTCCTGCTCGTGATTTTGCTTATACCGAGAGCGATGGAGCGGCACGTACGTTACTGACTTCCTCATTGTAACTTAGTTTAGGCGTGTTCAAGCCTTACCACGTTTCTGAACGAAGAAGAAAATAACAACGAAGGAGAAAGATCAAACCATAACTTTTCTCTTCTTTCCACAAGGTCTAATTTCCTTTCTTTTTCTTTTGCACTTTCTCCGCGCCTGTTTGGCAAACGATCCTCCGCAAACTACCTCAATTGTCCTGTCACTTGGAGAGCATAAACGCAAAAAAATGTCCGTCTCTCTCTGAGCCGGAAATTTCACCGTAATTACGGCGCAACCTGACACACCCATAGGAAAGAAAAGGTAAGCAACGTCTAGTAACCGTCTAATGTTTCCTCGACAACAAATATCGAGAATCCCACCCAAGAAAGAAACGGGAGAAACACACACACCCCGAATGGAGGACAGACGTGAGAGCC
This sequence comes from Dermacentor andersoni, assembly GCF_023375885.2. Taxonomy (NCBI): domain Eukaryota; kingdom Metazoa; phylum Arthropoda; class Arachnida; order Ixodida; family Ixodidae; genus Dermacentor; species Dermacentor andersoni. The sequence goes on along the minus strand of NC_092815.1, from coordinate 70,482,115 downwards.
GCGTAAGAAAGATGCGTTTTTTCCTCTGTTTGCGAACCGTATGGGTTTCTTCCCTTTTATTTCTTTTTCTTTGTGCCGAACTGGAGGCACGCGCTGTACCTTCCTGTGAAACCTTCCCGTGCAAATAAATAATTCGGATCTGCGTCAACGGGTAAGCTAGACAGAGGGACAGCTGTACCACGTTTGTCAAGTCATGAAAGCGGTGCCCAAAATTATGCAAGCGCATACGGCAACTATGCATGCCGTCAGGTAATAGGGGGATATACTATACGCATTACACTGCGGTTTCACTAGTGCGGTTAAGTTAAACCATCCCCTTGCGAGGGTTCTGCATCGTTTCTGTGCTGTCGTTGGAGCCGACATCTGTGCGGGGGGGGAGGGGGGGGCGAACAAGACCACATGTCTAGAGGGACGTTTTGGAAAGGTTATGAGATTATGACACAGCTAAAATATAATACGGAGTTATTCACTGAAAAAGACTTCGTCAATACCAGGTATGTAAGCCTTGCTGTGATGAGCTGAGGGAGGTGGCGTGCGCTGATGATCTGTGGCTTCTTGGACAGAATACGCTCACCTTCTTTATTATAACCTCGAAGAGGCACAATTGACGAATTTATAGCTACTGTCCTAATGGCAACTTAAGTGCGTAATAGCGCCCACAGAAAAAGTTCTCTATCGTATTGTATTGTATTGTATTGTATTGTATTGACATCAATGGTTTGTCACTTAGTGTTTCATCTAGCTTGCGTATTTTCGCTTACAGCTGCATTATTTACAGATCAATTAACAGTACTGACGACCACCAGGCCCTTCAAAATGATCTCAGCCTAGTTCATAACTTGTGGAACACCTGGATAATGGCTTTAAATGTATCAAAATGTCAGGTAATTTCTTTTAGCCGCATGCGTGACAACTCACATTTTTCATACAACGTCAATAATAAAGAATTGTTACATACAGTATCATATAAATATTTGGGTCTTCACCTAACCGGAAACCTCTCCTGGACAGACCACATTGCAGTCATATGCGCAAAAGCTTCAAGGACATTAGGTTGCCTCCGCCGTAATCTGGGTAATTCACCTTCCAACATCCGCAAATTGGCCTATCAGACATTTGTTCGTCCACAGCTCGAGCATGCATCATCCATTTGGTCCCCACATCCTACCTACTTAATCTACATACTTGAATTATTAGCGCTCATCATGAGTACATACCGGCATCATTTACACCGGCGGCGAAGTCTTCCTCTCCCCTGTGGTGCCTGCGACAGCCTCAAGTGAATTTTGCTATTCCTGGAATCACAAAAAAATCCAATCATCCATCGCCGGCTTTGAAGCAACTTACGCTCACATTACTGCACCAGACGTATCATGACCGCATACATATATATACCGATGGTTCCACCTCACCTACCAGCTCAACTGCCGCATTCGTCGTTCCAGCCAAGAACGTTACAGTTAAATTCAAATTGTCGCACACGACTACATCTACATCGGCAGAACTTGCAGCTCTCCATGCCGCTATGATGTACATCACCGAAGAGCCTACAGAGAAATGGGTCGTATTTTGTGACTCAAAGGCAGCCCTTCACAGCATCAAGTCCGCATTACGTCACAGAACCTACGAGCAAATGACATCTGAAATCAGGGAACTGCACCACCATGCTCTGGAAAGTGGACACCACATTATATTTCAGTGGATTCCTGCTCACTGTGGCATCGTCGGCAACAACCTAGCTGACAAGGCTGCCCGGTGTGCCCACGAAGATACCAAGACGCGTCCAACACCTTTGGCGAGGTCGGACGCTGCCAGAGAACTTCGCCAACTTGCGCGTAAGAAATCCCAAGATCTCTGGATTTCAAGTGGCCTAAATTGCAGATTACGTAAACTGGACCCCACGCTACGGCTACAACTGCCATCTAGCCTTCCCCGCGGCGAAGGAACCTTGTTGTGTCGCTTGTGGCTGGGAGTGGCGTTCACGAACGCATACTCCTACCGTATGGGAATGGCCGAGAGCCCGATGTGCGACTCCTGTGGGTGCGAGGAGACCATCGAGCACCTATTGTGTACCTGCCCTCGCTACGATGTCCAACGCCTCTCTCTGCGGGCAACTTTACGCAGACTGGACTCGAGATGTTTCACCGAGTCAAAGATACTCGGACCGTGGCCACACCCGTCACTGGCTCGAAAAGCGATTCGTGCACTAGTGCGGTACTTGAAGTGCACGGGCTTAACAGACCGTTTATAGTGTCCTTGCGTATGGTGTCGCTCCCACACGTACTCAGTGCTTCCTCTCTCCCTTTCTTCCTCTTTCTATTCCCCTTTCCCCCACCCCCAGTGTAGGGTAGCAAACCGGATGCTGTTCTGGTTGACCTCCCTGCCTTTCCTACCCTTGTTTTCTCTCTCTCTCACTCCAGAACCGAGCTGCCCGTTTCATCTCACGTAATTATAGCCACCACTCCAGCGTAACGCAAATCAAACTCGATCATTCCCTCCAGTATTTGGTTCTTCGCCATAATGACCCTCTGTTATCGTTGTTTCACAAATATGTTTATAAGGCCGCACAATCTTCACTATACCATATCCAGATCGCCTCAGGCACGTCTCGCCGATTAAATCACCACGTAAGTTTTGCGCGCATGTATGGTACGACACATGCTTTTAACTTTCCCGCACTCCCTACGGCCATTCGCTTGTGGAACAATATTCCTGATAACATTGCTTCCGACTCAGATCAAGAAAAATCTCTTCATCTCCTACACGAGCATTTTTCATAAAAGCGCTTACAAATCACTTTATTTTGTTTCTTGTACTTCGCAATGTGCTCCGAACTTATTGCGATGTTTTTATTGATGCATTGTTATCTCGCTCTTATCAATTGGTATTTCATGCTGCGACACGTGTTCACTTGGATGCCCTGCATATATTATTTCTTTTTGCGTTTTTTTCCGGACATATCCCGTGAAGCATTGTATTCGTGGATTTGTTCATTTTTCCTGTATTGTACTTTCTAGTATTAGCGTTTTACGTTAATTTTACTCGTGCTTTTTCCTTGAAGTGTGCCTTTGTGGCATTTTATTTTTTCAGTTTTTCCTTTTTCATGTTATGATCTTTCTAGTAATGTTGAAGAGCCCTGCGTTGGGACCTATCTTTTGTACCAGACTTCAGAAGGCTGCTCAGTCTTTTTTTTTTAATTCTTTTGATTTTGTAACCACCCTTACACAATGCCCCCGTAGGGCCTGTAAGATATTTTGAATAAATAAATAAATGATTATGTGTGTGCGGGGCTTTTCTTTTTCGTTGTTTTTTTTTCATTCTTTTTCTCCCTCTCAGATATCGCATCCCTTTGCCCCTCCCCCCGGTACCGGGTAATCAACCGGAGATAATCTCTGGTTAACCTCGCTGTCTTTCCTTTGCCTTTCTCTCTCTCTCTCTCTCTCTCTCTCTCTCTAAGTTTTGAAAGTGACATATCATGGAGAGGTGGGCTGAAACCACTGTAGTACAGATTGAAAACTGCGGAGGTGGCAACATGAACCTGACGGCGACATTAAGGAAGTCACTTTAGGTACTCCTGTTCTGAGTGAGACACCGTCTGTAATTTCCGATAATGTACAGTATACCATATTTCCCATGCACAGAGCTTGAAACGTTAAGACATATATGTGCAGCTTGTATAACTAAGCAAGAAAAATAATGCCCTTGCCGATACCATGGCTTTCTTATTTTTTTAATTCGTTTCTCAGAAATATTTACGTGTCTTAACGTTTCAGAAAAACTTGAAACTTCGCTAAGCGCGATAATTTAGGGGTAGCGAAATAAGAGGCGTCTGCGCAATACCGAGAACGTAGAGCAAGAGAATCAGAGTATGGTCTGGTTGGCAACTTTACAGGTAGCAGCAGACATGGGCATTTTTTTTTTCTTTAAAGAAGAAAGGAAAGAAGTGCGTTGCCCATGTCAGCGTTCGTCAAACGTAACACAGTCTTTAGGCAGGTAAAATGTAGTTCGCTGGTGGAGGTCGTGGGAACAGCATCTGAGCTGTTTTGTTATATTTAACTAGAGGTACAGCGTGCTATAATCGCATGGGGACAATTTATTGGCAGCGGGCATGCAATTTTGCGGTTGTGAACGCTAACAGCTTTAGAGATTTTCTCGCTATTTTTTTTTTTCAGCGAGCTATCAAGGAATAAAGGAAAGTGACAAAATGTGCTTCTGGGCTGTGATCGTTCTCTTTAATTTATATCAATAAATAAGGGGATGTAGGCAACGAGATATGGTGCCGGCTACTCCTTTGAACATGGGTGACATGCATCACATAATGTTAGATGTCACAAAAGCGTTAAAAAATACATTATGAGACTGATACGCTATAAACTGAATCATCTTCACTGTCAGAGACGCCACAGATACAGAACCAATGCACAAATGGCATAAACGATAAAAGTGCATCCGTTAGCTTCCACTTGCGGTCTCCATTCAATTGCGCATTTACTTTGCTAAGTTGTTATACCAAGACTTTCCCAGGCATTGGCACCGACAGCTGTTAGAGATATTACTAAATCTGAAATTCAGCTACGCTGAGATGCCAACAACGTCGTTTGAACCTTACATCCGTGTTAGGAAATGGCTAACTCCTTCCTGAAAGGTTACTGCAAATTGCACATCTCGCAATAATGCGGCGCCATGGCTTCCAATCAGATGTCGACTCAATTAACGCTTCGTCGCAGTATCGTTCACTTCAGCGTCGCTACATTTATTATCACTTTAACTTTCTGAATATTTATTCACTCGTTTTGTTTGGCTACCCATTTCTGACGCAAAACAGAGAGGGAAAGTGTTTGAGGCATTTTTCTACTGCAGCGCCTCGCAGCAAACCCTTACATAACAGCGCAGAACCTTGTACACACACGTTCTCAGACCGACAAATTGGCCGGATCAACACCTGGCACCTTTCACCTTTCGCGACGAGTAACGTCTCGCAAACCCGCGATACGGCGTAGTAGCTACGAACGGGCACAGCCCGACGAAATGACGGGGAAATAAAGCAACCCGAGTTCGTCAATCACGATGCACGAATTGCTAGCGATATACACTCGTGACTCGCGCCGTCCCTTTCGGAACGTTTCTCGACACACTTTCTCGGCGAACCGCGCTATAGGTTGGACGTCTCGTAAGCCGCTTACATAGTTTATTAATTCCCGTCCATTGCGCGTCTTCAATCTTGATGAGGAGGGCGTGCGCAGGCGACACAAGCGGCCGCGCACAGTCCTCCCCGCGCGCCGACGATGCCCCACGTCAGCTGACGACATCCACCCGGCCGGATTCCTGTTAATAATGTCCCGCTTTTTTATTGCTTCCTCGCTCGACAAACAAGGCGGACCGTGTGCGGCTGCACCGTGCCGCCCGCGCCCGATCGTCGCAGCTGATGCCGTGGCGCGGCCCGGTGTGTGACATTCGCACTCCTCTCCGGTGAGCGCTCGAGCCTGCTGCTTTCTCCCGCCCCCTCCTCTCCATTGCCCAGCACGCCCGTCACTCACACCCTCCTCTCCTGCTGTGTATTCTCCTCGCGGGCTGGTTGACTGCAACATCAGCGGGCGGTCGCGTACAGCGTGCAGCGAAAAAAAAAAAGAAGAAAACGGCTCTTTTTTTTCTTTCCTTCGACGCTTAGTGAGCGCTATCTGCGGCCACCAGTGGCCAACGCGCACGCACGCACACACCTTCCTCCCTCGCCCTCGGTGCGCCACAAGTGCTCGTTCTTTATCACGGCGCGAAATCCAACACCGGCTTGATTCAGGTCCGGCCAGCGCCGAAGCAGTCTCGGTGTGCTGCGCAGCCGTACACAGCAGAACCTACCCTCACTGGGGGACCCGGGGGTCTCTCGTAGTCAAGGCAAGCCGCGGGGCGATCGGCGCCCCGAACCGACCGTGCAACGGCAGCGTGAGGGCAAAAAAAAGGCCATGAGCATCCACGGTGCCCAAGACCAGCAGCGACAGGAGGGCGTCGAGCCCTCCGTGCACGACAACCACGAGCACCACCGGTACCACGTGTCCTCGATGGCGCAGTACCAGCGCATGTACCGCGAGTCGGTCGAGGACCCGGCGGCGTTCTGGGGCAAGCTGGCGCAGAGGCTCGACTGGAAAGTGCCGCCGAGCGCCGACCGCTTCCTGGCGTACAACTTCGACCCCCGCGCTGGACCCGTGCGCCTGATGTGGATGCAGGACGCCGTCACCAACGCCTGCTACAACGCGCTCGACCGACACGTGCTGGCAGGACGAGGGGACAAGGTGGCCTACTACTGGTGAGCGAGCGGACGCGCACCCCGGGCTCTTCTTATTCGCGAGTCTCAAACTCATGAGTGTTCACATTATCGGGAAGTTCACAGTAGCCGAAAGGCTGAAATCGAAGTCGCTCGCCGTGCCTCCGAAAGGGGACCGCGTCTCGCAGTTCACATAGGTTTCGCCATTATTTTGATGACTGCTAGCTCTTAAATGCCGCAAATCTGTTGGTTAATTATGACGAGTGCTGTAGTGGAGAATTTCTGTTTAAGTTTGACCATGGGTAGGATGATTCAAAACCAGAACATAGGTGCACAAGGTTATTTGTGATTCCGCCTGAGCGGAATACGGCCGCCTCGTTTGGGTGTCGAACCGGGGACCTTGCGCTGGTGGTACGGGCTTCTTCCCACGAGGAAGACAGCAGCCTGTCGTCAAATATGCACGAATAAATTACGCAATGACCGCTTATAGACAGATGACACGCTATATTTCATTCAAGTTATTGGTACCGCGGCTCAACTGAGATTCGATTTCCGGCGACTTCCCGTTTGTCCTCTTGCGCCGCAGAGCCGCGGCTGACGCCAGCGGTCTCTGCTCTTGTCCACAAACGAAGCGTAGACTGCGAACTTGGAGAGACTGAAAATACCTTTTAGTCCCAACAGTTCGCATCTAAAAGCAACTACGCTGCTGCATGACGTAGTTTTGGCAGGGTACTTGCGGACATATGTGCTCCGCTCGACCTCTCCCGAGCGAGAAAGGGGCAAACATTCGTAACGCAAACGTCACAATTTCGTCGCGCCTGCAAGGGTATTGCCGACAAGGCATTTAAATGTCCAGATTTTATGCCAGCAATCACGACCTAGCGCCACGCCAAAGCCACTATACGCCCCCACGGCGAGAAAGGGAAAATAACAAAGCTCGTCAATAGGAAATATTAGATACGCCATCACAAATATACACACTGTATCTAATGACAACAGTTTTTGCGGGAAGGTCGTCCCACTCGTGTGTGAAAGCGCGAGAATACGAGAAGACCAGTTTCGGGTGTCGCATGAAGGCAGCCGCAGTTTGCTAAGAAGGCGGTCGGTGCTTTCAGACACCCGTAAAGCGTCGTGGTTGGATAACGGTGTCCTGTAATTACGAGGTGGTATGGGACTGAAGTACTTGGCAAGAAAGATGCTGTAATTTGAGTTGAAGGTTAATGAAGAACGCCATTCTCACGGACAACGTCGACCGAGCAGCAGCAGCGGCGGCAACAACAAAGAACACCACGAAGCTGGAATGGTTTACTATCAAGCTTTTACGAACTGACGAGAAACCGAATCCTCTGACACGCATAGCGTACGCGAGAGACAGATGTCGAAAACGAAGCTAATTAAGCAACAGAAAGCGTACGCAGAGCGTGGAATGAAAACGCAGCAGGGAGTCATAAACAGTGAAAAAATATATTGATTTTTCAGACAGTCTTTGCATGTACATCATCATTTTGCCATTGCAATTACGATGCACTCTCCAGGTGAGTTTCGTCCAACAATGTAAAGTTGGGCTGAGCTTGCGAGAGATATATGCATTTGTGCAAGTAGACGTTGAATTTGTTACACTGAAAGTATACCGAAGTCGCTGTGTAGTTCGTCGCGAATGAACAACACTTCACGAAACAGTAAAAATGATGCGCGCTGTTGCTCAAACAGCCGTTTTGTTTGGTTCACCTAAGGGTTTTGCTCGTCAAGTGCCTTTCTGTCATTTTCAACATTCGTAACAAGTAAGGAAAAAAAAAGGAAAAAGAAAGAAAGAAAGAGAGAGACAGAGAGACAGAGAGAGAGAGGGTGCCGGAAAAACAGTCGTAGTGTGACGTTCAGATAAGCTGTGACCGACAGTAGGCCTGCGCTCTTCAATTGAACTACGACAGTTGGAAATTCAAGAACACCGCGTATAAACAGATACTGTCCTTGGAAGCTGACAGAAAGTGTCCAGAGAGATTGAAACACATTTGGAAGCACAATCTCTGGTGATCACCTTTGTACCAAGTTCGGACACGCTGTGAATAACGTTGAAAACAGTACACATATGCTCAAAAGCAGAAGGAAAAATATTGTTTTATTTGTAGCTTATTGTAGTGCGAAAATTAAGTTTCTACTTCCTTTTTTGAACTTGTAATTGCTTGTTGCTTTCATATCTTTGCACGCTGTTTTGCAATGTGAGTCGTAAGTACGAAAACCACGGAGGAACGCCCATACACCAAGGTACTTCATAGCGCTCAGTGTCGTCATCGTTTGCCGTTAACTTGCATTGAGTAGCGTGCGCCGCATGAACGAGTAAATGTTGACAAAACCAATACAGATAAGCGATGGGGAATTCAGATTTTCCTTCTTTGCACTGGTTTGTTCAAAAATTGCAATGCAAGTAGCAAACCAAAATATTTTCCGATTATCTTACCTGCCTTTTCCACCCCGTTTCTCTCTCTCTCTCTCTCTCTCTCTCTCTATATATATATATATATATATATATATATATATATATATATATATATATATATATTCGTTTCTAAAGGCATACAGACGGACTTCCCGTAATTCAGACTCTCGGTCAATCCCCTTGGAAAGGAATGTGTCCCTCCTAGCGACGACGACAGCAACCAAACAGCACAGCATGACGCTATGCGCTGTCTTCCTGCACGGTGTCTTCTAACAAGACCGAGATATGAGGCGCGCAGCGGCCCTTCCTCGCCAGATACGTTTATATTACGGAAGACAGTGCGACCGCAAACGCAAATTCACCGTGCACGCTTATTACGCCTACTTTCGCCTTAGAAAGGCGTGCTTTCGTCTAAAGTGCTAGCCTTGCATGTTTCGCTTCGATCACATGTTAGACCAGCGAGCACTGATGGCTTAGCGGATGCCGGTTGAAGCACTGGCAGGGAGGAGGTTGTGCTGCTAGAATCGCGCCGTGGAGGCATCCCCGAATTTTATTTTGATCTCGTTTCTGACAGGACCTGTAGATTAGTTCGTCAAGCGTCTATCGCTTTCACGCTTCAGAAGTCACTATTCAAGTTAATGAGCGCCCATCGCATTTATTCGTACCTAACATGAAATACCATCAGAATTCGAGAAAAAGCAGCAACAGCATCGGCAGCACTCGTAAAATTACAAACATTCGACTGCGTTTGTTACTATATCAGAATACAAACAGGCAAGTTTATGAGCATGTCCGAATTGTCGGTCTCTTTTTGGAGTAGGCGAGAAAGCTGTATATAGTGTGCTTTCTTCAAGCAGCCATGAATACTATAAATGTCTGCTGGACAGTTTCAGATGCCGCGATTTTTTTTAGTTTTGTCATTTGCCCGCCGAACTGAATTATGGTTATCCTATCTTATGTCCAGTGACCCCACAAATGGCGAACTTACGTCTTTGACAAGTCAGAGTACAATATCTCCTTCCTATGGTCCAGCCTGTCAAATGGACAAGGCAGACTTCACTATTGAGGAGCTGCGACAAGCGCTCAGCCTCTCCAAAGGCCGCACTGCACCAGGTGAAGACAGTGTGAAGTACCAAGCATTACGGAACATTGATAATAGTTTTCATGACCGTATCGTGGACGAGTACAATGAAGCACGGAGAACCTGCGTAATCCTTGCTGAACGTAACTTGTCCGTGGTAATACCAATTTTAAATCCCGTGCGCAGTGCAAGGCACCTCAAGTCCTACCGGCCAGTATACGTAACCTCAAATGTCATCAAGCTAATGGAGCGAATGGCTTGGATGCCAGGCTAGAGGAGCTGAATGTTTTCCCTGATGTCATGAGTGGCTTCCGTCGCCGCCGTTCAGCTCTGGACAGCATATCAGACCTTGTCTCAGCGCTCGAATTTGCTAAAGGAAACAAGCATTCCGCCTACATGCTCTTCCTAGACGTACAGCAAGCTTTCGATTCGTTTCCGCATAAGGCGATTATCTTCGCTCTTGCAACCGCGGGAATTTCGGGTCGTCTGTTCTGCTTTGTGCATCATTTTCTATCGGAGCGCCGGATGAAAGTGCGCGTCGGAGGAGTAACTAGTGAATATCGAAATGGGAAGTGCGGTGTCCCACAGGGCAGCGTATTATCGCCGCTTTTGTGTAATACCGTACTCGCCGCGCTTCCAAGTCGTTCGCCTCGGGGTGACAGTGACTTCCCTGTGGGCGTAGCTGTCTACGCAGATGACATTGCTCTGTGGATAAGCGGTCTTTCGCACCTTGGTCCATGGCTTCGTGCAAGTACTTGGGTGAAGTTGGCCTGCTCATCATCATCATCACCAGCCTGGTTACACCCACTGCAGGGCAAAGGCCTCTCCCATACTTCTCCAACTGCCCCGGTCATGTACTAACTGTGGCCATGTTGTCCCTGCAAACTTCTTAATCTCATCCACCCACCTAACTTTCTGCCGCCCTCTGCTACGCTTCCCTTCTCTTGGAATCCAGTCCGTAAACCTTAATGACCATCGGTTATCTTCCCTCCTCATTACATGTCCTGCCCATGCCCATTTCTTTTTCTTGATTTCAACTAAGATATCATTAACTCGCGTTTGTTCCCTCACCCAATCTGCTCTTTTCTTATCCCGTAACGTTACACCTATCATTCTTCTTTCCATAGCTCGTTGCGTCGTTCTCGATTTCAGTAGAACCCTTTTCGTAAGCCTCCAGGTTTCTGCCCCCTACGTGAGTACTGGTAAGACACAGCTGTTATATACTTTTCTCTTGAGGGACAATGGCAGCCTGCTGTTCATGATCTCAGAATGCCTGCCAAACGCACCCCAGCCCATTCTTATTCTTCTGATTATTGGCCTGCTCATATCACCTGCTAAGTCGGCTGCAACAGCATATCACCCTAAACAATGCGCTCGTCGAACAATGAGCAGAATGTACCTTGACGAAACGCCTATAATCTGGGTGCGACTACACGGTTATTTGGGGTTAATTGTGGATGATCGCATATCTTGGCATCCTGCCGTTAACTTTGTACGACGCAAATCGCACTCCCCCCTTAAGTATGTGGCTGCCTTGACTGCTAGAGGTGCTGGTTGCGACCAAACAAAGGCTCTCCAGGTGTACCAGTCATCTGTGCTCACAGGCACGATGTATGCGTCACCAGTGATGAACGTGCCGCCTAGTTCGGTGACCCAACTGGAACGAGATCATCACGTTGCCCTTCGACTAATGCTTAGATTACCTCGTGAGGCGCAATCTGTTGCATTACTCACTGAAGTGCATCAGTTACCTTTGAGGCCGCAAGCAGACCAGGGAGCTTTGTATCATATTGAGCGTCTGCACCGCTCATCGAATAGCCAATCGCTCCCCCTTGATCGCCCGAGTCACGCCTGTTTTCTCGCATGGGAAAAATAGCGGCATTATTTATTAACATTGCAGGCATTTCTGAACATGCTGCTTCAGTTACGCCCCCGCTTCCGAAAGGTATCACCAAACACGTACTCCCCATTTATTTCACAATCTCTGACACACAAAAAGCCCGATATGCATGTTTCGGCCATACTATAATTGGCTCAGTCGCACATGTTTGAAAGATTTCAAAATTATCTTCAAGTATTCAAAGATGCATCTGCACACAATGACGGTCAAAGCGCCTCAGCAGCTTTTCTGTACCTTTTGACTCAAGTACGACGTATATTTCATATACCTCATCCCACCTTGATGTTGCACTGAAATACGTGCAAGATGAGTTAGCCGCATCGAAGATTGTCATCTTTATGGACTCCCGCGCTGCTCTTAGCAGACTGAAACACAGTCAGATTGATTGTTCAGTTGTGCGACGCATTACTGACTCGGCCAACAAAATTGCATCACATGCAGTACCTCTCGTTGCCCAATGGATGCCTTCATAAGCAGGGATCGCCGGAAATGAAGAGGCTGATCGGCTGGCTTCAACTTGTGCTCATAACGACTGTGGCGGCCCTGAAATTTTTTGCAAGCTTGATGACGCTCGTCTGCTGATTCGTCGCCACCTACTCAAGCAGCATCCAGACCAGCGCATCGCCAATGGAACGTTCTCGCTTCGTGTTCGCGCTAGAGCACAACTACTCCAGTTAAGGGTACGCTGTGTGAATGTTGTGCGAACGTTGTGCGAACGTTTATAGCGACAAGGATGTGCGGCCAGTCCATCGTGTACGTCTTGCGGTTACTGCGAGACACTTCAGCACCTGATATAAGAATGTCCCGCTTTCACTGCGCCGTGCACGTCGCTAGTGAGGGACTATCATATCTCTGGCCTGCGGCGTACGACACTCGACGAATGTTTGTATCCCAGGGGTATTGCGTCGTGACGCGATCAGGTTCATTGCGCTTTCCTTATACTTTCCTAGAAGTAACTAAGTTAGGTTCACGTTTGTAGCTTATTTCTGTTTCCAAATGACAAAACCTCAGACACTATTTCTTCTATTTTACCATTCCTTAATAGCGTGACGTACTGGGTGTGTTCTGCTTTATTCTTTATGATTTGTCACATCGCTCTTCCTTTCTTCTTTCCGCCCCTTCTTCCTATATTCCATTACTATGTTTCTGTCTCTTGCTTTCTGAAGAGTAGGCAAGCGTTGTGCCCCTTCCTGTGGCAGTTACCAGCCTGCTGTATATGTTTTCAAAACAAATAATAATAACAATAATCCAGAGCATGAAGTAAATATACTATCGAAGCGGTGTATATGATGAACACCGACAGTCATCGTCGCAGTCATCATTTTTAAACAGGACGCGAATTTTGGGCAGAAGCAAGATCTATGCAGCAACTTAAGAAACATTGCCAAGTAAGACGCGTACTTGAGAGAGCGTACTTCCGAAGCTCAAGGTAAAATTGTTGTGGAATAAATGCTTTTAAATGTCGCAAAGGCACTCTTGTGAGCTGAAATACGACAAAAATGGATAGGCTGCTAAATTTAGTCGGACAAATTAATTTTAAAAATCATGGAGCGTATGCTTTCGCTTGTAGCGAAGCTTCTGACGGAGATCCGTCTGGCCAGGTATTACCATATTAGCAATTAAAGCATCAAAATTTATGTTCAGTGACAAGATATGTGATTGCTATAATACGCTTTTGCATCGAACTTTGGGGCCACAAACCCAATCATTTCCCTCTTCTTCCCAATCTACGTCATCAAGTCACTCAGTACGCAATCTCACCTTTTCTTTACATGTTCTGCCCCTGACACTGACGAACACAATATGCGGCAGTGTTTCAAGCTTCGTTCAGAAAAGAGAGATTGAAAAGGAAGAAATGAAAGAGTGGAAACGGTAACCAGACAAACTTCCAGTCTGCTAAGAGAAAGAAAGACTCAAACAAACAAACAGACAAAGAAAGCAGTGACTACTAAGAGTACGTCCATTCGAATCTGTGCAGAGAGACCAGAAGTGATAACTGAAGTCTGTCGACCTCGGGAACTGCAGGAACGCACGTGTCGCCTTCTGAGTATATGACGCTGCGGTCCAAGGACCTTTCTCACCGAGAGTGATATTGAGTCCAAGTGATCTAACATGGTAAGGAGATGAAGGCGCTTGTCGTCGTAGCGGGGCTAATCGCAGGTGAGATGTTCCCCAGATTCTTCGCACCTGCAACTGTCGCACGGAAGTGCATCTCGCATCCCAATGAGGAATACACAGGCCTTTGTGAAGGTTACTTAAAAGCGGATGCCAATTCTACTTTTCACGAAACTGCCTCCACGTTGAATATATCGGCTGAATTAATTAGCTCATCAAGTGTGTACACGGTCGAGGATACCGACCGACTAAAGCAATGATTGATTTGTTTTTGTGGCTCTGGTACAAATAAATTTGCGTTTAAAGTGGCCTTGAGGCGGTTTAACGCTGTCCGAAGACTCGCTTATGTCGGCACAATAAGTAGATACTAAAGCGAAGCGTTCTTTGCCTGCCCTCCTGGGTTTGGCGTGGCTGTTGGCTGCTCTCTGTAGCTAGGTCGATCTGTATCTCGGTGAATATAATTGTAATGTGTATACGAAGATGCTGCCTTGCACAACTGTCCGGTGTCGGGCACAGTGCAAACCGGCACCGGGTGCATCGTGCGAACCGAAATGGGTCGGGGCGACATCTGATGCACGTAGGCGCGGACGGGAGCTCCAACACAAGCACGCCGTCGTCGCCACGTCCTCGTCACCGCTCGATCACCTTCACTTTGTAGTGATTATTCCTTTGGTATCATGTCGTCTTCATCGTTCCGCCGCATTTATTCTGTCGCCGTATTTATTCTGTCCTCGTTACTGCCTTCTGGTTTCGTCGCCATCACGCGTCACGCCATCATCACCGTTCTGTCGTCGTCATTTCATCGTTATCGCACAGTCGTCATTAGGCCACCATAACCATGTTGTCATTCCATTGTGATCGAGCAGCTGTTGTAAAGCCGTCTTCGTCATTGCGTCGTCGTCATACAGTCTTCGCCACGCCTTCGTGTTCATACCGTTGTCGTGATGACGTCTTGGTCGATCCGTCGTCGTCATTCTAGCATCGTCATGCCGTGGTAAAACAAAGACGTAACTGTCAAGGAAGGAAGGAAAAAGTGGAGAAGGAAAGGCAGGGAGGCTAACCAGTTTAGCTTAACCGGTTTGCTGCCCTACACATGGGAGCGGGGATAGGGGGGATGAAAGATGGGGAGGAGAAAGAGAGAGCACATAACGCAGCACACGCATCGTCAGTTACAGTCCGTCACTCTTGCGCGGTACGTGACATCACTGTCACAGCCGCTTGTCCAAGCCCGTCTTCGTAACTGTCAAAATGCAGACAGTACAGGAAAGCGTAAAATTACCAACACGCGCCTCTCTCTTCTTTAACTGCAGGCATATAATGAAATTGTCTGCGAAATATGTCTCGTTCTAACTGGCTCAGGACCGTTAGGTGCGTTCCTGAGATAAAGCCTGCAGGCATCGGTAGGGAGTCCCCCGTTTGTACTTGCGTACGCTTTTCTTTATTACTGATATGATATGAGATGCTGACGCACAATTTAAAGCGCCGGCTACTCCTCAGCTCTTGAATGGGTCTAGCCTACAACATACATGGGTTCAAGTTTACATATCAAATAACCTTTGCATACAAGCACCAGAACTTGTCAAGCAACGTTTTCACAGTAACCCTATGGCGTAAGAAATACATGGTACATACAATATACAAGTTAAATGACTCCACAGTTCTGAAGAAAGTCTCAAAAGTAGGAATGATACTGACGCCTAACAATACAGTCTCTACTCAGCGGGGGGTGCATACATCGTGTGAATGCATTATCACATATAGTCACGACAGAAAACATAACATAATCCACAAACACACACACATACACACACACACACACACATACAATATATATATATATATATATATATATATATATATATATATATATATATATATATATATATATATATATATATCAGGGGCACTGATATGAAAGGAACATTACCAGCGTTAATAACGGCCAACAATGCCGCTGTCTTCGAGCAATGTTTTTAATTATTTTAAAGCACTTTCCTGCAAGGCCTTTGTTGGCGAAGGACTCAAAAGTTTCTTTAAACTGAAAGGTCGGCGGTCTAATGTAATTAGGGCTGATTAAGTCGGCGTCTTGGTGTGTCGTGATGTGGACAGTCTAGAAGGAGGTGACGTATATTTTCATCTACAAATCCACAAGCACATTCGGGGGTTTCCGCACGGCGGATTCCATGTAAGAAATGCTTTGTGTAGGCATTGCCTAGCCTTAATCGATGAATAACGGTTTTCATATTTCTGTCTAACGACAATGAAAATTTGAATTCAATAAACGGACAAATCCGAGCTCTTAGAATTCTAGTCAAACCACGTATTTCTACATATTTTGAAAGATGTTGTCTTTATAATGCAGCGTAATTTATTCTTTTGTATTGGGAGCGGAACTACATCATATTTGAGGTGTGCTTGTCGTGCTGCTTCATTGGCTGCTATGTTGGCAGGGATGTTGCAATGCCCTGGTATTCACTGGAATGCTATTTCATGCTTCGCTTGGCCATGCCTTTGTGAGGTCTTTAAGTGTTTCGTATATTATATTATCACTGAATGTTTTTCCTTTTGTGCTGCAGAGTAATGTTAGAGCCGCCTGTGAATCACTGAAAATATCCCATTTTCACGCATCTCTTACTGACGTTATAAATTTTGTCGCAGATAGAATTTCGAATAGTTCAGCCGTTGTGGACGAAGCAGCCCGAGATAGCTGAAATGATTCCTGTTAATTGAGGTGCGGTATAACGAGTTCTGAAGTTGAAGAGGTTGCTTGACTGGAGCCATCTGTATGGACGTGTCTGTATCCTGAATACCGCATATATATCTGATAAAATACTACTTGTTGAGCAGCTTGAATGAACATGTTTTTTTTTTATATCGCGTCTACTGACAATTCGATTTTTGGAAGTGTAAGCAGCCATGGAGAATATTCGACGTCTGAGTTCCGAAATTCATTTATTGGCAATATATGAAGATTTTCTCGAATTTCTTTATGAATATAACTTCTAACTCCTTTTATTAAGTTTAGAGCCAATGGGTGGCTTTATGCTTTGATGATCGGCTCGCAATACCTTTGTGAACACTGTAAAAAGAGCCACTAAATCGCAGCGCTGACACAAGATAGTTTCCCTTAAAGTCGTATATATTTTTATTCGCCGCGTATTCAGGCATTCTCTCCTTCGAGAGAAAGCCTTAATTTGTTGCGCAAACCCCTATCCCTCGTGCTTGCCCGTCGGCTTTGAGTAAATCAACGAGGAAGTTGGTAAAACTTGCCTGATATAAAACTTGCCAGTGCACCGTAAGCAGGTCGAATTGGTTATCTCTTCTGACGTCGCGCGTACTTCGATGCTGTTTTACATCGTAGGGCTAATTATAGATTGCGGTTTTAGCTCCAAGATATACGTTAAAGCTGTGATTGTGGGGTCGTACCTTAACTGTGGCCCGTTTCTTCGACAGCTTGGGTTTCCTTAGTGCGCATCAGAATGCCACAACGCTAAAATTATGGTATGCGACCTTCTTGGGAACGTGGCCACCACTGCGGATAACCGAACCTTCCAATTTATGCCTCGAAGTGAGAGCAGAGCTCCAGATGGCAGTGAAAAGCGTTGTGACTTGTTCTTTATCGACGTTATTGTTTGTCAAAGTTGCCTCCATCGAAAGAAGGGGATGTAATACCTGCGTGATTCGCATAACCTGCAGAAAGTATTAGCGTAATTTGGGAGCACGCTTGTCACACATATAGAGATATGTATTGAACGCAGCACTAGCAGCATCAACGAAGGCTTTCTTCGCCACGTTGTGCAATAACCGACTTGGAAGCAGCAGCAGCTCCTGCAAAATAACTTCATTACACGACAAACGAGAGTTTATGTAGGCACACTACGTTGCTTATCGGCACACTTGCAATGGGTTCAAGAAAAGACGAACATGAGCAGTGGACGAACTGCTGAGTCAATTCGCGCTGTTATCCCACTTTGTTATACGAAACCAGCAGGGGCCTGATTCACAGAGGTTCTTGTTCGTATGTGCGCTTTGCCACCGGCCCACCGCGCTCGCTAATTTGCCCAATATCGCAATTTGCTGTCAGCTTTTTTACGAATGGTTCGAGAGTAAGACTACTCTTGTGAAAATATGAGCCAAGATGGCCGTTACGGCCTAGATTAGATACACAATTGCATGAAAAGGAATGGAAAGTCAGTTTGCTATTGTAACGGCACAAATATGTAGCGGTGCCGTTTAGTGACATATATATGTTCGGCGCTGTGCGTGTTCAGAAAAAAACGTCAGAAAACTTCAGTGAAGCCTGCACAATGCGGCAGGTGCCATTCCAGGATTATTGCCGTCATTTTTTTTTTTGTTCAGCTGTTCCAGAACGTTGGCACTGCGGTGAGCAGCAAGTGCTTCGTGCTGCAGCGCACTCGCAGGCATTCATACACTGACCCAAATAAGGCCCCTCCCGACTCGCTTAATTTCATATGTCACACGCCGTCATGCAGGTTTGATAGAACCGGAGCTCACTCTTCGGCACTCAATGTGAAAGGATGGAAGGCATGAAAGGCGAAAGCATGAAACCAAGCTTGCGCTTCTTGCCTGAAGGCAAGTGTGTTAAGTGTGTGTGGCAAGTGTGTGTGGCAAGTGTGAGGGCAAAAAGCGTACGTGCCCCATAAAATACCAACCATGAAGCAGAAAGCACAGGTGGTTCTCGAAAGTGCGGGAAGTTCTGAACGTCAAAACTATAGGTTTCATGACGAACGCGAGCCTGGAAAATTCATGCACGAGAGTCAATGAATGAATGAATGAATGAATGAATGAATGAATGAATGAATGAATGAATGAATGAATCAATCAATCAATCAATCAATCAATCAATCAATCAATCAATCAATCAATCAATCAATCAATCAATCAATCAATCAATCAAATAATCAATCAGTCAGTCAATCAATCTCTGTGTGCTATCATCAACCTGTCTAATAACTATTCAAACGTACTGGATCGCGATCCAGTATTGTTTTACGTCTTCAATGCATTTTTCGTAACAGCTTTACGGAATAGATATCAATGCCGTATACATTTCATGCCGTTTCGATACAATACTATATGGGAAACACATAGTATTACTGGACGGCATTTTGAACATTTCGGGAGGAATAGGCAAATTACTTTCGGCAACGGGGAACACGGGCGTTAAATGAACCCTAATATAAAGCTAGGCGTGCAAGCTTTCTGTATCTTTATTTATGTTTGTTTTACTTTGTTTCGCTCCGCAGAGGATGTGACGCATCCTGCACAGTGTTATCGCCGTGCGCGAGCTTTTTTACCGGAAAGAGAACACGACTATCGCAGATCAGCGAACCGTGCAGCGAATGACGTTTCAACAGAAGAGCAGCAACAATGCAGGATGTCTCTCATGCCTCAAACGCAGGAAGTGCCTTGAAAAACGAAAATGACAGGAAAATCGGAGATCGAAAATAGCAAAACATAAAAAAAAAGTTGAAAGACGAACGTGTATGAATAAGTGTAATAGCATCTGTATTTGATTCGCTACCCACATGACTTCAGCAGAGTTAGTCTTAGCGGCATACGCGAATTCCATCTTCGTTACAAATACTGTAGCACTGCAAGTGAGCTGCAACGCGGTGTTCCATTATTGAACGGGCTCCGAGATTGTATGGCAGTGCCGACTACACGAAAAATTGGTGAACTAAAAGCGGTTCCTTTTACTGGCAGCAACCCCGTTCACGAGGAAAATGGCACCTGCCATTTTTCTTTGTGGTAGCAGAAGCGTCGGGTTGAGCGCCATAGTCATGTCATTCATGTTGAGTGCCATAGTCTATACCACTACCAGCACCTTAAGCGTCGTCTTCGTCATTGTGACGGTGAAAATTACCGGCTAATCAGCTTCCTCGCATGCAAGCGGTGGTGGCACTGACCGTACGATATTCGCATACGGATAAATCACGGTGCTATTGCAATGTAAAGAATCATAAGTGACCTGCTTCCAATATTTTGAACGAATTAGCGCCCGACAAAGAGAGAGGAAATAGAAAAGAAATTAATCCGGAACCCTTATACGTCGTCTCCGTATACATATATAGTGGCCGATGCGTTACTTCGGTACCTTAAACCCCACCAAGTGTCATCGGTAGGCCTACAGAATTTCTGAAAGAAGCGCAGCCTTTGAGCTTACTGCTCAACGAATGTACGAACGAAGGAAAGCTGTCGAAGTCGCAAGGTGTAAAGAAAGTATCCCGCGAAGGTGGAACAAAATAAAGGCATTATCAAACATGAAAGCGATCCGATTCCGAGAAAGACGGACGCAAAAGGCCACGCTCTAGGGCTTGTGTAATTCTTGTTGGGCAATGCCGCTGCTATATCCGGCGCTAGACAAAACCGAGAACTCCGCACGCACGCTGCATTACAAGGGAGGGTATGCGAAGGGAGAGCGGCGTCGACCTCGACGCGCGTAACGCCAGCGAAGCAGATATAAGTATCTAAACGCTCACAGATAGAGGAGCCACGACAGACGTATGTTTAACTCTTTCTGGTAAAAAAAAAAAAAAAAAGCCCTAAAACAGACGGCATCGTCGAATAAGCAACAAGGCGCAGATACTGAGAGAGCACAAAACGAGCAAAAGCGTGACGGGATTATCAAAGTGGAGGAGAAACATTCGCTTGTTCTTATACTTCCCTCAGCTCGTCGTGCGACAGAGTTTGGATCAAGAGGCGTTGACCGGCCCACCGGCTTATCTAGGCGGGGTGCGCTGGAGATCTTCACGGGGGGAAAACTCTTTCGACGGCGGTCAAGTCGACCGCCGACACTCGATGCTGCCGGGTTCCGAGCAAGCACTTGCTTCGCCAGACGAATGCCACGCCGTCACAACAAAAGGGTCCGCTTCGCCGCGAGCGCAACGACGTGACCACGTTCGAGGTGCCTTCCGTCGGGCATCCACCGCACGGGCTTATCTCGGCGGCAGTTCGTACTAAACGCTTGTTTGAGTTTGATGCCGTTGCACCATGAGTTCCGGATGTGTGATTCGATCCTTTTCCTTTTCTTTTCTTTTTTTTTTTCCTCTCTCCGTTATCACAACTCGCGAATCGCGCGTTGGGGCAGTGTTACGCACACAGCTCGGTGTCCCCCGGCGCCCTAGTATTTTTCCGGCCAGGCCAATGTTCGAAGGTCTGCTGGCTTTCCTCCGCCACCCGGCGAAGTGGTTCACACGAACTTGGTAGTGCTTGTTCCGTGCTGGTGCAGGACGCGAACACTGCCACGCCTCGGCACGGAGAAACTCTCCCCAAGTGCAAGCAAGGATGTGCCCCCTTTGTACTCGAATCCTGCCCCGTGTGACTGAAATGACGACCTGGTGATGCTAACATACCGCTGCTGCGAGAAGTGCGCGCGAATAGAATGGGTTTCAAAAGCGTAGTCACTTTGATGTTGCGAGAGATCACATCGTAATGTTGGTTAGCCTCAGCCTAAACAGTAACCAGAATATGGTGCACTTACTTGAGGCGTTGCCTCTATCTATAACGGAGCATCCCCTCTAACAGTGGTGAAGCCGAAAAGACAGACTCTACCAGAAACGTGCCCGCAGGAAGCGGACACATTTACGAAAGATGTCTCAACCGTATCGAAAGAGGAAAAACTCAGGATGTTACCACTTATAGATGACATTGCTCTGTTAGCCAACATTGGAAACAAATTATAGAACGTGATTGGAGGACTGGAACGGGAATATCAACAGGGGGTGTTGGAAACTGCCGCTAAGAAACTGAAGTTATGTTCAATTGTGTGACGAGGGCGACGCGGTGTGGACTCGCCAAGGCACAAGAAATATCCGGGAGCCTCTCTGCTCGGAGAAACGGGCCTCCGCCGTAACTGGACTGCTGACCTCAGCAAATGGGCGCGAGAGGATTTGAAGAGACTTGCTGAAGTTTGTGCGCGTCGCGGAATTGCATCCATTCACGTTAAATTCTGAGGTTTTACGAGCTAGAACGACGATGCGATCGCGAGGCACGCCGTAGATGGAGAATCCCGATTAATTTTGACCACGTGGGGTTCTTAAACGTGCACCCAATGCACGGTACACTGCGCAACGTACGGTGCATTTCGCCCCCATCGAAATGTGGACGTCGCGGCTAGGATTTCATCCCGAATCCTCGGGCTTACGGTGGCATTCATTCATATAGTATTTCTATTTCGCTTTACGCCTTATGTGAAGCTTTCTTCAAATAGATAAGTCCTATGCCTAGGACATGCATTCATGTATGGCGCTATTGGTAAACGAGAAGTCGCAGACTAACAAGAATGAAGTTGGGTATATTTGGCACGCACTTATCCGGCATAATCGAAAAGTAAAGCATGCAATCAATGTATTCCGTCGTCGTTTGCCATTGGATGCAATGCTTAAAGGCAGGAAAGAAAAAGCAGGAAAAGAAATGTTAAGGCGCTGTACTATCTGCGCTAATGCAGTTTCACAATTAAATTGTCTGCCACTTCTGTGTATGAGTAAAATACGAAGTTTCAGATAAGTATCTTTATTCTAGCACGCGATTTCAAAATGTTTAAAGCGTGGCGTACTGATAAATACGATACGAGGAATCTATCATTCAACCGCTGTAGCATCGGTTTTGCAACAAAAGCGATAACCTGAGCTGCGTCTTTCTGCATTGCGCCACAGCACACTGGAATTGTGGGGACGAGGAGAACCGCATCAGTCAGCCGTAAAAAAAAGAAAAGAAGAAAAAAGGAAAGCAAAATAGAGTCGTATCCCTCACGGTGAGGGCCCTCAGCCTGAAATTAAGACGTGAAGCTGCGCTGGAGCGTGTGGCCTTGACGTTATATGAAGCTCTCACTGTGAGCCCGAGATTAGCTACATTTTTTTTTCGCTGCTTCCGTGGTTTGATAGTTTTGTGCCCCCGAGTAGTTCTACTATTTGTTTGTGCGTCTTCTAGTAGATGTGGCGCAATTTCCGGCCGAAGCTTCAGAGATCTTGAAACCGCGGGGCTGACACACACAGTGCATCGGCCACGTGCAGTCGACATCGATCCGTGAGAAAGTGTTATCTCATCCACAACTTAAAGCACGGCGAGGATGTCTTGGTATCTCTGACACGATCTGCGAGCACTCGGAACACGAATACCGACGTCACCGTTTTGCGCGACGCTCTGTAAGTGCTTAAATAAAGTATTTTTAGCCAGGTGAAAGTGGCTCATGCGATGCCAAGGACGTCCTTCGTTCTTAATACCAGAAGGCGTCAAATCGACTCTCCCACGTACTGCTCTGGCGCCTATTATCTGCCATAGATAATCTTTCCACTGCGACACACAGTAGACAAATAGGGTTGCGTTGCATTACAGTTCATCATACAGCAATTGAAAAGATGCCTGGTTGTCTGTCGATGCTGCCACAAATATTCCATTCTTTTTCCAGGGAAGGCAACAACCCTATGGAAAAGAAGACCATAACTTACGGGCAACTGCTGGATGACGTCTGCAGATTCGCCAATGTCCTCAAGGCAAAAGGTGCGAACCCAGCGTTGCTCCTCATGTACAGTACACTGGTGTGACCGGTGTTACCTACATTGGTTGGAGAGCACCGCGTATTTTGTATCAGGGAGGAGCTCTGCGCTATAAATAATACTACAGGTAAAAATGGAGGTCGTTTACTTCAGTTCTAATCAGATAGATGTTGTCAGCAGGGCTTTTGATCACTGCGCTGAGCAAGCTTGTATGCGGTGCAGGTTATGATAATAAAAAAAAAATTCCGCGTGCGTTCGTGGAACCGATTGATAGCAACCATTTCGCTTTAAAGATTTTTCTTGGCATACTACTGAGCAAGGAAAGAGCAGCAACCAAAAATATATTCTCATAGTGTCATGAGACACCAGCTTCTATCAAGCACACTATAGCTGCGAAGTTTTCGCTACATTTTAGCAAACTTCCCGCAGAGGCTTGTGGCAGCGTCTCAAGCCTCGTGGCCGATAATCGCGGACTGAAGCAACACATGCTGGCCAAGAAAAAGGATTCGGGGGTCGTTATCGCACAGCCAATCGCTGATTTAATTCTTTATAGTGAGGCAATATAAAAGAACAACTACTAAGATATGTGTGCGTTTACACCGACCAATTTTCGCAGGTTCACAAATTTGTGAATTATGACCCCTGATTGGCTGCCACCGCCACAGATGTTGAGACATAAGCGAATGCGCAGAACTCGCCAGTCAGTGATCGTACTTGTCATATTCTTCTAAATCCTGATCTCAAACTGTCCCGACTCTGTGCTCCTTTTCGACTCCATTGAGCGTAGCGCACGGCTATTACACGAACGTGTTTAGTAACGTGCTCCTTGACATATCCTCCTCAGCAACAGTAGTTACGATCCCCTTACTCCTGTATACGCTTTAAGAGTCCTACGCGGTGCAGACAGTAACTCCGCGGTACTCCTGAAAATTTTCGGAAGAACTCCAGTACCACCATGAGCACACCTGGAGACTCCTGGACAACGACGCTAGGAGGGTTCTCCAAAATTTAAATAAGCATACAGCTCACACGAAGCACGTACGCGCGCTGCCCGCAGAGCCAACCATTTGCAAGCAGGACATGCGATATACTGAAACGCAACGTTATCGTGCCAGTTGTACGCGGCATTCAAAAACATCTATTTTTATTCCTCATGGGAATGAGTGACGCACTTTGGTGCGACAGTTGCGCTTGTGAGGAGTCTATCGGGCATCTTCTCTGCACCTGTCCCTATTCTAACTACCGGCACCTTCTACTACTCACCACATTGTAGATCACCGGGATCCTAGATCATTCACGGTGACAAAAGTACTTAGACCGTGGCCACATTCGTCGAAAGCCCAGAAAGTAATGCGTGCATTACGGCAGTCACTGAAATCGACAGACTTCAACAAACGCCTGTAGTTTTGATCTGCACTTGCGAACTAAGCAACAGCCTCAGTGTTTTCTCTACTTTTTCTTTTCATTTCTTGACCTCTTTCTCTATGCGTAGGATAGCAAATCGGACGTGCGTCCAGTTGACCCCCCTGCTTTTATTTCCTTCCCTCTCTCTCTTTCTCTCTCTCTCTGCCATAGCGACTAAGTGTAGCGCCTGGCAAACTATCTCCATTTTTTTTTTATTTATTAGCCTATTTCTTCCATACTGACTATCCGCCACTACTACAGGAAAATCAAATCAATACGAATCAGATCGCCCTCGATCACCGCAGAGCGCCAGGTTGTGCACGGCCATGAGTCGTGGTACGGTGCACGAGAACAAACCGAGAGAAAACAGTCGGCGTTTGTCGACGCACAAACCCGTATTATCTATTCGCAGGCGGAAAAAGGTCATGGCGTATAGTAGTCAGAATATTCGGCTTGTAAACGTCGTCGTCGTCGTCGTCGTCGTCGTCGTTGTTGTTGTTGTTGTTGTTGTTGTTGTTGTTGTTGTAAATGCAAAATCATTGCTTCTATCCCAGATTGGACATCATCTTTTATCCGACTTGTGCCATGCCGGGAACGAAGTTTGACGAGCAAGAATACTCGTCCCATATTCTGTAGTCATAATTGGCGTTCGCAGTAAAAACATCTGCCACTGTATTCAAGTTGGCGCTACTGCGCTCGCGGGTAAAGTATCTGCACGTGTTTGCTATGCAAAATTTCACGTTTTCATGAACGCTAGGCAAACGTGAACTCCCTTCTTCTGGAGTGCCAGCGTGTGCGAGCAAGCAAGCGTTAAATGGTGTCGCTTAGGAGCGTGCCTTCGAATCGCTACGCTACATTGTGCCTAGTAATAAACGCGCTTGCGTGCGCTCGTTCTCCCGTGCAGCTATAGTGGGAAGATGATTTTGTCTTAACTACTAAAGTGCTTCCATGACGCGTACATTTACATTATAGCGATCTGCATCACGTGTCAAAGGTGCGTTTATTAAAATTGTTTCTTGCTATGCGATTTTTTTAACGTAAATTCTTTCCATACCGGTTGATGTCTCTAAGCTTAACTTAACTCTAACTGAACTGAGTTAACGCGCCGCGCCGCCATATGGGTCATATGGACCACGTGAGCTGCGCCTTGACGCGTCTTCACGCGAATTCTCACGCCTGCAATCGCGAGCGATTGTAGTAAATGCAAGCGCTAGTCATTTCCACAAACTTGAACTGCAATCGACAGAGAGCACGCGGTTGCGCGTACTTCGGCGGGCGCGAGCACAGCGCGGGTGTTGGAGGTGCACTGCAGGCTGTGTGACAATGCTTCCGCGCATGCAGGAGTGTGCGAGGGCCACCTGGTCACCATCTACCTCCCCATGGTGCCCGAACTGGTGGTCGCCATGTTGGCATGCGCCAGGCTCGGAGCCGTGCACACCGTGGTGGTGAGTAACCTTGTATCGCGGTGGAATCTGTGGTTGTTTGCAATGGGAGTAGATCGAGGAGGCGCGGCCGGCAAAGGGAAGAGAGCGCTTTTGAAACGAAACACCGGAAGCTGAAGACGCTAATGAGATAGAAAATGACAATAAACGCACTCGAATACATGCATTTCGTGTATCTGTGACTTGCAGTGTTCCAACGTGCGTGCTGTTGTATGCACTTTCGCGCTGTACCGAACGAAATGGGAGCAGAGAGTGCGTCAAGCTTGCTAGCCTATTGTCCCAGTCGCTTCCTTTTGGAAAAAGAAAGGAAAAAGAGAAAGAATCGAAAATTATTTTTTTTTCTTCACTTCACCGCATTTCGCCGTGCCACGTCGCACTTCAGGGTGGCACGGTGATTTTAGGCTATTTGCTGAAAGTGCATTTAACATACGCCGGACGTTGTCACGAGGGCCAAATGACATCGTACGCCTTATTTGTAGCTCAAAGCACGGGCGGATAAATCACTCAAAAGCGCTTCTAATTAGTATTTATGTACGACCTGTCAGCGTGTCACTCAAGGCCCGCTATTACACAACGAGCCTCTTTTTCTTTTTTTCTTTTTTTCTACCGCATTCTTTACCGATAATGGGATAGTTCGTTACGCCGTACGTTCATATGCATGGCCTTCGGGTTAAGTGGCTTCAATGCCAAGCTTTATGAAGTTAAACAAACGTAAACGCGCTTATTTCAAAGCGCTAAACCAATGCGAGACTTAACAAACGGACGTAGCGGAACCAGCGCCATGATTCATCAGCTCTAGCGCAGTGTTTTGTTGATGCATGTGAAAGACATGACGACCATCCTTCATACGATATGAACAGAGAGGAGACATCCTAAAGGTTCAGGGGTAGAAGGTCAACCGGGTCGACAGTGTGCAAGGTCAACTATAGCTCGACGACAACACTACCCACGGCCATGGCCTCGAAACACACTGATTAATACTCCCAGGGTTAATCTTGTACTCATACATAAATACCCGAGAACGTTGACGGGAGGATTAAAAAAAATTAAATTATGGGGTTTTACATGCGAAAAGCACGATCTGATTATGAGGTACGCCGTAGCAGGGGACTAGGAAATTTGGACCTGGGGTTCCTTACACCTAAATCTAGGCACGCGGGTGCTTTTGCATTTCGCCCTCATCGAAATGCGGCCACCGTGGCCGGGATTCGATCCCGCGACCTCATGCTCAGCAGCCTAGCACCAGACGAGAGGATGACCGCCGCGGCAGCTTATTTGGTAAAATACCGCACGGTTATGATGCGTAAGATGTGGATTCGGCTCCACCCAGCGGCTAACTTATCTCTTTGTCCACTTTCATCTACCCTTTACGTCATTATTTCTACGCCTCGAATAAACATAACGGTTACTTTCCCCATATGCTTTCCCCGGATTCATTATATATTTGCTTCGTATGGTTGTAACTAACAAAAAAAAAAGACAGAAAAAATGAGGCCGTCAGTCTCACGTATTCCTCACGCTCGGATCATAGACTCATAATAGGCTTTCACGAGCACGTTAGCCTACGTTTTCACGTTAAATATAAGGGCAGCAAGAGCGAGAGAGATATATAAACCAACTGCTCGTTCACAACGACTCTTCGTCCGAGCCGTCGGCGCTGGCGTCACGTGAGAAATGCGCAGATTTATATTGCTAGTGCGGGGTGTGCCGTACCACGTGTTCCGGGCCACAGTGCGCGATGAATCTTCCCTTACCACCTGAACTGAGTGCGAACCAATAAAATCTAACTTGCTCGCAACGCGCCCGGTAATGAGAAAACGATGAAAGCGCCGCTCGCATTTCTGCAGGCACACGGTAACACGTGCTCAACGTGCGCGAGGATACCAGTCGAGCCGACCGCGGCCGGGCATCGCCCTCGCTCAGCAGCTGTTGCGTTCCTTTCGCCTGCTCAGTTGGAACGTTGTTCGTCGGCACAGACGGTCTCGTTTGCTCTGGTATTCGAGCGGGCGCTTCAGTGCCGCCCAAAATGCTATTGTGGAAAGCAAAACCTGGAGGCGCTGCGAGCTTAACAGTGCGTGCTGCTCGGGGAAGAAAGCTCGCGGATAGATGTTATCGCGTAGTAGTGTAGGTATCGAACTGCATCGAACTACTTAAACGTGTAAGCTCGAAACATGTACAAATATGTAACAACATCTACGCTTGAACATGCTAAAACGAAACGCCGTCATAATTTCCATTTGCACATACCGAACTCTTTATTATTATTATTATTATTATTATTATTATTATAATAATAATAATAATAATTATTATTATTATTATTATTATTATTATTATTATTTATAGACACAGTGAGCGATATACGAAAAAATGCCGCCTGACTGATCGCACTCGCGCCGCGACACCAGCGGTCTCAACAGTGACACAAACGAACCAACTTTGCGCATTGCCCGGATAAGAAACCGCCCGGCCATTGGGTGCAGGCTGGGATTGTCACGCGGAACACGCACCTCGATATCAGCGGAAGCCAACAGCTTGCCGCTTCCAGGCGGTTGCGGAGCCGGTCAACCGAGCGCAGTTAGTTCCTTCAAATCACTTTTGGTACCACCGATGCCACGGCACGTGGGCGCGCAATCAGGCGGCAATTTTTTTTTACTTCACGCGGTACGAGCAAAACACGAAAGAAAAAAAGTATTTACATCAATCTGTTTGCTGCACTGTACTTTTCGCGCAAAGGGAAGCGTAATAAAAAAAAATCTGCGGCCTTACAAGTCAGAATCACGACATGATTCCGAGGCACGCCGTATAGCAGGTGACTCCCGATTAATTTCGACCACGTGGGGTTTATTTAACCGTGCACCCAAGTCGCGGTGTTTTCGCATTTATCCCCCATCGAAATGGGGCCACCGAGGCGCAGGTTTGATCCCGCGACCACGTGCTTAGCAGCGTAACGCCGTAACCACAGTACGCGATCGCGGCGGGTAAGGACAAAGTAAACGAAACGGACAGACGTGCGTAATGCTTCAGCACATGTTTGTCCCTTTCGCTTACGTCGGCCCTTGTGCGAAAAGTACAGCGCGGTAAGCAGAACGATGTCATACCAAATAGCTCCTGTTCAAGCCCTATTAGAAAGGAGGAGAAAAACACGCAGTGATTACGCAGAACATACCGTTCTGAAAACAAGTGCAGGTGGAATGTTTTAGGACTCAATAACGGCTTTCGCATAGGCGATCGCTCCACGAATTCAAAGTTAGAAAATAATGAAGCTTGTTTTTCTTTAAGACTGCTCAGCAAACTCATGCGGCGAAATTTCGGTTGTGCAACGCGCCCGTAACGAATTCTCGGCGCAGTTGTGGCTGCCTATCTGACTCTGTTTTCTCTCCTCTTGGTCTCAGTTTGCAGGCTACTCGGCCGAGTCCCTCGCGCAGAGGATATACGACACTCAGTCGAGAATACTAGTCACCGCCGGTGAGTGCTGTTGGTTTATAACCCTCCGATAGATAAAAGCGGCCTCTATATATTCACTCGTTTTTCTTGCTTGCAATTCGCAATCCCTTTATTGATCGCAACCAGCTTCCATGAAGGTAATCGCGTTCGACATTGTAGACAAATGATGCCACGGACAGGCAAGGCAATGCATTCGCGTATCAGGAAGGTTAAGGCACGCCCTTCAAGACTGGCTCACTGGATGAAGCGTAGTAACGCACAGAAAAGCCAGCTCATTACCGATCGCTTCTTTCAGTGACAGCTATGTGTAAAATTAAAAGAACCCTGCAGTCCCATGTTCTTTGTTTCTTGTTCTTTTTTATCCTCAGAATTTCCATCCGCTAAGCTCTATCCTGACTATACAGTTTCATGACAGCTGGCGTGACGCACGGGTTTAGAGCCTAACGTATGCGAAAGGCTTGATCACTCAACTAATAGAAGAAACAAAAAACACAAGACCAACAACCCCGTGCGTGCGCAGAGCATTCTCTACACATCCGCTGTTGATACCGCACTCCCCAACGCATTGGAACCGGTTGCTCCAGACTGAAAACGCCCACTCTAGACTAATCCAGGGCCCCGCTCCCAGATTCCCATTTGATGCTATTATTCGCTTAAGTATTTTAGTCCTGGGCCACAGGGCACTGACAACTTGACATTGACAAATAAACTCGCTGACGTCAAAATAGGTCCTTGATTCTCGAAAGGTATTCGAGTGGCTCAAGCAGAAACACTGACGAAACGAGGCACCAATACACGCAAACGCCGACATACAGTGCATTATTGTGTCCGCGTTCCCGCTGACACCACCATAGAATACCTTACGCTGTCATGCCGACACGCTCACGTTGCAACGCTTGATTCTCGGCACTTTAGAGCGATGCGGCACCTGTCGTCAGGGAAACTCAGATGCAGGGCGTCCATGGAAATCTCAACTCGATATTTTTTTTTTTTTTTTGCGCTATGGGTTTCAGGTACAGGTAGCACTGCAATGGTTTTCATTCAGAGCGCCTGCGTTGGCGAACCGTTATATTTAGCGGGCTGTCCCCGGCGCTCCCGAAAACGGGCGCAACGTCGCACGCAGCGCTAATACACACCCCCATCGTTACGTTGTTATAAATCTCTCTTTACAAAACCGCACTAAGCCAACGGATAATGACACTGCGTGCGAATCGTCAGCACTACATCGCGTCTCTCGATGCGACTTGTTTCATCTCGCTCTCTACTTAGCTGTCCGCCGATGCACAGCGATGCTGTGCGTCTCCAAGCAGCTTAGTCGAAAGCCGCTAAGCTCCCGCTTTCCGTCGAGCCGTACGTGAGCATTTTTTCTGTGCTTCTCTTCCGCAATGCATCTTCGAATGCGGGAGGCATATATCAGAGGAAGACTGGTGTAGCACACGCCTCGAGCTACGTCTACTTTCTTCTCTTTGCATTCAGTCGCCGCCTTCAGGCCTCCTCAGAGAGACGTGCGTCATTACGGTAGAGAGAGGTCAGCTCAGCAGTCCGCTACTTCCTCCGAGTGTGCCGCCACCGAGATGTATCTAGCAAACGAGGAAAGCGATTAATAAGACGCCCACAGGCCGTCGTCCAAGCAATATGAAAACAAACGCCACGTGCCCGGACGACTGCTGAATGAGTGGCAGTTACAAAGACTCGCTCCTCTCTTTTTTTTCTTACGATTTTTTTACGAAGTTCCCTAGCGAGTTTCCTGCTTCTACTTTTCTTATATCGAGCTACGTTGCAGGGTTTTTGCTGTGGAGTTAACGCGAAGTAAACACGGCAAAAAAGTCAAACAGCGTAGCTTCATTGTTCCACTAATCCGTTCCTTCATTTTTGTCCTTTTCTTTTCTCTCTCTCTCTTAATAGATGGAAGTTGGAGAGGCAAGAAGCTCATTCTACTCAAGCCAATCGCCGACGAAGCGATCGAACTGTGCCGACAGAAGTATGACGTAACTGTTGTTATTCTATTTCTCTTCTCTCTCTCTCTCTCTCTCTCTCTTATCTTTTTCTTTTTTTTTGCTTTTTTTGCCTCGTAGAAAAATAGCCATGAATCATTCAAGACATCCAGGAAAAAAGAGTGAGGGCGTCGACCTCGAAATTCAGCGTTCTGTGTTCGGAATTCGAAGGGGAAAAAACAGTTGGGTTGACAGGGCTGGCGTGTGCCGCAGGAAAAGCGAGAGAAAAGGGGAGAGCAACCATCTACAAATACGGCCCTTTGTCCAAGTAATTAAGGTACAAGCTAGAGTTGAGTGAATATAAACTTTTCGAAAACAAACATAGTAACAGGCAATTATCGAATCGAATATCGAAGGATCAAACGCAGACGCATATATTTACAGCAAGAATATTTGTTTCGGCATAATTAGCTACCACACCTGTGCTGATTAGTGCAAGAACGACATCTAACCATCAGGAACGACGGACGACTTCTAAGCACAATATTACTTAGTGTCACTAAAAAACTGCACAAACAGCTCTTCAACATATTTAGAGCCTGATCGCAGACGCACTTTCCGGGAATTAATAACTGCTGTAAGACTAGTTTTCCAAAAACGCTTTAAAAATAGTTGCCGAAAAAGATCAGAAGCTCTGGAAGAAAGAAAAATAAAGTTGCTGAAGGACTTGTGTGCCGTACAGGACAATTAAAGGGACCCGCTGCAAGAAAAATATTACTAGTGGTAGCTTAACAGACAAAACTGCTACCTGACTAGACTACCGAAAATACTAAACGTCAGGCCACAAGCAATGCTCATGTGTTGTCAAGCGGACTGAAAACAAGGCTTGCATTCCCCATTTCGTTCCTGCATTACTTCGAAAAGTGTTGTCGTTGACTTGCCACTGATAATTTGCGATACTCTGAAATCTGCGATTTGCGATACGAGCAGACGGAGAACAGTAACGAGATTTTGGCAGTCGCCTATAGCGAATTATTTGGTTAGTATTTCTTTTCTTTTTTTTTAATCATTCGAAAATAATGAGCAGTATCTTTTAGAGTACTAATCGTGCGTAATATTCGGTTCATATTCGACACTTGGAATATTATTCGCCCTCACCTAGTACAAACGAATACTTCTCACGGCATCAATACTTTTCGCGCCACTATCAATCGTTAAGGTTCTGCTTACAGGCGGCGGCCACTCAAAGCTAGCGCCGGCTGAGCACTTTGTGCCTGCCGAGTCACTCGCGCTTCGGAGTGCACCGTGCCCGGTATTAGCCCGCTGTCCATTCCGAGTCTCTTCTTGGTTGGCCACACGCACTTCTGTACCGGGTCAGGGAGTGGCCAACTGACTGCTCCCACGGGGACGTCACGGCGCGCGCTATTCCCGAAGCAGTAGACGGAAATGAAACGCGTTGTCATTATAGCGCAAGTTAAATTGGTTGCGCAAAACGGGGAATAGGCGATAATGTCAAGGTACCAAAGCTTCGTTTTACTTTCCTTTTAATTTTTTTTTTTTTTTACTTTGACGTGAGGCTGCTTCGACCTTAATGCGGTGTTTAGGGCGTGTTTAAAACATAAATAATGTGCTGTAACGTCTTAAGGAGAACCAATAGGCTTTCTCGTATTTCCTCAAACTTTAGAGCACTGGCCCTCGTTTAGAACGTTAGATGGAAACTATGATAATGACAGTGAAGATTTCCGAGGAGCCAACTAAAGAGCGGATTTCTTTTTCCTTTAATGCCTTGTCCTTATTGTGCAGTGTCCGTTCATTTGGTAAATACTCTCGGCACCGGTGTGCGCAGGAACCACGCCGTCGATTCGTGCATCGTCCTGCGCCACCTTCTGTCGAGCGACCTTCGTTCGGGAGGCAACCTGCTCAACGGCTATTCGAAAGAATCTCTCGAAATTGTGAGTGTACAAATACCGTTTTATCCTCCCACCTACCTCCTTCCCACCAGCTTGACGTCGGGCGAACGGTAGTGTTCAATTTAGCAGTGCGGTTTGCTGGGCCAGTTGGTGTATGGTGAACGTATAAGGGGTTCCAGCAAGTACGGACGTTAGCACAAGTAAAAAGAAACGGACAGGACAACGCTGGACTTACAACTGAAGTTTGTTGCGAATACATTCCACAAATCTCCGCCACGCTTGCGTATACACAAAGCGAGAAAGTAGTCAAAGCGAGAAATAAGCGTGTTAAGCACTTCGTTCTGGTGGTGTATTCTGTCGGGTAGAGTGTAGCATGTACACTGTTTCTTTCCGCGAACACACAGAATGAAGTGCGATGATAGTCCAGTCCACATAAGCTATTGGCTTGAGTGCGCGGCTGTGCAGGGCAGCTTCGGTTTAGTAGCGCGTGACCATGCATCAGCGTGTCATGAGGGGGCGGGGGGGGGGGGGGGGAATGTGGTGGTGGGGGGGAGGTGTGATTTAAAAGAATGGAAGAAAGTAAAAACAAGCAATGTGCTCGAACAGGAAAAAATTCAATACATTACCTGTATAAAAATGAACAGGTGCATGAAGGCTCCTCAAGTCCCTCAGTTACATCTTATTTATTTATTTATTTATTTATTTACTTATTTATTTATTTATTTACTGTTGTATAATACAGATAAATAAAGTATCCGAAGTGCTCTGTACCTCGACCTCTCCACAGCAACCGATACATAACAGAAGAGAGCACGTGTAGCAGCTTTAAACCTATTCAGATATGGGTCGTAATTCTATGCGCCATGCACCTCACATCACTATTGTTCCCTCGACAAGCATCACACCGGTGTCTCAGAAAAGGCGCTCAACACTTTTCACAGTTGGGAAAGATGCAGTAAAATCTTTCCTTGGAATTGCTTCTGCGACCGATGCAATACATGCATTTTAAGACGACTCGAGGTTGTGGTTAGATAATGAATTACTACAACATAGACTAATTAACTTTAACCGAAAGACCGAGACGACTGAGTGAAATGGAAGGTTTGAAGCCTCTAATCCGAGGAGTTCATACCCGTTGCCTGACATATAGAAAAAGTTGACGTTGCTATTTTCTACAGTGTAATGAACAGCGCACAGCTTCACCCAGAAAATGGAAACTGAACTGCCGGAGAGCTGCATTGTCACGTCCTTAGCGGATGTCCGTGGGTGACGCCACCGATTACGCCTTGCAGTCGGGCAAACGTGAAGCGAGCAAGGCTGCTTCTCGATAATGATATCTAGTTTCATGCTCGACCGAAGGGGAACGGTAAATGCTCGCGTTTACGGTGAGGAAAATTAACGTTGCATGAGATTACGCTCTGCGTAGAATGAAAATGAACACAATAGTACGCATCGCGGTTATGTCATATTGCATTGGATTCACCACCTCACTTAAGTTTCCCTTCACGTTGACTTCGTATGCTTGGATGTGCACGATAATAATAATAATAATAATAATAATTATTATTATTATTATTATTATTATTATTATTATTATTATTATTATTATTATTATTATTATTATTATTATTCCTGCAAATGACTGCCGTCGAGTGCTTTATTGAACTCCACAATAGCTTCAATGATTGACTTCACATCATCATTTGAACAATTTAACGTCGAGGAGAATCCCGTGAGGTATTTGATCGTGACAGCAATGCCCGGCGTAACGAAGACACAGCAAGAAAAAAAAAACATGTTCTTTCTGTGTCTCCGTGTTGCTTTGCGATCCTATCAAAAGTAAGTTCCAACACGCTCGATTCGGCCATTCTTGTGCAGACACATTTGTTTCTAACATTTCCAATGACGTGTAACAAATCAATCAATCAGGAATGATCAGCAGGTACACTGTGGACCTGCTTAAGTGCACGCATCCTGCCTGAACATCGCATTGTCCATTTCACAACAGCAGCCCTTGTTGCTCTTTCTTGGCATCGTCGGAGACACGCGACATACACTCGCGCTGTCTAACACTGCGGCACATGTAGCCGCGCACTTCGTTAAGCAATACGCTCGGATTGGAGATGTCTGCGAGGTTTAACCATCTGCGCGGTTAAATCCACCTGTAAACAACAACAACGAAAACCGCAACCTCTTCATCATGATTTCCTTATTCCTCTTCCCCATCTTCCACCTCCTTCTTTTTAATCACGTTGACCTTGATCGTGAGAGTTACCTTCATTTGTCTTTGACTTTCTTTACAACTTAAGCACACGCTACATGCGTCGTGAAGAGGGTGATCGTTTGGTGGTGGTACGTTACTTTCATGTTTTCTTCAATAGGCGAATTATGGCGGTCGAAAGCCGTTTACCACGAACGTTTCCAAAAGGGTCGACCATATAAAAACAGGAAGGAGGATAAGCCTATAAGAGCACAGACCCATTAGGCCCGCCTACATATCATTTGCAGACGCGCTGCCGGAAGCTGCACAGCAATCAAATTATCCTTCATAAGAGGCAGCACATCGTATGGTGCTTAGGCCATGGGGAGAGACGTTAGCGAAAGTTTTACATTAATCTGTCTTTTCTTCTTTTGTTTTCTTTTTAAAATTTCGATCTTTTTTTGCAGTGCTCGAGCAAACACTTACCTTAATTTTTCATCCCCAAGGACGCCTATATCGCAAGTCTTTGAGACATTTGCTGTAAAATTTGAGGGGGGTGCTTTACGCGTTGATCAAATTAGGGAAAGCACAGTGTTACGCATCAGAACGGCTCAAATAAATAGAGGATGTCCCCGACTTCCACTTAGCCGTGTGTTCTTTAACATCCCTCTGTACTTAACGCAGCAGTCGAACTTCCTGGAATGAAGCGTAGGGTAGTATATCTCGACTTAAGTTTTCAACCGCGATTCAGCAACTACCTTTGGTCATTCTCGAGGCGAAAGTGCTCGTTTTCGGTTACTTTCAAATATCGAGGCGTTCCTCAAGCAACTTAATCACTGCGAGAACCAGCCGAGAGCAGTTTTGAACCGCAGTGACGGTGCAGTCGGGCAGGGACGCCGTCATGGGTTCTCAGAAGTCAGAACCGAGCGCCAAATAAGGATTGGGTGAGTCCATTATCGGCGCTCATTGTCCGACAACTCGTCTCCGCTTTACACGGGCAACGTTCCCACGTGTCACTCAATACGAGCAATGTAGCAGCAGAGTTCAAAACACTTTTGTTGCCTTAAAAGGCTATCTTTACTTTCAATGGCGGGCGGCATCTCGGTGAGGACGAGGTTTTATTGTGTCGTTGACACCGGATATAACGTAAAGAAGGCCATTTTTCGTTCGCAGAAAAAAAAGAGAAAACAAGAACTCTCCAGCTGCACTACAGGCTGCGTTAGTTCAAGAGACAGATATTGAGTGGCCGTCCCTACATTCGTGTAAATGAGTGAGCTACATCGCGCGTACTTACTAAGGAGCAACGGACATTGTCGCTAGATGTATACTTGACATTTTGGCGGCGGCGTTATCTTTAGCAGCACCATTATGACTATAGTCAGTATCATCGGAAGCGACCGAGATGACGGTGCATTAATTTGGCGTGGTATACCGATTGATGCAGTCTGTACTTTACATGCACAGCAGAAAAATAAAATAAACGAACGAAAAAAGAACCAGCCGAATAATATATATATATTTTTAAAAAGGACATTGGGGAGAGAGGGGGGATCTTACTGCGTTATGCGTTACGACATG
This sequence comes from Dermacentor andersoni, assembly GCF_023375885.2. Classification (NCBI taxonomy): domain Eukaryota; kingdom Metazoa; phylum Arthropoda; class Arachnida; order Ixodida; family Ixodidae; genus Dermacentor; species Dermacentor andersoni. Next base: position 70,444,896 of record NC_092815.1, on the reverse strand, counting down.
CTTGGGTAGGTCTTTGAACTCTCTTTCCCGGTATTCGGTTCGTAACTCTCCGTCTGTATAGTCGACAAGGCGAATATGGTGAATGGGCTTCACTGCCTTGCAACAGCAACAGATCGTTACACCCTAACGACATGACGTGTTTCGCAAATGCAGTACCAAAATCCGAATTAAAATCCTAATAACGTTCAGGCTATGAGTGGGATCTATTCATAACGCATTTACTTATTAGTGGTGGGCGCTAATAATATGCTAGATCCCGTGTCATGTTCTTTCACAGCTGCATAATAATGGCAGAGAAATTTAGTTATAAACTTTCTGTTGCAAGATGTTGATAACAAGCGTTGCCGATATTCCCATTCAATCAGTTAATTTTATGTCGTATTGTCTGGTCAATCCATCGATGGACGCTCACTCGCTCGCTCAAATATTTAATAATTTCTTGATTAATCAACAGAAACACACATCTTGGAGTCACTAATATGATGCGGTCTGTTTTCTGAGCCCCCTCATTGCGTATAGAAAGTAAGGTCAGCATTCAACCAGTAAAGCTTGCTCGTGAAGACGAAACACCGCCACTGATGAGTGTAGGGGTTACGTGACAGCAGGCGACTCATTAACACATGTAGATGCGGATTGTACAGTTGCCGTGGTATAGTGTACATGAACTCGATGACTACGGGCCGAGTCGACATTGTGCCCACTGAGATCACCCTTTCTCGCCTTGAACCGTTCTTGCATGACCACACTTTTACCTCACGCGACAGCATAGGACAGCACAAATGGACAGCGAACTCGAGGACGGCGTCACAGAAAAACCACTTCCTCTCTGTTGATCTCGCACGACCACGTGTGTACGTGCTATTCTCTGAGCGAGTCGAATGATTGGACCCGCACCAAACAGGCGGGTTGACCGGACCAGGTAGGGTGCCTCAATGCACACCTCCTTCCTCACTCGGGCGAGGACATCTAGGCACCCTATAGGACTAGACCGGACACACACACCTCGTTGCTCGCCCACTCAGACAGTTCAGTATTCAGCGGGTTTTTAACTGGCTCTCAGCGAGCCAGTAGCCAGTTTTCATGCCGATCAGCCAACTCGAACCGGTGTCTGTCGAGTTCGTGTAAAAGCCGCCTTTTATTCTTCGATAGCTCGCCTTTTCTGGTGCCATAGTGACAGCGCCCAACGACCGCGAAGGTCACTCGATCGTGCGATAATCGCACGCCCTCAAGATCTGCAAACGCTGCGCAAACTTTTCCACCATGCAGCTCCAGAATGAAGCACACCTGGTCGACTCGGTGCCGATGCTGACTCGCGGGAAAAAAGAAAATATGCCTGACAGCCTTGTGAGCGGTGGTAAATTGAAAGACATGAATACCTCCTGTCAAAGCACTTTACAAAGGAAAGCGACACGACTGCAGTGCAGTCAGGATCGGACAGCATTCGCGGCGCACGTGTACATGCAGCATTCCATTCGCCACCGACACCGTTCGACAGAGCTCCAACAGCTGCGGTTGCCTGGAGCCTTCGCTCGCGGCAGCCTGCGTCGCAAACACTGACGTGGCAGATCACTGCGAGCTTCGATGTTATTGCGTTGCGAATCTGACTTGTTCACGAAAAAGGAATCCCGGCAATTTAAACTTCGAAAAAAAAAGTTACGAAGATACGTAAAGACAATTCATAGTTTAACGATAAATTTAAGAACTAATATAATATTTCATGTTTGTCAAGAAGAGACTAAAATATGGAACACACCTATGTTAACCCAGAGGAATTCCGAGAAACTGGATAGTTGACTTTATTATGACATGTAGGCGTATACAGCGCAGTGCGACTTGCCAGCGAGGTGTGCCATAATGAGACAAGCCTACACCGAGGGTTATAGACAAGGCAGTGGTGGGTCGGCAAAACACAACAAGACACTTCAAGTGATTAAAATATACAAAGGGGCTTATATATTGTCACGTGGTGGTGACGTTGAAAAACACAGTAGCAATACTGTGAAAGACAAAACTAACTTTTATTGGGCGAACCTGTGCCCACAAAAACAGGCTACACTTATAGCACAGCGATAGCGGCGAACACGGTCGGCGATCGTCGAAAATTTGATCAGCGGGTCAAGTGCCTCGGCTTTTATACATCAGTCATCGAATGTTCCAGAGTAATCGCTGGGACCCGCGTGCCTTCCACAAAGTTCTACATCATTCGCGTCGCGCACACATGCGATCAGATTACACAAGGTTCGGTCACAGACAGCGGATGGAAGCATCGATAACATTCCAGAAACTTCCGGTAGATGCAGGTGCGTCCTGCGCTGTACGATAACATTTGTTAGGTGGTGAAACGTGTCGCCCGATAAAGACAAACAAGTACACGTGTCAATATACATGAATACCGTTGCGCTAAGCATTGTACAAGGGGTGGTCATAGAGTTACGCCAAAGTAGGCAACAAATACAGCAGAAAAAAAATACGACCAAGAGGTCGTATGTAACCACATGTAGCCAAGAGACAATGAAGCTAATGAAAGCAGGGGAGAAATCAACTTTTTCCTTGTTGAAATGTGGAATTAAGGACAACTGAAATTAAAGCGGTATGGAAGGCACCTTACGGTAGGTGGCAACCGAACCACCAACCTTCGTATGACTTTCTATTTCTTTTCTTTTCTTTCCTTTCTTTAAATCTGACCTCTTTCCCCCTCGCTTTCTCTTCCCCAGTGTAAGGTAGATAACTGAAAGCTATTGTGTTTACCATCCATGCCTTGCTTTTTTCCTCTTCTTTTCTGTCTTAGAGGCCCGTAAATTTTTGCCACTCCTATTTTTTTCTTTTGCCGGTACGCAGCAAGAGGGAACTGAGGATGTCTACTCGTGGTGGCACGACGAAGTGAGTCGCCAGAGCACCGAATGCGACGTCGTCTGGGTCGAGGCCGAACACCCGCTGTTCCTTCTCTACACGAGGTTCGTGCTTCTCACTGTAAGCGACCATCTTCACCGCTTACGTACCTCACGCAGTAACCACACACGTTGAATCGTTGCCCCACCGTTTTTCTCCCGTATAGTGTGTACAAAGAACTAGTGCAATCGTACATGTCCTCCTGAAGGGTATAGCTTGGAAGCGTACAAGACATTTTCTGGCATGGACTCTTATGTTTAGAGCACTCAATAGGCTGTATTCGGCAAGGTAATTTACTCGCTAGTACACTCAGTTTTGAGAGCAGTTTGTTGAGCTCGGCAAAATATGAGCTGGCTGATTTCACCAGTTCAGTGGGTAGTAACCGTAAGCAAGTACCACTTTGGAGTCACGATGTGGCCGCGCCTGCACCCCCTGATATTCGGTTTCAATCTTCTGTCCATACCCAAAAGTTTACCACTTTTCTGTCGCTGTTCTTTGGCAGAGGCTTTTTCTATGCAGTGGAATTAATGACCATGACGACGCAGAGTGCTCGTCGTCGTCATCATCATCATTTCTGCTACGGTCAGTGAAGAGGTAACATATGTGACTCAATACGTTCTCGACACTCTATAGCCCACAAAACTGCCCCATTTCTTCTACTGCTGTAATTTTTCCTTCATCTCTCATAAGCCAACTATTGTCTGACCTAAAGTAGGTGAAAGGAGCAGCAGTGCTTGATCAACCTTTTCTACGAGGACTCGAAGTAATTAAAACGTGCTAATCTTGAGCCGTCTGTCGAACATGACAACTAAAACGCGTGCAAGTGGCGACATCAGCTTTGGCCGGAGGTGCGCAGGATCGCTCTCTATGAACGCTACCACAAATAAATAAATAAATAAATAAATAAATAAATAAATAAATAACAAACGAATGAACGGATGATCTGTCGCACTGTGCTGCCACTCTAAGCAAACTGTCCGCCTTTAAAGTTTGCTTTTTTACAAGTCAGGCGTACACATGGTGAGAGCCAGAGAGACAGCTTTACAGGGGGAGGTTGCGCTCCCGAAATACCGAACATAGTAGTACGATGCCCTACAATGGCAACAAGCTTTGTTTAGCAGAACAATTTCTTTTTCCAATGATCGCCGAGACACTAGTGCACCAATGTTATTACACCTCACCGCCTCGGTAAAAGCCTAAGCGCGCCGAAGTTGCGACCTTGTATCTCTGCAACGCAATAGGAAGGTCAAAGTTGCAGCATATATACTGATGAAGCGTGGCAAAGAAAGAAAGAAAGAAAGAAAGAAAGAAAGAAAGAAAGAAAGAAAGGAAGAGGGGAAAAGAAGAAAAAGACAAAATAATATACCTGGCGATTCGCGCGAAGGGAACACCATGGAAATTTAACTGTCTAGAATGTATATGAAACTTGCCGGTCCTGTCTACGGGCCAGTGGCGAAGCCAGAAGGTAGTGCTTTTACGTCATGAAACTAATCAGTCCTGTGAGAAACACGGTAAACTCCCCGTGAATAAGGCCGGAAACATCCCCCAAAATTCGGTCCCGGCTATGGTGCTGTCCAATGTCCTCGCGCTGATACATCTGTTACATCGCTATCAGGTGATAGGCGAGGGAGTGTGATAAGGGAAAGGTAGGGGGCTAACCAAATCGGAGCACGGTTGGATACAGCTGTGGGTTAAGAGAAGGAAGAGATTCAGAGGAGAGGTTAGGACGGAGCTTCAGGTAAGCTGTAGACGGACTGGATTGTTCTTGGATTCCCCACAAACGTTCTCACACTCCTGACTTCACAAATCACAGCAGGATTTCTAGGGCGAAATTCTTAAGTGCATTGCTTAAGAAGTAAACAAATACAGCGTTCTTTCCGTGCGCCAACATTTCAGATGCAGAAGCAGCATGCTTCAAGTATATTCATGCAACATCAATTTCGCCGATTTCGCAGCGGTTCCACGGGTCGTCCGAAGGGCGTGATCCATACGACGGGTGGCTACCTGCTGTACGCGCTCTCCACCATCTACTACACGTTCGACTACCGGCCCGAGGACGTCTTCTTCTGCTCGGCTGACGTCGGGTGGGTCACGGGACACACGCACGTCGTCTACGGAGTGCTCGCCAACGGTGCTACCAGCGTGCTCGTGAGTACGCTCGGAATGAGTAGGATTCTTTAGCATTGTACTTTGCAGCGACGATTTCAGCTTGCTAAAGCAGTCGAGAGATAACAGAAATTTCTACACGAAAAAACACGATGCACGGACGCTAGACAGGACAATTTTGGACCTGTCTAAGGAAAGGGGAAGGGAATGGGGGGAGACAGGCAAGTTCTCTCCCCCTCCCCTTCCCCTTGAACTGTTGCTAGAGGCACAAAATTTACCCCGACATAATCTTCTGATCAGCCAAAAAATGTTGGGGGCGCCGTAATTTGAGTCTGTCGAGCTTTTAATGTAAGTATCTTAGAACAGCCAACAATGCCTTCCAAGGTCATTCTCGAGCTCACAGTAGGCCTGAGGATCCTGCTTTGACCGTAAGTAATTGTACCTTAGCAAAATTACCAAGGTAATATTCAGTTCTTAGGCGTTCGCTTAATTTACATTCCTTTATCAATATATATCTTGCAGCGGTGCATTCCAGCTTGGGCATCGTCTTTCCAAAATAACGTGCCTTCATTGTCCTCGCCTTTTCTACGGTTCCGTCAAGCTCCTGAAAAATCGCAGTAACTGTCAATAATGTCGGAAACTGCATGTAGTCATACTCTATTGTACTAGCTGTACGTTTGCACGAAATATTGTTACACGATTTGAGATAATACCTTAACAAAATGACCCTCCCCCCCCCCCCTTAAAGTACTTTCACAAGACCTCCATCATTGCTGTATTTGTTTTAGTGTGGTATTTGTGTTTTATTTTAATCTATACTGCCAACCCTACGCAGGAAAAGTGGTCTGAACCAGCAATGGGGCATTGAAACTAACTGCAAGGATGCATTAATAATTCTGTGCACTGCATTTCAATTCACATGCTTTCCACTCTACAGTCAGTTTGTCAGTTTTTGTGTTCTAGCACCGTAAACGAACTACCTGTTTGACAGTGCCCGTTAAACTGGAAGAAATGCAGTAGTTCTGCTACTTCAGCATCCGAACATATTTACCGTCGCTACTTATTCTGCCGCACCCCTACATGCCGCAGCTGCACTGTTCCGTTCTACTGTGGCTTGTCAAAGGGTTACCAGAATAGTTAAACTCAGAGTACGACGTAAACTGTGCGCAGTTCGAAGGGGTGCCCTTCTATCCTGACCCCGGACGTTTCTGGGAAATCATCGACCTGTACGAGGTCACCAAGTTCTACACGGCACCCACGGCTATTCGCGCCCTCATGAAGTACGGTGACTCGTTCGTCAAAAAGTGAGTGGCCTGAACAGTTCTTCGATGCCCAGTTACTTTTTATAACCTGCTTCGAGGTTCCCAAATATAAGCGCTTATATTTACGCTGTAGACTCATCAATTCACTTTCCCCTCATTTTGTCTTCTGAGTTATATGTATTATAAAACATTCTTGTTTACATTTAAGCTCTACGCGGTGAGGTAGTCAGTATAGGCTTGCACAGTGATTAGTCCAGTGTACGAAGGAAAGAAACCGCGGCTTTTCGACAGTGGTGGTATGCAAGTTGCTACAAACCTGCCAGCTCGAATTTATTACGCAGACATGCCAACATACATAACGCATAAAACGACGTTGAGAGTAACACACCGTTTCCACGGCTGAAAATTTGCTGAACGCAAAGAATAGTCCATGTAGATAGACACAAAAACGTTCGCGTGCTCACGTATCCACGTATACACACACGCGCCCACACGCCCCCCTCCCCCACACACAGACACGTATCTACACACACACACAAACACACACACACACACACACACACACACACACACACACACGCACACACACACACACACACACACGCACACACACTCGCACGCACACACACTCGCACGCACACACGCACGCACGCACACGCGCACACGCACAGATGCGCCCACGCGCGCTTGCGGCAATTAGTGCAAATCAAAAATTGTCGCTGTGGTGAAGCTTTTTCCCGTGACGATTTGCCATTCAAGATCATCCACCATAAATGTGTCATGCGCTTACAAGCTGCGGACTGTACATGCGTGTTGGCGTGCAGACAATGACGTCAAAGCCTCCACTGACAACTTCATAAGCCTGCCTTTCTGCGAGCAGCAGGAAGTCAAAGGTCATGAGTGACGTAATCTGGGCCTTCGAAAAATGCGTTCCATGTCAGTTACGTAAAGAACAAAATATCTGCGCGCTTTCTCTGTGGTACAGCTAGGTACGATCACCACATATAAAGGGAGGTTAGTCTACGTTAGAAAAGTGCACGTAATGAAACAAGCATTCTGCGTTCTCGAAACGATAACTATTTGTGCGACCAAGGAAATATGCTGCCTCGGATAGCATGGTGGCTTACGATTGTGCTACGGGTGTTATTGCGGGATAAGGCCTCAACAATACCCTTAATCTGTCTCTAGTTCGAGCGTTAGATGACATTGTATGCGCGCGTATGTTTGAGCGTGTGTATAAACAGGTGGAAATTTTCGTTTATTTATTTATTTACTTATTTATTTCTTTACTTATTTACTTATTTATTTACTTATTTATTTACTTACTTTACTTTACCTTACTTACATTACTTTACCTTACTTACCTTACTGTACCTTACTTGCTTACTTTACTTACTTAACTTTACTTACCTTACTTTACTTACTTTACTTTACCTTACTTACTTTACTTTACCTCACATTACTTACTTTACTTTACTTTACCTTACTTACTTTACTCTAGCTCACTTTACTTACATTACTTTACCTTACTTTACTTACTTTACTTTACCTTACTTACTTTACTTTACCTTACTTTACTTACTTTACTTTACCTTACTTACGTTACTTTATTTACTTACTTTACCTTACTTACTTTACTTACTTATTTACCTTACTTACTTTACCTTACTTACTTACTTACTTTACTTACACACTTACTTACTTTACTTACTTACTTCCTTACTTACTTACTTACTTACTTACTTACTTACTTACTTACTTACTCACTTACTCACTTACTTACTTACTTACTTACTCACTTACTCAATTACTCACTTACTTGTTTTGCATCCTTCATAATGAATATATAAAGAAGCATGACAAGCCTGTATACCCTCTCTGGCTGCAGTAACGTATTGTCAAGCGTGGCCTCTCCACCTGTGTCTCGTCTATTCATGCGTCATATATAAGGCAAAGCGTTCTCCTCGTTGACAGTATCCTTACTCTGCAGACACAGCCGAAAGTCGCTGAAGCTGCTGGGGATCGCGGGTGAACCCATCGGTCCAGACGCCTGGTTCTGGTACCACCACGTGGTCGGCGAGTGCCGGTGCATCGTTCTAGACACGTACTGGCAAACGGAGACGGTGAGGAGGCACAGCCTTGGAAAGGCTGAATACCTTATAGCTTACGGTAACCGTTATCTGCCTGCAGTAGCCCACTTCTCTACTCGACCGAGCTTAGCCTAAATTTGTACGTCTGGTGAAGAGGAAGCTTGATGCGGGTTCTGGAAAGAGAGAGAGAGAGACACGATAAAAGAAAGGGCATGGGGTTCAACCAAACGCGAGCCTGGTTTGCTACTGCAACCCTACATAGAGGAAATGGGGTTAAGGCAAAGAAAGAAAGAAAGAAAGAAAGAAAGAAAGAAAGAAAGAAAACGGAGGGCGCCGCTTCATCCAGAGGTGCGAGTCGACACCACAGTTTGTCACTGACGTCTGTACACATCGGGAACTCCACCAATTCGCACGTCACTTTATGAGCCCGAACGCTGCCAGAGAATCCAGGCGTGTAATGGTTCTATAAACGTTCTTGAGGAAAACGGCTGAGATCGTTGCTCTGACATGACAGCTGTGTTGGCCCCGTTCATTTTGCTTGTTTACTTGTTTTGCGAAGGTTCATTACGGCTCTTATGAGCTGCTCGTCTTCAAGCGCGACGGATGCTCTGAAATGCGGCTCCTCGTTCTCCTGGCACGAGCGGAGCACTCCAAACGCTTTCGGCTGGTTCCGTCGACGCGATCGGTTCCGAGGCGGAGCGTTCTACTGCAGTTCTGTATTTCGGTTAAAGCGCAGGTTTTGTTCCGCTCAAGCGTCGTCATTCGATTTCATTGTAGAAGGGCGTGCAGAAGAAAGAAATCATTTACCTTCCTTTAGAGTCAGAAAAAGGAATTAAAGCCATATGACTGTGTCCGGTTAAGAAGCTACAACACACTAAAAAATGTGACAAGCATTCGGCTGGGCCGTTCCACCGGCAGCCTAAAGCGAGAACGACTCTGTTGTGCCTGGCTGCTCTGCACCTGGTAGAATATTTCGAGGGCCACCTTAAAAAGACATATTTAGTAATCAGGTAGAGGTTAAGCGAGAAGCTGACGGGGCACGGTGAGAAGCGGAAAATAAAGCAATTAATTGCAGGAATAAAGGGATTAAGTAACGTTAGATAAATCCCGGACGACGTAACGGACGTGAGGATAGCGGCGGATATAATCGGAAAAAAACTATCCCGCTTCTCGTGGAATGGCGCGAATGTATTCTGCGTTGCGTGTAGATTGTGTGAATAACTACAGTTCACTTCAAATGAGCGACTGATGGGTAGTGTGATGAGCTGATATCACTGCTCCTTTGCTCTTTAAAATAGCTCTCGCAGTCTCTTTTGTGAGAGCATAACTCTTCCGTCATGCATAAGGTCCATAGGACCGAATTCGGGGACTATCACGCTCGTAAGCGTTCTTTCCCGTAGACTGACAACCTTAGCTACTGAAGTGAAAAGTGGAAGCTTGGGCGAGTAGATGATTCAATATCGACATGACTGCGCAGCGAGAAAGACGGGGACCTTTACACCAGCATGCCTTCTATTGCTCCCACCAAAAACAAAATTAAGTATCTCGCTGTGTTGCGATAGGGCATCATGAGAAGTGTGACATCATGAAAAAGATTTACTTTCATTTTTGTTTATCTCTAAAGTATTTATATTTCTGGCGGTTTCGTGAATGAAGCATAGTTGAAGTCCGCGCCTGTGTTGTGTCCTTTCTTGCGTCCTTCTCTTTTGCGCTGCGCAGTCATGTCGATACTTAGCTGCTAACATGTCCAAAGGCACGATTGGCTGTCGTCTGCTCGCGTGAACAGTTCTAGTGAAATAAATTCTCATTATTTATTTTTTATTTTATTTTTTTTGTGAATGCGGGCCTTGGTGTAGCGATAGAAATGTTAACCTCTGAGTGAAAGGCGTAAAATCTGTCGCTGTTTGCGTCCAAGTCCCCGCACAGGCAGAGGACGCCCGATCACTACTTTGATGCATACTCCGAAATGTTTGCCGCTTTTGTCCTCCTTATTATTTTGTTTTACCCCCTTGAGTCACGGCGTACACATTTGTGTAGCGCGACCTACTATTGCCGTTTCTGTGCAATGGTGGCAAATAATAGGCCACGGACGTTAAGTATAAATTAATAGGAACATTCTGGCTATATAACTACCTCCATTTTACTTCTCAGTGGAATGCATCGTTAATTACATACGACCGCTCTGCTGAAGGCGCTATCGTGTGTGGCGGGACATTTTACGCAGGGCGTCTCGGTAGCAATCGAGAATTTTATTTTCTTCTAGTATTGGAAAGGGGGGACGGACGCTTGTAGCTAATAATTAGCTTGCGCATGATGTAATTAGAGCGGGTGATTCAATTCTTTCTACAAAGAAACATTGCATGGCTGACTGTACAATAAAGTGCAACTCATTCGAATATACACAAAGACATTCTATCACCTCGACTTGCTTTCAATGGAGTCTCCAGCGCCTTGGCATAAAATTACGTCAATTTCAAGCATTTATTGACAGTCGAATATAATTCGTGACATAAAGGTTATTATTAATATTTTTTTCCACGATGCTTTATGATGGCCAGCAGTTCGAACGACTAGACTGATATACAACTAGACCGATATATTTTACTGGCGCTGCCCGTGTGCTTAGCATGCAGCTTCGCCACGATTGCAGTGCGCAGAAATTGACGAGTGGGGTAACTTTAATCTCGCAAGTTGACAGAGGAAAATGACGGGCTGCTGATTGTTGTCCGTGCCTTCGAAGGCTCGATTCGTCGAGGTTCTGCTTATAATATAGGTCAGCTACGGAGGAATGCTAAGCAATTGCGGCTAAACTACAGTGAGTGGCCTTTGTGCTTGCTGAAATTTACTGTAAATAGAGCTTGAAGAAAAAATAAGAATAAGTGTGCTATCATGCGACACACGAAAAAGGCAGAAAATGGGCAGAAAGAAGAACACATCCTGGTGGAGAGCTCGCAAGGAGGGACGGCAACAAGAAAGAAAAAAAATGCAGAATAAGCATCAACGTTATCGCAGCCTGCTCACACTCTCACACGAAGTTCTTTATCTACTGTAGCACCAACGCGCACGCCGCTATATAAATGACACCGACAGAACTCTTCAGGTTAGTTGCGCTAGTCGCCCATAGATGGAGTCGTGGTCATTTGAAGCAGGCCTAGGTGGCTATTTCTCACCGCCCTGTTTCAAAGAGGATGCCAATAAATCATCATCAGTAGCAGCAGCAGCTCCGAAAAAGATTGCCCTAGCTTTTTTTTTACCAAAAGCAATGTGCTGCCAGAACGTTCATGCACGCATTAGCAGTGATGTTCGTGTTGCTTGCCAATGTGACTGTGTTTTGTGCTTTGAAACCAAGAGTTTTTTTTTTCTTTTCTGTTTCTTGAACTGAAAGAAAGAAACGAAAAGGGAAATGTAGAGAAGTTAACCGCGACGTGCCTTGGCTACCCTGCACCTGGGGAGGGGGAAAGGGGAAGACTAGATAATAAGGAGAGATAAGAAAAATAATGAAGAGTCAGACATTCGCAGAGTCAGTCGCAGAGGAATGCCCACTGTCACAGGCGCCCGTACAGTGTATATAGTAGGCTTCAAGAAGTGCAGAAGGGCTTTTGTGGACTTTCGCATGCAAGAATGCATAGGCCACGGTCCCAGGATCTTTTCCTCCGAGAGCACTCCATTATCTAACAGGCTCAGTTTAGCTTGTAGAGTGCGTCGTTGAGCGTCAAAGGACGGTCAGTGACACAGGTGCTCTAGAGACTCATCGCACGCGCACAGTCGAGTTTTCAACCTAAGAGTAGAGAGAGAGAGAGAGAGAGAAAACAAGGGTAGGAAAGGCAGGGAGGTCATCCAGAGCAGCATCCGGTTTGCTACCCTACACTGGGGGAAAGGGAAACATAAAGAGGAAGAAAGGGAGAGAGTAAGCACTGAGTACGTGTGGGAGGGACACCATACACAAGGACACTCTAAACCGTCTCTTAAGCCCGTGCACTTCAAGTACCGCACTAGTGCAACCTAAGAGTAGAGTTTTGTGCAAAACTGTTTAGTCTGAGAAGGTCGATGTCATAGAGTAGATTCGTCCGCCCGTCGTGTGTAAGGTAGTGATACTTTGACTTAAAATGGCAATATGAACACAGGGAATGGCGCACAATCGCAACATTTTCGATAACAACAGTCAGCTCGACAGCCTTGGGCTTTACGACCACTCGATCAATGATAGCGAATCATAAATCCTACTGATTCGCTGAAAAAACGTACGCTATGCTGACTAAATACCCCTGGATGCATACGACTGATTAAAGATCAAATATTACCTCACGATATTTTTTTCTTTCATCTCTCGGTATAAGGATTTAGGGACTTTATTCCTTCGATATACAAACGCCCTCATTTGCGCAGGATAAACTGACTTTCACAATTACCGAAAGCAGTCGAGGCGACTCAGTGTTTAACTTGTCTAAATGATGTCCTCATCTACATTTTTCCTTTGTTATTATCATTCTTTTGTCCCGCAAAAACAGGGCGGACAAATGATCACGCCTCTGCCAGGCTGCACGCCCCTGAAGCCCGGAGCAGCGGTGAGTGGGGATTAAATCCTACGAATCCTCGTTCATACTTCTAGAAGCTTTCTAAAACCCAGCTTCTAAAAAACCAGTGTTGCTGAAAAGGTTAGAAATGAGCTGTGTTGCTTTCATTCTGTTTTACTTACTACAAGGGCATGTTAATTATCACCAGCCCCTGACAATAACGTCTACTACTGTTACCAAGATTGCCTAAGTAAGTGAAGTCAAGTAAATTAGAATGATTTAACAAATACAAGGCAGCAAAGTTGCTTCGCAAAACATTCTCTCTACGCATATTATGAACGCTGATTTTGGCTGGTTGCGTAAAATAATCCCTCTTAGCCACGACTGCCTACCGAGGAGTTTCGAGATTACGGGTAGTATTTTCTTACAGTTTCTTTCATTTACAATACTTTTTGTGCGTCATCCTTGCCCTACATTATTGCCGCAATTGACAACTCGGCAGGACAAATGACAAATAATGAACAAAATATGAGAGAAATAATGTCCGCAAACTACGGTCTTAGTGTGCGCCGTGTTGACCGCGGTAATTACTTTTCTTTTTTCTCTTTCTTTAATTCATATTTGCGCAGACACTCCCATTCTTCGGTGTGGCGCCAGCCATACTCGACCCGGATGGCAAGGAGATCAAAGGTCCAGGAGAAGGATATTTGGTACGTACCAAAGAATGTGTTTCGTCATAACTTTGGAACTAACACAGATTAAAAGTATTCGGCTACGAACCGCTAACTTAAGGCTGTGGGAATATTAGTTTTTGACACCAAATTGAATGCCGCCAGAAGCTAATCGAATCTAAAGTCGAACATTCTCCAAACTGTTTGAGAATAATGTACCAAAGTATGTGTTTCGTCATAACTTTAGAACTAACACAGATTAAAAGTATTCGGCTACGAATCGCTAACTTAAGGGTGTGGGAATATTAGTTTTTGACACCAAATTGAATGCCGCTAGAAGCTAATCGAATCAAAGTCGAACATTCTCCAAACTGTTTGAGAATAGTGTGCTGATTTCTCAGCATTAATATACAGAAGTGTCACATCCTGAAACTAAAAACATCTTAGAATTTATTGCTACACTGCACATAATAACGCATGCTCTTTTAATAGCACAAAAGAAGCATTTTCAGAAACATCTGAGCAGTTTGAGGGCTCTTCGGAGAATGTGTGGTCAAGCGTCATTGTATAAAGAGAGAGAGAGAGAGATAACATAATGCAGAGAAAGGCAGGGAGGTTAACCAGAGGTAGTTCCGGTTGGCTACCCTGCGCAGGGGGAAGGATAAGGAGAATAAAAAGAGGAACAGAGTGGAAGGGGGAGATAGGAAGAAAGAGAGACAAGCACGAACAAATCGCGTACACTACAGAGCGGTAGTGGGCGGCATTCTTAGTCTGTCGTGAAGCCCTGTAGACCGCAGGAACCTTAATAACGGGAGTAAGGCCTTGAACGCGGATGTTCTTTCGGAGCATTGGCCTAAAACTTTTAGTTCTGATAGTGGACGATTGTCCAACTGGCCCAGTACTCTGCACATCCCTTGTCTCTGAGCGCTATACCGCGGGCAGACACAGATAATATGTGCGAGCGTCTCGTCGATGTTGCATGTGTCGCACGTGGGGCTGTTAGCCATTCCAATGAGGAAAGTTTAAAAATGCAGCCTTGCGGGCTAACTAACCTGTTTGTATACTTTCGCAAACACACCAGAAACGCGTGTCGTCTGCGTCGATGGCACAGTGAAAACAACTTTCTTTTGTAGGTCGAATGGTCTCGGCAAATTGTTACACTGTAGTATCGAGTACGTTGAAATGGAACGCATTCAGATTTAATCCCATGCGAGGGCACAGGTGCTGCATCTATAGATAGTACCAAACAATGTGCACCGCAGAATACCATGTGTAAACATTTTATTGTCGTTGATTGTGTTCTTACCGGAAGAGTCCGATTCTCTTAGCAACGCAGTGAGCTCTAGTATACGTTACGACCACTGCGGGTGGGATGAAAGTTATCGCATTTGCCTTCCAGTTTCATGTTTTATCGCGCAAATTCGACGGCGTGAAATGTTCGACAGATATTCGGATTTTCGAATTCTGATTATTCATTTCGAGGACCGAATCGAATAGTACAATATTCGACTCGTTATTTGAAATATTCGAATTCGCGAACCCCTATAAATACCTCAATGACATGACTCCTTGAGGTGCTGGGTTTACGGGTAAACTCATGTGGTTCTACGCATGACTAGTAGATTCACTCGAGATTCCACTGTAAATCCCCGCATGATGATGTTCCTGTCGAGTATGGTTCGTTTACATATAGTGGACATTTCCTACCTTTTTGCAACGAGCCTGTTACGAAATCATGTCCACTATACTAGACTTTGGCGCAGCGGTGTGAAACAGCTCCTACCTCTGACTAATAGAGGAGCCACAATTTTTGCCTCGCTACCATTCGTTTCGGTACCACTGCAAATAAGCGTCAAATTTAGTCAGTAGTATCCAACGTTTGCGTCGCACTCAGTGACATCGTCATGTGTGCGTAAATTGAAACTCTGGTTTATAGCACGAACCTGCAAACAAAATTGCAGTTCGAATCTATCTGAGTCATGTTTCAATGGCCGGCCGTAAGACGCCCGACTAGTGTGCGTTTGTTAAACGTGCACTACACGCCGCCATACGCGAAGTCGTCGGACATTCAGAATACATGCTGTGTTCGTCTCTTGCGAGTAAATGCCCTTCTGCGTAATGCGCTTGTGCCTTCCCATATCACGCATGCGCACCTAACGTTCATGTTTCGCTTGTTATACTTTGAACGCATCACTCACTCGGTGTAATATAACTGCCTTGTCATCAAGCATGATCCTCCCCTTTTCCTATCCGTAAAAATATACTTTCATCGCACTGTGGTGTAGCAGGCCAGAGAATCGACTTTATGGTATATATCTCTACCGACTTATGCATTACCTTCCACTACGCTTCGGGAAAAAAATCCTCTGTTTCTCTTTTTCTTTCTTACCTCCACAGTTCTGAGGAACGAACCTTAGTGTCATTTAAAAAAGTCTAGTGCGCACTTTGAAGTATTTTCCTTCGTTCGTGGGGCAATTTCAGGTTATTAAGAAACCGTGGCCCGGCATGATGCGCACCTTGTACAAAGATCACGACCGCTTCCAGAAGAGCTACTTCACGAAGTTTCCCGGATACTACTTCACTGGCGACGGTGAGTGCGCTACAGCTCATGTGCGTTTCAAAGCGACAGGCATCAACGCGTGTTCCCCGTCTAAGGCGAAGGCAGCGTCATGCTCTACCTTCAATCAGGGAATATACCGTTGTCCGTTTGCAGTGGAATAGTTCCTTAGAATTATTTCTTTTTTGCTTAATGTAGCGGCGTCGATGATCATTGTTCCGAGAAAGCGGCTTGCATAATAAACTTTGGAGGGCTGCACCACGTAGCCTGAATTTTTCATTCTCTTTTGTTAAGTGAAGTAGCTAAGCGGCTTAGCTCGTAAAGAGGCACTATGTTTATAAACAGCGCCCATAGTTACAACCCAAATATTGAAAAACTGATGTGCTGTCTTGTACCGCGCGAACTTACACAGATGCCCATGGTCGGCGTACCTGTGGTTCTAAGTAATTCGCAAGCAAAAAAAAAATAATTTAAAAGAATGTGAAACGCCTTACACCGAAAACGCCGGTTATCTCGTATTATTGTGACACCGATGCAACAGCGACTCGCAGAGACTGCGAGCCTTATCGTAGAAATAATATGCTCCTCAAGCAAGCCTATGCATACCTAAGAACTCAGCAAATAACTTAATGGAAACGACTTTCTTCCTTCCGGCTACTGTGCACCATGCTGCAGGCTACAGAAATTTGACAAATAACGTGAGGAAGTTGTA
Organism: Dermacentor andersoni; assembly: GCF_023375885.2. Taxonomy (NCBI): domain Eukaryota; kingdom Metazoa; phylum Arthropoda; class Arachnida; order Ixodida; family Ixodidae; genus Dermacentor; species Dermacentor andersoni. Next base: position 70,428,095 of record NC_092815.1, on the reverse strand, counting down.
AGTGCATGTCCCAAAGCCTCTCAAGTAAAAAAAATAAAGCATAGGTAAATAAGTTAATGATGTTTTCCAGATTTGATGTTTTGACGAAGAGAATGTGTGACGCGTGCTTCTCCTCACAAGCAATCTTACTGTAGAGAAGCCAACCTTAAACTAACACAATCACTTGCGTTTTTAGTTGCTTCACCGCAATACTGTAATGTATTGCGGTGAGGCATACACCATGTACTGCGGTGAAGGGAAGTAAAAAATATGTCTGACAATTACGACACTCTCTAATGCTAAATTTGAGCGCAGTTGTATACGTGTTTTCATTTCGCGATATATTCAGGCAAAAAAGTTGAGACCGAAACCGAGCCACCGACTGGCAGTGGGCCAGTGCCGTCAGCACCTTCACAGAGGTAGGAGCAGTTTAGGAACGCTGGCGTGATGAGAGGCATCGGAGCCAGCTGTGGAAGGCGACGACGACGAAGGCGCGAGCAATATATTGGGGCAAAGAACTTGAGACTGAAATCACCGCGCCGACTGGCAGTGGGCCAGTGCCGTCAGCACCTTGGCAGAGGGGAGGGGTGACAGTATGGGAACGCTGGCATGATGAGCGGCATCAGAGCCAGCTGTGGAAGAAGACGACGAACACGTGGGCAGTGGTACGAGCGCGCTCGCGTGGTTACGCCGATGGACGGCGACGCTCAACCCAGGAACGGGCGTCGAAGAGCTGCACTCTAAAATTTGTGCAAGTACTGAATGTAAACAGTGTGTCATTGTTTATTATATCATGGAAGCACCTCCAGGACACCAAAAAGACAAGAGGGACACCAAATCTGCACGTACCTTCATGCTTGCGCATTCACACGGGAAACGGCTGTCGATGCACGTCGCAAGTATCAGATGCTAGTCACCGCCTATAAGCGTGCAGAAAAAGTAAATCATACGGACATACGCACGATTATTCTGCGTCCTCACGACGTCGGTTTCTTTGCCGTCAGGCTGTCGGTTCCTCTTTGCGAAGCCAGCAGCGTTTGGCAGGCTACATATTATGCTTAAAAAAGCATTCTTTTTCCAAGTAAGTAAATAAAGTAAATTAGTAAAGCACTGCTAGTGATAAAGAAATACTATATCGGCTTAATAAATTGGGATGAGGAATATGATCACCTCTGGTGTAGCCAGGTATAACATTGCAAAAAAATAAAGTCTGCTGGTCATATTCGTGTCGTTGGTGTATCAAAGGAATTCAAAGGAATTCAAAAGCTCTCTTTGAAACATTTATGCCATGATGGTTGCAGTGTATCGAACTTGTGGATGAGATACACTGGCAAGCGAAAGGTGTTACTGTTAGGACATTAAGTTTAAGTTGTCGAAATTGTGATCTACCAGGACCTGCAGAAGTTGTGACGTGACTACACTCTGAAGTTGTTGTTTTTTTTTCAGCCGTGTCCGTCCGATGTCCGCTTAATCTAACCCTCATTGGCTGTCACGTTTCACGAGTGTATTGTTCGGGGATTCAGATGTATTACGTACAACGATTCCGCTGCTTACATTCTCTTTCTTATGCAACTCCCTTAAACAATAATACGCCGATCTCGTTACGGTATCTAATACGGGTATCACACGGAGTACTTTTGATCGCGGTCAAGCCCGATCTGGATCGAATTTCTCGGTCGTGATTGGCTCCTTTGCACAAAATGCGCGAGATAGCCAATCGCAGTCGAGAATTTAGATCCGGATTGGTCCCGATCGCGGTCAGAAGTGTACGTGTGACACTGGCATGAATGACGCTGGCAATATTAGAGATAATCGAGTAAGTGAACATAAGACGAAGGTTGGTTCGGCGTGGTCCTGTTTCGCAGGGGCCCGCCGCGACGAGGACGGCTACTACTGGATCACGGGCCGCGTGGACGACATGCTGAACGTGTCGGGCCACCTCATCTCGACGGCGCAGGTCGAGGCGGCGCTGCTCGCCGTGCACGAACTCGTCGAGGCGGCGGCGGTGCCCCGGCAGCACAAGGTCAAGGGACAGTGCCTCTACTGCTACGTCGTCCTAAAGAACGTCAGTCCCCCCGTTACATATACTTATTTATATTTGATCTGAAAAGGGCTACCTTAAAGGGACACTATAAAGAAATAAATGATTTCTTCTGCATCAGTAAATTTTCTTTCTACGACACTAAAAACACCACTCTTACCACAATAGGACGCTTGGGAAGCCAGAAAAAGCGCAAGAACGAAAGACGGGGGGCGACGCCTCCTTGAAGTTTCCGCACCTGGACGCTGTGACGTCATGAATTTTGATTGCATCTTCTAGGGCCTACTTGCTTATATAACGATACAGACTGACTACATTGTGTTCTAAAGGAACCAGGTATAAAATATAGCAAGCTTCGGCAACCTTTACTCAGCCAACGCGGCCAAAATGTGAAAACATACTTTGGAATCCCTGACGCCACAATGACGTACCAGCGTCGCGGTTTCGACGCGAAATTCAAATATTGACACTTCGGCCTTCATTTTCACGTCTAATACTCCAACTATCATTTTGAAGTGACTGCCTGCAGGGTTCTCAAAAAATGATTTATTAGTCTAAGCTAATTTATTATTTCGCTTTAGTGTCCCTTTAAGGTATATAGTGAGAAAAGAACGTTATACATAAATGGGTGCAAACCTGCATCGCACACGAACTTAAGTAAAGAACTGTAGAGACAAATCCGCGCGAACCCCCTCGTCGAAGCCGGCAGGCCGGTCATTCTTGGGGCCTGTTGCACTGAGAAAGTGCTCCCGGATATGTCTTACGCATGCACATATATACATGTTGGTCCCGGTTGGCATTTTTTGTTACCGACATCTCGCTTTTCGCTCTTTTATTGTGAGCCTAAATATGCATTTCGAGCCCGAATAACAGACGCGCTCCCAAGTCATGACCGACAGCTTACCGATATTCTTGAAAGAGAGAAGTGAAGAGGGAAATTCAGGCAGTTATATCCTTGAAAACTATATTAGGAGCGCATTCTACCATGTACTAACTTGTAGGCCTGTAACTCGGAGGTTGACAAGAATCTTAACCTCCAGTACTTTCTTTTTTTTTTTTTGCATTGACATGGGTTGCCACGCGGTATAACGGTGTAACTGAAATTGTAAAAAAAAATGCATATGGAGGCCCGTTTCATGTAGATGCAGGAACAGCGGCTTGTGAAGGATATTATACGTGAGTCATCCCTCGTAGTCGTCAGGTTGGTCAGTTCTAAGCTTCACATCCCTGGGTGGCATTCTCGCGGACTGTGTTTTATTGTGCTAGGGCATGTACAAAGTGGGAGACGGGCATTCGCTACAGATCACCGCTTACTTTATTAACCACGCTAACAGCATATAAAAATGCTGTTAGCGGTATCACCTATATTTCAACAACTTCAGCAGTTGGTAACAGAGATTCGGCGGATCCGCTGTTAACGTGCCTTGCAGTGCACCCTCGTGAATCCGTTGTGTGATCCAAGAGCGGACGTTTAATGTGTCGGGAATAAAAGCACGCTATGTCTGTGCCATGCCTGAAGTCGGACAGATATACCTGTTATTTTGAGCGTGTAAGTGACGCTGCTTCAGTAGGTACTGGCGGGAAGTTACTGCGCTATGCGGCGAAAGGGCTTTATTTTGGGGTATATTGTCGATGGTTATGCCTCCAATGACTCGGTTCCATTCATCTCATTTCTTATACAGGGCAAACATTTCACCGAGGATCTCAAGACCCGACTTAAGCAAAGTGGTAAGTCACACTCACGTCAAATCAAACTGCCAGTACTCGGAGGGCAAAGGTGATTGCCCACGCAGTCGTGGCTCGGTCTTAAAGATACTAGAAACACTTCTGTCAATGGTAAATATTCTTGGCCAAAGTCATCGCGATATATAATTCGGAACTCGAGCTTTTCTGGCTGCCAACTTTAATACGACCAGCAACGCAACAGGCAGCTCGTCAAGGGGGGACGCGTCGCCTGCATCCGATACGTACACGGCCCTTGCATTCCCCATCAGTCCTTCTCGGCGAAAATTAGTTTCAATGCGTTAACACTACACAGATCAACACTGGCCGTCATTTTTATTTAAAATCCGAGTTTGAAACTCGGGTCGACGTTGAAGGCTGCGTAAAAAGCGCCGGAGGGCCAATTTTTGTAACAGTGTATGAGATGTATTCTCTGCAAGAGCTTTAACGCGACAGAATTACACAGATCAAAACCTGACCTGAGATAGAGAAATGTGACATCGGTGAAGCAACTGGCGGCGTAAGAGCGACGAAGCGAGAAAGGATGAAGAGTGGAGTGGTGTGACGTAGAGAGGCACGTGACACGGGAGTAACGGTGGCAGGTGCGCGTCAGCTGTTGTCGCACTGGATTGAACAATTCACTCCGCTTCTGCAGAAGTTGGGATGCAGCGAACAGATACAAGAAACCCAAAGAACCGCGACTATCCCGGACAATATACGAAAAACAATCAAGGTGGCTCCCATTCCCAAGAACATGGACCCCAACCTACACGAAGAACGCAGGAAGGCGAGAGCCGAATACATCCAAAAGTCCCTAGCTTCCCAGGCAACAACGGTATACGTGGACGCAGCCACATACACCAGAAGGGCGAGACAGACCAACCCCAACGCAGTAGCGGTGGTGATAAACTCGGATATGCGAGAAATCGTCAGCGCATCTCTACGGGACTGCACGGTAGTCGAGGCTGAAGAAGCGGCCGTCGCTCTAGCGGCAGCGGAGGGCTATCGGACTAGGCGGTCCTTAACAATACTAACCGACTCCCAAACAGCATGCCGAAACTACATGTTCGGCAGAATAGGTCACAGAGCGCTCCGCATACTCCGCTCAGAAGATCCCCACACAAAAAACCCAGAAAAAGAACAACCAATTAGACACACGATAATGTGGACGCCGGGTCACACGGACGTGGAAGGCAACCGTGAGGTCGACAGGGTAGCCCGAGGATACACTGCATACCGAGCACCCTCCGCCAATGACCTCGAGGAAACCGAGCCAGTCCCCAGAGAATACTCGGCTATCCTGAATCACTATAAGGGCAGCAGGAAGCGGTACCCCTCGCCGCATAGGTCTCTCACTAGAGAGGACTCCGTAGCTTGGAGGCTGCTACAGACGGGTGCATATCCGAACTTAAACACCCTCAGCAAAATACAACCCACACAATACAGTGACAAATGCCCATGGTGCCAGGACACACCCACGCTCTACCATATAACGTGGGCCTGCCAGAAAACAAATACGGCACCAATAATACCAAACCCGAGTGCGGAGCAATGGGAAGGAATGCTCTCCAGCGACCGTCAGGACGTCCAACTAGGGCTGATCCGACGGGCCCAGCTGGCAGCGGCATCCAGCGGAGCCCTGGACTAGGGGCAGACGGCCATTGCCAAGAAGATGGAAGACACCATCTGACTCCGCGAAATTCATAGAATTTTCTAGAGCTAAATAAACGTTTTTCCTCCTCCTCCTCCTCCTCCGCTTTTGACTACACTCGGTACGTGGAGGTGCTTGTGATAAGACGTTTGCTGTCGTCCGCATACATATATGCATGCGAGCGTGGGTATACAGTGGTAGGTAGGTCAGCGTGCAGCGAGTTCAATAGTGAAAGCTCCGTGGTATGTCGTATATGTACCCATAGCTGCACGTGCCATGTCGAAAGTACACCGGCAGAAAGCCTGTGATTACGCCGGTGCGTTTCGGTGCACCATATGAGACGTTGCACACTCGCAGACCGCAGCGCCAGAAAAGAGCAGGGAGGTGGCAGGCGCAGATCCCGACGACATAGTAACTCGTGCGTGATCACGTCACCAACGTCAAGCGGATGCGGATCGACAATCATAGAATGGAAGTATTTCACGTGTCTATCGCATTGGAGTCCCTGTCAGTTATTTTTTGTGCAGGAGTCATTAGAACCGTCGTGCTATACGTGTGAGGGCAGTACGTGAATTATTTCAAACCATGCCCGAAGAGGTGGAAGAGCTGAAAAGCTCTTAACCACTCTCGAGTGGTTAGGTTTCGTTAAATTTGTCTATTTGTGTAGTTTTATGTCTCTAATGTGAGAGAAACGAAGTTCTTTCTTTTTTTATGCTTCAGAAACAGGGATAAAGAAAGGAACGAAAGGGGAGCGGGAAGTCATTGTGAGGTTGAGCTTTCTATATCGGAGTAGTTCATTGCAGCTAATGGATATTTATAGCGTAACTTCTTGGGATGTGCTCTACTTTCTTTTCCTCTCTCTCTCTCTCTCTCTCTTTCTCTCTCTCTCTCTCTCTCTCTCTCTCTCTCTATATATATATATATATATATATATATATATATATATATATATATATATATATATATATATATATATATATCTTCCTCTCTCTCTCTCTCTCCTTTTTGTTTATCTTTATACGTCAGTTCGAGGGCCGTATCGTAAGGCCCGTTAGATTTAGTGCTCGGTAGAGAAATGGAGCTACAACCAACTTTTGTGGCGCAATCTGTTTCTGCCACTTTCGCGTGCTTTTCTTTTCTTTCTTTCTCGGGAACGTCCTTATTTCCTAACGTTGTCCACTTGAACCTACGACGGTCTGTTGCTTCTAAACAAAAAGGAAATAAAAGAAGAATAACTGAGAGACAAACGAATAAATTCCAGGTTCGCGAGAGAAATAGGCCAGCTCTCACTCTCCTGAAGCTGCCATTTACACATTTGTAGAACCTTGATTTCAAAAGACAAAAAAAAAAACATGAAAACGGATTTAACTGCGCGTGTTGTTTAATAGAGCTGTCGTCAGCGTTCACAAGCCCGGGCGTCTGCCGTGCGAATCCCACGCACTGTCGAGAGTTGGCCAAGAACGCTGGCACAGAGGCTGGCGCAAGCGTAAACTTCGTTCGCTTGCTGCTCTCGTTTCCTAAAAAACGCAGCCGTGGGAGGAATTCGACCCACTTTTAAGCCCTAATTCTTTCCAGTTTCGTGTTTCTGGCTGTACTATTAACTCGACTTTGACGAGAGAGCAGTGTAGTAGTAGTTTTGAAGATGAAAAAAGAAAAACGAATTGGAGAGAGGCTGCGGAAAATTTCGTAAAATAGCACTTCGGTACCTCCGCTCTCAGACTACCGTGCCGAGTCATCGAATCTGTCATTTCAAGTCGTGGCATCGATGATACAAGCTCACAAAACAATCGCCCCTGCCAAGGCTGCCGCTTAATTGCCTCGTGAGCTGCGCATTGGGCCAGCCATGGAAATTGCGAAACGTTTTGAAATAGCAGATTAGGATAACTACTGCAACGTCCGTGCGATAAAAAAGCATGGATTTTCTTGTTTGTTTGTTTGTTGCTACTGTTACAGTGCTGCATTTCAAGGACCAATGGAACGTGTGACATTTTGTAAAGTCAATTTTCGCGTATGGGCGAATACTGAAAGGGGGAAAACAAAGGAAGCAGAACGCGTCGATAAAATATTAAGAGTAAAGCTTTAAGAATATGTCACATCATCAGCGTCGCAATATGAACCACTCGTGGAGGAATCAACGAAAGTAAAAGACAGCGGATGCATGTGTATGCCTTTTCTCCTCAGTTCTGTCATGCCACGCTGTTATTCCCTTCTAAAATGTCGTACCACCTAAGCTCAATCCGCAATTTGAAGTAAATATACACCGTACCAACAGCTGGATCAATTGGTTTCGCATTTGCACTATGCAGAAAGTAGGAAAAATACAGAGGCGCGGTGGCTGAACAGTAAGAGGCGCTGTCTTGTTTTGTTCACATATTGTCGTAGGAGTATATTTCACGTTGAGGAAGTTGCTGGAAGGTTCTGTTCGCCGCGGCCGGACACACGTACAATCTGCCCTTATTTCTCTGTGTGCGCCTGCTCGCGTCTTGGTGTCCCTTATTGTCCCGTGCACAATCACTTTAGTTTCTTTTTCTATACAACATACTTGTGTACTGCATACTTCGAATTAAACACTCATATAAAACCAACGACTTACGGAGCGATTCAGATGTATGTTCTCATCGTGATTCGTTTCGACAGAATTGATCCGAACGTCGCTTTCGGGAAGAACGCGGCGACTCTGATATCCATAGTCGCTTGACGCTGGCAGCAATCTTCCTGTTGTGGCGCGGTACTGCAGTATACAAAGCCTTCTATAAAACTGACCTGTCTAGTGACTTCTACATGCTGCGATCGGTCTTACTAGGCAATAACAAGCATAACTTGTCATTGCATTACACTCTACGTGCAAAATTCAATGGGCAAACTTGCCAATGCGCTCTGTGTTCAGTGTTATTGAGGACTTATATACGATCTGTGTGACTGTTGCCGTTACTTGTCAAAGAGAAAATTTCCGAAAGTGCACACTACGATTGCAGTACGACTAACATTCACGGCCCATGGAGAAACACGAACCCCGAGTTGCGCGCTACGAATTTGCTGCTGGTGTTTCTAAGGTCTACGGGCCTTATCGAAATTTTGTGAATAGCTTTATTGTGTCTGTTCGTGTTAGTGGGTGAGATTTTGGTCTCTGTGTCTATGTCGTCTCTGTGTATATATACCATAATCATCACCTAGCACTATGAAGAGCTTGCCAGGCGATCACCCCGTAAATGTCACTATATATAAGTGCAACACCAAAAATAGAAAACTGAGCGTGTTGGTGCGCGTTCATTGTATGGCCACAGCGCTACTGGTACCAAGACTGAAGAACGTATGAACAGCGCATGTCCTGTTCAGCGCATGTCCTCTTTCGTCGGTATTCATAGCGTGTCTTGGTCATACGTTCTTCAGTCGTTGCATCCGCGACGCTGTCGCCATAGAATGATTTCCAGAGAGAAATGAGATGGGAAGCGAGGTTAAGCAGAACAGAGGTTTCTGTTTTGCTACCCTACACTGGGAGAAGGGGGGAAAATACAGGAAGAATAGTGAGAAAGCAAACACACGCAAAGAAAAAAGAAAGAACGAAAGGAGGGGCGCGGTACGACCAAGGGTATCAAAGTCCCTCTCACAAGCTACTCGAAACGCGGAAAGTTTGATAGCGCTATCTATAGATCTCCGGCTTTTCGATGAGGTCAATATTTCTGCATTTGCCGTGTTTTGCAGTGCGCTCGAAGATTGGAGCTTTCGCGGACCCAGAGTACATCCACTGCGTCGAGCGACTTCCCAAGACCCGGTCGGGCAAGGTGATGCGCCGGATACTGCGCAAGATCGCCTGCAACGAGCTCGAGTTCGGCGACGTGAGCGCGCTCAGCGAGCAGGACGTCATCTCCGAGCTTCTCCAGTCCAAGTGTTTCATCCAGAACGGACACTGAAGCCGCATGCGATCGCGACCCGCGGTCGTCGCCCTCGGCCTGCGGTTGCGTGGCTTGCTGTGCCGCAAGCCTGTCCTCAGCACTAGCGACAGAGCTGTTCGCCTCTTTTCCTAAACAGACACCGCGACTCGTTGGCTATAGTCGGTGCGCGTAAAAAAACGCAGTAGCGAGAAGGAGACAGTGACGGACCCCTGCGTCCTTAAAGGGGCCCTGCGACAACCGTCTCTTCGCACTTTCCCGAGTATCAGCTAATTGTAAGCTTTCAATAGTGTATTCGCTCCAGAATACACGCGAGACTGTGCCGTATGGAGACGGAGGCTGTCGTTGGAAAATTATTGAGCTAGAAAGCGAAGCAAGTTCTAAGACTCATTAGCAAAATAAAAGAAGAGGTTATAGCTTGTGACGCGAGTTCGTCACTTTTCTTGGCAAGCGCGAAGACGTCATATTCGATATATAGCAGCTGTACGTAGGTTGTCGTTTCACCTGTGGCATCCTTCCGCTTCGATTCGTCAGGTGGCTGTTTTCTTCTCCCAACTCTATTTCCTTCATGCGATCTTTCCTTTCCTCCTTCCTCTTTTTTTTTTTTTTCGCGTTGATTACATCGCTCGAACGCTTTTCCGCTCCGGTCGCCGCTCTCTCTTTCAAGGTCACGGCCGCCGCGCCTCCTTGCTATTTGTAGAACAAGCGCCTCTGCGCACAGCAAGTTTCCTCCGCACCCGTGCCGCTCTTTCTTTCTCACTTCCTCACGCCTCATTTCTGGTCTCATGTTGGGACGGGGGCGAAGCTGTACCATTTCTTCTTCGTGCTCTTTCGGCTTGTTCGCTTTGTGCACGCGTTACGCCACCACCACGCAACACCGCGTTCAGAACGCGAGCGTGCCTCTAACCAAACTCTATAACCAAGTCTAAAGAACCAGCGATATATCAACGCGGCCAGCTCTTTATCATCTTCTAGCTGCGTGTTGCCCATAAGGAGTAGCCGCATAATTTCGCACACGGACTGGCCGAGCAGCGTTTATCAACCCCTGCCCGCCCGACTGAAGCGCTCGCAACAATGACAGCGTAGGCAAAGTATACCACTTCGTGAGGATGTCGCAGGGCCCCTTTAGGAGCTTGCCAGCTCTTCGCTTTCGCGCTAGTATTTTAAGCACGTGCTTACTGTTCACCAAATCAGATGGTGGTTGGCTCCTCACAAATTAGAAGCGCACTCTTCTTACCATCATAAAGAAATATCCCGAAGTGCTGGGCTAGCCCATTCTGTATTCATTGAACGGTGATAATGTATTCCAGATTTCTCTCTTCAAGCACACACTTTATGAAAAAGGACAAGCAGCACAACATAACAAGCAGCAGGGTGCACCAACTTTCTGTATCCAGTGCAGCTCGACGTGATAGAACCAGCGTAACAATATTTTATGTAGTTGTTTGATGTACTAGAGTATCCGTTGAAAGTAAAAGACGAAAAAAGAAACACCTTTCTAAGCTTTCGATGTCTGCTAAAATTTTAAATGTAGTCGTTGAATGTGAGCATTTGCGGGTTTCAGAGCGCACCTCCTTTGGGTTGAATAGATATGTGGTGTTAAGTGTGCATAGTTATAAGATATTTTAAATATATACATATATATATATATATATATATATATATATATATATATATATATATATATATATATATATATATATATATATATATATTATTCAATAAATTACTCTCAGTTTAGAATTGCAGGAAAATATTTTCGGACTCGATGTATTCCGCGCGAGATAATCGATCTTCACCCAAAGTTAACCTCGTAGCAAGGATGGCCTGCGGCGATGCTTCGGCTAAGTTGTCGCCACGTTATTGTGGCCGTTTGAAAAGTGGACGAGGTCGAGCTCGTTGTTGGTCGGGAGCAAGTAAAGGCTTCCACCTGATTCGCTCAAGCATTCGCGGACGCTGTCAAGGCTAGTTGGTAGCCTCCGTTACGCGCAGTTACGTAAAAACGAGAACTTTCGCAGTGATCAATGATCGATTGTGTCATTCATTTTCCGGCGTAAGCGTGCCGGCAGTGACATAACAATCAGGAATTCACTTTTGTTTACATGGTTTCTCGATGAGGAGAGAGAGGGAGAAAGCAGGAATAAGAAATACAGAGAGGTCAACCACACGATCGTCCGATCTGCTACCCTACACTGGGGTTTAAAGAAAATGGGAAATATCAAAACGAAAAGAGGGAGAGACTGAGTACTGTGCGCACGTAGGAGGGAGGACAGGTGTACTGCAAACGGCCGGTGCACATCAAGAACTACACTAAAGCCATCAGCCATTTCATAAAGAGCACGCCTGCTCTTCCTTGAACACATAACGGCGCGAGTGCACGGATAGCCTTTTGCGTCAGCGACTGGTTTTACAAGTATTGAAAAGCATTTTAAACTAAAAAAAAAAAATGGCCCGCCGTCCAGCTCGCATAATGTTTTCTGGAAGCAGAAAAGCTGGACGTCGCACCGAGGACACGTACACAACAGGTTCTCGATGGTTACCTCGCATCCGCAAGTGTCGCGCGTCAGACTGTCGGCCATTCCAATGCGGTAAGAATAAACGTACACAGACGCCACTTCCAACCCTGAGCGGTATTGCAATGTTGCTTGGGCAGCTGAGCGGAGAGCTGCCATCTGTCTCGTTCGAATTCTGACAAAGCCGACAAACGGAAAAAAAAAAATACGACGCAGGCTGTCTTGCTGCACAAACAAGACGGCGACTGTGCAGAACGCTTGTAAACTCGACGGGAATGTCGCCTGCGTAAACTATACTGGGTTTTTCACAGGCTCGCACACTCTAAGATACAGCGATAATATATAGGCTTTCCTTAGATTTTTCTTCTCGACATGTGTAGGGCGTCAAGCCACAGAGACGTCTCCTCTAGCTCCGCCTCTTTTCGTCCCGTCACTCGGACTCAAAGCTGTCTTAGGACTCGAAGTAGACTGTCTTCAATGCTAAGCAGAATCGGAACACACCCATAGTTGGTACTTGTGGCCGTAGCTAAGGGTCCAGCTTTCATAACGGGCAATCGGAGAGGAGAGTCGTGCCGGCCACGAGGCCATCTTCAAGTACAGTTGATCACAGCGTACCGAGGTGCCGCCACGAGTGCTAACGTTCCACCGATGCATTGTGGGATACGTCTAGCTTATACGCTACGTCGCTCCACTACACCTGCGCGTAGGTCTAAAATTCGCGGCTGCAGGCATAGGTCGTTTGCGGCTGCGCGCGCTGTGTTTCAGCGAAGTAATACGAGCTCGATATCTCGTTGAGCCTGCTCTTTCAAGGTAAACAAAGTATAATTGCTTTCTCTTTTACTGACGTACAATAGCTCTCTCTTGTACGTACACGCGCCACTCCTTTTTGTTTCCGAGTGCCACACACGTCGAGTGGCTGCGTTGGCTGCGAGAACTCGGCACCTCTTCACATGCGTTCGCAGAAAACGCCCCGACGATGGGACTCACGGGACTGGCGGCAGCCCCAACGCTACCCACCCATATAATACCCCTCGTTGTGGGAATGCGCGACCTCGTGCAAGCCGATCGTGACCGCCCTACCGACGCGGTGCCGACGACCGAAACTCGCGCTGCACGAGCTGCTGCTGCTGGTGCTGCCGCTGCTGCTGCTTCTGTGCATACATCTATACCAGCGTTGTCCTCTATATAAGGAAGGATGCCCGACGCATTACAGCTCTCCCTATTTGGGACTGTCTTAATTCCTGCTGCCAGACCGGGGAAGAGAGTTTCAGGTCTGGGCACATGCACGAGGTCGTGAATAAAATAAAGAGAAGAGAGAATGAGTAAAACAGATGAGAAGGAAAAGAGAAGGGTGGCACTCGGTATTGTTTAAGCCCAACGAAGGGTGTGTCGCGTTCATTAATTGGTGTTGCCAGACATAGCGCAACCTTCCTGCTGCACGCACTGTGAGATAAAACGCCGATTACCAATGAAGTGTGCGTCGTGCAATCATTTAGAATATACGGCCTCGCGCGTCGCCATGACGGCGCTTTTGTCGCTGCTGGCTACGTTGTGCACACGAGCACCAGAAAGACAGCGAGCTTCACGGTTAACACGCAAGATAAGCGAATAAACAAGAGTTCCGAGTAAAAGATATCGTATCTAAGTGACGGTTCGCGTACGCTTTCTTTGCGAGGTCGTGGGCATTCCCCACTCTGAAGACCGCAAAACTGTTTGCCTTGCTCGGAAACCTTCTTTTCTTAATTTTACAGTTGCATTATAGCTGTCCGTTCCCGACTACATCGTCTTCACGGTGGCCTTGGTTGAGCGTTGATTAGTCAGCGAAACGTTCGTGCAGACACATTTTGTGCCGACCGAATGCGGCGTTAAATTGGCGCTAGCGTGCGTGTCAGGGATAAATCGTTCGCATCAAATGAATGAGAAGAACAAGATAAAGAATCGATTGTGCGCTACATTTACGAAATTTCCGGCCACATGGGTGGTTTCGATTCACGCCTGCGGCGGGGAAGCGGAGCTGTCTTTTCCTTGACCGGAGCTTGCTACGTTTGTGATGATGATGACAAGTATCGTGATAATAATTGACAATCATAACAATCAATTATCACGATAATCATTATTCGACAAAAAACGCGCCGGTTTCGACATGGCAGACCTCAGCGACGAACGTTCTTGTCTAGATCGATGGTAACCGCTCCTTCAGAAACTGTCGGGCGTTAATTACGAGCACTCGCTATAGCTTAGCCCAATGCCACAGAAACATGAAACCTATTTCACATCAGACTACATCAGCGAATTTTTAGCGGATGCTTAAGGTTTCACTCGGGCTTCCGCGATGCAAGGCAGCTCTCCTTTGAATGTGATGACCGGGAGTAACGTCATTCACGGGTACCATGGTATCCTCATTGAAATGGCTGTTGCCGCAGAATGACGCAGATGTATGACGAAGATGTATCTTTTGTGCCACTGTATCAGTCCTATATATATATATATATATATATATATATATATATATATATATATATATATATATATATATATATATATATATATATATATATATATACGTGGGCGATCATGAGAACGATACGACAAGCGTCCGGCCGAGTGCCAAGTGCTTGAACAAAAACCCAGCATTGCTATATGTATACACGCCTTTTGCAGTCCTCTGGCTCATGCTACTGTGTGCTTGTGACTGTACGACGTTCTGTTTGCATGTTTATAGTACAGCTTAAGGGCGGTCGCAGCCTAGAGACTGTCCGTCGGCTGTATAAAAGGGGCCCATCTATCTTGAAGCGTTAGCGAAAGGCAAAATACGCGAGTAGCAAAAGGATAAGTGAGCATAGCTGGAAAATTTGCTGCGCACGTTTTACAAGCAGTTACATCAACTTCCTTAATATCACTGTCTTAAGCAACCCTGTAGCTGGGCAAGGGTTCTCGGAATGACGGCAAGATCACTGTTGGGATCTCGTTTGGGGATTCGTGGTTCGGACTCGGGCGCCACTCGGAGGGTCGCTTGCCGACACCACCGAGAGCCTAAAACATGGTAGCCGGCCTGCGCACTACCGGAAAAGAAGGAAAAAGTGGAGAAGGAAGGCAGGGAGGTTAACCAGCTTAGCCTAACCGGTTTGCTACCCTACACATGGGAGCGGGATGGGGGGGATGAAAGATGGGGAGAAGAGATAGAGGGCACATAACACGGCACACACATCGTTGGTTACAGTCTGTCACTCTTGCGCGATACGTGACATCACTGTCACAGCCGCTTGTCCAAGCCCGTATCCTTCATAAACCGAAGTAGTCCCTTCGTCGCCTTCAGCTGCGATGTCTTCAGTCGGCGATATGTGAAAATGCGCACTACCGGAGCGTCGTACTAACCCTATAGGCAGTCTACAGACAGTCTATAGACGGTCTACAAAAATTTTTGTAAGGGAAGCTGGCAAGGCGGGCCCACGCCGTGCTGCGTACCTATCAACGAGAGATGCCTGTTGGTGAGGAGATGAAGTCGAAAAGTTGGAGGAAACGAGAAACGGGTTTATTGTACATATTTACACAACTGGCTCCAAATATGGCAGCACACTCCACATGTAGGAGCACTTTGAATGACCGAGCTCAATACACGACTGAGCACACATGCCAGCACACACCTCACTGCACCAAAGGTGTCCGCCTTAAAAACAGTACTTTTCCCTGGTTCCCTACAAAAGGGAATCGGACGACCTTGTCGCGGCTAATCAGAGTGGTCGCACTGTTCACAGAACTCCGCCCCTGATCGCGCCACATTACTGGACTCCGCTTTTCATGTCCGGCCGAGTGAGGCAAGGACGAGACAATCTGGAAACAGGGGTTCACGCTCCTTCAACACAAGTCGCCGACACTGGTTCCTTGCTCTCCATGACGGTCAGCTTGTCAGTGTCGTGAGACTAGCCTTCGCGGGCATTACCGCTTCCACGGAGGGCGGTGTTGGGGACTCGGTGCTGACGCCCGTTATTGCAAATGGGTCGCAAGCCCCAAGGGTAGCGTTGGCCTGGCGGCCTGGGGCACTGGAAGCATCCGAAGGTCCCGGCAAAGCAAGAGTAGACTGGTAACAGAACAACTTGTTTATTCTAACATCGCAAAAGAGCGGCCGGTCAGGTCGACCGAAGTGGAGAGACGGGAGAGCACGTAACTCAACAGTACAAATCGGAGCCTCTCTCCTGGCGTCCGGGGGCAGCTGCTCTTATACTCTCGGCGTCGCGGGCCAGAAGTAAGGTCACGGGATGAGCCCACGCGACGGCGGAGCATGAGCCCACGCGACGGCGGAGCATGAGCCCACGCGACGGCGGAGCACGGTCGAGCCGAGAGACATGTTGAGACGAGTGTAGTGACGCATCGCCAACCCGCCGACGGACAGACCTCCTGGCTCCTCACTTGGGGAGCTCCGCTCCCCGGCTGCCGCGCTTTGACAAGCGTGGGCACACACACACACACACGCACATACGAAGACACGTGGCACTGAAACACGCCTGGACACGCTTGGCGGGGAGGCGTTGCGGCGGCGTCGAACGGGCCAAAATGTCCGCCGCTTTGAACGAAGCCCCGGCGTCCGTTGCATCCGCGCCGGCATTACCGCGCGTTGTAGGCGAAACGTAACAGACCGCCCCGCCGGGGGAAGGAGATCCCGAAGGTCAGGGGACTGCATCCGCTGTCCGGAGGGATGTCGCTCGATGATGCTCATAACCGAAGTCGGGCGTCCTTTGGCGTTTCTTGAGCGCAGCGCACAGAGAAGGCCTCGTTCTCACGTTCAGGTGCACACAGGACACTGCAAAGTGACTTCGGGAGAGTTGACATTTTTGTTCTCGTTTCCGGCAAGCGTTAGAACTACGCCGAAAGTCAACCGCTCAGTCAGCAAGCACGGCACAACCCTCACTAAGCCCTGCCAGGCTCTTTCCCCTTTTATACTGCTGCCTAGTTCCTTACAGTAGTTTAGCAGCACTCAGAACGCGTCCACAAATCGGAAAATTGCACTAGAAAGCACATCATCACTTTGAAACACTACACAAAAGCAATAGGTTAAAAATCCTGCCTCAGGAAGAAAAACATCAGTAACAAGCAATTTTGAGGCTGATTCCCACGTTAGGGGCTTCGACTTAAGCCATCGGCGTTACCGTTGAGACTCCCCTTTTTGTAACGCACCTCAAAGGAATATTGTTGCAAAGCGAGGCTCCAGCGCAGGAGGCGGCCATTTTTGGGAGAGATGGTCTGCAGCCATTGGAGAGGGCAGTGATCCGTCTCAATGATAAACCTCGAGCCAGCTAGGTAACATGACAATTTCTGAACGGCCCACACGATACACGCACACTCTTTCTCGGTGGCGCTGTACGCCTGCTCACGACTCGTCAGCTTACGACTAGCATACAGGACGGGGTGTTCTACTTCTCCATTTTCCCGTTGGCACAGTACAACGCCCATGCTTCGCTCACTAGCATCGCACTGAACAACGAACCCTTTTGTGTAGTCGGGCGATCGTAGCACAGGCTGGCTGGTTAGGGCGCTCTTTAGGGCGCTAAAAGCTATTTCCTTTGTCTCGTCCCAGACGACTGTTTGCGGCTCTGTCTTTCTTAGAGCATCCGTTAGGGGAGCCGCGATATCAGAGTACCTGGGGATGTACCTCTGATAGTAGCCGGCGACACCTAAGAACGACCGAATATCGGTCTTCGTGCGCGGTTGCGGGAAGTCTCGCACAGCGGCCACCTTTATTTCAGAGGGGCGGCGACGACCCCGACCAATCACGTGTCCGAGGTAGACAACCTCGGCCTGTGCTAACTGGCACTTGGGAGCCTTGACTGTCAAGCCCGCATCGCGCAGGCGGGTTAGCACTGCCCGCAAGTGCGCCATATGCTCAGGCCAGGATGCGGAGAATATCGCTACGTCGTCTAGATACGGTAAAGCGAATTCTTGCTGTCCCCGCAACACTTTATCCATGAGGCTTGAAAAGCAGTATGGCGCGTTCTTCAAACCAAAACTCAAAACTTTAGGACGGAATGTCCCCATTGGTGAACTGAATGCCGCATACCTACTAGCCTCTTCTGTAAGTGGAACCTGCCAATAACCCCTGACAAGATCTAGGGTGGAAATAAACTGAGCGCTACTCACTCTCTCAAGGCGCTCCTCGATGTTAGGGATCGGATAAATTTGATCCTTAGTGATGGAATTAAGCCTGCGGTAGTCGACGCAAGGACGAGGTTCCTTGCCCGGTACCTCAACTAAAATCAAAGGGGAGGTATAATCACTCTCACCCGCCTCAATAACACCGAGCTGTAGCATTTTCTTTACCTCAGCCTTCATAATATCGCTCTGGCGGGGTGACACCCGGTACGCCTTGGATCGTACTGGCTCTGGGGAGGTAAGTTCTATGTCATGAGTAAGGACAGAAGTCCTACCAGGCCTCTCAGAGAACAGACCTTGAAACTCTTGTAAGAGCTGGTGTAGTTCGGTTTTCTGCTCAGGCGACAGCGATGCTTTACTTATTAAGTCACTAATGACTTGATCGGTGTCTTTCCTGTTCGTCACTGAGCCTAGTCCCGGAAGCTCGACCGGAAGCTCTTCTAACTTTCCCGCATCGGGAATTTCCTCTCCAGTATCTGGTGCCTTTAACGCTACAGGCTCAATTTTATTCCGTTCGGGCGTGCTCTGAATACCAGCTTGCTGCGCCTCTGACCCTTTCTCATCGTTCAACAACGTCGGCCCCGAACTACCGCCTTTGCAGCGAGCTCCCGAACCTTCGATCTGGTTAAGGCCTGAACGCTAGCCTCACCAAACAAAAGCCCCTTCTCGCGCAGGAGGTGATCGGACCTGTTCGAAAATAGGTACGGGTACTGGGGGGGCAGCATAGATGACACTGCGGCCTCCGTCTCAAGTGCTCCGAAAGGTCCTTCAATAAGCACTTTTGCTACCGGCAGACACACGCTATGAGCTTCCACTGCTTGCTTGATCCATGCGCACTCGCCCGTGAACATATCGGGTTCTACGTAAGAGGGGTGAACTACATCCATTGTAGCTGCGGAATCGCGAAGCACTCGGCACTCTTTCCCGTTCACGAGGAGGTCTCGCATGTAAGGCTCGAGAAGCTTCATGTTCTCGTCAGTGCTGCATAAAGACAAAAACACGACTTTTGTTTTTGTTTCTGGACACTGCGCCGAAAAGTGACCCTGCTTCTGGCACGTATAACAAACGCGCGCTTGCCTCGTCTCGAACCTCTTTCTGCGTTCGGCTTCGGTTGCCGCCGTCTCCTTACGTTCGGTCGGACTGCTTTCACTCGCATCCGAACTACGTGTGTCCCCCTTTGCTCTCATGGGCGTGAACTTTGGCCTCTCAAACTTGGAGCCAAATTCACCCTTTTGACCGTCCTTAGCTCCGCGAGCCCGACGCGTCACAAACTCCTCGGCTAGCTCAGCGGCTCGAGCCACCGTACTAACGTCTGGCCTATCCAAGACCCAGTACCGCACGTTCTCAGGTAACCGACTATAAAACTGTTCTAGCCCGAAACACTGCAGAACATTCTCGTGGTCACCAAACGCTTTCTCTTCTTTGAGCCACTCCTGCATGTTGACATAAGCCTGTACGCAAACTCTGTATATGACTCACTTGTGCCTTTCTCATTTTCCCGAAACTTCCGACGGAACGCCTCCGCTGACAGCCGGTACTTTTTTAGCAGACTCGATTTCACTTTGTCGAAATCCTCTGCCTCCTCTCTATTCAAGCGAGCGACTACGTCGGCCGCCTCGCCGGGTAGCAAAGTGAGCAAGCGCTGTGGCCACGTTTCCCGAGAGAACCCCTGCTTCTCGCACGTTCGCTCAAAGTTAACCAGGAACAAACCAATGTCCTCTCCAAGCTTAAACGGCCGCATCAGGTCAGTCATTTTGAACAATACTCGTTCTCCTGCACCGTGTGCCTGACTTCCATTACGAGCGCGTTCCATCTCTAACTCGAGACGCTTCATTTCCAAAGCGTGTTGACGGTCGCGCTCTTCTTTTTCTTTCTCTTTTTGTTCTTTAAGTTCGCGCTCCTGTCTTTTTGCCGTCTCCCTCTCCTCAATGGTCTCAAGGCATTCCGACAGCTCGTCATCCTCAGCTTCTAACTCAAGAATAGCCCTTAGCAGTTCTGGTTTTCTGAGTTTGTCTGAGACATCCAGACCCAACTCTCTTGCAAGCTCCAGCAATTTCGGTTTGCGCAACGACTTCAAATCCATGGCTGCTCTGAATGCTGCTTTCTCTACTGCCTACTATTGTCTTGCCGCAAACTAACCCGGCAGCAACGACAACCACAATTACCAGCTCTGTTTCTGACACTAACAAAAGCCTGGCAAAACTCAGAAGAAGAAAGTCCCGCACTCACCAAACCTCGCAGCCAAGAACTCAGCGCAGTCGTTCCGCTGCAGGCAACCAGTCATCACACAGGGCTCGTTGCACTGCTCCCGGATGGTCGTTGTGCTGCTCAGCATACAGTCAACCGCATCTCTTCGCTGCTGGCCTCCGTTGTCGCGATCCCACCGCTGGCAACCAGCTGTTGGGGACTCGGTGCTGACGCCCGTTATTGCAAATGGGTCGCAAGCCCCAAGGGTAGCGTTGGCCTGGCGGCCTGGGGCACTGGAAGCATCCGAAGGTCCCGGCAAAGCAAGAGTAGACTGGTAACAGAACAACTTGTTTATTCTAACATCGCAAAAGAGCGGCCGGTCAGGTCGACCGAAGTGGAGAGACGGGAGAGCACGTAACTCAACAGTACAAATCGGAGCCTCTCTCCTGGCGTCCGGGGGCAGTTGCTCTTATACTCTCGGCGTCGCGGGCCAGAAGTAAGGTCACGGGATGAGCCCACGCGACGGCGGAGCATGAGCCCACGCGACGGCGGAGCATGAGCCCACGCGACGGCGGAGCACGGTCGAGCCGAGAGACATGTTGAGACGAGTGTAGTGACGCATCGCCAACCCGCCGACGGACAGACCTCCTGGCTCCTCACTTGGGGAGCTCCGCTCCCCGGCTGCCGCGCTTTGACAAGCGTGGGCACACACACACACACGCACATACGAAGACACGTGGCACTGAAACACGCCTGGACACGCTTGGCGGGGAGGCGTTGCGGCGGCGTCGAACGGGCCAAAATGTCCGCCGCTTTGAACGAAGCCCCGGCGTCCGTTGCATCCGCGCCGGCATTACCGCGCGTTGTAGGCGAAACGTAACAGCGGCAGTTGTTGTCGCCTCGATGGCAGTTTCATTTTTGGCCCGGGCCCTGTCCCCGTCTAGGCGGGCGCTGATGAAGGGGCTGCCTAGTGGGGAGCCCCCAAAAAGTGCACACGGCCGATTTGTGGCGCAGCATCACTGACAAGGGTAAAAGCTCGGGCGTGTTGACAATTCATGGCAAAATGAGCACAGTGCGGAAAACAAGAACACGGAAATAGATACAAATGGCGCCGCTTCCAACTATGTTTATTAGGAATGCAGAGATCACATAAGGATCACGCAGGAAAGAGGTGCCTCTCCTTGTGACAGGAAGCTGGGCTAGATAATTTTGATAACGGATGCATTTCCAGCGCTTCGGAAGAAACAGAAAAAATCTGAGAGCACAATGGAACAGGACAGGGAGGACCTCCTAAAGTTTCTTAAATGTACTGATCGATCCATGCGAGTGATGACGTTTAGCAAGTAATGCTAAACGAACTTTGCGGAATGTTTACTCTTGCACTTTAAAAGGTCACACTTGGGCGAAGCAACTTCTGGCATGTCCCTGCAAGGCTAAATCCTTCCACAGCTTGCATCATTCTCCTAATTCTCCTCCTCCTTAAGAAAAAAAAAAGGTAACAGTCAAAAACGTCTTAACAAACTAGAAGAAGGAAATATCGCTTAGAAGGTCACGTGTGATCAAATTCTCAAGGTGCAACTTCAGAACTTATTCAGGTACCCAAGGTAGCAGAAGGTTCACACCCTCATAAACGTATAGCTGGACAATCTATATGAAATATATGGTTGTTTTAATATAAAATCTGTGAATTTGCAGGTGAGATTCTGCGGACTAGTGACCTCACAGTTATCGTCGAGTGCTTTCCAATGCCGTCGACTCCCGTTGATTCGGTCCTTGCGGGACTGCAAGATTTGGTCAAACTATTCGAAATATCGAATTAACAAATGGTGGCAAAGTGAACGCATTCAAAAATTTTTTTTATTGCTCGGGAGAGTCTGTAATGTCTTTCAGCTCAGTGCTCTTCAAGCGGTAACTCAACCGGCATGCGGCAACGAGTGCCGACGTGCTTAAGCGCTGTCTCAGCGTTGAATTAAAAAAAGGAAAGTGGAGTTCTGAAAGTTCTAAAAATAAAGGCGAAGAAAAATTGAAGTAAAAGAGCTTCACATCTAACGAAACAGTAGCGCCGCCTGCTAAATTTCTTGTTCTTGAAGCCTTAGTAGTCGCTGCGTACATGAGATGATGCCGGCGGGGGTCGAATTAACCGAGGCAGCACGTTTTAGTGCTTTAACTAAACGAGTTTTCCTTCCATAGCGTTGCATGGTTTTCCACCGAGACTTTCTAATGAGTTTGAATGAAGTCTGAAGTCGAATTAACCGAGCTCGAATTAGAATAACTGTATGGTATAGAATAACTGTCGAATTGACTGTATAGGCTTTGAGAAGATATCCCGCTCAGAAGCATATTGCCCACAAAATAGGGAAGTCATATAAGACTCTCTTGGGTTGCTGATAATACCGGAAGCGCGAGCCACTATAAGAATCAATGAGTCGACGCCTCTGTTCCACCCAAATGCAGGTCAGAAAACTTCCTGGCGCAAGACGCCAGACATGTCTGCGTCTACCGGGAGCAATAAACGCGTACAGAAATCAAATCCCGTTGAATGCTATCGAGCTGATTAATCAATCAATTCAGGCACCACGCAATCTATACAATAGGCTCGGTATTGCGCCTTCTTGCCCGTTCATCGCGACGAGCAAGGGCTGTGAAAAAATGAAAACAAGATGAAAGCGCCTACTGCCACACAAATCGCAAGAACTCGGAAACTAACCACTTGGCCTATTCTTTTGAGTCGGACCAACGCCGAGCGCTTCAGGCGTCCTGCGATTCTCGCAAAAAAATACGCTGCACTGAACTTACACGGCTACGTAGAAGATCGGGTTTACAGGGAGAAAAGTAAAACCCGCCGCCAGATCATCGTAACCGTCCCGCCGTCTTTACGAAAGCGAGCGATGCGTAGTTCCAAAGCATTCTCCGTTCTGGTTAGCCTCCCTTCCGTTCTCCTTGCTTTTGCCCGTTATATTTCTTTCTCGTCGCCGCTCCAACACTCCTTGTTCAGCGGCCGTCGATAGTTAGCGAGCTTGACGCTGTTACGTTTCGCCTACAACGCGCGGTAATGCCGGCGCGGATGCAACGGACGCCGGGGCTTTGTTCAAAGCGGCGGACATTTTGGCCCGTTCGACGCCGCCGCAACGCCTACCCGCCAAGCGTGTCCAGGCGTGTTTCAGTGCCACGTGTCTTCGTGTGTGCGTGTGTGTGTGTGTGCCCTCGCTTGTCAAAGCGCGGCAGCCGGGGAGCGGAGTTCCCCGAATGAGGAGCCTGGAGGTCTCTCGGCTCAACCGTTCGCGCCGTCGTGTGGGCGGGTTGGCGATGCGTCACTGCACTCGGTTCAGCAGGTCTCTCGGCTCGACCGTGCGCGCCGTCGTGGGCTCATGCTCCGCCGTCCCGTGACCTTCATCCCGTGACCTTCATCCCGTGACCTTCCCTTTTGGACCGCGACGCCGAGAGTATAAGAGCAGCTGCCCCCGGACGCCAGGAGAGAGGCTCCGATTTGTACTGTTGAGTTACGTGCTCTCCCGTCTCTCCACTTCGGTCGACCTGACCGGCCGCTCTTTTGCTATGTTAGAATAAACAAGTTGTTCTGTTACCAGTCTTCTCTTGCTTTGCCGGGACCTTCGGATGCTTCCAGTGCCACAGGCCGCCAGGCCAACGCTACCCTTGGGGCTTGCGACCAATTGGCAATAACGGGCGTCAGCACCGAGACCCCAACAACTCGTGCCAGCGGTGCGATTCTAACATCTGGTTGCCAGCGGTGAGATCGCGACAACGGAGGCCAGCAGCGAAGAGATGCGGTTGACTGTATGCTGAGCAGCACAACGACCATCCGGGAGCAGCGCAACGAGCCCTGTGTGATGACTGGTTGCCTGCAGCGGAACGACTGCGCTGAAGTCTTGGCTGCAAGGTTTGGTGAGTGCGGGACTTTCTTCTTCTGAGTTTTGCCAGGCTTTTGTTAGTGTTAGAAACAGAGCTGGTAATTGTGGTTGTCGTTGCTACCGGGTTAGTTTGCGGCAAGACAATAGTAGGCAGTAGAGAAAGCAGCATTCAGAGCAGCCATGGATTTGAAGTCGTTGCGCAAACCGAAATTGCTGGAGCTTGCGAGAGAGTTGGGTCTGGATGTCTCAGACAAACTCAGAAAACCAGAACTGCTAAGGGCTATTCTTGAGTTAGAAGCTGAGGATGACGAGCTGTCGGAATGCCTTGAGACCATTGAGGAGAGGGAGACGGCAAAAAGACAGGAGCGCGAACTTAAAGAACAGAAAGAGAAAGATGAGCGTGAACTTAAAGAACAGAAAGAGAAAGATGAGCGTGAACGAAAAGAACAGAAAGAGAAAGATGAGCGCGAACGTAAAGAACAGAAAGAAAAAGAAGACCGTGAACACGCTTTGGAAATGAAGCGTCTCGAGTTAGAGATGGAACGCGCTCGTAATGGACAGAGAGAGAGAGAGAAAGGCAAAGGAACGACAGGGAGGTTAACCAGAGATTATCTCCGGTTGGCTACCCTGTACTGGGGGAGGGGCAAGGGGATGCGATAGGTGAGAGAGAGAAGGATTAAAAAAAAAAGAAAAAAAAAACTACACACACACGCACGTACACACAAACTGTTTCTGTGGGCACTGTCACGTAGCCCGCAAAGGCGTTCCTAGTGTTATGCAGTGCACCGTACAATCCTGTGTCACACAGTGAAGTCACAATCTGTCAGAAAGTTCAGTGTCCTTTAAATACCGCAGCAGCGCCTTCATCGCCGATCGCGCTGATGTTCGCGTAGGCCAGTATCCAAGGATCTTGTTTTCTGTAAGTGGGCGCTTGTCCAGTTTGTCTAGGGCAAAGAGCAGTCCTCTCAGCCACCCTCGTAATGGAAGTCAGGCACACGGTGCAGGAGAACGAGTATTGTTCAAAATGACTGACCTGATGCGGCCGTTTAAGCTTGGAGAGGACATTGGTTTGTTCCTGGTTAACTTTGAGCGAACATGCGAGAAGCAGGGGTTCTCTCGGGAAACGTGGCCACAGCGCTTGCTCACTTTGCTACCCGGCGAGGCGGCCGACGTAGTCGCTCGCTTGGAGAGAGAGGAGGCAGAGGATTTCGACAAAGTGAAATCGAGTCTGCTAAAAAAGTACCGGCTGTCAGCGGAGGCGTTCCGTCGGAAGTTTCGGGAAAATGAGAAAGGCAAAAGTGAGTCATATACAGAGTTTGCCTACAGGCTTATGTCAAACATGCAGGAGTGGCTCAAAGAAGAGAAAGCGTTTGGTGACCACGAGAAAGTTCTGCAGTGTTTCGGGCTAGAACAGTTTTATAGTCGGTTACCTGAGAACGTGCGGTACTGGGTCTTGGATAGGCCAGACGTTAGTACGGTGGCTAGAGCCGCTGAGTTAGCCGAGGAGTTTGTGACGCGTCGGGCTCGTGGAGCTAAGGACGGTCAAAAGGGTGAATTTGGCTCCAAGTTTGAGAGGCCAAAGTTCACGCCCATGAGAGCAAAGGGGGACACACGTAGTTCGGATGCGAGTGAAAGCAGTCCGACCGAACGTAAGGAGACGGCGGCAACCGAAGCCGAACGCAGAAAGCGGTTCGAGACGAGGCAAGCGCGCGTTTGTTATACGTGCCAGAAGCCGGGTCACTTTTCGGCGCAGTGTCCGACCGAACGTGAGGAGACGGCGGCAGCCGAAGCCGAACGCGGAAAGCGGTTCGAGATGAGGCAAGTGCGCGTGTGTTATACGTGCCAGAAGCCGGGACACTTTTCGGCGCAGTGCCCAGAAACAAAACCAAAAGTCGTGTTTTTTTCATTAGGCAGCACTGACGAGAACATGAAGCTTCTCGAGCCTTACATGCGAGACCTCCTCGT
Source organism: Dermacentor andersoni (assembly GCF_023375885.2). Classification (NCBI taxonomy): domain Eukaryota; kingdom Metazoa; phylum Arthropoda; class Arachnida; order Ixodida; family Ixodidae; genus Dermacentor; species Dermacentor andersoni. Next base: position 70,402,134 of record NC_092815.1, on the reverse strand, counting down.
GAACGGGAAAGAGTGCCGAGTGCTTCGCGATTCCGCAGCTACAATGGATGTAGTTCACCCCTCTTACGTAGAACCCGATATGTTCACGGGCGAGTGCGCATGGATCAAGCAAGCAGTGGAAGCTCATAGCGTGTGTCTGCCGGTAGCAAAAGTGCTTATTGAAGGACCTTTCGGAGCACTTGAGACGGAGGCCGCAGTGTCATCTATGCTGCCCCCCCAGTACCCGTACCTATTTTCGAACAGGTCCGATCACCTCCTGCGCGAGAAGGGGCTTTTGTTTGGTGAGGCTAGCGTTCAGGCCTTAACCAGATCGAAGGTTCGGGAGCTCGCTGCAAAGGCGGTAGTTGCGGGACCGACGTTGTTGAACGATGAAAAAGGGTCAGAGGCGCAGCAAGCTGGTATTCGGAGCACGCCCGAACGGGATAAAATTGAGCCTGTAGCGTTAAGGGCACCAGATACTGGAGAGGAAATTCCCGATGCGGGAAAGTTAGAAGAGCTTCCGGTCGAGCTTCCGGGACTAGGCTCAGTGACAAACAGGAAAGACACCGATCAAGTCATTAGTGACTTAATAAGTAAAGCATCGCTGTCGCCTGAGCAGAAAACCGAACTACACCAGCTCTTACAAGAGTTTCAAGGTCTGTTCTCTGAGAGGCCTGGTAGGACTTCTGTCCTTACTCATGACATAGAACTTACCTCCCCAGAGCCAGTACGATCCAAGGCGTACCGGGTGTCACCCCGCCAGAGCGATATTATGGAGGCTGAGGTAACGAAAATGCTACAGCTCGGTGTTATTGAAGCGGGTGAGAGTGATTATACCTCCCCTTTGATTTTAGTTGAGGTACCGGGCAAGGAACCTCGTCCTTGCGTCGACTACCGCAGGCTTAATTCCATCACTAAGGATCAAATTTATCCGATCCCTAACATCGAGGAGCGCCTTGAGAGAGTGAGTAGCGCTCAGTTTATTTCCACCCTAGATCTTGTCAGGGGTTATTGGCAGGTTCCACTTACAGAAGAGGCTAGTAGGTATGCGGCGTTCATTTCACCAATGGGGACATTCCGTCCTAAAGTTTTGAGTTTTGGTTTGAAGAACGCGCCATACTGCTTTTCAAGCCTCATGGATAAAGTGTTGCGGGGACAGCAAGAATTCGCTTTACCGTATCTAGACGACGTAGCGATATTCTCCGCATCCTGGCCTGAACATATGGCGCACTTGCGGGCAGTGCTAACCCGCCTGCGCGATGCGGGCTTGACAGTCAAGGCTCCCAAGTGCCAGTTAGCACAGGCCGAGGTTGTCTACCTCGGACACGTGATTGGTCGGGGTCGACGCCGCCCCTCTGAAATAAAGGTGGCCGCTGTGCGAGACTTCCCGCAACCGCGTACGAAGACCGATATTCGGTCGTTCTTAGGTGTCGCCGGCTACTATCAGAGGTACATCCCCAGGTACTCTGATATCGCGGCTCCCTTGACGGATGCTCTAAGAAAGACAGAGCCGCAAACAGTCGTCTGGGATGAGACAAAGGAAAGAGCTTTTAGCGCCCTAAAGAGCGCCCTAACAAGCCAGCCTGTGCTACGATCGCCCGACTACACAAAAGGGTTCGTTGTTCAGTGTGATGCTAGTGAGCGAGGCATGGGCGTTGTACTGTGCCAACGGGAAAATGGAGAAGTAGAACACCCCGTCCTGTATGCTAGTCGTAAGCTGACCAGTCGTGAGCAGGCGTATAGCGCCACCGAGAAAGAGTGTGCGTGTATCGTGTGGGCCGTTCAGAAATTGTCATGTTACCTAGCCGGCTCGAGGTTTATCATTGAGACGGATCACTGCCCTCTCCAATGGCTGCAGACCATCTCTCCCAAAAATGGCCGCCTCCTGCGCTGGAGCCTCGCTCTGCAACAATATTCCTTTGAGGTGCGTTACAAAAAGGGGAGTCTCAACGGTAACGCCGATGGCTTAAGTCGAAGCCCCTAACGTGGGAATCAGCCTCGAAATTGCTTGTTACTGATGTTTTTCTTCCTGAGGCAGGATTTTTAACCTATTGCTTTTGTGTAGTGTTTCAAAGTGATGATGTGCTTTCTAGTGCAATTTTCCGATTTGTGGACGCGTTCTGAGTGCTGCTAAACTACTGTAAGGAACTAGGCAGCAGTATAAAAGGGGAAAGAGCCTGGCAGGGCTTAGTGAGGGTTGTGCCGTGCTTGCTGACTGAGCGGTTGACTTTCGGCGTAGTTCTAACGCTTGCCGGAAACGAGAACAAAAATGTCAACTCTCCCGAAGTCACTTTGCAGTGTCCTGTGTGCACCTGAACGTGAGAACGAGGCCTTCTCTGTGCGCTGCGCTCAAGAAACGCCAAAGGACGCCCGACTTCGGTTATGAGCATCATCGAGCGACATCCCTCCGGACAGCGGATGCAGTCCCCTGACCATCGGGATCTCCTTCCCCCGGCGGGGCGGTCTGTTACGTTTCGCCTACAACGCGCGGTAATGCCGGCGCGGATGCAACGGACGCCGGGGCTTTGTTCAAAGCGGCGGACATTTTGGCCCGTTCGACGCCGTCGCAACGCCTACCCGCCAAGCGTGTCCAGGCGTGTTTCAGTGCCACGTGTCTTCGTGTGTGCGTGTGTGTGTGTGTGCCCTCGCTTGTCAAAGCGCGGCAGCCGGGGAGCGGAGTTCCCCGAATGAGGAGCCTGGAGGTCTCTCGGCTCAACCGTTCGCGCCGTCGTGTGGGCGGGTTGGCGATGCGTCACTGCACTCGGTTCAGCAGGTCTCTCGGCTCGACCGTGCGCGCCGTCGTGGGCTCATGCTCCGCCGTCCCGTGACCTTCATCCCGTGACCTTCATCCCGTGACCTTCCCTTTTGGACCGCGACGCCGAGAGTATAAGAGCAGCTGCCCCCGGACGCCAGGAGAGAGGCTCCGATTTGTACTGTTGAGTTACGTGCTCTCCCGTCTCTCCACTTCGGTCGACCTGACCGGCCGCTCTTTTGCTATGTTAGAATAAACAAGTTGTTCTGTTACCAGTCTTCTCTTGCTTTGCCGGGACCTTCGGATGCTTCCAGTGCCACAGGCCGCCAGGCCAACGCTACCCTTGGGGCTTGCGACCAATTGGCAATAACGGGCGTCAGCACCGAGACCCCAACAACTCGTGCCAGCGGTGCGATTACAACAACGCGCTATCATGGGACACAGACGTACAAATAGAAGAACAAAAAAAAAGGAAGAAGCACTTCGTGCCACGCTTTCGCACCAAATCGATCCCAGCGAGAGAAACACATACTACTTGATCTCGGCCCAAGTGTTCGAGGGAGGCTCCGAACACGTGGAAACACTCCGGAAAGCTTTCTCTCACAAGGGGGCGCACCGCGGAAGCGAAGGAGAGAGCTCAGCTGAAAAGTGAGCGCAAAATGGTAAGAAGGAGCTGCTCGGGGGCGCCCGCCCCTTCTGCGTCTGCCGAAGTGGTGCGGAGGATCAAAGCTTCCATTAGGCGAGCGCTCGAAGCGCGCGTCGCTGCTACCGTGCGACAGCGCTGCGCGGCGGCCATCCCAAGGTCACGCCGCCGGCGGACGACGTCAGCGCGCGTTGCCCCGGCGCCCGCGCTGACGTGAGACCTCGCCGCTTTCTTTTCCTTCCTCGCGTCGCAACGCTTGCAGCCTCGGTTGCGGCCCTCGGGCTCCGAGCAACACGAAAGCGGACACTCGGAATGGCGGCCCGGCTACGACTGCGCCGCTCGGACCGCAGTTGAAGCCCCGGAAGGCCAACAGCCTGCCGCGTAGTTTGTTTTTTTTTTTTGTTTTTTTTTAATCACCCGCTCCGCGGTATTGGACCCGTTTGCTCGCTGAGCCTTTCTTTTGGCTGACATCGAAACGAGCGCTATCGGCGTTTCGTCGTGTACAGCGGCGCAAGAAACGAAACAGGCTGGAGGTGAGGGGGGGACGATGCGCACTGTTGTCGGCCACCGGATCCAGCGAAAGCAAGTTTTAATTGCAACAAGCATACAACATCCTTATAGCAGCAAACCGTCTGCTTACTGAGCCGATGGTACGCGAGCTGACGCCGGACTCGTTTCTTTGTCCTCTTCTCTCTCTTCTCTGCATTTTTTCCATCAGCCCGTCACGTAAACAAAAGCGATCAAACGAGATTTCAACATTTCGATATTGCCGAAAGCAATTTCTTTTTTAAAATAGAGAGAGAGAGAGCGAGAGAAAGAAAGAGAGACGGGAAGATTTAGTACTGAGAGATCCACCGTTGTTCCATGCTTTCTCTAATGTGGCCGCTTTCGAGATCACGGCACTGACAACAAGCTTTTTCAGCTTCAAACTGAAGGCCTAGGTGAACCAGCTATACTTTGTCGAAAATAAATGACCCATCCGTGCATCGATTCTCGCCGCGTTTCCACAGGTGTTGGGCCAAGATCGAGCTCATGACGCCACTGATTCTTATTACACGGCGGACACTGCCGAACATGAGGACATAGCCGCATGATCTGCTCGAGCCTGTACTTGCGGTGTAACCATGTTGCGAAAGACAAGGCCCACACAGCATGCTCTACGACATACCCGAAAGGAACAAAAACTCACTATTCGCAGAAAATGAAAAAAAGTCAGCTGACATGAAATCACAGACACGTGTGCGTACGCGCCCACCCGCTTGCACGCAAGGAAAAAAGAGAGAAAAAAACGAAAGAAATGAAACGTATGCTGTACTGACCGGCGGTGGGAATGGGCAGGATTTCTGAAAGCGATATTCAATTTGATGTTACAAAACAAACGAAGTTGGCTGAGCGTGCTCACTTGAAGAGGCGCCGTGTCTGTAGTAAGGCAAATGAAATTTTTCACCTCAGGGACGTGGATGCCCATAGAAACCCATCTCGTGTTCTTGGGCAAATAGACCGTTGAATGGGCTATCCGACGACGTGTTTACTTACGTCGCGCTCTTGTGAAAGCAGCCGCGCGAAGTCCGATGGCAGACCAAGAGCAGACGACTCGAGTGAAGTGGCGCCATCTTTGGAAGTCGGAGGCAGGCAAACCACCGCCGGCTGCCAGCACTGCCCTCGTCAACATTGCGTTAAGGTATTTGAGGTATATTTAGAGGGTTTATCGGGCCCTCAGCGAAGGGGGGGGGGGGGGGGGGCGGGAACCTTCGGTGCACTTTCTCCCCTTCCCTCCACACCAAACAGTTCGCACGCCACCCACGCCTTCGCACTCTTTCTTTTTTCTTTGTTTTCTTCTTTTCTGCGAGGCTACGGTGTTCCTCATGTTTCGCCGTCGTCGCGCCGCCGTCCTGCGTGTAGCCTGCGGCGTCAAAAATAGTTCGCCGCCTCCCAACGTGACGCGGCGAAAGCGAGCATCCTCCATCCGAAGGAGCACCGCGGCATTCCCCTCGCATTCGCGTGCTCGGCAGGAAAGCAGGCAGGCGCGCTCGGCGCCTGAAGACTTGCACAACGCCGCCAATTAGCCACTCGATCTCTGGCGTGCGACCACGCTTCGCAAAGTCGCATGCATTGTGATACCAAATTAACGGTTCCGCTCCTGCAAGCGATTTTTCAGCAAGCATGCAGCAACGCTGGTGCGAGAAATCTGTCCTCTCGTAAAAATGACGTCGCGAATTTTGCAAAGGTATGCAGTGGCAGAGAAACGCTTTGAATCCGATGCACGGGTGAGCTGTCCCCATGCATAGTTCCAGTAAAGCTTTTCCTGGCTTGCTATTGTGGACATTGTCAAATTCCGCCATATTCTCGATTTCGTCGTCTTTTTAGCTGTGATTGGCTGACAGAGAGATGGAGATTCTTGTTTGAAAGGAAGAAAAAGTGGGATAAAGTGCAGCGCAGTAACTGTCTCTCCGGGGAGGACACCTCAACCGCGCTGCACAGGGGGGAACGGGAGCGAAAGCTGCTAAGGCATTTTTGATTGGCTCAAAAAGCCACCATTGCCGAATCTGACAATACTCCGGAATTTGACAGCATTGACAATAGGACGTCCGCTCTAAACCACCAGAAATTGAGAAGATGCACCTTATCAGAGCTTTGCAATGGCAGGGTGTGCTGTACCAGTCCTCCTACAATGGCCGACAATAAGTCTTGGCCCCTATTCACAAATATGTTCTTACGCAAGAACAGTTCGCAAGAGCAGGTGCCAAATGTTGGTGAGGGACATATTATTAGCGAAGGTGGCCTGCCAATGGCAAAGTAAAACAGAGTAGAAGGCTCTAATGGATGACAGAAGCATATACAGAATGGCTTACATGTCAGCAGAGATGCAGAGGATTCCCACAAGGCCAGTGATGCTTCAGTCGTCTCGACTCCTACCTGAGTGACGCTGAGCTCCGACTGAGCGGGGATGCGTATGACCAGGTTCATTTTACGCGTGCGGACTGAAGGCCGACTCGTGAGCCGGTGGGGACGGGGTGGACTCGTCGATGTAAGAACTTGCATATCGTCTTTCTTTGCCTCAGTGATGCGCGAAGCGAAAGGCTCATCTATAGCCGTTATAGGTACATTAGAAAAGAGGCGCTCGCGCAGATCACTTGTCTTCGTTGCAATCCTACGTCCACTGGCAGATAACAAGCATATACCCGTGCCAGAAACAAGGCACGAGTGCTAGTTGATGTTGATCTTGATTAGTTTCTTCTTAATATTCTTCTTTTTCTTCTCTTCGGCTTCTTCATTATTCGTCTTCTTTTTCCGCTCTCTTCCACTTTTTTTCCTACGTGGTATATTGTGTTTTCAAGCCACATCGCATAGCCGTATTAAAGACGTTCAGTTAGGGAAATTCGCGAATCGGATACGAATATTCGTTAGAAACGATTTCCGAATGTCGAACAAAGTATCGAATACTTTCACTTCTGAACACAGTGAAACGTAAAGCTTCCGTGGAGCCCGTTTGGTAAAGGGAAGGAGAGAAGAGCCTACTTATTTTTTATATATATACATGCGAATGTAAATATATTATTCAAAACTGTACGTCCGGTCAACTGAAGTACCAAGGCCGCGCCGAGTCGCCAGGCGCGGCTGACGACTCGGCGTGGCCTAAACCAATCGCGAGAGGCGAAACTAAACACAAACCGAACGTGCGTTTCGAACAACAATCTCCGGTTGCGCCCCAGATGCAGATGGAGTTTCGTGTTCCTTGAAGGAGACGATTAGGATATCAACGCGCCACACATTGTATTACATGGACACAAACCTGTGAGTCTGGCCGTATGATAAACTACCATCCCCGAATCGACACAACAAATTTGTAGGCTGTTTAAAAGCGAAGCATTCTCATAGAATGACCGCATATTATTGAGTAGCAGTTACCCGCCCCATGCGTTCGCTCCAGTACTGATGCAGAACTGCGGCTCTCCTGAAACAAAATCATCCGGAACAATCCTCACTTACATCGTATTTGAGTCTGCGAGTCTGCGAGGGTTGTTTTGATCCCTCATATTCGAGCAAAAAAAGTCTTTGTCACTATCTTTGTCACTAACTCCCCACTCCCTCATGTAATGTCTCAACAGAGACCTTTGAGGAAATGAATAAATAAATAAATAAATAAATAAATAAATAAATAAATAAATAAATAAATAAATAAATAAGAAAAGAAATCATTTGACAATTTCGAAAAGTGAACTTGCTTGAATCGAATACGAATCGAATACAAATCGAAGAGTACGCACCATTCAGTTTGTGTGCAACATTTTTAATATTTGCACCCCCTTGAACCGTGCATTAAAACACTTAGGCGTACGGTAGATCTTTTTGACCGGCAAAAACAGAGCAGGTGCAATGCAGATTACTGTATTGCCATATACGGCCAGCTGACACGCGAAATGCGGCACAGCTCAAAAAAAGAGAAGCTCTCAATTTACGAAATCTTTGTTGTGATTAAAAGGTAGCAGCAAACTGCAAGAAAACAAGTTCAGACGCGTTCTAAATTGGTTTGATACACAATGCGCTGGATATCGATTTTTGAACTGTGCAGTTAAAGAGTGTACGACAATCGATAACACTCAGCGGGTCTATCAGAGGACTTCATCGGCTAGGCAGTTTCTGAAGAAGTCGCTGTGCACCCATTTCTACCGCCTCGCGTTTACTCATTATGCCGGGAAAGTTCTCTAAATTTCCTGTCAATAAAGCAAACAAAAATAAAAAGAGAAGTAACAAAGGCATTGCATTCGATTGGTCACAGATGTTGCCGAGTAATCCGCACTTTATCAATAAAGCGAAACTACTGATAAATTCTTCCTGTGTGTTTTAAGCGCCTTGTTTAGATCACGTTGCGGCTGCCAACTGCATTCGCCTAAATAATGAAAAAGAACTCTCACATGCGTTTTGTAATGGCTTCACCACACTATAAGTGCGTAATGCGGCGAAGCATGCACGCCATATTGCCGTGAGGGGAAGTGAGCACTCGCGCAAGCACTTAGTGTAAACAAAGTATCATTATGTAGTATAATTTAGCGCACAACGGATGTTGTATGCGGCACGCATAACAATAACGCATACCGTAACGCATGCCCATAACGGCACGCTCCGACCTCGAAAGCACAAACCCGTGGGCCACCCTGGTTCCAGCTTTGGTACCCCCGCGGACCCTTGGATGTCCTGGAGATGCTGTGCCACATGATTCTTTATAATTTCAGGACCTCTGCTGAGGCCATAGTTTGCTGTTATTTTTATTTTCGTGTGCTAAATAATCTCACCGCAATTCATATCTGTATTGTGGTGAAGCTTACTAAAGCACACCCGCCATTACGGAACTCACATAAGGCTCTTGACAAGAACGGTGGCGCCTCACAATAGATCGAGTCTCACGGCATTCCGAAAATAAAAGAACAGAGACCAGAAATTGAACAGCCTCGTACAGAGCTACAAAATTTATGTCGATTGAACGCGAAACGAAGCTTCAGTCAACCAGCACGAGTTAAATCGTATGCCTAAGGCTGTTCCTTTTCATCCTATGCAGTAACGCAACCCAATATACTGTTTTTGTTGATTCCCCAAAAAGGGCACACCTTAAATCGCATGCAGTTTTTGTGTTTATTCACCACATCGTTCACAAGCTATGCCAAAAATGAAAACACCAAATCAGGTGAAAGCACAGTGTGAGCCGTCTGCGCGGCAATGCCACGTGGGCGAAGGCAATGTATGAAGTTTGTCGAAAGAAGAATGGTGATGACAAGTGTATGCACAAGAAAAATGACACTAGTCTTGCTACATTTACTGATTATGCACTTGTTGTGCCACAGCTCTACTTGGGGAGGAAAGTGGGGGGGGCGTATGACACCTGCTCACCGAATGGACAAATCAAAGAAAATAAAGCAAACCAAAGAGTCCACTGCGTATAATGCGGTATTTCATTAGGAGATCGGTGTGCTTTGGACGTCTATGAGCCGACATTATATGTCCAGGTTTTGTGTCGGGATCATTATTACGCTGAAAATAATTACACGTACTCGCACTACTTCGTCGGTCAGTGCATAGGGATTATATCGGCTAGTTCGCTAGGACTATCCATTCGGCGCACATATAAACTTCGCAATATGCCCGCAAATATACCCGTCGTGATACCGACCCAACCAGCAGCAGATAATTGCTGCCACGGCAAACGCGAGAGGGAGGCAAAGAAAGCATCGCATTAATAGCCGCCGAAGTTGGGAAACAGCTTAAAGCGGCGCAATAATAAAGATAAATATAAGTGAGGAAAATTAACAAGCTTAACCAGACGGACGTCCCATTTGCTACCCTGGTCCTAGGAAATCGGATAGAAAGGAAAAGAGAGAGATAGAGAGAGAAAGTACTAGTAGTTGAGCGCTCACGTGGTGATGCGCAGGAAGACTATAGACACTTTTCCCGGTGATCCCGTGGGCACTGCCATGTTTGATCACGTAGTGGCGCGTCCATTGCTTGCCTCATCTGCCTCCGTGCTTACGATGCAGGCGCATGACGCCGCGGCGCAGCAAACTTCCGTTTCGACGGATATCGTAGACGGTGACTGTGTGCACGACACGAATATGTGGCCACAGATTTAGAGGACATGTAAGTGCTTTCAGAGCTCATTACGTCTTGCCCACACGGCGCGAGAAGCGTATCCGGTGTTTGTACTAAAAGCGGGGCAGTGGTTTGTAGCGGGGCAGTGGTTTGTCATGTTTGTGACTCAGTAAAGTTACTCAATGCGGTCACTATCTGTTTGTTTATTTTCCGCCTAATCGCCCGCGGGTGTGCTCAGTTGCGATAGGCTCGTTCTTTCTGTACACAAGGCTTCGAACGTAAATGACCTGTGCTTTGCGATAGCTTCTAGCGAAAACGTATTATCGCTAGTCACTCGCTTAATCTGCAGACTGTCACGAAACGTTCTTCAGCTTCGAACATTCGTTTGCTGTCGGTGTAGTCGGCGTCACTCGTGCTCCGGCGCATTGACTCAAGTGTGCGCCCATTCACTCATTCTGGATACGTTGGCGATAGAGTAAGCTTGCGTGTGAGTATGGGCAGATGTGTGTAGGTAACTTGCGACAAAGTTACTATGCCAGTAAGTGGCGCAAATGTCTTTTGTAACGAGAGGTACTCACTCCTAATCGCCGACCTTCCGGGGTTGAAGTCCTTTCTTTGGAGGTTAGCGACGCAGCGCTGGCAGATGAGTGATATTTTTTTAAATTCTCGAGTAAAGCTGCGCATCGCGAAGGGCCATTAACACAGGCAGCCCTTTTGCAGCAGCAACCACGCAGATTGACTCCATTCCTTAATATGCGAGCCCCCTATTTTTGCAGCCAACTATACTGCACGCATCTTCCCCTCTATCGTTCCACATTTAGCAGCATGGAGTCAGCACAGTGCGTTAGCGAACACCCAGTAGCATTTCCGACAGTTTATCACACATTAGCATGGCAGAAGCAGCAACGGCTTCGCATTCGTGCGCTTTACCTGAGGCAACGTGCGTTCCTCTCGAGCAAAGTGCTCGGCAAAAATGGTCAATCAACGGTCGCAGAGATCTGTCGACTTGAGATCATCTTCATTGTGGTTCTTTAGGGCCTGGATCACCAACGCCGATGTCAACGCTCCTATCACTGTCGTCACAAGACTATTCTGGCAACACCCTAAGCGACCAACGTCACTGCATCAGAACGCAGCCCGAAAGGCTCCAAGCGACACACACTCTGTAGAGTATATCCGATATCACATTCGAATCAGCGGAACTAGTTGCTATATAAGTTGCATTGTCCCGGGCACGAGCGGTGGGATGATGATGATGATGAAAAACTTTATTTATCCCTCTTTAAAGGGAAGCGGGCAACGGAATAGAGGGTGGGTGGATAAACTACTTGATGTAGGCCTCCTCTATCCTCTCAGCCCACTGCAGGATGGCCTCCTGAAGGTCGGGCCTCGAGCCGCGCAAGGCAGCCTCCCACTGCTCCTCACAAAATATTAATTGCTTGAGGAACGGGGGAAGGGGGTGCTTAGGGCACCCCCACATGATGTGGTTTAAGTCTGCTTTGGGAGAGACACAGAATTTACAAGATGGAGAAAGGTAAATGGAGGGATGAATGCGGTGGAGGAGGTAAGGGGAGGGAAAGGTGCGAGTCTGCAGCTGTCGCCACAGAATTTCACACCTACGCGGGGATTTGGCCGTGAGTGGCGGAAAGATTAAACGGTCTAATCAGTAGTGTGTGCAGATGTCGTGGTAGGTAATAAGTCGGTCCCGCGCTGTAAACGGCACCTCCTCCGTGGCGAGGTCCGACACATCTGATGCCTGAGCCCGGACTGTAAATCCTCGGGCACTGGCATGAGCCGCCTTGTTTCCGGCAAGGCTCACATGCGCGGGAGTCCAGGTTAATGCCACAGTTTGATGGAAAGGATGGGCTAAGAGGAGAGAAAGGGCTGGCTTAGAGACCCTACCCGCTCCGAAGTTATGTATGGCTGCTTTGGAGTCGCTAACGAGAACTGATGAATTTGGGATTGTGAGGGCCAGGGCTATGGCCGCTTCCTCCGCCTCCTCCGAGGAAGAGGCAGGAATGGGGGCGGCCGCAGCGACCTGGCCGTGAGAGGTAATGACTGATATTGCGTAATGATTTCTGTTCCCATATTCGGTGGCATCAACATAGAGCACGTCTTTTGAGGTGGAGAATTGTTTTTGGAGAGCCTTTGCTCGCTGCCTCCTGGGCTGTTTGTGGTGCACAGGGTGCATGTTTTTAGGAAGTGGGGGGATGCAGATGTTCTCGTGTATGTGATGTGGAATAGTGTATTTAGGCTTGATGATGGGTGCCGGAGTCATAGAAAGGGTTTGTAGAATGTGGCGACCTGTTGCGGTGTTAGAAAGTCTGCTATATTGGGATGTGAGGTGGGCTTCTGTGAGCTCAGTAAGTGTGTTGAAAGTTCCAGTAAGTATTAGCCTTTCAGTGGATGTACGTATGGGGACCCCCAGAGCAAACTTATATATTTTGCGTAAAAGAGTGTCGATCCTATCTGATTCTGATTTAAGGAAATGTAGATATGGTGTGGATGGGAATAATTTTCTTTTCATAGTTAGGAGATGAGGTTAAACTTTAATGGCGAATCAGGCTTAAGCTGACATTTTATTTCACTATATATGGGCGAACAATGGCGTTCTTAAAGCGGAAGGCGTGCTAGGTGGAGCCGCTGTCGCCTTCACGGAAGATCAGGTGCAACTAATGTTAACAAAAAGTAGCCTCAAAATCGCATTGCTTCGTTAAACGGATATTGTCAATTGTAGCGGCCTAAACGTGTCGAATTTTCTCTCGAAATCGGCGTCATACATATTTGAAAGCACGCCGCCATTAAACGCAGCGTTGATAGAGAACCTTAAATTGTGCCTTTAGTACGACGTCATTGAGGTCACATAATTTAAAAGCGGTGCGGCGCTGAGTCTTTTTATATGCCGGTATACCGCAACTTTCACGAAATTTAGCGAACGATAGACATAGTAGAGAAACACGCAGCACTTGGATAAAGAAGTTACACATTCAGATATCACTTTTTTAAGAATATCAAGATGCAATAACTCACTCCATCTTTTCCCACGCGTTAACAGCAAAAGCAGATAGACAATTAACTAAGGAATGTGCTGGCATAATAGAGAACATAAATTACACGTCTTTGCTAATTGTTTCGCTCCACGGCGCCTGCGTCCAGCTAGAGCTATCTCCCTGTCTTTATTGCCAGCAATCTGGTCCGATCGTCGCTTAAAGCGAAAATTTTTATATCTAGCGATATCTACTGCGCATGTGGCGTTAAGAGCTTTGAAAAAGATTGTGCAGATCCAACGAACACGAATTGGAACCTATATACGTGAACCGAAGCTTTAATCAAGCGGTGTGTGTTCAATGCAACCAACAGCGATCTGCACAACTGTGTTTACTTTCACCAGCGTGCGAGTTAATGCAATGCTTATGTTTATCCACCACAAAGGCATTAATCGCATCCAAGTGTCATCTCTGCGGTTTACACCGCTCACAAACTCTGCTGAAATGGAAACGCAGTATTGGGAAATAAGTGAGTACAACTGTCAACTTCTAAATATATCTTCATACGTATAAGACTCCTCTTGAAGGGGGTTTGTTCAAATAGGATTTAAAGCAGCAAAAAGAACAAAATCAGCTATATATACGGGAAGGGTAAAAATAGAGGAGACACACGCTTAAGCACCTTCGCAAAAGCGCATGAGGAGTGTAGTCAGCGCGTACGTGCACACCTTGACCGGCATCATTTTGCTGCTGCCTGGTAGCTTGGCTAACAGACCGACACTTCGGCCTGCAACCATTAAATGATCTCACTCTTTCCGTCCCGGTGCCATTAGCAGGATCCGGTGGTGTGTGCGCTGCATATATCGTCACCGGTGCTCAAGTTTGGGCTTTGTTATATATATATATATATATATATATATATATATATATATATATATATATATATATATATATATATATATATATATATATATATATATATAAGGAGAAGATGCCTTGCGAAAGTGCCACAAGTGCGCTTGTTGCACGCAGCTCCGGTTCAATCGCGTGCTTCTGAGTCACTCCAGCCAGGACAAGGGCAGCAGGTCGAGCACGACGAGAAGTTCCTCGCAAGCGAATGTATGGGCGAGGAGCTGGCGCGGTTACGTGCAGACGAGGCTTCCGTGTGCGTGGGACGGCGCGCGCCGGTTGTTATCCCGATGCGCTTGTCCTTGCCGGTGAGAGGCAATCTCGCGCCGACCACCATCGATAATCATAGGCTTCGAGTGTCCCGCGCAGTCCCGACGATGACGCGCGATTTGTTGTGTGCGGTCGAGCGAGGGGGGCGAGCGTGTATATGTTAACAACGTATTCAAAACATGGTGCATGCTACCGGTTGCTTCACGCTGCATGTCGGAGCAAACGCTTTTCGGTTCGGCATATAGATACCAACCTCCAAGTAGGAAGATGATGCGTGCATACAAATATCGGCAACAACACTCGAGATCGCGACTCGTGCATTGTTAGCACCATGCGGGCAGCAAACGTCGTCGGCAATTGCTGCGCGGAAGGGCTCACCGATAAACAGTAGTTGTCAGAAGGCAATGCATCAGGTGAAGGCCTTTTACGTCTTCGAGTGTAGGTGTACAAGCAGCTATGCAGTGTACACTATAGCGCGGCTATCCACGTATACGGAGACCTTCACTCACCGCCACAAATGTCATATCACACAGGTGTCTTCTCCCCGGCGTGGCACGTCGAAGAACAATGCCCGGATGTAGTCCAGCGTAACCGTTGGGCGCGCCATGGTGCTGTTACGGTGTATATAACGCAACGGCGGACGCTCTACTGTCCATGGCGTCACCGCGCAGTAAGCGTGACTGCGCGACATTGTACGTTCGTTGGCATGGCCAGCGCGGAAACAGAATGTGTCCTATCTCACGCCAGAGCCGCTAGACCAGAGTGCATCGCGCGCTAGCTTGACTGGTCGGCCTGCACGCCTAGAGTTCGAGTGCAAGTGAAGAGGTTGCTCCGTGTTTGCGCCTTTCCCAAACGAATAAAAAAAAAGTAATCACGCCCGCGTGCGCATGTGCTGCGGCAACAGCCCATCTCCGTGCTGCTGCGGTCCACGTTCAAAGCGCTGAACTACACTGGGGTGCAATTTTCAGCTATCCTAGCGTCGCCGGCGTTACACGTCCGACTTCGTCGGCCGATGCCTGGCACGCTGGAAACGCTACTGGATTGTACGAAGGCTTGTGACAGTAGAGATTCCTCTGCGATTGGCTCTGTGAATGAGCGACTTATTATTTTGCTTTTTTTCTCCTTACCTATTGTTTCCCGTTCCCCCTCCCCAAGTTTAGGGTAGCCAACCGGGCACGTCCTTGGTTAACCTCCCTACCTTTCTCTCTTCGTTTCCTTCTCTCTCTCTGGACTATATCCGTGCCTTTACATACTCCAGCGTAGCGTAGACTCGCGGTAACCTTACGCTATGCTGGCGAAAATTGTACGCTGTACAGTACAGCGTCCGGCGCAGTCAGTGTGACTGGCGCGCGCTTTGGCGCTGCTGGCATGGGAATAGAACATGTCCCATCTCACGCCAGCGCCGTAAAGAAAGACATTCCAGAGCCGCTTTACCAAAGTGCGCGCTTCTTTTTACCCACCGCGGCTGCTTAGTGGCTATGATGTTAGGCTGCTAAGCACGAGGTCGCGGGATCGAATCTGCAGCCACGGCGGCCGCGTTTCGATCGGGGCGAAATGCGGAAACACCCGTGTACATAAATTTAGGCGCACGTTAAAGAACCCCAGAGGGTCCGAAGTCCCCCAATACGGCGTGCCTCATAATCAAGTCGTGGTTTTGGCTCGTAAAACCCCGTAATTAAATTATGCCAAAGTGCAACGCGTGCTCTCTTGGCTGGCCCCGGCAGCGTGCTACTTACGCTAGCCTATACATGGCCTATGGCGAACCAGCGCTGGCCAGGAGGCGCTATGACAGCTTTAGTGTGCAACTAAAATATGCTGGCACCGTCCAGTAGGGAGTCTACGAAGATGGCGCAACAGATTTAACGATAACAGACGCGCGCGTGTGTCAACGTTTGCTTAGCCCGATGCGCCCAGCCATGCCATGCGTGTTGCGTTGAGCGCATGCTCTGCTACGTCTTATCTCGTCGGTTTTCTGTCAGGGGTGGAGCCGTGAAAAGTGCGTCTCGAGATTATCGGCGAATTCGCTGACACGAAATCGCAGTATGTGCTACTGAAAACTGTGTCCACCACTCGCTAGGCTGTGCGTTCCGGCGCTGCTGTTGGCAGGCCAAGCTACAGCGCTGGTTGCCCATACTCCGGTTTCACAGAAGCGAGCGTGCTGGGTTTGCAGCTTCGAGAAACAAAAATGTGATTGCTTGCCGCGCAATTGTACGCATGCGCTGCGGCAACATGTGATCTCCGCGCTCCTGCGGGCCACATCCAACGTGTCGAACTATATGCGGGACAAGTGTTTGCCGACAATGCCGGGCGCTGCCTAACACACACTGTTAGCCCGCTGGAAACGCCAATATATATCAGCGCATTATTCCTAACGTCCTCGTATAGGCATGAGGAGCAGTGCGTCTTGCAACTTTTCTCAGTGTGACGAGGCCATAGTACATCTCTTCATCTACTGTACCCCCCATCCCCCTCTATTTTTTTTTTTTTTTTTGACTATGAACCAGACTTTGCGTGCTGCTTTAAACTCACTGGACGACCAGGCCTGCAGAGAAGAAAATATACCGAGACCACGGACTCACCGTTCACCCTCAGAAAAAGTCATCATAGCAGTGCTGCGCTTTTTTATAAACGACTGGGCTGCACGGCCGCCTTTAATTGCACGGCGGACGCTGTTGTATGTGCGCGCGCCTCACTTCTTTTCCGTTTCCTTTCATGTATTCTTCCCGCTTCCCCCTTGCCCAGAGCGGAGTAGCAAACTATGGGCGACCTGGTTAACCTCCCTACGTTCCCTTTCCTCTTTCTCAGCAACGAGGAGTTTCCCTCTAGTTGCATAAGTACTACAAAGAGGAACAGCCATAAAACGCTGCTGCTTTGGTGACTGCTATGTTGGTGGCACATATCCAGAGCCAAAAGTGCTACTTTTCTCCCATACACATACGGCTACAGAAATTGACGGCAAGCGGGTGAAAGAACAAGTTTTATTTTCTCGTTTGCCCGGAACAAAAGCTGCTACTTGCTGGTGCAGTGTTACAGTCGCTATAGCGTGACTGCAATGCGAGTCTCTCGCAACCGGCTTCAACCTTGAACAGCGTGAAGAGCGGACTTTTTCGGGAGGTCCCCACGAGTGAACATTTGTCGGTGGTTAGACATTCGCCGGTACGTGCACAGTTCCTCCGTTCGTATTGTTTCTTCGTACTTCAACTTAATAAATAAGTCTATTTGTATTGTAGGCAATGCGTGAACGCTTATGTCGGTGTCTCATTACAGCGAATCTTTCCTTGCTCCTTCCCCGGGATTTAGCTTTCGTGGTTTTCCTCGCCGAATATATTTGTTGATATACATGTATAAGAAGTTTACATGTGTTCCGAATGCAAGTATCAGCAAACGGGCTTATTCAAACTCTGCATGCTCGCCACCAAAGTAGAGCCAGTAAGCGCACATCTGTTCGGCGTATGAAAAAAAAAATTAATTCATAGGTGAAACGAACACATAATGTCATAGGCATAGGCATGGTTCATAGGCATTTCTAAAGCACAGCGACCTCTTATTGGTATAGCGCATTATATTCAGCGTTACGATGTGTCAAGAAAAGTGCTCGCGACCGCGCTCGGAAAACTGGACGATTGCCGCTTCACAGAGGAAAAAGTTCTAGGACACTGGTCCAGACGGGCGTCAGCACTCAATGCCTGTAGGGCCCTGCTCAAGTTCTTCAGGGCTTCGAAAGTTGTAACATATACCATCGTGTTATTGTGGGAATTCTTCTCACTTCTTTCTTTATTGGTTTATTCTTTGACCTTTTATTCCATTCACCCCTTTCCGCTACTCAAGGTAGCCAGCCCGTACATACACTGGCTAACCTCCCTGCAGTCTTTCCTTCCCTTTTGGTTTTCTCTCTCTGTCTATCTTCAGTGGCCTCTGATTTATATGATTTTCTATTATTTACTCATTCGGAATGTGCCACCGCGCATGTGCACATTCTTGGCTAATTTTGCAGAATGGGCGTGCGCCACTCCAGAATGCGATTGTGCTACTCTGACACAAGAGGTGTAGAAGCCTTATAAGTATTTACATGTATCTTCCAGTGTGACACAAGTGATATAGAAATTGCGAGATTTGTCAGTGCACAGTCATCTTGCGTGGGATCACGCTCTGCATATATAGGATGAAAGTATACAGACTTGTACGCATCACTGTTAGTTGTACAGCATTTATTTAGCCGTTTGACAAGAGCTTCGCTTCACGTAGACTCCAACGTGTCCGTTGGATCTGCATATTTCTTTCCTTTCTTTTTTTTTCTACCACGAATAAACATTCTCGTGCTTCTCGTGCTTCTCGTGCTCGGTGGTACTGTGGGGTGGTTAGTATTACGTATTCTTGGAACTTGGCCGTACACGTGCTCTGTCCTATACCGTTTTATATATATCACTTTGTCTTCTCGCCCATTTCCTGAAAAGGTTCTTGTGCTTTGGTGCGAACTAAAGTTGGTGGGGACTTCGGAAAGTGTATCAGTGACAGAGCGCTTTTGCTCTTACCGTTTGCTGCAAGTCCTCTCTCTCTCTCTCTCTCTCTAGCGGGACAGATAATAACATACTCGACAAACATACGTCTTCCTTTTCCCTTCGTTGTCGATTACTACAGTTTCTTCATTACTACGACAGCGACGACACTTCAATCTCTCTAAGCGCACCTGCGCCCATCTAGTTTCTAATTTATCTGAAACGAGCGACTCCTCGTTTAATTCCAGTTCCATCTACCCTTAATGAACGCCGCTGGCTGGTTTTCCTTTGGATGGTTTTCCTTCCGACTCGCTTTCCTCTCACTGTTTTCTCTCTCCCTCTCTCTCTGCTCCTCATCAGATTGTCTCAGCTTGCGGCCGCTTTCCGAGGGACACGGTGCTTTTCCCGGTAAACGCTCATAACCTAATGATGGTGGCGGTGGCCGTTGGTTTAGGCGTTTTTTGTTTTATATTTCACGACAGGGAGTTCAAGCAGTCTGATGGGTTTTCCTGAAAATCGTCTGCAAACTCAATTGCACCGGCTCGGTTTGGAGTGAAGCGCGACGGTCACGTAAGCAAGTTATGAGCTTAACTCCCTTCTTTTCCTTGCGTGGTACTTGATGTCCCTCTTTATCACGAGTCGTATCATCACTCGTACTCAACGTCGTTGTTAAGGAGGAACGTGGAAAACCGTGGGCTGCATTACTTCCTGTTCCGGTCGTCTGATCCCGCGGTTCCCATGTGGCGCACAAATTCGAGCGTTTACTGCTAGCAGTGAATGAACTCTTAATTCAATAAATGAACTCCTAATTTCAAAGTTTGTCAGTTAGTTATTTCCTTTCCTCTTAAATTATTCCTTCCTGCATTCTTGAAGCCTCCTATGCCACCAGATTCGTGGCCGATTCCCTACGCTTCTCACTATTATCGTCGCGGTCATCTGAATTCAGTATTTTCAATAACGACAGTGATGATTGTTACCTTAGCATAATGAAGATGATTGAGCAGAAATAGCGGTCAAGCAGGAATATGAGGCGAAAAAGACCCAGTTGGGTCTTCGTGCAGTTCCTTAATGTTATACATTCATTTAAAGCGATGTGGCAATGCTGAACTTGATACCTAAAGACATTATTTTCTCATTAGCGCCCGGATATTTGCTCAGTCTTCCATTGTGCGTATGTGCTACGTATGTACCGCTAAACACAGCAACCCCTTTCGCGTATTGACCTTAATCTCTTTGTCCCTGATATTTTATCTTTTGGTGCGAGCACCCGGGATGATGGCCGAAAGTAAATCTGTCAGTTTGTGCACGACTGTAATGTTGCTGCGAGTAGAGGAAGGCTGAAACGTTAAAGGGCCCTTTTTTCCACAATATAAACACGTGTTCTTTTGCATTCTTTTACAAGCGGTTCCATCAAAAAGCGGCCTGTTCAATTTTCGATTATTTACGTTGCGTATATTTAAATATTCCCAATACTTAAAAATAGGTTAGTGACAAGAAATTCATTGCATATTGTGTCCACTGCGTATCTAGGCCAATCCCCATCTGAGAACATGTCATATTTAAGACAACAGCAAGAAAAACAGTTGTCCCTCCTGCGGTCAACACAACAGTGTGCCCTAAGATGGTCTTCGCTATGTCTTCATCCAATACGGGTAATGCTTCCTGAATGGTTCAAAGTGATGAGAAGTGGCACCGTGGGCATCCTACTCGCTTTCCACTGAGGCAACACTTAGATGAACACTTCGTGAAACCCTCTATTATATAGGCTGCAGGTGGGGCTCAAGCGCGACAACTGTCAGCCAAGCTCGCAAGGCTAAGGTAACACGCGCTGACCAGGGGACGCTAGGACAGTTTGAGTGTCCTACTACAATATGTTGACGCCGTCCGATAGGGGCGCCACGGAAATGGTACGATATCTTGAACTATGACAGATGCACTCTTGTTTCAACGCTTAACGCTCGGCGTGTCATGTCAAGCTCTGTCCGTGGCAACGAAATTCCCAGGAGCGGAAGCGCTCCTATGTATTAGTAAGCCGATACCTAGTCAGGTCGCACGCTGGACATACGTGCCTCAAAATTACCCTTAAATTTGCTGACGCGAAGTCGAAACATGTCCCACTAAAAACTGCTTTCTCCTGTCGCTAGGCCGCATGCTACGTGGATGCTGTTGGCAGGCGACGTTTCAACGCTTGTTGCCCACCACAACCACGCGACTGTCTCCGGTACCATGACGGAGAATTGCAATGATACGCAGCCAGTAAAATTTTGTGCTCACAGCTATACAGCTCCTCTTACACAAAAAAGCCGACATTTTTTTAAAATATTGCTTCAGTTATTCACGGCAACGTATGGACCCAGTGCTCGATAGTCACTTGCATTTTATCAAATCATGTTTTGCGCGCTTTTCGAAGAAATCGCGTTATCGACCGCATCAAGCAGTGCATACACCGGTATACAGTACGTGTATCACACGATAAGACACGATGACCGAGACAGACATTTCCATTCAATCACCTGCCCAAGCATGACTTCTAATGTAACGTGCCGTTGTTCTGTCGGTTCTTTTCAAAATACGGGAACCATACTCGTGACACCTCGCCGAGTTTGATACGAACATGAAAACAGCCGCAGCCCCCTAAATGCTAACTAGCTGTTATCTGTCTTATTGTGCCACACGGTTGCACCGGACGTGCCATACAAGCAGTGAGAAATGTCTTGCCAGGTCAGCCATGCTTTTATCTGTAATATTCAAATGTCTGATTCTTTAAAACCTTATTTTGCTTTTGGTTCAGCGAATGTGAATCATAACCTTCGATCCTTCACTCATCTATATGTGTTTTGTCGGACCAGCTGTCGGCGGGGAACGACCGTTTTACAGAGACCATGTCGCGCTCCGAACCGGAAAAGCGTTTCCTGCTGCAGCATATCTGTGACGATAAGGGACCATAAATCTGACGCTACTTGTGCATCCATTTTCGCTGACTTTGTCATTGCAGGCGTGCATTGAAAGTGCGTGACCGGCTCTAGTAGTATGCGTTGCACACGCCTGTTTTCGTATGCGTTGCTGTATGACTTCATATACGAGTGTCGTAAGTGACCTTGTGGTCAGCACAACGAAGTGGCAGTTCTGATATTATTCTCCGAAGCACTTCCGAATGAAAAATAGAAGAGAAATAGAGATAATAATATGTGAATACTAGCACGTGCCGAATGCCCGTGGTGTTTTGTGAACAACACCTCGGCACGCAATTTTATTGCGGAGTCCAGCACATTAACCGCCGAACAAATACGCGACTCTTCTGATGACGCTTCAGCGATCTAGGTATAGGAGGAGCCACAGACAACGGGCACAAAGAAAATCCATCTTGCGCAGTACTGGTGGTGTCCCCTGGCGTTACCCACCATGGTGTCTCGGTGGTTATGAAGTTCTGCTGATAAACGGGGTGTAAGAATGATAGCGATAGCAGCGACAGTCGGCCGCCTGGCCGATAGCATCAGTTCTGATACCGACAGAGCACTTGCCAGTCATTGTCATGAAGTAGCACATAGCGCCGCTCTTTGATAATCACGAAGAGATGGGTTCGATTCCCGTGGGGGCCGAATGCGAAAGCGCTGCTTTTGGTGAGCGTTACAGGAAGATCAGATTGCCAGTATCATTCCCAAACGATGTCTATCCCAGGCCGTATGTTTCTTTGTTGTAATTTGGAATGGTACCACTCAAGGGCACAGTGTGGTCTGGCCCAGCGAGCTGCATACCACAAGTGGTTCTCTGGCTTTATATTGGCACAATTTATTTCCCGCCTCTGCCACTGCTGCCCTTCGTGATTCAGGTCCTAATTGAAAGAAACTACCGAGCACTCTCTGGTATCATACCAGAAGCGCACCTAGCTTAACCAAAACTTTTGGCCATTCTACATTCTACACCCTCGGATTATAGGCACACATCGTTTGCTTTATACTGCAAAACAACTACGATGAGTTTCAAACGTGAACGATTTAGTTCGTTAAAGACAATTCGGTTTAAATAACAATCACTTTATGACGCACGCGCACGCACACGCACCCGAGTAACGTCACCACATGCATGCCTTCTATCCGGTCAGACCTGTATAATCGCCCAGCGGACACCGGAGGATCTATGTGATGTGGATATCGCTGCCGGCGTACGCTGCTGCGCTACTGAGTTCCTCATGGTGTCAACTGTATACCGTGCGGGCTTTGACTTAACCAAGTTCAACTTCAGCGGCTTTGACCTTATAATGAGCCCCATGCTCGTAATTCAAGGCACCAATATGTCAATATATGTCAATTCAATATGTCAATATTCAATACGTCAATATGCACTTTGTATGTGAAAGTGTATAGTGAACGTGTTCTACGTGCAGGTGTGCTTCGTATTCAGTTCTTTAGCTGCTGAGACACCATCGTGCCGCTATACCGCTATGCAAGTCAGACTCGAAAGAGACCACCGCCAAAAATCCCATACCAAGCGCCTAAGGTTACCGCACCAGTGCACTCAAGGCATCCAAACTCCCTGGAAGGTTGCCTCAAACCTCAAAGCTTTACAGAATGTGAGAGGTGAGCTTCAGGCTCAATCACAGCGTGTTCGAAACCTGCATGCTATGCGAGACCTGTCATGTATTCACAAGAAACAAGAAAAAAAATGTTATCGTGCTAAAACTGCTCTGTAGCAGCTTTGCAGCAGATGTATTTCTCTCTTTCTCTCTCTTTGTTTTCCACGTGGAGTTTGGGGGTAGATTTACTCGTATCACTCCCTTCCGGAGCCCGCGCCACTGAATAAAGCGAGTTAGCAGCATTACGCGTCGTTTCTCAGTCCCGTCCTCGGCGACCACGCGTACGTCTCACGTTAATTACAATGTTATCCGCAAATTACCGCACCGACTCGGCAATGCAATTACAATTCCCTCGTGCGTAAGGGCGCCCTTCTCGACTGGGGACCGGCGCCTCTACGCCGTTCCACGAGGCGTGCCGAGCCCGAGCCCAGCGAGCACGGCGACACCTGTGCGAGGGCCGCTGCACGCACTGCGCGTGCCGAGGAGATGCGTGGCGCAAATTCGAATCTGCGAGGGCGGTCTCTCGGCCTCCTCTTCCTCCTCCTCCGCCAGCCCCCTTCCCCTCGAGCTTCGTATTCCATGCTTGGCTTGACTGCCACCACTTCCACCGTTTCAGTTGTTTGCGGAGACGTAAATCCAACCGGAGGAAGCCTTCGATCTTCATTTTAATTTCAGCAAGAAAGTATAGCAGGTTCCAAAGTATCAGGCTATGTAGAGGTAGTAAGCAAAGAAGCTGAAGACGTGGATTCATGGCAAATTGTGAAATAAGAAAAAAGAAACGCAGAAAAGCACAAAGAAACGGCCTCGTCTTTCTTGTTATTTTTTTTTTTTATGAAACAGTGAAGCTCAATATTTTTATTTTCTGCCGCAGTGGACGGTTAGAGCACGCGGTATTAGAAAATGACGTGCATGGAGACGATTAGAAGGAGAACGCAGATGAGTTGGACGAGTGATATTCTTTTCTTTTTTTGTTGCCTAAAGCAAAACTTGAAATGTTGAATGTACATAGCCTAAAACTATCACCGTTACGGAGACAACGCCTGCCTACTCGTCTGAAAGGAAAACTTAAAAATTGGGAAGAGAAGGAAATTAAAATACGACATGCGTCACTCTAAGAAACGCTCTCGAAGTACGGCGAAGAATGCCATAGGAACACAGTAATGGGAACAGAAAAAGAAATCGCCGAGCGTAAAATTAAACGAAAGACGAATGCCCAGTGTATTCGCCTGCATGAAATGGATTTCAGTGTTCGAGTACCTTTCTAACGCAAGTACGGCACGGCATAAAATGTATGCGAGACGACATGAGACGGCTGTACAGCGTCGATTTATGATGGGGATTTATAAGTGTGACATGTTTTCAGATAGAACTTGAGCGATAATAGAGAGAGAGAGAGAGAAAAACATTTATTTGAACCATCGAGGTGGTTGCTATGAGGTCGAGTGGGTGGTGTCCTCATTCCAGGACTCCACTGGCCATGGCTGCTCGACGTACTTGCTGGACGAGAGCTTCTT
Organism: Dermacentor andersoni; assembly: GCF_023375885.2. Lineage (NCBI taxonomy): Eukaryota > Metazoa > Arthropoda > Arachnida > Ixodida > Ixodidae > Dermacentor > Dermacentor andersoni. Next base: position 70,377,429 of record NC_092815.1, on the reverse strand, counting down.
GTCCCGCCAGGGTATCGCCGGTCAGCTGTACCTCCCACCGCTCAAATGACGTGCTAGGCGTCTTTAAGTGTTGAGGTTTGCCCCCGCACCCCCACGAGATGTGGAAGAGTGTAGGGCGTGTGTCGCCGCACCAGGGGCAGATGCCGCGATATGTATGTGGGAACATTTTACTGTATTTGTGTAGGTTAGGAAATGTGTTTGTCTGAATAAGTCGGAGAGCTACGGCATCTTCAGTGCTGAGCTTTCTGTGAGGCGGAGGATAAATCCTGCGGTTGAGTCGCTGGATCTCGAGTCGGTCGCAGTAATTGGACGGCAGGGGCATGAAGGTAAATGGTGGGGATTGATGAGACGATTCGTCTTGCCCCGCTCGGTTGATTAGCGCTCGAGCTAGGGCGTTCGCCCTCTCGTTCCCCTCCAGACCCGCGTGGCCCGGCGTCCACGTGATTTGATGGTATTCTTGCAGCCTCGGGCCTAGAATATGAGCCGCCAGCAGCGGTGTTCGGCCGTTGGTAAAGTTATATAGAACATCGTTTAGACTGAGAACTTAGCAAGTCTTTTGGTATGTGCCTTAGAAAATCAGAAGTTACTGACGGCGACAGCACTTGCGGTGTGCTCCTATACAGCGAAACAAGATGTTGTTTCAGAAAACAAAAGCATACCAAAAACTGTCACTTCAGCCGTTCAGCTAGTTTTGCTAACCGATCCACTTCAGCAACTCTGCGACAACTGTATGTCTTGACAGCCCGCTTTGGTACCCGTGCCTGTCGAAGAGATCGAACTAATAAAGCAATGTGCTTCCCTCACCTCCTATTCCCACACCTGTAATCTCAGATAAAAGTGAATCACGCTGGGCTCGTACGCTCTCTTCCTGCTCTGTACTTTCGAAACTATTGCGCTGGTGAAACAAAAAATAAATTAAGTTGGCTGCGCCTACGAATATTATGTCCGCCGCTTTCTTTCGATGTCATTACACTCGGCGAAATCCTCGTTCTCCGCGCGATTTCATTACCCGCGCTACCTTCTGCGGTTAGTACAGCTTTTCAGACCTGTTCTATATAATCATCATCATCAGCCTATTTTATGTCCACTGCAAGACGAAGGCCTCTCCCTGCGATCTTCAAAACCCCTGTCCTGCGCCAACCGATTCCAACTAGCACCCGCGAATTTCCTCATTTCATCTGGGCTGTTCATCGGGCCCGCGACGCAGCGGAGGGGCATGGCCTCTCTGTCTCAACGTGGGAGCTGCCCGCTGCGCGCTCATCGCGCGCACCGACGGACCTCAAGAAAGTCCGTCCGTCCGTCCGTCCGTCCATCCGTCCATCCATCCATCCATCCATCCATCCATCCATCCATCCATCCATCCATCCATCCATCCATCCATCCATCCATCCATCCATCCATCCACCCATCCATCCATCCATCGCCCCACCTAGTCTTCTGCCGTTCTCGACTGCGCTTCACTTCTCTTGGCACCCATTCTGTAACCCTAATGGTCTACCGGTTATCTAATCTGCGCATTACATGACCTGCCCAATCCATTATTTTTTCTCTTAATGTCAATTAGAATATCGGCTATACCCGTTTGCTCTCTGATCCAAACCGCTCTCTATCAGTCTTTTAACGTTATGCCTAGCATTCTTAGTTCCATCGTTCTTTTCGCGGTCCTTAACTTGTTCTCAAGCTTCTTTGTCAGTCTCCAAGTTTCTGCCTAATATGTCATCACCGGTCAGGTGCTGGAAATGTCGGCCGTATGCGCCGCTCCAACCCATTTTTATTCTGTGAATTTCCTTCTCATGATCAGTGTTCCCTGGGAGTAAGTGACCTAGGTAAACATACTCCTTCGCAGACTCTAGAGGCTGACTGCCGATCCTGAATTCTTGTTCCCGTGCCCGGCTATTCATGATTTAACTTTGTCCGCTGTATACCAATCTTCAACCCCACTCTTACACTCTCTCTCTTAAGGTCCTCAATCATTTGTTGTAACTCGTCTCTTGTGTTGCTGAACAGAAGAATGTCATCGGCAAATCGAAGGTTGCTGAGATATTCGCCGTCGATCCTTACTCCTAAGACTTCCCAGTTTAATAGCTTGAATACTTCTTCCAAGCACGCAGTGAATAGCATTGGGGAGATTGTCTCTCCTTGTCTGACCCCTTTCTTTATAGGTATCTTCCTACTTTTCTTGTGTAGAATTAAGGTAGCTGTAGAATTTGTGTAGATATTTTCCAAGACATTTACGTAAACGGCCTGTACTCCTTGATTACGTAATGCCTCTATGACAGCTGTATCTCTATTCAATCAAATGCCTTTTCGTAATCTGTGAAAGTCATATAGAGAGGCTGACTGTGACCGGATTAATGACATGGATATGATCCATTGTAGAGTATCCCTTCCTGAAACCAGCATGTTCCCTTGGTTCACTAAAGTCCAGTGTTGCCCTTATTCTATTGCAAATTATCTTGGTGAATATTTTATATAATACTGGGAGTAAGCTAATAGGCCTATAATTTTTCCTATTTAACGTCTCCCTTTTGTGGATTAGTATAATGTTTGCATTCTTCCTGTTTTCTGGGACCCTTGAAGTCGACAGACACTTCGTATAGAGAGCCTGCAGTTTTTCAGGCATTTCTCCTCCATCTTTGATCAAATCGACTGTTTTTCCACCTTCTCCTGCCGCTCTTCCTCGTTTCATGTCTTGCAAGGCCCTTCTGACCTCATCGCTAGTTACACGAAGAGTTTCTGTGTCCTGTTCATTACTGCTTCGAATGGAGGTATCGTGGCTCCTCTGGGTACTGTACAGGTCAGTACAGAATTCTTCCACTGCTTTTACTATACCTTCAAGATTGCTGATGATATTACCCTGCTTATCTTTCAGTGCATACATCTTGGTTCGTCCTATGCCAAGTTTCCTTCTCACTGATTTCATGCTGCGCCCATTATTTACGGCTTCCTCAACCTTTCTCACGTTATAATTTCGCATATCCTTTATTTTCGCCTCGTTGATCAGGTTTGACAGTTCCGCGAATTCTGTCTTATCTCTTGCGTTGGACACTCATTCTTTGTCGTTTCTTTATTAGGTCCTTTGTTACTTGGGAGAGCTTGCCTACTGGTTGCCTTGGTACTTTACTTCCCACTTGAATTGCTGCCTCTGAAGCCAGCTTAGTTACGGTTTCATTCATTACCTATACCTCATCTTCACCTCTCAGTTCTAAGACTGCATATTTGTTTGCAAGTACCAGCCTGAATTTGTCTGCTTTTACGCTTACTGCGTTTAGGTTGGCCTGTTTCTCATTGACTAATTTTACTCTTTCTCTTTTCAAATTGACGTGAACCCTAGCCCTCACTAACCTATGATCACTGCACTTCGCCCTACCTAACACTTCCACATCCTGCACTATGCTGGGATCGGCAGAAGGTATGAAATCAATTTCATCTCTTGTTTCACCATTAGGGCTTTTCCAGGTCCACTTTCTGTTGCTACGCTTCTTGAAGAAGGTGCTCATTATTCGCAGCTTATTCCTTTCTGCGAATTCTACCAAATTATATTCTTTCCTTACTTTTCTATCGTTTTCGGAGCCGAAGAAAAGCTAAGACGCCTAAAACTCTGTTGCTGCCTGAGAGCCTGACCTTTTGCGGTATCTTCAGAGTCTGGCGGCGGAGACCTTCAGCCCGCTGTCGTGGCTTCGCTCCAAGTTGTGCGCAAAATGCTCTGTGCAGTCGCGAACAAGGCGAATATAAGCTACACCCGCCGACGCAAGGCGGCAGCATTTATAATACATACGAATCCTATAGCGGCGCCTTAATTCCTACCCACGTAAGTGGGCTGACGTCTTTGTGTGCTCGAATGATTCGTGTTGCTCGCTCGGGCTGCATAGTGCGGCAGTAATAATAGAACTCGAAGCAACGGTCGGCGGGTGTGTTCTTATCGGATTGGTCGCGACTGTTATGTACAGATAACGCCAGCCAACCTTCGCTCTGTGTTTATAATAGAGGATGCACCGAAGGGATTCCTTCAAGTTCGGCGGATCCTCCGTTGCCGTCAGCCCTGGCGAAATGCTCGTGTTATTTGTACACTGCTGGAGCCCGACTAGGCTTGCGCAACCGGCTGCTTCGATGCGATGAAAGGGTTGAGTACATTCTGTGTCACTGTTCCTCTCTCGACTCTCAACGATGAGCTCTGCTTGGTTTCTCTCTTTACTTGCGTAAACACTGCCATGGTTCTCTGTTCCATTCTTGCATTTGCGTGCCATCTGTTTTTTTTTTCTTCTCCATATTATTATTTCGTTCTCTTTTTCTTCAGTTATCTTTGCTATTAGTTTCTCTATCGCCCACTTCTGCCTAAAGCCTGGTACTTAGGCTGGCAATACTTTACCAATAAATAAATAAATAAATAAATAAATAAATAAATAAATAAATAAATAAATAAATAAATAAATAAATAAATAAATAAATGCTCTCAACCGCTAAGGTAAGATACCATTTTGGGAAGTAGAGATCCTGAAACTTTGGGCGGAAAATCTAGTGTACACAAGGCTACCGAAGCGCTAATTGGGCTTAATTAATTTAAAATTTAGTTATGGCGTTTCACGTTCCAAAACCACGATCTGATTATGAGGCACGCCGTAGTGGGGCACTGCGGAAATTTGGACCAACTGGGGTTCTTTAACGTGCACCGAAATTTAACTACACGGGTGTTCTCACATTTCGCCCCCATCGATATGCGGCCGCCGTGGCTGGGATTCGATCCCGAGACCTCGTGCTTAGCAATCCAACACCATAGCCACGAGGGAACCACGGCGGGTTACCGATTGCGGTTCTTGAATGCAACTGGGATATACAGTACTTGTGACTACACGCAAGAGAACACTTGTCTGCAGGTGTGCACACACTGACGCTTCGTGTTCCTGCTTACCTTTCTTTCCCCCTCTCTCATTCCTCAAGTGTAGGGTAGCCCCATTCCACAAAATTTCTCTCTCTCTCTCTCTCTCTCTCTCTCTCTCTCTCTCTTGGGCGTGACCACGGTCAACCTTCCAGCCGTTCCTTCTGAATCTCTCCCTATCTCTGCTTCGACGAAATGTCGCTGTATGAGGACAGAAAGGGAGTAAAAGGCTGGAGACTGGCCCACATCTTCGCGATGATAGCATTAAGACGGTATTTTGTTGGACCAGTTGGTTCATATCTACTGGTGCTTCGGCCAATGGTGTTCTGTTTCCTTTTTGTTTTTGTTTTTCTGTCGCCCTCGAGCAAAGTTATGGTGGCCGAACTCGTCGATGGTAGCAACCGATGGTAGCGAGAGAGCAAACATATCCTCGATCGTTGGCGGCGCCGGCAGTGAAGTCATTACTGTTCGTGTTGGTTCGCTTTGTTCTGCTTTCCTGCGATCACGAGAGCACAGAGAATGCAGGTAAAATGGGACTCATTCGATGCGTTGAGTCAATGGAAGCGAAAACGCCACTGTAAGCAAAAGTACAAGAAACAGTGACTTAGTGATATGATGGCAGTACTTGCGAAGACATAATATGTAAAAAATATACACCTATACATAAGCTATGTATGCGCAACCAAGTGGTGGACCACTGGTCGTTAGTGATCATACCTGAATTACCATCATGTGGAAAGTTCGGTTTATTGGTGGTTCAAGACTATCGACCGTTTTATTTTTCATGAGCGCCTCCATATTGCATACGCAGTGGCGCCATCTAAGGGCAGTCGGCATGCTGACGCCGACCACCTCAACTACACGAGCTACTACGACAGATCACGGCCGACTAGGCAGCGACGCGGCTGTGGTCGTCGTGGCTTTGGTGAAATCCGAGGCGACAGGAGCCTGGGGTACATCGAACCGGACCAACCAGACGGCCTCACAGATTGTGACTGTGACGAAACTTCTTCCTACTGTATACGCCTTACTTTCTTTCCTTTCGTGCTTTCAACATGTCCTGTGGCGTTGACAAACGCCTGCCCTGAGTCAAAACGGATCAGGACCACTCACTCACTCCCTCACTGGCTGGCCGGCCGGCTGGCCGGCCGACCGACCGACCGACCCGATCCGACCAACCCGGTCCGACCAACCCGATCCGACCAACCCGATCCGACCAACCCGATCCTACCAACCCGATCCGACTGGCTTGCTTGCTTGCTTGCTTTTACTTACGCGAACCTCTTTGCATGTCAAGTATACGCTCGGCAACAGTTTCTAGTGGCTGTTCTCGCGTCACGCTGTCTGTTTAGCTTGACATATCGTCCTCTACGTTAGAAACGGTTATGTGAGACGGATACCCGGAATCTATTTAGGTCAGCGTGACCGGAGTTTCTGCGGCGTCGAGACGGATGGAGCACGCATTGTGATGTGTGCGCGCGTGTTTAAGCTACACAATCAGCCTTGGATATTAGTTGTGTATTTCTGAAAATTCGTTTCGCTAATGTGACCTTAGTGCTGTTCTGCGTTCTCCCTGTAGTTCTAAGCTGCAGTTTAGGAGCAGTGCGTACTTAAGTAACATACGCGACGAACGTACAGCGTGCGTACCTTTGTGCTACGGTAGAAGTGGTGCTGTTTACACTGACCAGCGTTCAAATTGTTATCTTTAGATACATTGCGCGACTACTTCGTTTTTTGGGCAAGCTTTCCACCCGCGAATGAAATAGCTTTTGTTAGTAATAACAGTATACCGTAAAGCGTGGATTGCACTTGTAGAGTGGTCGAGCGACCGTCGACTGACTGCGTGAGCGTCCGAAGCAGTGGTAGATGCTGGGTTATAGATCGGTTTGTTGTATATAGCGCATGGTTCAAGCGGCATGGCTATGCGCGGTCTTATTGCGGCGTGAGCCCGTGTTGTCGTTTTTTCTTCTTTTTTTTTTTGAGAAAGAGGATGACAACCGTTTTTATTTCCGGTTTTGTTCATCCTGTTCCTTGCGACGTACTCACCCGTATTACGGAAATTTTGTCATCACTAATAGACGTCGGATTCTTTTTATGCGACCCCCTTCGGATATTGCTGCTTTGCAGGGCAAAAAGGCAATGCCGAAGCGCAAAGTTTATATGCATCATGCTGGTTTACCAGCCGCAGTGATCCCTGCGTTGAGCAACGCCATCGGCCTCATACAGGAGGCTAGCGCACACATAGCATAGTGATTTCAAGTCTACTAGACTTAAAATGGCGAACGATGCCGGCGCGTGACACAGAAATTTTATAACGAATGGCGCTTAAAGGTTTCGGGGTTACGTTGGGTTGGTCGTGCACCAGTATGCACTCTTATGTATTAGTTCCCACGTCAAGCGATCAGATAGTACGAAGATTTTTCAATTCACGCTGGCAATTCATAGACGTCGGTTCTCTTCGTCGAGTGAAAACCAGTAATGTCAAAATAGTTCACAGCACATACACCCACCGCGGCTGATGATGCGCGTCGCATGGCATGCGCCGCCACGAGAAATTTCCGCATACTGCAGATACCACTGCATAGAAAGGATAGACAGTGATTCCCCGACGACCTTGTATGAACTGGGATCACGTAACTTTCACGTAGAACAAGCCAAATCATTTACAAATCGTTCCTCAGCACGCGAGGGCAACACATTTGCAGCGCCGTGCCAGCGCGCACAAGCCAGAAAGGAAGATAGGCTCACATCGCGCGCTTTCGTCCTCGCTCTATGAAAATGTCTACAGGCGCAGCGAAGAGACGTGAGACGGACGGGAAGTTGACACACACAGCCCTGACTTTGAACAAATGTGACTTTCGACCCAGATTTACTAAAGTTCAGCACTCTGTGTGTGTCTACTGCTGCCCATCTCGTGTACCTGCGCTGCACCTACAGATCACGTGTGAAATGGCAGCTGCACTTAACTTCCTGGATTGGCGGTCGTTAATCCAATAATTTCTGAATAGTTACGTTGGCATCTTAGGCAACGTAACTATTTTTTTACTGTCCCCGAAATGACCAAATACGGCCCATTAAAGTATACTGACATGGTCCATTCAGTAGGTGCAGAACTTACTAATGCGTGAACAGCGACATGACTGTCAAGCTGAAAGTAGCTCTGCTTTGTGCTTCGCAGACTGTCGCTGTTCACCCATTGAGCTCTCTTACCGTGCAATCACTTGCAAGCGAACGCGATTTGCAGCTGTTCGCCGAATAAAAGCAGAATGCGCATGTGGCAGCACATGCACTATAGAACAAGTGGACTGACAAACAATGCTTGATCTCGTCAGTGCATCCTCGGCTATCTGACGCGCCTTTCGATGCATCAACCTCTCTACACGACTAGCCATGAAGACGCACAGCTTATGACACCGTCGTCGGACGTCTTCGAAACTCGCGTCAGGCGCAGGATTTGTCTGGGATATCCTTTCAGGGTTAGTTACAGGATAAGACTTCATCACAACGCTAGGACGGGGCTCACGGGCGTGCTTGAGACAGTTAGGCCGCGCGATTAGCCGCGCGAAAAAAGCGAGAAAGAAGAAACAATATCTGCCTTGCACAAGCCGCTGGCGTGCGACGCTTGAATGCGAAAAACAAAGCGCCCCTGAACGACAGGAAGAAGGTAGTGGCACCTTGGCGACGGTGGCTTTGCCACCTCGTGCACGTGTTAATTAGGCGACTGTTAATTGCGCATTAGCGCGGCCTCTCAGCGCTTGGCGACAGGTGTCGCTGACGGCGTGCTAAGTGCCGACGCCATTCCGCTTATCCGTGCCAGACGCTTCATGCTTCTTCTTAGAACTCGCTCCCCGCAACCTGATCCGTTTTCTCTATATTTTTTGTCTCTCCTATCCCGACTACCGCCCCCTTTTTTTTTTCCTTAAATGCCACGCCTCGTTGCTGCAAACAAGCTTGCAAGTAACGGCTCGGTCTCTCGCAGGAGAGCCGTAATGATTGCGTTCATTTGCCCGCCGCCTCGCGCCCCGCTGCTTACTCCTACGCCCGCACTGTCGCCTGTCCCGCATGCGAGTGGCGGAAGAAATGGCGTTGTGTTTGCGTAGTCATTACGCGATTACTGCTTGTCGTGCCGCGCCTTCGCACGAGCTCCTATTTATAGCGTCGTCGACTTCAAGCCTCGCAATTGCCGAGACGCGCGGGTTCGAGCCGGACAAATTACATCATCCGTCGACGTCTGCTGGCACAGGTGCCCAAGCTCACCGGTGTGCTTCTCTTGTCCTCTTCCTCCGCCTCTCATCGCGCATAGCTGCCGATAGAGGCGCTAATGCTTCTAATCAGATACGCCGCCTCTTGAGGCAATGGGATGAAGAGACGTCTTCACACGCACTGCCCTGCCTCATCCAAGAGAAAGGCGACGAAAAATGTAATGGGAATGTGGCTAGTGTAGTGGAAACGACGCTGGCGTTGGTGAGCGCAGTGTGCTTCACCGAATATTGATTTCTAGCGAGTGCGACTTCGATAAAAAAACCTGCAAGAGCTTCCCCACAGGCTCGCAGCCTGTGCTTCTTAATCATCATACCGTGCCGTCGCGAAGCTCTGCGTGTAAGAGTCGTAGAGCAAGAACGTGCTAATTGGTGAGAAGCTAGGAGATCTGCAGATCGCCACGCCACGATTGAGTGAAAAAAGTTGCAGTTTCGCTCAAGCTGCGAAACAGCGAGAATGATATAGAAGAAGTTTACTGACTGGAATAGGCAGAGAGGTATCTGGACTGCTACTCTGCGCAAGGGAAGGGGAAGAGGAAAAGAAAGAGGGTCACAATGAGGAATGATGATGGGAGAAACGAGATGAAAGAACACGGCGCATAAGTGCTACCATCACTAGCGCGAGTCCAGGCCCATGTCGCCTAAGAAACGCGAGAAAGCATACGCATTGCATCTATCGTCTGCCAACACTCCGGCCGTGCACCTAGCTGGAGGTCCTCCGAGAGAACGATATAGACAGCGTATTAAGCCCAATAAAGGGTGCCCAATTAAGGTCATAAGATCTGTGGCTTTCAGCGACACCGAAAGCGCTTTCGTCGAGTGCAACGCAACAAGAAATTCACAACAAGGTCAATTGATGACATGAATTCAGTAACGAAAAGAAATGTGTGTACGAGCTTATCAAACAAAGATATGTAGGAGCTCAACTTGTGGATTCGTGATGCCTACGCATATCGAATTGGCTAAGAGAATATGTGACCTTGAATCAAAATTTGAGCATCGAATGACAGAGCCCATTGACGAAAACGTAGTTGATGTCAAAATGAAGCTTCGGGAATCGGTATTTGATTTCAGTGCTTTTAAATCGGAAGTTACGAGCATGGATGCTAGCTTCAATATGCTTAATTAAGTTATTGAGGCAGCCATTGATCAACAGCAAGAGCTTTGGACTGTAAACAAAGTTTTGAAAAAATGAGAATGAGGCTCTAAGAAAGAAGGTGGATGACCTCGAGCAGTATAGTCGTCTCAACAGTGTTGAGATCAAGGGCGTCCCCTCTACGCAAACGGAGGACTGTGTTGCCGTGATGCAGTCTATTGGCAACAAAATTAATTGTCCTGTATCAAACACTGATCTTGATCTCGTTCATCGAGTGCCATCAAAGTCCGGGCAACAAAACCTTGTGACCTGTTTCTGTTGTCGTCAAAAGAAGATTAACTTTGTTAACTTTGTTAGGAAGGCACATAAAGCTCGTCTTAACTCCCGTTCCATTGGATTTTCTGGGCAAAATAAAAGGCTGTCTTTGTCAACGATCACCTTTCGCCTGAAAATAAGAAGCTTCTTGCTAAAGGCCTTGCACTCAAAAAAGAGAAACAGTGGGGGTTTCTCTTTACAGATAACTGTCAAATAAAAGCAAAGAAATCAGCTTACAGCAGGGTATTTCACATAAAATCGGAGCTCTACCCATCTATATTCTCCCAGATATATTTACAACCCAGCAGTTGTAGCGTCTATCTAATCATACGAAGACTTATATTTCAACTTCTGAACTTGCTTGGCAACTGTCTCTACCAAGTGGGTCGTTCGTTCATTTTAAGGCTCGAAGTCTAAAATGAAACTCTGATGATATTACAAAGTTATTCTCCTCCATTTGGTCAGTATTTCTCCTTTAGATGTTTTAGTGGAACATGACTATGTGAAAGTGATGAAGACCTATTCATGTTTCCTTCTTATGCTTCTCAATATTGTCACCGAAGTGATGATGCTCATGGTGGTGCAGCTTTTTTATATCAACATGCCTGCATTATCACAGGCGACCAGATTTGGCATTAAATGTTCACAAATGCGAATCCGTGTGTATAGAACTTCATGAACCGCACTTTTCGCAAGCCAGTAAGAACTTAGTTGTTGGCTGCGTTTATCGCTCGCCGTTCTCACCTATCCCAGAGTTCTGGTTAGCTTTGGTGATCGGATGAACGCTCTATCACTAGAAGAAGAAAAAGGTAATTTGTTTAGGTGATATGAACATCAACCTCCTTGATAGTGCAAATGGAAAGGTTTCTGCATACATTACTTGTTTCAGTGTGTATGGTTATGAATGCCTCATATCTACGCCCTCTCGTGTTTCACTTTATGGCAATGGTACTCATAGACCACATCTTATCTGACCACATTAGTCCTCCTGAAGCTGGTGTTTTCGAGGTGTCTGTAACAGTTCATTACACTGTTTTTGCTCGTTTAACCCCTCCAAGTGTGATCGAAATGAACCGGCACATTAAGGATCACCTAAACATCGCATCATTCGTTATTATTATTGAGCAATGTGATTGGTCCTTAATTATGAAGTGCAATAATACAGAAATTGCTTATCGACAATTTTCATCTATCACTGCAAATGCACTTGCAGCCGCCTCGACGTTGCTATCGTGCAGAAAGAAGTGTGCTGCGTCAATCAATCCGTGGATGACACCTCATCTATTAAAATATCAGCGGAAAAAGGATAACTTACACAAGAAGTCAAGAAAATCGCCGTTTAATTTTAATCTACAGAGGCGCTATAAAGATCACTCAAACACATGAGAAAAATTGCTTAAAGCCATTGAAATTAAGTATTTCGAAGAGAAAATAAAACGCGCAGGGAGTGACGGCAAAGCAACAGTGGAATATTGTAAATTACCTTCTTGGCAGAACTACCATGCATTCAGAGATAACATTGATTCACTTGGGAAACCAAGTGATTGAAAAACCATCTGATATTGCGAATGCTTTCAATGACTTATTCGGCACTGACCCAACGCAGTCGACAGCACCCCTCGACTACACATATTCGCGATTACCACATTCTTTTTTTTTATCCAGCTTCTAGTTTACACCGTCATCATTAGTATTAAGACTACAGGCAATGGTCTTGATAATTTTTATGCTGCCAACATAATAATGGTAGGGCATATGACGTGATGTACTCGGCCACATCGTCTATCTTGTATTTCAAATTAGGTTCTTCTCTACAGCGCAGAAAAAAAGCGAAAATTATTCCCATCTTTAAGAAAGGCGACAAGCGACTAATCTCTAATTACCACCCCATAGGAACTCTTACATTTTCAGTAACGTGATAGACAAACCTTTTGCAGAACGTTTAAGAACATCTAGACAAGATTTGTTTTCTTTATAATAACCAGTATGGTTTCGGACCGGGATACTGAACTGAATCAGCGTTAATATCACTAAGAGACAAAATTAAATCTGCCATTGGCACCGGGAATGTCGTTGGTGGCGTACTGATTCACCTTTCAAAATCTTTCGATTCGATTATGCGCGGAATATCAGAAACTGAAGTCAATCGGCGTATCTAGGCCCCCATTGGAACTAATTCGTAGTTATCGGCATGATCGTGAACAGATAGTATATGTGCCTGGTATCTATTCCAACCCCCAAACCATCAACATCCGCGTGCCGCAGGGGTCAATCGTGGGTCCACTTTTATTTCAGATTTACATCAATGATCTTCCGCTAAGTCTTGTACATTCTTCCTGTTTACCTTATGTGGACGATACCACTATAATAACCACCGACAAAGAGGTTGATTCGGTGTTGTATAAACTAAGTACCGACTTTATAAATGTTGTTGACTAGCTCAACAAAAATAAATTACGTATAAATACCAGAAAATCTAACTTCGTTATATTTTCGTCAACTAACCGAATTATTCTTAACAATCCCCTTGTCTACGTGGGCGATACTCGATTTCATGCCACCTCCAGTGCAATATTTCTCTGGATCAAACTAGATGAACATTTAAAGTTTAACTCACATTTCTCGCTGCTTACGCGAAAAGCACTATATGCCATTCGAATATTACTAAACGTTCATTCTTTCTATCGTTTTGAAACATTGCTGTCACTTCACTACGCTTTCTTTCACTGCAGTATTGTCTATGGCACCTCATCATGGACAAGCACGTACGTTACTCATTTAACAACCATTCAGCATACCAAGAATCAAGCAATAAGAATAATAACATTCAGCAGCTTCATGTCCAATGCGTCCTCCTTACTCTGCTCACGAGGCAGTTGGTCGGTTCAAAAACTAAACAGGTACTTTCTCCACATTATTGTATATAAATACGTGAATGGAAAGCTTCCAATTCCCTTACTACAAACTAATCAATTTCCTCATGTATCATCCATTCATTCACTCATTTCATATCATCCACTCATTTGCAAAATGAAATAACTTTCTCTTACCTAAACCCAGCACTAACTACGGCAAGTCTACTGCAAGCTTCTTATCAGTATCATTCTGGAATTCCTTGCCTGTAAGTATAAAGAAGGGATCTCTTGAAATATTTAGAAAGGGCTTTGCGCTCATACCTGTTAAACTCAAACATTTCTTAACATTCATAATAAGTGATATTATATTTATGGATATATGTTTTATTTCTCATTTAACTGAACATTTTCTATAACTCAATTTTCTGTGTTTACCACTGTTTACCGGAATCTTGCTGCCTGACGTCTCACTCTGAGTCTTGCGACTTTGAGACCGCCTTCTGTATTTATATGTCATATGCAATGTATTGTACTTCTATGTACTTCGATAATAAATATATTGAAAAAATATTTAATCAAAGTCTCAGCATTTATTTATCGCTATTTTTTCAGAAAGCCATGAAGCAAGTAAGTAAACACTTTTTCTAAAATTATTTTGGAAATTGTCTGAATATAGTCTAACATACTACTAGTAGGTTTCTTTCTCTTCATTCGTTTAGGCAATATCAAATCTATATAGACTATCAGAGAGAGGTTAGTCTATTCCCTTCGTTTCACTTGAGGTCCACAAACATCGAACCTGTGAGTGCGTAGATGTTATATACAAATAAGTCAACAGAAAATGTATGGCCACAACTACAAAAGCTATCTAAAGACAATCTGTAGTTGTACATCCTTTTTTTTTCATTGCGCGAAGCAGTAAACACCGAGAAAATGGGCTATACTGGTTGTACGTCCTTTGGCATCACCTTGGTCAGTAACAAGTTCTTTTGGACAGCAGTCCATACTCCAATGGCAGGGGTCTCCAAACTACGTCCCGTGGAGGCCTCCCGATTGGCCCGCGGTCACGCAACATTCGCGCAACATTTTTAGCATCCATTAAAACAAGCCTTAACTCCAACCTGTGTCTTCTCTGGCAACTCTTAAAACGTAGACAGCCTCGAGGGTAAAATAGCGCAGTGCACGGGACAGAGCGCAAGAAGGAAGAACACGAACGCTCTCAATCTCTTGTAATGCGCTATTTTATTCTTGAGAACGCTGCCCCAACTTATACACTACCCCTACCCACTTATACACTTCTACACTACTCAACGCTAAACACTATGCACGGAAGTTGACACGGATTCATGAAAATACCAGAGACCGACACATGAGACACCGGCAAAACAAAGGGCGCTTTGTAAAAGCTGGTTACGCTTGCCTGACCACCTCAATATCTTGTAGATACGTGCGTGGTCCAGATAAAATGACCGTGAACATGCACAAAAAATTTTTTTAATCTACGAGCCACCGGAAAATGTGAAAGAAAAGCTTGTTAGCCCCCCATCAGTGTTTAATATTACTGCAAATCAATATCTCCATCGAGACTTCGCGGTAAAAACCAAAATTTTAATCTTAAAGCGCTTATTTTGTTCACTATCTGGACTGCATACCAGTGGGCCAATGCAAGAAATACAATGAGAAACTATTTGGACAGAGCACGTCGAATAATAAAAGTAAGATTTTTAGTCTATGCACAGTACTGTAATTTGTGTTTACAAATTTGCTTTCACTACATTTCATGTAGGTCTGTTTTGTCCGACCCTCGACGCTGCCTCTGGTTGTCTATATATATATATATATATATATATATATATATATATATATATATATATATATATATACTGCTAATCCCAAAGCGTTAGAAAGATCTCAGGAGAATCTTTTCCTTGTTATACTTCCCTGTTTCCTGCTGGACACTGCAAGAAGGCGAGGGCAACGAGAGAATTGCGAGAGAGGTGGCGATGAGGGGATGAGCAGCGGCGAATAAGTGCCGAGTTGAGGAGCGAGCGGTTTGAATCCGACCCGGCGTAACGCAGCCCGACAGACGAGGTAAAGTAATGGCCGGGTCGATAAGCGTTTACTGCCGCAATTAGGAAATTCATCAGCGCGCAAAATGAGTGCGAGTCGGAGGAGGTGCCCAGTGGCGCAGTCAAAAGAGCGAGAGAGGAAACTGGCGGCGTATACGGGCAAGTACATGCAATGAAAAAAAAAAAAGAAAAGAAAGCAAGGAACGAAGGGTCAGCCGCGTTTCACCCTGATGGGCGCGCGATAAGCCTCGATGACAGGTTGGGAGGAGGGCACGTGGAAGGAAGGAGAGGGGTGGGGTGCAAGTCAAAACGTCCCTGTATTGAACGCTAGCGCCGAGGCATATACGACTAGGCGTTCCCGGTGTCGTTCGAACTGTTTTTGTTTGTAAAGCGTCGATGATAGAACGAGAACCTGGCAAGGGCTACAGTGCGAATGCCAAAAACAAGCCGAGTGAGGCAGGGTAAGAGGAGAAGCCCGCGCATGCTTTACTTTTCGTGCGAATGCATAAGCAAGCATGCATTATTCAATGGTAAATATATGCATGGAAATATATATGGACGACCGAAGATATAATCTTCGTTCGTCCATTACCTGTCTTTCTGTTTTTACGTTAGAATGCTCGCGCAGAGGCGGGTGTACGGGTAATGAGTAGTCCGGGTCTCCTAGCCGATGACTGGTTAGTATTGCACTGCCTTCACTAACTGAAGTACTTGCCGACGGGCCGCCTTTCCGACAGACAAAGTTCATTCTCCAGGTAATCGATTTACTCGCCCAATTATATGGGCCCCATATAATTGGGCGAGTAAATCGATATATATATATATATATATATATATATATATATATATATATATATATATATATATATATATATATATATATATATATATATATATATATATATATATATATATATATTGGCTGCGACGCCACGTCACGAGCGCGACTCGACTGAGCAGAGCGAATTGGACATTAGTTAATTAATACTTATAAGAAGCGCTTTGGAGTCCTTTTTTTTTTTTGTTTCTTAGAGCGTTTGAGGTCGTAAGCAGAACGCACGCGGACAATCACGGGGATTTCAAGCGGCAGAGACCGCCCGAGCGCGGAAGTTCCGGTCAGGACCAGAAATCGAGCGAGCATGCGTGTGAATGTTCGCGCGTGTGTGCACTGGTTCAAATAATGTTACGTAGGAGACGTTACAAGGACAGAGGCGAGCAAAACAAACGCTATATCTAATAATAGCAGACCCGCTGCCCGCGCACTTCATCGCCTTTATCCGCGTGTTCATCGGGGAGAGCGAGAACCTCCTCTCTGGACTGTGGCGAGGGAGTACAAAGGCACGCGCGGCAGCGTCTGTAATGCTTTTTCGCAGGGGTTCACGTGCAATTAATAAGCACAGCCTAGAGGGCATTATGGCGACGCCCACGCTGCTCTCCTTGAAGAGGTGTAAGGACAGACAAGAGCGACACCGTGTAGCGGAATTCCATATTCTTGTGTCATTGCTCACCTGTGGAAAGCGACTGACCTGGTCGTTGCCTAATATTGCTATGGCAATACGGTTGACAGCAAGGAATAGAGCCTCTGGTGTAGAATCATGTGACTGGCGAGACGGTTACCATCATGCGGTGGGTTCTCTGCAAAGTAGGTCAAACCTGTCAGTGCACCTGTGCGCATAGTGCAGTTTCATGCGCACTACATGTACAACTTCAGCGCGGGCGTGTCGACGGAGTGAAGGGAGTCTGCACTGTGTGGGACGGCCTCGTGAGTTACATCACTGAAGCGACGCACCACGTTGTAGGGTCAAAACTATCGGCACAGTAGTCTCTCTGAGAGACCACGGTGCCCTCTCAGAAACTGACCCACACGCAGTCACCGGGATCTAAGTGGACGTCGGGTCGACCCTGATTGTATCAAATGCATACCGAAGTGTCCGTACGCTGTTGACGTCGGATGCGGTGCCGGTCAGGCTGGTGCGCTGCTTCAGTTCTTCACAAAACGTACTCTACATGTTCGTTTACCGAGCTATCATCAGCCATAGGAAACACGGCGTCCAATGTTGTCCTGACGCGTATTGACGGATCAATCTCCTGCGCACAAACGTCGTTGAAAATGCACCAAGCAGTATGATGCCGATTTGGTGTAATGGAACTCAGGAAAGGTCTATACAGGGTGGAGGATGCCCGCTGGTTTAACTGATGGTGTCCTACGGTGCTGACGATCGTACCAAGTTCTTCCGTACCGTTGAACGAATGAAAACAGCCGGACAAGTAATACCTCTTGCGTATCCTGGCTAACATACTAGTGAAGCCTAAGTGTAAGGCACATGGCTCATCATGGCAGACTCGAAAAAAACTTCTTGCCGTAGCACTGATGGTACGACGCGAAGATAAGTTTCTGGGCTGCTTCCGCAGATTTAGAACGCAGATTTTGGCGCCGCCGTCGGCCTCGCCGTTGTGCCTCGCCGCAAGCAGCTCTGTAGCCGGGGCCAACGCGCTGCTTTAGTTGCGCGTGCTCCTGGCGCCATTTTTCGCGCACGGAGCGAGCCTTGCTCTCCCCTAGTCCTGCAAATCCGGATCACGTGTTCTCGCCTGTTCTCTCGCCCCCATCCTCCGCGCAGCGCCGTTGCGCTGACTCTCGCCGCTACCGTCCACTGCGCCCTCGCTGTCCCTTCCCCGCTGTCGCGACACAGCCGCGGTGCCGGCGGCGGGCGCTCCTTGCGCCTCGCGCGTGATCCACGGCTCTCCACTCCTCAGTCTCCGCGTCGCGTGGCTATACGACTCTCAGCCATGTTTCTCGCTTCCCCGTTTGCGGGGCTACTTCCTCGGTGGCATTTGTCGCCTCTGGCAGTGCTTGCGCCTGGCTGTCCTTCTCCCGCCTCCACTCCTGCTCCACACCTCCCCTTACCTGATGCAGTGGCGTTACGGTGACTCGAAAGACAGTTACAGCGTTTCGTCCCCTTACTTCTATTTCCCACCCCAACCTTGTGCGGCCACATTGAGGCCTGTCTGTGAGTGAATGAGTGTGTGACCTCTACTCAATACCCCTGTTCTCCAACCGTTTCATCATCCCACCTCAGAAGAAACGTTGAACAATAATTGCCTATCCCCCCCCCCTCTCCGCGGCGGTCACCTACTATAATATGACGCGATGGCGCACCGCCGGAGCGCAGGCCCGATAGCGGCGGATCGCGGTGTGTGCTGCCCAATCCGGAACGCAGAACCGCCTCCGTTCGGCACTGCGTGTTCTGTATGCGGTTGCCTGTTGTTGAAATAAGGCAGCAGCTGCGCTCAAAGATCGTATTACCAAAAGCGTAATCGTCAGCCAATTTTCTTTTTATTATTTTACAGAACGTCGCTGCGAAGACTGTACGACGCCGAGCCACTCAAGAGCGAACGGCGTCACCGTGGTCTTGTGTAAATATTACGTCAGTCTAGGGAAATGAAAGGAGCCAAACGTACAAGTCGAAAACACGCGGGAGACGTCTTCATGAACCCTCGGAGTCCCTTTTACATTCTTTGTTACTACTGTTCGCCAAACTCTCCTAAGATTTATGGCACCGCCGCGGCTAGCGCATTTCGCAACAATCTCCATTCTACCTTCCTGCCCTATACCCCCTGTATACCTCCTTGTGAGCAGCGGGGTCAAAACTAAATGAAGCGTACGGATATATCGAAGCCGCTGATCCCAGGATACCTGTCGAATGTACAATGCTTCATTACCGCACGGCTGCAATTACGGAACTGCAGCATGAGGCAAAAAGTGAGAGAAAAAGAACAGGAAAAACTAATTCGTTCGAGCTATGCCCACCTATTCGGATTATAAAATCTAAAGAGGCAGTATAATGCACAAGTCTCTTTCCTTTTTTTTTTAAATACTGCTTGAATAGTAACGGAAAGCATGTGTTTCTATGAAGCTTGCACCATCGAGCGCATGCAGCTGAATCACTGACGAGTAAGTAAATCAGAAGATCTGGTTAATGATGCTGTCCACCCTAGATGGCTTAGATGTCCGAGTTGTCGGTCATCTAAGCAAGCCAACCGAAGGTGAGACGACCTTCGTCCCTCCACTCTCTCTTTCTCTTTTTTTTTTTTTGCACATCTTCCTCTTTTCATACTCCTTTTTTCATCATTTCCCTAACCATTCGCTTACGTACTGTCTCGTATTGGGTGTTCTCTAGAAGGCGAAAGCATTCACTGGCTGTCTGCTGCTAATATCCTGTAAAATCTGTTACGTCATAACTTGCACACAGCTTTTGATCAAGGATGTGAACAGGACCACAGGACGCAGATTCGTATATTGTCACGTGGTAGTGACGGTTGAGGACACAGCAAGAAAACTGTGAATGGCAAAACTAACTTTACTGGGCGAACCTCCACCCAGAAAAACAGGCTACACTCAATGCTCAACGAAAACGGCGAGCACAGTAGGCGATCGTCGAAAATCTGATCAGCAGGTCAAGCGCGGCGGCTTTTATAGATCAGTCGTCGAATGTTCCAGAGTAACCACTGGGACCCGCGTGCCTTTCACAAAGTTCTACACCATTCGCGTCGCGCATACATGCAATCAGATTATACAAGGTTCGGCGACAACAGACAGTGGATCAAAGCATCGATAACATTCTAGAAACTTCCGATACAAGTAGACGCGTCCTGCGGTGAGCGATAACATTTCTTAGACGTTGAAAGCGCTCACCCGTAAAAGATAAACAAGTTCACGTGTCAATATTCACTTTTGGGAGGCAGCGCATAGAGGTAGCCGCCGTAGCCACGGTTTATTTAGATCGGCCAGCCATGCTGCAGCGCTATCTCGGGAGCGAGCGACACTGTGGCCGCTCAGGTCGAACGCGCTAGCATGTTTTCTGTGCCAGCTAGCCAGTTTTTCGTCAAATTTTCATCAGTCTCTGGAGCGCTTCCCGCGTCCTGGCTTGAGGCGATGGACGCGGAACGTTCCGCAGGCTCGTGCAGCCAGAAGTCTGCAACTGCAAGCTCTTCTATGAGTCAAGGCACCTGGTCAACCACCAGTGAACGGTCCAGAGAGACTCGTACTCCTGTGGCCATGGATGCAGAGCCTATTGCCGGCCCGTCTGGCCAGATCGCTACATTGACAAGTTCCTCAAGGAAACGAGGCACCTGGTCCAGCACCAGCGAAGACACAGAGGTCTACTCAATCACAGGTGACGACTCATCCGATGACAGCTTCGTGTCGGTGAGGAGCCGAAGGGCTAAAAGGAGGCTTATCAAGGCGTCGTCACCAGCGAGTACGTCAACCATGCAGGCAGGTAGTGAACGTGGCCGCACACCATCCTCTTCATGCCAGTGGATTCTTCCGTCAACCTTCGAGTATTGAACAGGCAAGCTCTCTCTGTTTTTCTTGAGGGAAAGGCGCCAAACGAAATCAAGGAAGTCCGGCTGAACACACGAAAGAATGTTCTAGCTGTCTACACAGCTTGTGGAACCACGCTGGAGACGCTACGGCAGATAACAGAATTGGGGAACATCAAAGTACGACCGATCATACCAATGGATGGGGCCTGCACTGCAGGTGTGATCTACGATGTTGACTTGGCTATTTCGAACTCGGACCTGCCAATTCTGATCAAACCGGCATACGAAGGAGTGGTCATCACGCACGTATGCCGACTTGGCAACAGCCGTTGTGTGAAGATTGTGTTCAAGGGGGATTCCATCCCTTCACACGTAAAGGTCGGTCACTTTCGACATGTCGTACGGCGGTTTGTCCCAAAGCCGCTTCAATGCCATAAGTGCTTCAAGATCGGGCATGTTAAGGGCGCCTGCGCAAACTCCCCAATGTGCCCCCGGTGCGCGGAGTCACACACTGTAGATGTCTGCCGTGCAACAAACTTTAGGTGTGGCAACTGTAAAGGCACCCATGAAGCGACATCTAAAGAATGCCCAAGACTCAAAAAGGAGTTCGAAGTTCTGAAGCAAATGGTCAGGGATAACTCAACCCATAGAGAAGCCTCAGAAAAGATCCGGCGTCGACGTCGTCATCAACGAAAGCGCTCAAGACAGGGTGGACTTCGTGCGCCGCTTGCGCCAACGCCATCATCCTCAAATAGAACGCCCGAGAGCACAAGGAAGCCTCAGACGGGAAACGCTGCCCCCGTGGAAGAGTGGCCGGCGCTTGCAAGCTCTCAGTCTTCTAAGGAGCATCCACGCTTGAAGTTCCCATCGAAGCCCGCTTCTTTTGGTGAGGCTTCAACAGTCGACTGCCAAATGATCCCGGTGCTGCGATCCATTGTGAATGTTATCAGGGCCATGCTGACAAGCATTGACACTCCATCTGCTCGAAGTGGACTACAAGTGCTCGACGCGCTGAGCCCCGTCCTAGCAAGCCTTGAGTGAAGCCATGACTGACAATCACCAGTCATTTCGTAAGGAGGTCAGAGAAGCGTCGATCCTTCAGTGGAACACGAGAGGTCTAAGATCTCGCATCGCCGATTTTCGTCAATTTGTTCTCACTAACCGATTTCCAATCATTGTCATCTGTGAACCAAGATTATCCAATCCAATAAGACTATCCGGCTACGAGACAACGTTCTCATCAAGCGACATCAAAAGTAGCAAGGTCGTCGTGTTTATTCGCCGTGAACTTACTTACGTCGTCCAACCGGTGCAACCTCATGACGACAATCAGTATGTGTGCATGACTGTTAAAAATAGGAATGTCACCTTTGCACTCTTGGGGGTGTATCTGTCTCCATCAAGCCGATTTGACACCAAAAGGCTAGAAGACATCTTAAAAACACAACCTGGTCCATGGATTATCACCGGGGACTTCAACGCAAACCATACCATTTGGGGAAGCTCTAAGGTTAACGCGACGGGAAGACGACTAGCTTCATTAGCTTCCAACAATGGTCTCTACCTGCTGAATGACGCGAGTCCAACATTTCTGCGGGGAATAACGTACAGCAGCTGCCTCGATTTTACTTTCGTCTCCCACCGCCTCGCCACACATGTTAAGTGGTTTTTGGACATTGAAACGCACGGAAGTGACCACATCCCCACTTACCTCAAGATCAAGGGAATGTCGAACACGTATACGTCCACCACGATACGAAGAATAGATTGGACTGTCTTTAAATCCCACATTGAGGACGCTTGTCACAAAGGCCTCTCTTGTGGACTTCAACAAGCTATCAAGGAAACGGCACAGAGAGCCACGCGCACACTCACGTGTTCTCCAAGGTATTCTGAATTCGACCTGGAATTGGAGCGGCTTCGTGCGATTCGCCGTCGTGCCGAAAGAAGATATCGACGCACTAAGTCAATTCAGTATCTAAGAACAGCCAGGCGAATGCAAAAGAAGATACAACGCCGCATGGACAAACTAGAGGCTCAGCGGTGGTCGAAATTTTGTGCGTCGCTAGATCCCCGCAAACCGCTATCTCAAATATGGAGAACTGTGCGAGGTCTTCGTTCTGTTCCGGAACAGCGTTTCCCGTTTAAGGCCCTAGCACTATTCCAGCGCCGACAAGACATTGATGTGGCGGAAGACTTCTGTGCTATGGTTGCGGGCCAGCCAACTCGTACAGGTTCGCTTACATTGAACCGTATTCCAGATTCACGAGATTCACGCATGGATCGGCTTTTCACGACGCAAGAGCTTGACGCGGCGCTCGCCCTATGCAATCGGTCGTCGTCGCCTGGTCCGGATGGCATATCTTACCGCATGCTATGTCACCTTGGTGAACGGGCACGAAGAGCACTCCTTAATATCTATAACGAGTCATGGCAGGAGGGCAACGTTCCCCAAGATTGGAAGATCAGCCGCCTGGTACCGCTTCTTAAGCCTGGCAAGTCTCCCTTAGAGATTACTTCATACCGACCAATTGCGCTGGCAAGTTGCGTTGGGAAGGTAATGGAGCGAATGATTCTCGCCAGACTTGAGTGGTACCTTGAACATTACGAAATCTACCCGGACGCCATGGCTGGTTTTCGACGTCACCGATGTTCTATCGACAACGTTATCGATCTGGTAACCTATGTTCAACACCAAAAGACGTGTAAGAGGTTATCTGTCGCAATGTTCTTAGACATAAAGGGAGCCTACGACAACGTTCTTCATGACGCCATACTGGAAGCATTGGAATCGGTGGGCCTAGGCGGTCCATTATATCGTTGGACTCGCAGTTATTTACATAGGCGGTCTCTCTTTCTTAACACTGAAGCTGGCCCAACCTCGCAATACTATACGCACCATGGAGTTCCACAAGGCGGTGTCTTGAGTCCCACACTTTTCAACCTTGTACTCATTGGTCTCGTGGAACGACTTCCGAACACAGTTAAAATATCAATGTATGCCGATGACATCTGCGTCTGGGCATCTGGTGTGACACGGCCGCAAGTACGCGCCAGGCTTCAAAAACCTGCCACGTCAACATCGGCATACTTAAATGAACAAGGCCTCAAAATCTTGCCAGAAAAATGCGCATTGGTCGCGTTTAGCCGAAAGCCAATGAGTACATACGATGTCTCTATCGACGGTCAAAGCATACCTTATGTCAGGACGCACCGATTCTTAGGCGTAATAATTGATCGTGACCTCTGCTGGAGTCCTCATGTGGCCTACCTAAAGAAGCGCCTGACAGATATCTCTAATGTGTTTAAGTTTCTTGGAGGAAATGTCTGGGGTACTTCAGTACATGCAATGATGCAACTGTACAGGACGCTCTTTCTTGGGTATTTGCGATACAGCTTGCCTGTGCTGACCAACACCTGCAGAAGTAATATCCGTACACTCGAAAGCGTCCAGGCCCAGGCACTTAGAGTGTGTCTTGGATTGCCGCGGTGTTCGTCAACGGCTGAAACAATTGCCATTGCACACGATTTCCCAGCCAAGACCCATATAGTGATGGAAGCGCTCAGAGCACACGTAAGACACCTTGCTCGAGCCCCTGCCCATCATCTAGCCTCACTGCCAGAGGATCGACCACGTGCTTCCTTTTGTGAAACAGTCCTGCCTTATCGTGCATACCTTCCATCAGGTTATACAGCTCCAGCGAAAGTTCCGTTTCCACCATGGTGCTTGGCTCAAGCAAATGTTCGACTAATGGTACCAGGAATACGAACAAAAGCCCAACTCTCGTCTCCAGCACTCAAGCAGCTTTCACTGCTCTTGCTGTATGAGACGTACAACGAGCATCATCATCTTTATACTGACGCTTCAACCACGGTGAATGGGTCTGCAGGGTCGGTGATCTTTCCTGCAAAACCTTCCACCATAAAGATTCGACTATCTCACCAGACTACATCGACTGCCGCGGAGCTTGCTGCTATTCGTTGTGCACTTCGTGTAATTTCTGAAGAACTACCCAGGAAATGGAGCGTTTTCACTGACTCCAAGGCTGCTCTTCATTGTTTGGTTTCTGCCTTACGCCGAGGACCCCACGAACAACTAGTTATGGAAATCAGACTGCTGCTTCACCACCTCGTCGAGCAAGGACACGACATCACGTTGCAGTGGATTCCAAGCCACTGTGGCATAATGGGCAATGAACATGCCGACGCAGCAGCACGATCTGCACACGAGGAGGGCTTGCAAGACTGCATTCCATTCTCAAGAACAGACGCTGCAACGAAAATTCGTGTGCTTGCAAATGAAGCCATCAAAACTTTATGGAGCACACCCAGCTTAAAGCATACACGTCTACACCGACTGGACCCATCCCTTCGACTTCGACCCCCACCTGGACTCTCTCGACTCGAAACAGCAGTACTTTGCCGACTGTGGCTTGGTGTCGCCTACACAAGATCCTTCGCCTTCCGAGTCGGTATGGACGACAGCGCGGCTTGCAGACACTGCGGCGGCGAAGAGACTATCGAACACGTGCTTTGCCACTGTCCTCGATACAGCGCGCACCGGCTGTCACTAGCGACCGCGTTGGCACGCCTTGACGACAGGCCACTTTCAGAACAGTCAGTTTTGGAATGCCGACATGAACTGTCGTCGCAGCAAAAGTCGGTCAAGGCTCTGTTGACTTTTCTACGTGACAGTGGCCTATTAGAAAGACTATAATGACCCCATTTCGTCCCTTTTCATATTTTTTTTTCTCACGCTTTCATTTTTGTTACGCTCTTCTTTCCGTCTTTACTTCCCCTTTCCCTTCCCCTAGTGCAGGGTAGCAAACCGGACGTTTTAAGTCTGGTTAACCTCCCTGCCTTCCTCTCATTTGCATCTCTCTCTCTCTGGTGCTACCTGCACGTGAGCCCATTTTCTTCTTCGCCTGGAGGCGAAAGTCGCGATCTGCACACTTTACCTGGACTTTACCATCGGACTTCATTTCAATCACGCTTCACACAAGGAGGGGGGCCCTGCAGCGACGCGACTATCGCCTCCAAAGCAGGCGAAGGTGGACTCACGTACAAGTAGCACGATAATAGGACACGCTGGCACTCGACCTGAGCGGCCGCGGCGTCGGCCGCTTCCGAGATCCCGCTGCGCATTGGCTGACCGATCGAAATAAACCGTAGTGGGCTACGGCGGCTACCTCTTCCCACCGCCTCCTATATACTCGCACCCCACTTTTTTTTTCCTTATCGTCGTCCCGCCAAGCCGTGCATCTCCCACTCCACCCTGCGACATAACAGAGACGTCCTACTTAGCCTACATTTCTGACTTCCTGGAAATAATTTCTCTCTCCCGCGCTGATGCAGTTACATCGATGCGTTCAAAATGTTCGTTGGGCTCACAGATTCTGCCTGCTTGCAGCTGCTTTGATTTTCGCAAGCAACCAGCCGTTCACGCTCTTTTCTCTGCCTTTTTTTTTTCGTAGTTTTGTGATATTGCAGGAGTCAGTGCAAAGTGAACCGAAGAAACCTCCCCGCTCTATAAGAAAATTACTCGCGACTAATTCGACGCTAATGTCAGCCCGCTTTCGCATCCCGCGCTTCGCTGCGACTACCGCCGTTCCGTAGAGATGCAGGGAGCGGCTATTTGCCTTGCAAGAGGAGGGATTCCCGCCGTTAGCTTCGGTCCGTATGCGCGAAACATGGCAGGCGTTTCTTCCACTCGTTCCCTATTGAAGGTGAATCAGCATTCACTGCACGGAGGGAGTTCCTCGCCCGTTTGCCCCTGCCGGCTCGTGCTCTGTTTATCAAGGGCCATACCTTGAGCAAGAAAAGCCCCGGATGAATGGCGCGCCCTTCAACGGCCTCTGCTCCGCTTGCTGCGAGTCATACAGACGTGCATCCATAGAGGCGAGGGCGCGTGCGTCCCACAAAAGGATAAAACGACGCGGTCACGCTGTTTCAGACGCGGGCTCTTTGGTGGGAGAGTATGAAAGCCGCGCTGCTTCTTTATTCTCTTTCTTATAGCTTTATCGTCCCTCGTGGCACGTGATTTGTTGTGCGTTAGCTTCTAGAAATCTCTAGTAACGGGAAGAAACCGTGGCGTTTGTGCGCGCCCCGGGTTCAAGCCCGGGGTCTCTTCTGGAAGTAGTGCGCTTACCGCCTTAGGAAGGAGCGTTTTCGCGCTTGGTACAATATAGCGGTGCAAGCAGGAGCTAGCACGAGGCCACGAGACGAGTGTAAGAAACTGTCGAAATCGATATATATGAAAAGAAGAAAGAAGGGAGTTGACATGCAGTTATTACGAGACAAAGTGCACGCGCGCGTAAGAGTGGAAGGAACTGTAAAGAACCGACGGTCAGATTACAAAATTCTTTGTTCACAGGCGACAGATTGCATATTTATTTGCAATGCAGCTCGGAAGGTGTCCCTGCGTACGTGCGTAACTAGATAAAACATGTTCGGAAAGCGTGCTTCTCCGCAGTAAGACTCTTTGTGGGGCAAAGCACGCTTCACCTATTTCCTTCATTCCACAGACAGTTACGGACGATCACCTGTATATTGGAAGCATACATGTGCCTTATTTAGATCGCTCCCGTAACAATGGCGAGTGTACCTATTAACAATAAATAAATAAATTAATTAATTAATCATGATGAACGAGGCTTGCTTGGTTTCCTAGATTCTTAGACCGACACTCACTTCATCGCACTGTCGGGACACCACTAAAAGAATTAAGTGTTTCTTGACACGGCGTGCGGTGTATGCGACGCAGAGTGAACGGTTTTGACAATTGCAATATCTAGCATCCGGATAGTGGTGCGACAAATAAAGCACGGCGACTGGGTATCTAACGGAATCTGGGTAATGGAATGGGTATCTAACAGAAAGACGGGAGCCGCTGTCGCCTACAAGACATAAGTTACAGTTCCAGTTACAGTTCCCTCTCTGGCCTCCTATGCGCAGTCGTTGAAAACGTTGCGAGATTCCGACTGTCCTAGCGCTGCACGAAATGAATCATTAACCGCTGTTATTTCCCAAAATAGCTTTTTACCAGCAAGAGTAATTCAGAAACTTCCCGAACGTTTGTGAATCGAGTCAACGCGATGAGCCGGCACTGGGTCTCTTAGCTGAATATGACTTGTAAGGTACCTTTAGATGGTCAAGTCTGTATAAGGAAATGACGACTTGGTTGCTTCCCATGCAGCAGACGTTCGCATAATATCGAAGCACTTAGTGACGTCAGAAAACCTGCGCCTTTCTTTTCTCGACCAGTGCCAAATGATTCTATCGCAAGGTTGTCTGGCTGTCAGCAACAAGAACCGATCGCGCGCCACAATGAAAATAACTAGTGGAGTGGGGATTTACATGCCGACCATAAAGGGCATTGTATTCCTTTTTGATTGCTTCGGCGAAGCGTGGGAAGGAAGACGAAGTGCTTCTCTTGCGGAACACATCTCGCCCGTCTCCGTGCTTTTCTGGACTTCTCACTGCACCTGTGGGGTCTACCGCCCCCTCCATCGCGGTGATGGATGTGCAACACCCCGAGGACCCTCCCGGTTCCCGTTCACCCGCGGACATCGGTTCGAGGAAGCGAGGAAATACATCGAGTGGTAGCGAGGACACAGAGCTGTACTCCGCATCAGGTGACGAGTCCTCGGAAGACGGCTTTCGACTTGTCCAGTACCGCAAGGCCAAACGAAGAATGATCAACTCATCTTCGGCGTCCAGCTCGAACACTGTGAAAACAGCTCCTCAGCGATGGCCTCACTCCATCCTGTTTGTGCCACAGAACGCTACCGACAACCTGCGCGTCCTCAACAGGCAAGCACTCTCCGTGTATCTCGAAAACACTGTGCCAAACGAGATCAAGGATGTCAGGATAAACACTAGGCGAAACATCCTGGCAATCGATGTGATGAACCCGAGCGCGCTGACCATACTACAACATGTAACGCAGCTGGGAAACATCAAGGTCCGATCCATCATGCCAACGAATGGTGCCACAATAACAGGAGTCATCTATGACATTGACAATGAAATTCCTAATGCAGACCTCCCAGTTCTTATAAAACCAGCAAGTGAACGCAACGTCATTGTGCATGTATGTCGCCTCGGCAACACACGTTGTGTGAGAATAACGTTCAAAGGCGACTGCCTTCCACCCTACGTGAAGGTCGGCCACTTTCGCCACCAGGTTCGACCATTTATTCCAAGACCAATACAATGCTTCAATTGTCAGAAGATTGGCCATGTGAAGGGTGTCTGCAGAAATTCGGCCGTGTGCCCTCGATGTGCCGAACCCCACTCAGAAGACAACTGCAGCGCAATCAAGTTGAAGTGTCCTAACTGTCAGGGCGATCACTGCGCCTCTTCCAAAGACTGTCCCCAGATCAAGAAAGAGATCACCATTCTTAAACAAATGGTCAGAGACAACTCTACCCACAAAGAGGCTGCTGTGAAAGTACGGCGAAGACGACGTCACCGTCGAAGGTCTTCGCGACGGAAAACATCAAGTTTTCCGGAACAGTCAACTCGTCAAGCAGCATCACCAGCGGAAGTTCCCAGCCCTCCGAACACCGATGTTGGAAGGGAGAAAACTGCCAGATCTCTCTCCACAAAGGAATGGCCGCCACTTCCACGTACACGACCGCCAGAAGAGCCGCAGAAGAAGCCGCCCCCAGTACAGCAAGGTGCTGTATCCGAGGAGTCACGGAAAACAGATGAGCAAGTGATAGCACTTATTAGGCCTTTAATGAATGCCATTCGCGTGTTGCTAAGCAACATGCACACACCGTCTGCCAGAAGTGCGCTTCAAGTACTGGACGCTCTGAGTCCGGTGCTTGCAACCCTTGAGTAGATCATGGCTCCACAGCCACGGTCTTTTAGGGAAGAGGTCCGACAAGCAGCTATTTTTCAGTGGAATGCGCGCGGACTCAGAGCGCGCCTTTCGGATTTCCGTCGCTTCGTGTACGCCAATATGTTTCCCATTATCGTCATTTGCGAGCCGAACTTATCGAATACAATCAGGCTTTCTGGATATGAATTATTTATGTCGTCAACTGTTTATGAAAACAGTAAGGTTTTGGTGTGTATTCGCCGTGACCTCACCTACACTCATCAGCCTGTACCACCTAATGACAATAACCAATATATATGCCTAAACGTAAGAAAAAAGAATTTGGCCTTTACTTTTGTCGGCGCCTACCTATCTCCGTCAAGTCGATTTGATTACAAAAGACTGCAAGACATCTTTTCCTCAACCTCCAATCCCTGGGTCATCACTGGGGATTTCAACGCCCATCATACACTCTGGGGAAGTCCGATGATCAACGCAAGAGGGAGAGCTCTGGTATCTTTCGCCTCCAGTAATGAACTTTGGCTGCTGAATGATGGAAGTCCTACCTTCTTACGTGGCTCCACCTACAGCAGCTGTCTTGACTTGGCTTTCGTCTCACGAAGCCTTGTCAGACGTGCAGGGTGGTTTGCGGACATAGAGACGCACGGAAGCGACCATATCCCCACGTACATCAAGATCAGAGGATTGTCCCCTTCCAAAATACGGGATACGATCCAAAGAGTGGACTGGCCTAAATTTCAGTCTATTATGGAAGAACACTGCGACGCCAATCCATCTTTCGACTTGGAAGAGGCAATCAAGGGCGCGGTACAAGACACTATGCGCACTCTCACATGCTTTTCGAAACTGAACGAATTTGATGTGGAACTAGAACGACTTAGAGCAATCCGACGACGTGCTGAACGAAGATACCGACGTACGAAAACAATGGACGATTTACGGACCGCTAGGCGCACGCAAAAGAAGATACAGCGCCGGTTAGACAAGCTCGAATCGCAACGTTGGACTGCCTTCTGCGAGTCGCTAGATCCGCGCAAGCCTTTATCGCAACTATGGAGAACGGTGCGTGGTCTCCGGACACTCCCCGTACAGCGATTCCCATTCAAGGCGCTTGCCCTCTCTCAAAAGAGATCGGAGATTGACGTGGCAGAGGATTTCTGCGCCAGATTATCTGGCCAACTCACAGTTACCAACATATTATCGCCTTCGAGTAACTGTCCGCCACCACGTGATCACCGGATGGATCTACCATTCTCAATCCACGAACTTAAGGCAGCATTAGCTTTGTGTAGCCGCACATCAGCGCCAGGACCTGACGGAATTTCCTACCGAGCTCTGTGCCACCTGGGTGAGCGAGCGAGAGGAGTTCTCCTTGAGGTGTACAATGAATCTTGGAGAGATGGCACACTACCAACAACCTGGAAGACAAGTCGCCTTGTTCCGCTGCAGAAGCCTGGCAAGTCGCCGTTGGAACTCTCATCATATCGCCCGATCGCGTTGGCGAGCTGTGTCGGCAAAGTAATGGAGAGGATGGTCCTAGGACGCCTGGAGTGGTACTTGGAGTACCACAACACCTACCCAGATGCCATGGCGGGCTTCCGACGTGGTCGATCATCGATCGATAACGTCGTCGACCTGGTCACCTACATTCAACATGAGAAATGCCGTAAGCGTCTCTGCGCTTCCTTATTCCTCGACGTTAAAGGGGCGTATGACAACGTTACGCATGAAGCCATCCTCTCTGCTCTCGCAGAGGTAGGAGTGGGTGGTCGGATGTTTAAATGGATACGGAGTTATTTATCCATGCGATCCTTTTTTGTAAGCACCGAAAAAGGCCATACTTGTCTACATTATAGCTACCGCGGCGTCCCCCAGGGCGGTGTACTTAGCCCTGTGTTATTTAATCTAACACTAATTGCTCTCCTTGAGCACGTGCCAACTACAGTCAGGCTATCAATGTACGCGGATGACATCTGCATATGGACGTCTGCAGTAACACGCCTACAGTTGCGAGCGAGAATTCAGAGAGCCGCCACACAAACTGTTCTCTACCTTCGTAATCGAGGCCTGGAAATTTCCTCAGAGAAATGCGCACTAGTGCCATTTACGCGCAAACCCATGGCCAACTACAATGTAATGATAAATGGCCAAATAATACGACGGGTCCGATCGTATAAGTTCCTAGGTGTCATAATCGACAGGGACTTGTCATGGAGCCCACACGTATCATACGTGAAAAAACGGTTGACAGGCATCTGTCACCTCTTCAAGTTTTTCGCTGGCAAGACCTGGGGAATGTCGCCAAGTGCGATGTTGCAACTATACAGGGTGCTTTTCCTAGGATTTCTGCGATACAGCTTGCCAGCAATAAACAACACAGGTAAAACAAATCTACGCACAATACAAAGTCTTCAGGGTCAAGTGCTCCGGATCTGTCTAGGCCTGCCTCAGAGTGCTTCAACAGTGGCTACGATAGGAATCGCTGGAGATCACCTTGTCAGGACCCACATTGAAATTGAAGTACTCAGGACCCATATAAGGCATCTGACCAGGACTCCTCGTCACCACTTGGCCTCCCTAACAGCGGACAGACCACACACATCTTTCAGCCGGACGATAACCACACATGATGAATCATTGCCAGCTTGTTTCACCCCGGCTGCGAGACCTTCGATTCCTCCATGGTGCCTCGCTCAGCCAAAAATCAACCTCACAATACCTGGTATCTCGAAAAAAGCTGATCTATCATCGCCAGCCCTTAGACAGCTCACGCTACTACATTTGTACGAGAATTACCGTGATTCTACGCATATTTACACTGATGGATCTGTTCTTCCAAATAGCTCCGCGGCGGCAATCGTCATACCAGCGAAAGCTACAACAATCAAATTTAAGACGACCCACGCGACAACATCGACGGCAGCAGAGCTCGCAGCGCTCTTTACTGCCCTTCATCACATTGGTGATGAACCACCGCATAAATGGACAATATTCTGCGATTCGAAGGCGGCACTGCAGTCTCTACTGTCACCTTTACAACGCGGACCACACGAACAACTAATATTCCATATTACAGAGACGTTGCAACATATAAGTGAAGCAGGCCATGAGATAACCTTTCAGTGGCTTCCAAGTCACTGCGGGATTATCGGCAATGAACGGGCGGATCACGCTGCCCGCTCAGCCCATACTGAGGAGCGCCACGTCCCAATTCCTCATTCTAGAACTGACGCAGCACGGAAGCTCCGCCTACTTGCTCGGCAGTGCACCGCGTCGCAATGGAATGAGCCACATTTAAGAAACACGCGACTGTACTCACTTGATCCAACACTAAGTCTTCGAGCGCCATCACAGCTTCGCCGTAGAGACGCCACGCTTTTATATCGACTTTGGTTGGGCGTTGCCTTTACTAAAGCCTATGCATTCCGCATAGGGATGACCGACAGCCCAACCTGTGACCACTGCGGCCATGAAGAATCAATTGGCCATATTTTGTGTGCCTGCCCACAGTACAGTACACAGAGGGCACGCCTTCGCCATGAACTTGACCAACTGGACGACCAAGCGCTATCCGAAAAAAGAATTCTACAACATCGAAAGGACCTACCGTCACAGAAGAAGGCCGTGCAAGCGCTATTGCGCTTTTTGCGATCGACCGGCCTGTGTGAACGACTTTAACTGGAACGCCTTTTGTGTATGTGTGCCTCCATGTGTGCGTGTTCTTTTTCCTTTTTTTTTTTTTTTGCGTTTTCCTCTCTGTCATCTTTCTAACCCCTATCCCCCATCCCCAGTGTAGGGTAGCAAACCGGAGACTCATATCTGGTTAACCTCCCTGCCTTTCCTCTTCATTCTCTCTCTCTCTCTCTATTCCTTTTTATATATATTCAATACTGCCGGCCGCCTTTTGGTAGCCAGGGCAGGAGTGGGTACATGACGCTTTTCGTATTAACGGTCCATCAAGGAAACAACAACAGTAACAGTTACGACAGAGAACCACATAGGCACACAGAAGATTACTGCGAAGCAAAGCAAACAAAACAAGATGCAAACGCGTTACATTCAAATCCAAAAAAAAAAACAAAAAAAACGAGCTCACAAAGGTTATTGGCTAGAACTGACTGCTGAAAAAAATGCATCGGGTGATGATAAGGTGGCCACATCGTAGGGCAACTTGTTCCAGTCTGCTATCGTTCTTGGAAAGAACGACAGCTTATATGTGTTGGTTCTGCACTGAGGCATTATAATTGTTTTGTCGTGTTTGTTTCGAGTCTGTCGGGTTCTGTTGTACTGCATGTAAGTGTGGAAGTCTAATTTGGTATGATTATTAATTATTGCAAATAGCATCTTCAGACGGTGCATTTTTCGACGAGATTCCAAGGTAGGAAGACCGGAGCGGCTAAGAAGATCAGATATCGATACCTGTCTTCCGTAGGCGTGGTGTATAAATCGCAGTGCCTTTCTCTGAACCCCCTCGATACTTTTTACATTCGTTTTAGTGTGCGGATCCCAGATCACGTCAGCATATTCCAGTAGGGGACGCACGAGCGAAGTATAAGCTACAAGTTTTGTTTTAGTGGTTGCATGTTTTAACCGGTGTCTTATTAGCCATAGTCTTTTGGATGCCACTGAAACCATGTTTTTAATGTGGGGGCTCCAACTGAGGTTAGAGCTGATCGTTACGCCAAGATACTTAAATTGTTCTACTGGTTCTAGAGGAGCGCTATTAATTTTGTACGAATACTTCAGTGGATCTTTCTTTCGGGTTAAGGTCATTTGTTTGCATTTCGTGACATTTAATGTCATCGACCAGTTTTGGCACCAATTACTAACAGCACACAAGTAGTTATTTAGAACGAGCTGGTCACGTTCGGTGAGAATTGTGTGATAAATTACGCAGTCATCTGCGAAAAAACGGGCCCGCACAGGAGAGTCAAGTTTTAGGTCATTTAAATATATAAGAAAAAGAAGCAGCCCAAGGACTGAGCCCTGTGGCACTCCTGAAAATACTGGAGCGATGGGTGAGCTTGAACTGGATATCTGGACGTACTGTTGCCGGTGAGATAGGTATGAATCAAGCCACTGTAAAATTTGTTGATTCTGTAAGATGTGTCTAAGTTTTAGCAGAAGTTTACTATGCAGTACGCGGTCGAAGGCTTTTTCAAAGTCCAGAAAAATGGCACCTATTTGTCCTGCTTTGTCAAGGGCTTTACAGAAATCATTGGTAGTGTGAATTAGCTGTGTCACAGTAGATAACCCGGGACGAAATCCATGTTGAGCTTCAGAAAAAAAATTATTGTCTTCCAAGAATGAGGCGATGTGTTTGAAAACCAAGTGTTCCATCACTTTACCTGCGGTGCACAACAAGCTAATTGGCCTGTAATTAGCGGATGGATTAGTATGGATGAACAGCTAGAACTGCTTAATTTTTTTAATGTGTGATAAAGTGCGAGAATAATTGGTTTACACGCAAAGAGACACTGCTGGCTGCGTCAGAGCTGCCGCAAACAGCTGGATGAACAGCTAGAACTGCTTAATTTTTTTAATGTGTGATAAAGTGCGAGAATAATTGGTTTACACGCAAAGAGACACTGCTGGCTGCGTCAGAGCTGCCGCAAACGTCTCAAGTGACATCACTTGGCATGGGGTCTGATTTTCAGCAGACATCTCGGCGTAACGTTTGACTTTCAACTCGCTCCACGAAAGAGCGAGTTCTAAATCATTCCACAGGGCTTTCAGTGGGTAACCGTGTCTTCGAAATATATATTTTAGTAAGCTACAGAGCACGCGCAGTCTGCGCCGAATGTGAGGGTGGCCTTGCTTGACCTCGCGTCTACGTCAGCACCGCCGGCCCGAAGGCGATGCTGACGACCAAAGCCGCTCCATATTCCCTCCAACGAGCCGGTATTCCGGCCCAAGGGCATTAGATGGAAAACAACGTGGCCGCCAAGAGGAACAAGATCTGCCAAAGGGAAATGCGGAACGATAGGAAAAAGAAGTGGAGCGAGAGCGAGAATGCTTAATTGCGCAACGACCGGGCGTCTTCGAAAACCCATTGTTCCAGTCGAGTGCCGTGGTTCCCGTGTCCGGCGGTCCTTGTCAAGGTATT
Source organism: Dermacentor andersoni (assembly GCF_023375885.2). Classification (NCBI taxonomy): domain Eukaryota; kingdom Metazoa; phylum Arthropoda; class Arachnida; order Ixodida; family Ixodidae; genus Dermacentor; species Dermacentor andersoni. Next base: position 70,341,680 of record NC_092815.1, on the reverse strand, counting down.
ATATAAAAGCTGAGTCCGTCCTTCTGACAGGACACATTTCGGCAGCAAACACCCCTCTCCCTCGCGGCCTGCATGCGTCGCTGCCTCATGGCCGAGCCATGACGTGAATCCTTATCTGCCTCTCGGCGGAATCTCATCAGCCTTCTGTCGTCGTCGCGAACATAAGAGAAATGTAGCGGACACTGTCTGGGACACGCCTACGCAAAGGGTGCAATCCGATTAGCGTTTCATCTTTGTTTATAGTGACGCTACCAACGTTTGACTGGACGAGACGCTAAAGGGCCGCATCGAAAATGGAACTCACGACGATAACGGTGATAAAGACGGGTCTCTTCTTCGCTGAAGGCAACTGCGCCGCTTTATCATTGTGACCTCCCGTGCGGGTTATGGGATGAACGTGAAAGACTCGAGAGCAGTTATACGTGGGCAAGTAGTCACACTTTTTCTCCTTGTCCATGTCATATTTGAAGTTGCCCTCCTGTTTCTTCGTTTCGTTCCTATTCGTATAGCGCTGTAAATTTTGCCACACACAATAAGTGCGCCGCGAACAGCAGAGAACAGCCCCTTTGGTCATCCGGGTTACCTTTAGGTGCAGTTTATTGTTTTAGGCAGGGACACCTGAGCAGGAAGGAGAGTAATAAACTTCATGCATATCGTCGATACTTTTCTGTGTCTATCATGGCGCTGTTACTGGAGATGGAAACAAAATTAACATTCTTTACGTCTTATTCGACACGACGAGTCAACAAACGGCGCTGCGTTAGACGTTCTTTCTTAATTCGTTCTGCGTGCTTCGTTGTTCATAAAAAAAGCAATTCCAGGTACAACAACACACTGGTGTAGCGTACGGCCCAAATTTGCCGAGAGGACACGAAGGAGACAACCCGACAAATGAAAGTCGCATTGCCTCCTACAGAAATGCGTCGTGTCTTCGGCCGTGTTTCGTGTTGTCTCATTCACGCCCCGTTTGTAAATTTAGGCTGTACGCTACTGTAACCATGCATGGGCCAACTAGCTCAGGTGAAAGCGTTATTATCAACAGATTTATTCTACAATGAACATACCGTGGGGCTCATTTGAGCCCGCATTCATTTCGCTTATTTGTTGTCCTCCCCTTACTGCAGGCTAGCAAACAGGAAACTATTCTGGTTAACCTCTACGTCTTGCGTTCAATCCTTCTGCTGGTTTTCATTTCGTCATACGGCACACGTGCTCCCCGCTTAACACTTCGGGTTTCTCGTCGCAGATTGTGAAAGTAAGAAAGCAGCTCGGGCGCAGTGATACAGTTGTCTGCGACGTGTACATCGCAAGGGCGCACTTTCTTTCAGTTTGTTCAGTCTCAGCCTCAAAGGTTGCTGTCACAGCGGCAAGCGCTGCAAGTGCAGTGTCAAATTAGATGTCGCATTACAAATAAATGTTCTCTCTCTCTCTCTCTCTCTCTCTCTATGTACCCACCACCACGCTGCGCTGCGGACAGTGCCGCCATTATGTCCCTACAGAGAAAACTTAAAGCTCAACTGTATTATTTTTTTTTATTTATTTCTTCATACTGTCAACCCTCTGCTTAGGGTTCTTACAGGGAGGGTTTGAATACAGGCAGACTCTATATACAGGTGCATCAAGCGGCAACTGAATCACAAAAATACATGTTTAACAATTTTTCAAATTCGCAAACATCACTGGAATTTGCCACAAAGCTTGGTATTGCGTTCCATGTTGTTGTTGTTCCAAAGTTCAATCACGGCAGGGAAAAAAGAAAAGCGGAACACATCGCTGTGAGCAAAGCATGGGCGTAAAACATATTGATGATTAACACGACTGCTTCGTTTTCCTGGAAGCTGCACATACTCATCTTTGTTGATTTTTAAATGTCCATGTAGTATTCTAAAAAAACACTTTCAGATGATTTTTTTGCCTTCGTACTTCTAGTGTTTACAGTTCACAAGATTGCAACATCAGCGTGAAGGATTCTAAACGGCGGTACTTTGAGCATATGAAGCGCGCGGCACGACGTTGAACTTTTTCTAACATTGTAGTCATTTCTTTCTGATGAGTGCTCCAGATAACTGGGGCATATTCAAGTAAAGGTCTAACAAAAGTTTTATAAGCTATCATCTTTACATCTCGCGAAGATTGATATAGTTTTTGCCTTAAGAAACCTAGTCTCTGGCTCGCCTTCGAGCACACATTTTCTATGTGCGTATGCCATGTCAGATTATGCGTGACTGTAAGACCTAAATATTTAAACTGGTTAGCACGAACTAACAAATTACCATTGATGTGATAGTTAAAAGGCAGAACGTTTACTTTCCTAGTCATATGTGTGTTTGTTGATTTAATGTAGTTTATATATTCATACCCCATAATTTACACCATCGGCTGAAATTTTTTAAACAACGACTAATTCTGAGTTGATCCTGAACATTGGTTACAGTAGAATAAACTAGGCAGTCATCTGCAAAAAGCTTCGTTTTTACCGGTTCTTCAACAACAGAGGAGATATCGTTTATATATATATATATATAAGAAATAACAGTGGGCTCTCCTGCAATAAACTGCTCTCCTACAATACAAAATAAAAAGAACTCCTATAACTGTGAGAGGAGGCTTAGCAATCCAGGAAAGACGCAGAAACAAGAATGGGTGGCGACGCCAAGTTGAAGTTCCCGCACCAATTCTCCGGGACGCCATCGATTTTGACGGTCTCTGCTCGAGTGCAGTTATCGTCATCTTTTCTTTTATTTTTTTGTTGGCGACGCGTTGCATTGTATTGACTACATCGCATTCTAACTAAGCCTAAGACTGAGCCTAGCAAGGTTTGAGAAAATTTAGTGGGCCACCAACGATATAAATAAGGGAAAATACCCTATTTCTCTGACGTCACACCAACTTTCGGCGCGAAATAAGAAAGTTTAACCTTCATAACCTCTTCTAGTAACGAACATCTTACCGCGAAGTTAATGAAAGTAGCGCTCTGAAAGAATGCTTCATAATTATCAACTGGTTTAGGTTTCCTCTTCTGTGTGCCCATTTAACACAAACGCGTTCGTCGTCGCGGCGCGGCTCGAACTACGTGCGTAATGCGGACCCCTTGACAATAAGCGTAGTGGCTACGCAAACGATGCCGTCTCTGCAGCCGGATCACGCGAGCGTCGTGTTCGGGCAGTGCACGGCCGTTGTCAGACCAGAAGAGCCTTCTTTCCCTCGCGGTGGTCTCTCTCTCTCTCTTCTTCCGTTGTGTCCTCTTCTTCCAGAAAAGTACTTGCACGCACGTGTGCCGTCCCACTGATATGTCGTCCCGATCCGAGTCCTAATTGCTGGTACCGCTTTCTCGGATCGAAAGTGCACGCAGTACCACTGAGAAGCATGCGCCTGTGCACACCACCGAATGAAGAGCCGCGTTCCCTCCACACCCTACGCTCCCTTCCCGTCTGGGATAAGTGCCCCCCGTCGAACGCCTTCCTCGCATGCCTTGAGCACTGGGTGCCACGCCATCGAGGCGCCAGACCAAGCAGACGATAAAGAAAAAAGGAAAAAAAGAAAAGAAAAGAAGAAGGAAGAACAGAATTGAAGCAAGCTATCGTAGGATGTGTGGGGAATCGCCAACCTGAGCGAAAGACGATCGCGACGCTGCTTGAAACGGCGCGCGTCCCGTTAAAGTCCGGCTAGCTCGCTAACGGCCTCGGAGGGGCGGGCTTCGAAACGAGGCTCGGGTATCCGTTTGCAGCGCTTCGACGGAGTGCTTGTGCAAGAACTACGGGCGTGGGCGGCGGCGCCCACGCTTCGGACTTGCGGCTAGAATACGCGGCGTTAGAACTCTTGATACGCGCAGGGGTTCGCGCACTTGTTTTCCGTTCGCGGTGAAAAGCGATAGCCTCTTTCGGATGAGAACTTTGCCGGGCGAAGCTGGCGAGCTGGGACTCTCGGAAGCCGATATGCCTTTTGTTTTCGAGTTCAACGAGTGTAATTTTGAATAGCTATGTACTAACGAGTGTCAAAGCAGCTGAAAGGTCCGGCTGAAAAAATAAATCTTCGACTGGGGCTAGTTGGTATGGCACCTTTCTGCTTGCTGCGCTATACTGTTACACGAAGGACAAAGAAGAGATAGACACATGCGCGCAAACTTTCAACTGCTCGTTGTTCGCTGTCGCACGTCAGGTATATACATTAAGGGTGATTGTAAAATAAACAGATAACACGAAATGAAAGACGAAAAAGAAGCCAAACTGCGCACATATTATTTAACGATGTCACGTATGGCTAGATCAAACATCCGTCTATGAATTTAAAAGCTGCTTCTCCCAGCGCTACAGAAGGTGTACAGATGTGGTTTCCCGAGTCATTATTGAGCAAGAAAAATGCTTCCAAAATTTCACGTGCTTTTTTAGATCTGCATCGAGCCAAAGGCTTGGTTTCTTTGAAGGTTGGCTCGCTGGAGCATCATGCGCAATGCGTCGCGAAATGTCCTGGTGACTGGAGCATTTTTGTCGCATACCTACGCTCTCTTAACCTATAGGCTTAGCGTTTTTTCATAATGAGGAGAAAGTTATTCTGTCTATTTCATTCATTTACCGCGTAAATCGTCGTCGGGGCGCGCCTGTCTATGTTATGTATTTTTTTCCGCACGTGAACGGTATCTTGTGCACAAGGTTGTCGACACATTCCGAATACTTATTTTATTTTGCATGCTTTATTTCGCATTTGTTCTTGTCAGATTTTGTTTCGTTATTTACTTTTTTGCATAAGCCTTTCATCTTTGAAGGAGCTGAATAAACCACTTTGGTGCCGCGCCTTTCGCTAATCTTTTTGAGGCCATCTGAAATTTTATGTATATGAGGTATGACAGTTACCTTGTTATCCTCGCCGTCCTTTATTGCTACTTTCATTTCGTTATTTAAGCTTCTCAAAGCATTTTCGACGATGGATGATATAAGTGTAATAGGATAACCACTGTCCTTAACTTCCCTGGCCTACTGAAACATTTTTAGTGCTTCTTTTATTTTTTATTGTTTTGCCGAGGAAACGTTAACGATACTGAAACGAATTGCTCAGAAAGCTCTCACAGCTGCACTTAAACAATGCATAGACGAGTAGTGTTTCGTTACTTTGTTAGTCGCAGTTTTCTCTCTATCTATTTATTTTGCCGTATATTTTTCTTCATATTCAAGTTCCAGAATGAAGTTTATCTTTCCCGAGTTTACACTAATTTTAAACCATCGCCAAAAGCATCGCGTCATGGCGCTGAAGCCTCTCGTGGCTTCTGCCAGGAAAATTAAGACTGTCATACCACTTATGTGTCCTACTCTTCGCAGCTTGGCTTCAGTTAGGTTAGGTTATGTTAGATTAGGGTGGGCCACATTGGGCCAGAGAGCTATCTCTTGTTCCAATAAGCATCTATTAAATCAATGAGCTGCCGCGTCACTTCTTGTCTGATTCTTTGTGCCCACTACGTTGCACGTTATTTGCTGATAGCCCTCTGGTCACTATAATTTTTAGGAAGAAATGGAGGAGCCCCTAAAGGGAATCTTCATGGGCGATCGGGGATGAAGTACCCCTGAACCAGCCATGACAACCACGGCTATCCCCCTTCCTCTGCACTTACTACTTTATTTCATAATAGTGACGCCTCTTACATACTCCCCTGAAAATCTATTTGCTCTTGTGACCGGCTAGGCGGGCGACGAAGCTTGAATGCAGTTCCAATATCATTGTCAGCGAGAACATGTCAAGATAATAAGCGCTTTTTTCATATTCATTACGCCCTTTTACTTGCCCTCAAAGAATATTTACATGGAATGAGAGAGAGAGAGAGAGAGAAAGAAAGAAAGAAAGATGTTTGGGCTCTAGCTATTGCTCCCATCGTTAGAGAGAGACGCGCTTAGCTGTGTCAGTGCCACCTGCGTACACGTCCAACTCGACTAGATAATTAGCGAACACTTTTGGTTGCCGACTATAAGGTGAAAGCAAACGTTGTTTAGAACTAACTACGTCCGAGCAGACATACTTCTTGAAGTCTGAGAGAGGCAAGCATGACAGCGAATCGACAAACGGTAGTGGTTTGCGCTGTTGGAAAGACAATATTGCTTTCAGACAAAAAAACTAAGGAAGGTTTCCTTCTACTGTACAACAAGCTGCATAATCAATCGGAATATATTGCATAAATACACAGGGCGTTACTTTATGCCTCACAACACAAAAACCAACTTCCCAGCCACCCATTACCTTCTATTGTAATGTGAGAAATTCATTCTATGTTCCTTCCGAAGACATTCCTTTGCCTGGAAAGAAGCTGTCAATGAATGGGACTACTACTAAATCTTGTCAATGCGAAAGAGAGACGAAATACTGCAAAAGTAATGGGGCCCTCGCCATTTGATGAGCAAGCAGTTGTATTTAATTCGATCCCTTCCTCGAAGTGTTTCACTTCGCGATTTCCTCAAACAACACAACGACAAAAAAAAACATACACGTGTACAGGCGCCGGTAGTACACCTAACCATCAGCACTACCTGACTAGAGACGTTCTTCGAGGAAGCGCTTCGAATTGCCAAGAGAGTACCCGGCTGCCTTCATTTTCATCTCGTTCTCCCACGCTTTTCTTGCCGATGACATCCGTAGCGCAGCGCACATAGTCGCACTTCGTGCGCCGGAATCCTGCTTCTCTTCTTTTTTTTTTTTGTCTGTATACATATTTTCTCTTGCCAGAAGCGCTTGTGGAAACGGTTGAGACGCCTACGCCTGGGGGCTGCGCTGGTCATTAATGCATGCGCTCTATCGCTCCGACACTGCCCGATAGAGCAAGTCGGCGAGCCTCGCCGGTCCGCTGCAGCGACTGGCTCTGCCGTGCCTCCATTATCCCAACCACGCACTTGCCTCAATTTTCTGGAGGCCAGTGTTCGATAACGGCCGAGTCGCGAACTCCGTTTGCGGTAATCGATGGACGAGAGGGCCTTCCCGAAGCACCGTCTTACTGCTCATTATTCTTTATTCGAGCAGATAAAGGCATCGCTCGAGGATATTACAGTGAGATGGATAGCATAGGCACCAGTACGAATGTGCATCACAAACTTAGACATAGAAAAAAGAAAGACAGAAATGTAGGAGGACCACTGTAACGACAGGTACACATCCTATTTACTGCGGATGTGACCATAATACAGTCTATCTGGTCAAGTCGAAAGAAATACACTACAGGGTACGTCAGTGCGACGTCGTAAGTTTCGAAGTATTTTGTACATTCGAGCCATTTTGGAGCAACAAGTGTCCTCGAGAGATGCCAGCTTGAGTGCTCCGTTCCTTTCCTATGTAATGTAATCCCTCTTTACCGGCGTCGATTAAATAAATAAACCTGAGCATATCGCTGCGACTTGCCGGTTGGCTAGCTGGTTCTGATCAACGGTCAACGTTTAACAGCACGAATGGACGGAGAAGACGAGAAGGCGACACACACTGGCGCTGACTTAACAATCTTGTTTGGAAAAAATTTGGAGCCTTCCTCGGAGAACGTCGTCAGCACATCTACACCCTCAGTATTGCGACAGTCAGACTCCACCTCAGTTGCGCGTCCTGCCCCACCATTTGCTGGGCCAAACATAATATATCTGGGGCGGATTTTTGCATCTTCGCAAGCGAACTTGTGTTCTTCTACGCTGTTAAACGTTCGGTGCGACCTTGATCAGATGTTCTCAAAATCAATGACGTCATAGCGAGCTGGTGCCGAACTGAAGAAATGCATCGCCATGCGTCTTTTGTTTCTGTGTATTTCCGGCTTCACCGAGCCTTCTCTTAATCTGTAAAAATCTGTAAAAAGGACAGAGCGGAACATTCGTGGCTATATTTCACGGAATTTACCCAGCGTGGTGGCGTAGGGGCTTTAGTGCTGCGCTGCTAAGCCCGCGGTTGCGGGATCGAATCCCGGCGGCGGCGGCCGCTTTTCGATGGGGACAAAATGCACCAGCGTGCCGTGAATTTGGCGCGCTTTAAAGAACCCCAGGTGGTCAAAATTAATCCGAAGTGCCTCATGATCATGTAGTTTTTTTTTGGTACGTAAAACCCAAGAATTTAATTTTTTTTTCTTTCATGGAATTGCGTGACTTGCTGTTGAATCCTACCATGTGTTTTCTCCCTTCTCCGTTTTCTCTCTTCAATAGAGGAAGCAACAGTGGTTGAACAAGGGATGCGTTGGGCTGGCAAGGGAACTTGTATTCGTCACGTCTTGTCGAGAGAGAGAGAGAGAGAAGGGAAGGAGGAAAGGCAGGGTGGTTAACCAGACTGAGTTCAGTTTGCTACCCTACACGCCCTGACGAAGCCACTGTTCTTTCAGTGTTGATTGCTTTGTATCTATCCTCCTGTGATCCCTCTATCTTGTTCGGGTGCGGGCACTCTCTCTCCAGATATTTAAGGCTATGACGGCTTTTATACCTTCCGTCCCCTATAAGCATGGTGTCCAACACCTGAACAGCATTCGAGTTGTACGATGTGTTCTGCTCCGACATCTACAGGGGACCACTTCTCTGGCTCTGCCGAGTAACGAGGGCTAAACAAGCGAAAACTCTGAAAGCTACCAGCTTGAGGAACTGATGAAACTGACAGTTGTTCTTATCTGTTATGTATGACTGACTGATGTTTAACTATCGGTTGGTTTATATAGTATAATGAATTGTACGAACCACCGCTTCAGTCAGTACGAAGAGTGAGTGAGTGAGTGAGTGAGTGAGTGAGTGAGTGAGTGAGTGAGTGAGTGAGTGAGTGAGTGAGTGAGTGAGTGAGTGAGTGAGTGAGTGAGTGAGTGAGTGAGTGAGTGAGTGAGTGAGTGAGTGAGTGAGTGAGTCAGTGAGTGAGTGAGTGAGTGAGTGAGTGAGTGAGTGAGTGAGTGAGTGAGTGAGTGAGTGAGTGAGTGAGTGAGTGAGTGAGTGAGTGAGTGAGTGAGTGAGTGAGTGAGTGAGTGAGTGAGTCAGTGAGTGAGTGAGTGAGTGAGTGAAGAAAACTTTATTTCAGAGCTTGGATATTTTTAGCTAGGTGCCCGCATGTTGCCGCAGAACACGCCGTTTTAACTGAGGATAAAAAATGAACTGCGAACCACTTCAGGGGCTAGGAATTTATCTATTGCTTGGTTTTATTTTTTATTTACGATACGAACGTTGCAAGTTGCTGCGCTGCCCGAGCAGGAACCGTTTACATCAGCTATGCAGTAGAAGACGCACCCGGCCTTTCGCGCATTCGCGCCCCGCAAAACTCACTTTCCGCGGTTCACCTCTCGTACTTTGCAAGCCCCTGTAAACTTCGACTTACGCTCTGACTGTGCGCAGTCGCAACGAATTCCTCCCCCTCCCCCCTCTTCAAACCCGGTTCTCTCTCTTTGCCTCGCTGCTTCGGCACATTTTCCCTCACTTTCAGGCGGCGGTGCAAGCATCTATGGTGCAAGCGTGCGCTTCCTTCCGCCTCGCTCTTCCTACGTTGGCGATTACGAATCGCAACGTCCGGTACGTGCACGCCACTGCCGGCGCACTATTCCGCGCCGCTCGCAGCAAGCGCTGTCTTGACGCGCTCGCCGCGCTAAGCTAGACTCATTTGCAATTCAAAACTCCCTTCTCGAATGCCCGATGTCCGCACACACGCACGAACACACACGCACAACCATAGGAGGCGCCCATTCATGCGCCGCCCGTCCACTCTGCGGATAGAAAAAAACGCTGCTGCCATGGAATAGCGCACATTTCGAGGACCCCAAAGCATCAAGTGTCACAGCGCGAGATTTGCACAGCGCTTGCGATGTACTTTACCTTCTCCTTTCTGTATAGCTAATCTGTCTCGCGGCTCGATGCGACGTCTGTTTGACTTGTCTTTTAGTGTGAACACGCGCGAGTGTGCTTCTGAGCGCGATAGCTCTTAGGTTAGCGCCAGGCGCCTGTCGTCGAGTGATTTAGCGAGAGTGGGTGAAGAGAGAAAAGGAGAGCGAGAGTAATTTTAACGGGAGACAGGTGGTGAGGAGGTCGGCCTGAGGCACGTACGTCACTCTATAGAGTGACGTCCCTCAGGCCGTGGAGTAGCAGGCTATATATAGACTGCTACTCCATGCTGGGGAAGGGGTTTGGGTGAATCACAGATATGCGGTTAAAAAATGAAGGTGGTATAAGGCGAATATGATGGCAATAGTTACTGCACTGTTCCTGTGCAGCTACCTTGTCGGAGAGGGGTCCGGTCTATAGAAAAGGAGAGCTTTTCACTTATGTGAACGAGCGCACATTAGAGTTACACGACTCTTCGTAGGACTTAGACGCATAAGGAAGTAGGACCTTACGTGCTGGAATCTGCGACTTACGGAACTTACTACTTAGCGAGCTTTCATGCATGGCTAATTACTGTCTTCACCAATGCTGCCCTGTGCTACTGCCCCATGAATGGCCGCACTTCCCGGTTTATGGTCTCGCGTATCTCGTGTGCATGACATCGGGTTCTCCAATAATCGCGGTCGTCCTTGCACGGGCCCATTGCCGAGGTCTGCCATCGGCGCTATTGTGTCATGGCGCCTCAACAAGCGCTCCCACCGGCCGAAAACTACCGAGCGTCAAAGAGCAGAAGTAAGTCACAAAAAGTCACATCACCATCTATTGCTTGTGAGTTGGTGTGTATCTCATAGTACTTCACAAGTTTCTTGCGTCCAACTGTGGCAGCGCTTCGCCGTTGGTCGAGTGTGTCGAGCGCCTGTTCGCACGTGCGGCTGCCAGGTGTACCACCTAGTCTTCTGCTACTTCTTTCTTTTTTCTTTCTTTTTCTTTCGCTTAATGAGCGGCGCAGTGCCGTGGCTGATAGAGAAACTGATAACTCGGAATTAATTGTGCTCGTCACTTCACGAGCAAGAAAACGTTCAAGTTTCTCATACGAATTTCAAGGTCCCTGCAATGTCATCAAGTCCACATTCACGGTAACCTGGAAGTTGTGTGCGCGTGGGTTGATATCATTTACCGTAAAATTACGGTTGTTGTTTGCTACCGCGCTCCATCCTACCCATCCACTTTCACAAGCTGAGCTTCACGATGTGCTTAACACCCTTGCTTTGCGGCATCCTTCGAACCCCATTATATTATTGGGGGATTTCAACTTCCCCAACATATGCTGCATGGACTACTCAACCTCCGCACTGTTATCCATTTTCTTCACAAAGTAACGACTTTCTTGATCTCTGCTCTGCGTTTTCCCCAACACAATTAGTATTAGAACCAACTAGGATCTCAGAAAGTGCTGCTAACCTCCTTGGTTTAATCTTCTGCTCTCATCCTGACAAAGTTACCAATGTTTCATGCTTACCAGGCTTAAGCGATCACCTGGGTCTTTCTTTCAACATATTATCTCCTGTGATTTATCCAACTGTTGGAAAAAGAAAATAATTTACCACTATGATAGGGCTAAACTTGATGCCATTAATATTAAACTAGCTAATTTTCTTGACCCTTTCCTAAGCCAATTTGATGATCGCACGGTTGATGAGAACTGGACCGTTTTCAAGAATAAAATACATGAGCTCACCGACAAGTTTATTCCGTCAAATGTAATATCCTGCAATGTTGAGAAACACTGCTTCAACTCCAAGTTAAGGCTTTCCAACCGAAAGAAACGACTGTATTGAATAGCGAATAAAAGCTCACCGGCATCGACATGGGACGCTTACAAGGAGGCGAACAGTACTTACACAGAAGCTATAAAACTTGCGGCATTCCAAGTACCCACTTTGCCTACAATGCTTGCAAATGACCCTAAATAGTTTTGGCGTTTTATTAACACTTCCAAAGATAATTCGGTCACGTTGATTGATTACAGTGGTTCACCGGTACCCGAAGATGTATGTCCCCACATCCTTAATTCTGTGTTCTGTAACAACTTTGTCGTATGTAACGACCCTGTGCTTCCAACTCTTGAGTGTTGCAAATACGCACCTATGGACTTTATTACCATTTAACCTCTTGGGGTCGAAAATGTAATTAAAGATCTGAAGTTGTCATCAAGCCCTGGTGCTGATTTGGTCAACGCGAAATTTCTGAAAAATACTGTTGTTTATTCATCTGTTCATCCTTCAAATATTTTTCAGCAATCTTTAGATACCCGTCAGCTAACTGCAGATCGGAAGGTCGGGAAGGTGGTCCCACTTCACAACTCCGGTAGCAAACATTCGCCCCTCAACTACCGCCCCATCTCCCTCACCAGCATTTCTTGCAAGGTTCTTGAACATATTTTGTACTCACATTTAGCAAAGCACTTAGGCAATAATTCATTTTTCACAAAAGCACAACACGGTCTTTGGAAAAACTTCTCTTGCGAAGAGCTGACCTTCTTTCTTTTACTCACAGCCTTCACCTTATTCTCGACAAAGGTTCATTCGCAGATTGTGTTTTCTTTGATTTCGCCAAACCTTTCGACAAAGTGTGTCTATAAATCGCTTCTATTTAAACCTAGTAAACTTAATCTTGATCCAAACCTGTTTGCACGGCTTGAGCATTTTCTGCGTAATCGGTCACAGTATGTTGTGTCAAACAATCATATGTCCCCCTCTAATGCCGTAGACTCTGGTGTGCCCCAACGGTCAGTTATAGGCCCTCTTCTTTTCTTAATTTACATTAACGATTTACCCAGTGACGTTCTTTTTTTCTAATGTTTGCCTTTTCGCAGATGACTGTGCTATCCTCCGTGAAATCTCTGACAAATCTGAAAACAAATTCTTACCAGACGATATAAACGCTACCTCTATGGTTTGACGTATGGTTAATGCAACTTAACGTAACTAAATGTAAATGTATGCGTGTAACTCGCAGCAATATTCCTCCGCCGAACTATTACCTTAATAAGACTTCACTATAAGTCGTAACCTCGTCACTTTCCTGGTCGTTGCACATCGATAAGGTAATTAACAATACTAACCGCCATGCTAGGTTATCTCTGCCGAAATTTTTCTTCTGCTCCTACATCATTAAAATTAATCCTATACAAAACGCTTATTAGGAGTAAAATGGAGTACGCCTCATCCATCTGGGACCCGCACCTCGATACCCTTACTCAATCACTTGAGCTAATCCAAAACAATGCCGTGCGTTTCATTCATAGCAATTAGAAGCGCACATCAAGCGCAACTGCCATGAAAAACTCTTTGCTACTTGCTCCTCTCTCAGCCCGGCGTAAATGCTTTCGCCTTGTTTTATTTCATAAACTATATTTCCACAATTCCTACCTGCGCGATAATCTTATATCATCTCCTACCTACATTTCCTCTCGCATTGATCATAGCCATAAGGTTGGAATCGTTCAATGCCGCACCAGAACCTGTAACGAACCATTTATTCCTAGGACCTCTCAAGAATGGAACCACATTCCCGGCGCAGTTGTCGCAATCAAGGACAACTCAAATTTTCGTTCGGACTTATCAGACATCATCACTCCCAGATACAATTAACTAATCAATTTTGCTGTAATAACTAACCGTCTTTTGCTGCTTTGTTATTTACTTGTGTGTTTTTACCCACTCCCCTCTGTAATATTTTGGTCTTGAGGGTACAATAAAATAAAAAAATAAAGAAAACGTCTTTCAAGTGAGTTACACCATACAGTTCATTGTGTCTCCTCTACAGTTGAAGACCTATCACCTCCAGCAATGCGCAATCAAGCGAATTATTGATGCTTCAACCTGGGGCTTCCCGTAGCGCGTCCAGTTGAGATAATAGAGAGCTTTAGAATAGGGGCCCCAAACGTTTTGGGGCCCCAAAGAAATAGCGTCGAAGCCACTGCGCATGCGCTAAACGCGAACAGCGTTTGGGTTTTGCGTTGGGAACGCTATTTGAGCGATTTAGCGGGAGCCCAAATAGCGGCCCCAAAAGCTTTGCGTCAGCAAACATGGCGGCACCCATCGAAGCGACGGCTCTAACCTGGCACCAAACTATAGGTTCGACTCGTGGTAACGCGTGAATTACGCAAGCTAGGAGAAGTGACTGTGGTTATCGCTTTCTCTCATCTAGCATGTGTTATGAAGATTGATTCATTAGACGCCGCTGATTCCGAATTCGATTGTGGATTTTATGGCTCGTAGGCCTAACAGCTAAGCTTGGCTTGTGAAGGCACGTAAAGTTGGTTTGCCCAAACTAAGCACAACTAATTGTTTGCTGCTTACAGAATAACCTCTAAATTGTAATTAAACGCGAATACACGCAAGTCAAAATTACTATTCCTATCATAAAATGGTATATATTTCTTAATTATTTCTAATAACTTTTCGTTGACGCCGTTGTGGCGCTGTCAGCGCAAGACGCTGTCCGCAAACGTAAAACCCTATTCTAAAACTCTTTACTCCTGCGTGCCCCAACGCTAACACCCGGAAATCTCTTTGGGGCCCCAAACTATTGGGACCCCTATTCTAAAACTGTCTAATAGTAAAGGGCAGCGGCGGCACAGCTTTAATGCAAATAAACTACGCCTTCTTTTCGTTTTTTTTTTTTTCTCTGTCGCTTCCTTCTATGTGCAAGCAAAATAAACTGCACAGAAACGCCTCAATTTGATGTGGTGCATCGTGCATAATGCAATAGCTGGTGGCCCAAGAAAAATAGAAGGCGCATAGAATAGAGCAGACAGTTGCAGACAATTGTGTATTTCCCCTGTTTATGTGTATGCATGAATGCCTGCAGTGATACCGTAAAGTGTAGTCAAAACGTCAATCGTTTTGGGGCGTGCCTATGGAAAACGAACATTATTTGTTCTGAATTGAAATGAGCGTGCTGCTTCACAGTTGTCATTGGCCAACACATGTCCCCGTATCTAGACGTTAATCACTCGTTGGCAATGAAAGAACTGATCTTCGCTCAGTGACGTCACCGTATTTTGCTCTTGCCTCGGGAATGCCAATGTTTGTAGTTTCGTCAGAGACAGCTGAAATGGAGGCGCACTGTTTCGAAATCGTGACTCATAGTGGCTGCGCAAGGACAACCGAATTTATCAGCATAAACTTGCGCGAAAAGAACAGTCAGCATTGCAATGATAGCGCCAGGTGATCAGTACGAAAATTAGTTTTTACTCTCCCATAATTCGGGAGGGACACCGCACATAACTCTACAGTAAATCGTTCGATTGAGTCGACCGACTGTACGATGAAGGCCTCTCCCAACGATCTCCAATTACCCCTGTCTTGCACTAGCGTATTCCAAATTGCACTTGCTAATATTCTCATTTCATCTCCCCGCTTAATTTTCTGCCGTCCTCGACCGCGTTTCTCTTCCCTTGTCACCCATGCAGTAACTGTAATGTTTTACCGGTTAACTATACTCTACGCATTACATGGCTTGCCCAGTTCTATCTTTTTCTTTAACGTGAACTAGAATACCGGCTATCCCCGTTCGATCTCTGATCTCCACCGCTCTCTCCCTGTCTCTTAACGTTACGCCTAACATATTTCGATCCATCTCTCTTTGCGCGGTCCTAAACGTGTTCTCGAGCTTTTTTATTAACCTCCAAGTTGCTGCCCTATATGCTAGCACTGGTAGAATGCAATTATTGAGCATTTTCTTTTCAACGGCAGTGGTAAGGTCCCAGTCAGTATTTGGTCATGCCTGCCGTGTGTACTCCAACCCATATTTATTCTTCTGTAAATTTTTTTCTCATGGTAAGGGTCACTGTGAGAAAATGACATAGATAAACGTACTCTTGTATACACACTCTAGAGGCTGACTGGTGATAGAAGAAGAAGAAGTTTGGTTCGACACAGTCGCACTGCTGTCTCGCTCCCTAGTGTTCTTGCATTTTTTTCGACGTTTTGTCAAATAGATTTGTCAAGGACGTCGGACGACTCGCCAAGATACCTTCCCTACCGGAGGCCGGGGGGGGCCTTCGCCTCCCGTCGCTTCGATAGGAGCCTGCAGAAGAGCCCGATCTGGTAGCTCCGTCATGACTACGCCTGATCTGACACCGAGCCAGAGGCCACCGACTGACCCTGAGAGCAACCGTGACTGTAAGCGATATAAGGCTACAGAAACAGACGACGAGTCTACGCTTATTGATGACATCACAGATCTGGACAATGAAGGCTTCAGGCTTGTGCGTCACTGCAAGAAGAGGACCGTCGGAATCCCAGTTATTATTACCCCTGCCACAGAAGGAGACGACCTGAAAAAAGTAAATCCTATTGTTCTGTCTACGGAAATTGAAAATATTCGTGGCGCATCGCCAGTTAGGAGCCGATTTACTGCTCAAGGAGCCCTGCTTCTAGATGTACAGACAGAAGACCATGTGAATGCCCTTCTCAGCTGCAAGTCAATCTCAGGGACTGCAATCTCAGCACGAGTGCCCAATTGGTACCTGCAAAACACGTGTATTATTAGAGGAGTACCGAAGTGGTACACTGACGAGGAACTGTTGGTATACCTAAAGCCACAAGGTGTTTACCATGCAAGGAGAGTCACGCGACGCGTTGAAATTTCCGAATCTGATTGGGAGTCCAGGCGAACCAGCTCCGTGGTTCTTACGTTCGCTCCAAATACAGACCGTCCAGAGAAGATCAACTTGGGCTTCACAAGACACACGACCATTGACTACGTTGAGACACCACCTCGGTGCTTCAAGTGTCAGCGCTATGGACATGTGGCCAAGTACTGCCGTGGTGAGCAGCGGTGTAAGAGATGTGCAGGACCGCATGATTTCAAAACATGCGCGTGCAGCGAGAACTTTTTATGTGCAAACTGTAGTGGTGGTCATCCAGCTAGTTATAGCAAGTGTCCTACGCGGGCAGCGGCAATAAAGCGAAAGAAAACGTTTATCTTGGGGCCAACAGGAAAGGATGAGAAAAATACGACGAAGAAAAGGACGGAGAGTCGCATAGAGTCAGACGAAATCAAATGGAGCTCAAAGAGTGAAACTGAACTTTCCAAGCCTGAAGCCTTCTCCAGGAATCCAGGACACCGTGGTGCCATCGCGCAGCGGCCCGGCTAAAGCAGTCAAATCAAGACGAGAAGACTGCTGAACAACCGGAACAGCGAAGTTATGAGTCTGCACTGCAGCGACCCCAATCGCGTTGCGATGAAAAAACATCACAGGAGGACTGTCAGCAGGTGCTACGTGCTCTCTTCAAGGCCTTGCGATCACACATAGAGAAGATGCCGACGAGCTCGATGAAGAACATGCTCGAAGTAGTCCTGGCTCTCGATTCAGTGATTCTAAGCTCTGCCTCTTCTTAAAGCACCTAGCAATATGGATGCGGTCAGGACACAATGTTCACCATCTCGTCCACAGGTGCCACTTATTATGCAATGGAACTGTGCGGGTTTTGCGCGCCATTTACCTGAACTGTCGCTTTTCTTACGCAACATGCCTGTGCCAATATTGGCCCTGTCCGAGGCTGGTCTTCCAAGTTCCAGATCAATTGCTGGTTATGTCGCACATGGAAACCAAAGTATTCCGACATTTCCGAACGGAAGCGCCATGCTATATGTCAGACGTGAAATACCACATTACGTTCTACCAGTTCAAGACCTTTGCAGCAGTGCTTTGGAAGTCACTGCTGTACAAGTGCGGCTGGGAAACCGAAGCCTCAGCGTAGCCTCTGTATATGTGAGCTCTCGCCGGAAGGTCTCGATGGGAGAAATTATAAGAGGCCTCTGCAGCCGCTGCCCAGCTCCGAGGATTATATGTGGGGACTTTAACGCGCACCATACTCTCTGGGGCGACAAGGCGATTGATGCACGTGGAAAGCAAATTGTTAGTGCTTTAAACACCGAGGGACTCTGCGTGGCAAATGACAAACAGCCAACGTTTTTTCGACCACCGGCCTGTTACAGTGTCATTGACTTGACGTTACACTCAGCGGACATCCTCGCATCGTCAACGACGAGTAAAGATAGAATGGGCAGTGATTATTTTCCTGTCTTCGTTAACATTGCTGGATATAGAACCAACTGCCGAAGATCCTGTCCTGTGACGCATTGGGATACGTACAGGGACGACCTAAGCGAATCATCTGGAGACCTGTTCGCGGACATGCTACGTAGCAAGAGATTGGCTACCGTTGAGCTGAAGCTGCCCGACCACTTCCCCGCTCCGAATCTAAAGCTCAAAAATCTATGCGCTGCCCGTAGAAGACCGGAACGGAGGCTGATGAGGACGAAGGGCGACCCACCAATGAAGACTATATATAACAGGATTAACGCAGTGATTCGACGTTATACAAGGAAACTAAGAAGAGATCAATGGGCATCATTTTGTACGAGCCTATCGGTCTTCACGGCAGTTCCAAGGATATGGTGGGTCGTTAATAACCTTGCTGGAAACTTTCGACCAAACAAGCCATTTGAAGCCCTAGCATTGAGGTTAGGCAAGACGCTCGCTTGTCTTGCGAATGCCTTTGCTGAAATATACTCTTCCGGCAGGTCAGCCGGCACAACCAACCCGCCTCCGCCGCTATCGTCGTCTCTAATGGATGCTCCCTTCACACTCAGAGAGTTGGAACTAGCTATGAGCAGCCTCAGACGTCGCTGTGCGGTGTGACCTGACCTTATCAGTAATCAGATGCTGACTAACCTACCGGTTGAAAGACGACGTGATTTGCGGGCATTTTTAACCAAGTGTGGGCCAGTGGGGATGTCCCACATTTACGGAAGGTAGCATGGGTGGTACCGGTTCTGAAGCCTGGAAAGAATCCTGCAGCTCTGGACTCATACAGACCGGTATCGCTGACCTCCTGTGCAGCGAAGCTAATGGAGAAGATGGCGTGCACAAGACTCACTTGGTATGTCGAGCAGGGTCGAAAACTACCATCGTGCATGACTGGGTTTCGGCAGCGTCTAAGCACTCAAGACAATGTGCTGGACCTGCTAAGCCACATAGAACATTACAGTACGGATGGCCTGTCGACATTTGCGGTTTTCATGGATGTTTCTAAGGCTTACGACTATGTGTCTCAAAGAGCCATCATCAGCCAGTTACAAGTCATAGTAGCCGCGGGTCATCTCTTGCACTTCATACATACGTTCCTCAATGATCGTCGCATCCGAGTTCGTCTTGGCGACACTTTGAGCGATGAAATACGTATATTTCGCGGCGTGCCACAGGGGAGTCTTTTATCTCCCTTATTATTTGACATTACCATGAGTAGCCTCCCAAGAGTACTAAACCATCGAACACCAGTGAAGATATTTATATATGACGATGATATCTGCATATGGGTCTCCGGCTACCAGCATCGCCGCCTCGCACGAATAGCCCAGGGAGCAGTAAAAGCCATTCAGGGCCCCTTGGCAACGATTGGATTATCACTATCAGCAGAGAAATCACCATTCGTACTATTTGCTGGAGTGAAAAGAAAATCTACACGCTTGACGCTGAATTTGGACGGATACCAGATTCGACAAGTCACCAATGTCCGATTTCTGGGCGTTACCTTAGACCACAGCCTGCTCTGGCGCCGCGGTGTTGACCACGTTGTGGCGCTGGCATACGCTGGGGCAACCACCCGACGTCGATGCTACGGCTACATACAGCGTTGGTTACCAGTCGGATCCTGTATCAGCTACCTCTGATGTCACCCTCAGACACCCAATACGAGCGCTTAGAAGCCATCCACAGAAGAGGTATCCGACTTTGCCTTGGAGTCCCTCAGCCAGCGTCAAACAAGAAAGTGCTCTACAAAGCTGAGTCACGCCCTCTACGACTTCAGGCTTCCCAGTGTAAGGGTTGAAGGTCGTAGAGAGGTACTTGGGAGGAACTAGGCATACAGGGTTTATTTACAGTATTTACATTTTAAACAAGAGATGCATTCGACAGTCTAGCGTGGCTCCCAAATGGAGCACGCAAGACGAGCATACAGCACACAGCTTACGAGCACGCTCACGAGCACACAGCTCACGAGCACACTGACGAGCACACCCTAGCAGCCGACAAACAGCTGCTTATAAACACTCCATTCTCCCTAGATCCCTAGGTGAGGGAAAAACGGCAGTTCACCGCCAATTCGTAGCGTCCAACGTCATCGTAGATGACCCGCCTTTTGGAGGAGGAGGGCTCACACATACACGTACGCACTTTGGATTCCCGGAACCCTAGTTGAGCGCGTCCTCGTAGCCAGGTGGTCACGCCTGACCCCAACCGGCGCCTCTAAATTCCAGAGCTGCCTTTCTCCCTTAGTCGCCACGAGTGTCAGCAGACTGCGACGAATTCTGGGGCCCGAGGAAAACGTACCGTAAAGCACCCTTTTGTTAGGGAAGCTTTTCTTGCTGCAGAGAGACCATGAAGACCCGGCAAATCAATCAACAATACACGGGACGCCAAACGTGGCCAGCCCTGCTGCCGTCGCCGATTCTCCGAACGAGGCGCATGGTGGATTAACGCTGCCGTAGTCTCTAGTTCTTCGAAGGAAGTTCATGGTCGGCTAGCGCTGTCGTCTTCGATGGTTCTCTGAAGGGCGCCACCACCGCGGATCGATCGAAGCACCTGCAGCGGGCCGAGATAGTTTTGCAGAGCACTACCCCTGCAGGCCGATCCTAACACCAGGCTCTCATGATCCAGCTACTACGATTGAGTGAGTCTACGCCCGGTAGAGCCCTCTTACGACGTATAGGTAACAGGCCGCGCTCACATATTTATGCAGCACTGAACACGCTTCGCGTATTAGGATTGCGCTGCTCGAGACAGAGGGAAAGGATAGAACCACCCTGGACATTCGAGGACATCACATGCAACTTAAGTGCACCACGGTTGCAGTCAAAGAGCTGCATTCCATCTGCAGAAGCCAAGTCATTAGTCCTGGAACACCTGAACACGACTTACCCGAATCACCTATAAGTATACACAGATGACTCTGTCAAGGCAGACGAAGACCGCTGCGCAGCTGCATTCTATATTCCCTCTCTATGATATACGTGGTCTGGCCGTCTGGACTGTATAGCCTCGTCGACAGTTGTGGAAGGCGTAGCAATAGCTTCTGCTCTGCGCAAACTAAAGACTTTGCCTCCGCAGAATGTGGTTGTCCTTACGGACTCAAAAGCCGCGTTACAACAAGTATACCGTGGTCTGCCATCCCTCAAGTTCCCACACAAATCACTAGCCATCGTGAAAGAACTCAACAACAAAGGCTTCACAGTAAAGTTTCAGTGGATTCCCACCCACATTGGTATCTCAGGAAACGAAAAAGCTGATGCGCTTGCATACGCAGCGCTCTATCATTCTCCCAAAATCAAGGCTCCAAAGAGTAATCAAGTGCAAAAATCTGACATTCGAAATCACTTTGCGTCGCTTTGGGTTCCACTGCATATGCCCTGCGTAACCAAGAGATTGCACCGAGAGGAAGCCTCACTTCTATATCGAATAAGGACAGGATCTGCTTATACACCGGCCTGGTTATTTAAGACGGGGGAAATCAATTCTCTGAACTGTACGGCATGCAACGAGACAGGAGACATTGAGCAATTTTTGCGGTCCTGCCAGCAATTCCAAGATGAAAAGGACACTCTCCTGAAGAATCTGCAAAAAAAGGACCTTCCGCATGCGCGCCTGCAACACCTTATATTTCCCGAGGGATCAGTTATAGCCCGCAAAGAAACTTCACGTCTCCTTATCGAATTCTTAAGAGAGACTGGTTTGATGGGCATATGGTGAAACCCTTCAGCGGTATTGTGCGAGACGCTCGGGCGGAACAATTGCCGGCCTTGATCGCCAGGCTAAACCCGCCTGTTGCTACAATTCACCACCACCACCCGTATTCTTGTTTCCTTGCTAGGGTATTGAACGTTAACTTTGTCTTCTGTAGATTAATCTTCAACCCAATTACTCTAGTACTTTCTCGGTTAAAGTCCTCAATCATTTGTTGTAACTCGTCCCCAGTGTTGCTGAACAGGACAATGTCATCTGCAAACCGAAGGTTGCTGAGATATTCGCCGTCGAACCTCACTCCTAAGCCTTCCCGGTCTAATAGTCTGAATATTTCTTATAAGCATGCACTGAATACCATTGGAGAGATTGCATCCCCTTGCCTGAGCCCTTTCTTAAAAGGCAGGTCGCCGATGTCATGTCCACGAAAGTGATAAGACCCAACTAAACTTGATCCACGCTGTATACGCGCACACGTTCGCACAGATTTGGTTAGTTGGCGTATGATCTTTTTATAGAGAAAAGAAACTTACGTAGTGACGACAATGGAAATGGAAACGCGGCGGTCTTTTTCCAGTTCCACCTTCCGTCAGCCGACGGTTTCCACGCTGTCCCAAAGTGCATGGCAAAGCAATCGCCAGACGAAAAAAAAAAGAAGACAACGCGAACTATAGATCGACACTCGCAGGCACTCCTTCTAGGCGGGGGGGGGGGGGGGGGGGGGGAGGTAATTCTGGCCTCGACGCCTACTGCTTCCTATTGAGACAATGGACCGCTTACATGAAGCAATACACCTATGGGTAAATTTTTCCACGGAGAAAAAGTTTGGCGCGATGGCCGGTACATCGCTGTATAGTACGTTGTCGAACGACTGAAGTAGGAGCTTCACGCAGTAGACTTTGCATAAACGAGATCAGGTGGCTTTTCTGCAATGCACGCTGCCCTAAACATGGCGGCGTACCAACTGTTAAAAGTGTGGTTGATAGCGCGTACATTGTGTCGTTATTGATTTCGTGTGTTCCGTCCCACCATATTTATTGCACTGAAGCAAGAACTATGCGGGACCTGTCCATTAATTAGCATTTTAAACATGCGCGTGCCGACCCATTTTGAGCAACTATTCATCGCAAAAAGGCCAGCTTGGCGTGTCTAAACGATCTACGCTATTCAGATTACTAAGCGACAAAGTGCTGTCTCTTGGTAATGCGTTTGAACCCATTTCTAACTTATTATTATTATTATTATTATTATTATTATTATTATTATTATTATTATTATTATTATTATTATTATTATTATTATTTGCTTTGAACACATATATTCAATTAACAGGAAAGGGAAAGCGAGGAGCAGGCTGGCAACTGCCACCGGAAGGGGCACGACGCCTGCCTACTCAAGCATCCCCAAAGGAAACGCTATTAGCGGGCTTTAAGCGCAGCACGCTAGTGTTGCGGCAAAGCGCACTTTTAGTAGCGCGATGCGGATTTTTTGGGAAGATGGCGCTGCCTGTCTGTAGACCTTGACGTGCACACAGGTTCTCGCATTTCGTTAGCCATCGCCGGATCACGGCACGCTGTCTAATTTGACTCCAAACTTTATTTCAGCATATAAAGTATTCTAGGACTGAATGAGGGCAGTTTTTTCAATAATAATGATAACAACAACAACCTTGTAGACGCCTCCGGAGTGCAGGCGTCTTCTGTGCAACAGCGCTGATAGAGTGCACTGCAGGTTTTCCCGCTCAATTTAATACAAGCGTCGTTCAGATTAATCCAACTGTCAATCAATTTAATCCAAAAACCACTGTATTTAATCCGAACACCAGCGAAGTTAATCCAAGCATAGCGTCCTTCAAGAGCATTCGAACATTTCCCTAAAATATTAGGGGTTGTTATTTGTATTCAAAATAGTAGGGCAACGTGGGGAACCAATAGCGTTCCTGCCCTATCACTATTTACAACCTTTGCACGCTTTTCTTGTGTGTGTTTTGAGATGGACTCGGAAGACAAATTCTCGCACAAAAGTACGAGGAAATGTCAGCACTGGGTCGTTAACAGAGTTCGTGACGCAGGTGCGATGTCGTCTTGGGTATGAACTGAAACACCAGAGTGACTCAAGGATGATCACTAGGCGCCGGTAGGCCTTGGTTACTAGTGAATACGAATCACTTTTTCTGCTTCCGCTATCGGTAGCTTTCGATTGAAAACGTCGTCGCTGACACCATTCAAATGCTCATGAAATTAGCAATTAAATGCATAATGGCAGGGTCAAGCCACCAGTGAGCACAAGTTACTTATGTTCAATTCAGTGTTATCGCTGTTTTAAATGCTATAACACCCCCGATATCATATGAAATGTCATAAAACAAGTGATTTAATCATACTTATTAGGAACTGGTGTGCTTAAGTCACTAGTGATTATGAATCGCTTATTTTCTCTGATAGTGGCAACTTTCATTCCTGCATGTATTTAATGGTATCAATCAATGTGGCATAACATGAAAATTTTTGATGCCATTGCCAAATGCTAACGTCGAGTCAATAAGCGTCACTAGTGATGTGGTCGGTTCGTTTATCTTCTACTTTCATTCAGCATATCATCATGGATATCAAATGAAAAGTTTTTAAACGACGATTCAATTATGATAATTCAAAGAAGCTCGGATTGAGTTACAAGTGATCATGAATTCCTGTCTTCAGCATGACAGTGGTAGCATTCATTCGTGCACGTCGTCATTGTATCAATCAAATTGTCATAAAATGAGAATTTTTGGTATCCTTGTTAAGTGGTAACTCCAATTCCTTAGAGACCACTAGTAATGCGATCAGTCCGACGTTCTTGTACTTTTAAGCAGCATAGCACCATGGATATCAAATAAAGACTTTTTAAACAACAATTAATTTATAACTGGGAGATGCTAGGGTGTAATCACTAGTGACCGTAGATCATTTAGTTCTGTATGACAGTGGTAGCCATGATTCGTGCACGTCGTCATTGATATCTTTCAAATTTCAGTGAATGAGCATTTTTTTTTTGCTACCATCGCTAACTCATAATGTAGAGTGATTCACGATCATTAGTGACTAATCCCTAGCGCCTCCTAACAATTAAACTTGAATCGCCGTTTGAATAACCTTTTATTTGATTCCTATGACTCTAAGCTGTATTCAAGTACAAGGGCACTGAACTGAGCTGATCGCTATGATTAATAATGGCCCTACATTATAAGTTACACGTTAGTAGCAGAAATGATGATCATTAACTGACATATTGATATATGCCAATGACGACGTGCCCGAGTGATGGCTGCCACTATAATACAGAGCAACTCCATCCTTGATCACTAGTGACTACAACCTAGGACCTCCTAGTTATCATAATTGAATCACTGTTAAACGAGCTTTTACTTGACATGCATGATACTATGATGCATAAAAGTACAAGAACGCCAGACTTAGCGCATCAATAGTGGTCTCTAATGACTTGGCGTTATCATTTCATAATGATACCAACAATGCTCATTTTAGGACAATTTGACAGATACCAATGACTACATGCACGAATGAAAAACTACTAATGTCATTCTGAAGATAGCAATTCATAATCAGTAGTGACGCTACCTAGAGTTTATGAATGATCATAATTGCATCGTCGTTTAAGTGACCTTTCATTTTATATCCACGACATTGTGCTACGTGAGAGTAGAAGAGAGAGAGAGAGAGATGAAGGGGAAAGGCGGGGAGGTTAACCAGATATCAGTCGTGAGAGTAGAAGAAAACCAAACCGAGAGCATCTCTAGTGATCACTAATGTCTCGGCGTTATAATTTGGCTATGAAAACAAAAAAGGTCATTTTATGACAGTTTGACTGATGCTAATGACAGCATGCAGAAATAAAAGCTGCAACTCTCAGAGAAAATAGGTGATTCATAATTACTAGTGACTTCAGTACACCAAACCCTAATAAGCGTGGTTGAATCTTTCGTTTTATCACATTTCAATTGATAGCTATAACGTTATAGTGTTTAAAGCAGCGACAACACTTAACAGAGCCTAGTAAGTAACTTAATCGTGCTCACTAATGACTACCCCAATAAGTTAGGTGTACCATGCAGTTAACTGCTAATTACATGTGAATTTAATAGTGTCAATGACGACGTATTCGACTGAAGGCTACTGAAAGTGGCAGTATAAGAAGTGACCAATATTCACTTGTGACCAAGGCCTACCCGTGCCCAATGATCACCATTGAGTCACTTATTGCTGTTTCGGTTGATACGCATGACGACATGGTACCTGCGTCACTAACTCTCTCAACCATTCAATGTTGATAATTCCTCACACTTGTGTGCGAAAATTTGATATTCTGAGTTGCTCTCAAAACAAAAAAAAAAGCGTTCAAAGGTTGTCATTAATCACGTGGGAGGAACGCTATTGGTCGCCCACTTTGCCCTTTTATTTGGAATTAAAACATAAACCCCTAGCGTTTTCGCAAAATCTCAGTTGTTTTGAAATGCTAATGTTCTTGAAGTGCGTTATGCTTGGATTAATTCGGCTGGCGTTTCGATGAAATTCAATGGCGCTTGGTATAAATTGACTGGTGCATGGATTAAATTGACTGGCACTCGGAATAAATTTAGCGGGAAAATCTGTAGAAACCATCATAGCGCTGCTAAAGGCGGCGGTAATTGCTGCGCACGTTTGGCCACGCCGAGCGTGTTTACAGCATATTATTTATTTATTGTGGTACTGGGACAAATGTTGCTAACAAATCTGTCGCCGGTTTCTTCACAAGGGTAAACTATTGCACAGTGATGTGAAGTGAATTGAATCGCCACTCATATGCGTTCCGTGCATGCAGCTGAGGGTCTTTGCTTCAAGCTAAAACACATGGAAGGCCCTTCGGCCTTTATGCGCATATTGCATCATGAAGTATATTACAAGAATCAGCATTGAAGGTACGCCAAGAATGCGTGTCATTGCTTCCTGCTTGATACATTGTCAATGTTGAGTGATGTTCCTCAAACAGAGATATATTATCCGGCTAAGGCGTTTTGTCCAGGCTAGCAGTATGAAATTAAAAGAAATATGTGTGCGTGACACTGCCATGGACAAGTTAGACATTGTCCCGTCCCAAGAGTACTGCGGTGCTGCCGTCAAATTCATCGCGCGAAAAAATTACGAACGCTGCCACTCGAGCGAGGTGCGTGCGCGTAACCGCTGGTGCCTTTGCAAAATTCATGATAATCAAATGCTCTTCACAAGAAAGTCAACTGAGGATAACAAAATAACTACAAAAACATAAAAAAGTTCTTACAACCTTACTATTCAATAGAAAGTCAATCTAAAGCAACAACAAAAATTAGATACACAATATATATTCAGAACCGTTGATCGAGGCCTATCTATTGCCTTGTACTCATTTAGCAAGGCGCATTTTTATTTCATCACGCATCGCGTCGCTCGCTTTAATTACAAACGTGCAGTGCATCGAAATTGAATCTCTTCTGCTCTCTAGGTCAGGTTGCATAATTGCCAAATAGCAAACAATTCTTAAGTGACAACGAAGACATCGTATGCTAGAACACGACGGAAGAATAGTTTCCGAAGCAGCCTCCAGTTCTGTAAATTACCGGCATGTAATTCTCGATAGCCCTCTGCTATCCTTTATTTTAGTTGTCCCGTTAAAAAAAATTGCCCTAACTCAAGTTGGCAAACTTGTAGACACTGAATGTAAAATAAAGGGCCCAAATGAGCTCAAATTCTAGTCGCAATTGTGAAATCTAAGCCGATTAGTAGGGAAGCTAAGTCTGCCTAACAGAAATACTAAGATTATCGCCCCTATCGAGGTATCTGTACCAAATATATGCATGAAAAATCGCACTGTTATCGTTCCATCTAAGATCGTCTCTAATTGGCAGTGGAAGGCTTTTGGGTAACTGTTGACTGGAACGCCAAAGAATTTTGAGGACAGATATATCCGTATGCAGCAGGAGATTCTAGCGCATCCCAAGGCTACCACCGCCACTGTTATGCTGCGACAAACAACAGTATCTGAAAGGCACACGAGGAACGTGGAGGAAGATGGATGAATCACTGTTGGAGTTCAGGCACGGCTTCGCTGGGCAGTGCTGAAAAAAACGTCCTTTCTGTCCTCAGTGCAGCGACAAAACGTGAGGTCGTTACGAGGAGAAAAACACTGCCGCCCAACGAAAACAAGTACGCCACGCCACTATACTGGTTGTCTTACGTACGCTCTCCCAGCATCGTGTTCAGACGGAGTACAGCACCGAGTCGTGTCAGACACGCTGTGGTATCACGTGACATGTTCCACAGAACGTAAATGGAAATTAGCAGACCAGGCTCCACCGTGTATCCGCTCCAACGAGCGCAACCTTATGTGGAAGGTCGAATTTACTGACCTCCTGCGTAGGAAACACGTAAAGCGTCTCACATGAGCCCTACGCGTTAGGCCTCTCGATGTCCTCATTTTTTTATTCCTTCAAGCAATAACAATGTGTGCTCACTCATCAGGGATTTCCGCTTCCTGCATAGGCAGAAACATGCATCCATAGGTGCCGACTATGGGGGGGAGGGGGGGGGGGGGGGGGGGACTCCGAGCTTCCTCCGGAGTTTTCCGCGGGGGGAGGGGGGCTGAGGCCCCTCCCCCTCTCCCTACACACATCCCAAGTGCCATTACCAGAGCTTTGTCACTAACATCATTTGAGGGTTTTTTTTCTTTTTCTTTCTTTTTTTTTTTACTGTCCTCGACCCTCACACTCGAAATTTTATTGTGGCTAATAGCTCACTGCATCCTTGCTGGCGCGGACTTTCATGGTTTTCAATTCATACTTTCGCTCTATTTCTGCAAATTCTGTCAATAGGAGGACCAGCGCATTAGAAGTGCCAGCGGCGGTTGCCTCATCTGTATTTTCTCACTTCAACATTGTTTTAAATTACCACTGTAAACACCGTGCATATATACAATATATTTAAATATACACATAGGACAGTTTATTATATTTTTGAACGAGATGGAGATAGCTGATTAAAAATTACTTCTAAAGGTGTGGATAGCCTATGCCTAGAGAATGAATATGTTGCTGAATGTTCACCTCGCTTCAAATTGCTTTCCGTGCTTTCTTTACCATGAAAAAAAAAAAAGCTATAGACTTCACTGACCCCTTCGACATAGTCTTTTATCAACGGCGTGTGAAATGCGCGTGAATGTTGTGTGTCTCAGTATTTCTTCTCTTTCTAGTAAGCAATGCTAACGATTCATGAAAAAAAAAGGAACAGTTCTAATAATTTACAACATTAGGGATGAAAGCATCGTCACTTGCATGCAAAGGTAATAAATATATGCAGGGTGTCCCAATTAACTAATATGCACCAAGATTTAAAAAATGAGCAATGAGTTACTCGACGAAACACTAGTGCATATTGTTTCCAGCAGAGTGGAACAGATGCCACTAGTTTTTTTGTTACTGGAATTTGATTAGGTAATTGTAATTAATTATCTAACTCGAGACGTACTATCCTAATTATCAAAGTGCCAGTGAGGCATTGTTAGGCACAGCCTAGGGACATCAAACTACGGTATTCTAGCGACGTACTAATCGCGTACTAATTTTTTTCCGACTGGTAAAGAAACCCCGCGAAATATGCAGAATGCCCCGTGACAGCGATCTCACCCGGATCATAAGCAGCGCCCTCAAACAGGCTCCCTCTGAGTTATCCAGAACGAAATGAAGGAAATAAAGAAAAACATCGTGATCGAACTAGTGCCTTGTCTGCCGCGCCTCGGCCGAAGTAACACGTCGCGTTTCGTGTTAGTTGGAAACAAGCTGCGATAGCTGTTGTCTCAGCGTAGATAAAGTGCACGGATATTTTTCTTTTTTTACCACAAAGCCTATCCCCACAAAATTTAATTGAAAACGTCAGTGCAAAGGATGAAATGTCGCCATGTCTTCCTCTAACGAGCAGAAGGTAAACATGACCCTTGCCTTGGGAGCTGCACATGGCAACAAGAAGGAGGACACAAATATATATGATGAACGTTTGGACGAACGATACCAGCGCCCTCATAACGGAACCGTTCGCGAATTGCTGCCCGCCTTCGGATTGCCTGCATCACATTGCATCACCAACGCTGGAGGCCACTGCCATGTTCGTCGGGCAACAAGGGGCTACGTCACTTATCTGGCCGCTTGAAAAAGGAGGGATTCCTGCGGACACCGTGGGCCACGACACTGCTGCTGTGCATCCGTACTCACGCAGAACACTTGTACAGGTGCTGTTGCTGCTTATCCTGGACACCCTACCGAGTCGACCCCGCTGTCTGGATGGGCCCATGATGAACGTTTGGACGAACGATACCAGCGCCCTCATAACGGAACCGTTCGCGAATTGCTGCCCGCCTTCGGATTGCCTGCATCACATTGCATCACCAACGCTGGAGGCCACTGCCATGTTCGTCGGGCAACAAGGGGCCACGTCACTTATCTGGCCGCTTGAAAAAGGAGGGATTCCTGCGGACACCGTGGGCCACGACACTGCTGCTGTGCATCCGTACTCACGCAGAACACTTGTACAGGTGCTGTTGCTGCTTATCCTGGACACCCTACCGAGTCGACCCCGCTGTCTGGATGGGCCCATGATGAACGTTTGGACGAACGATACCAGCGCCCTCATAACGGAACCGTTCGCGAATTGCTGCCCGCCTTCGGATTGCCTGCATCACATTGCATCACCAACGCTGGAGGCCACTGCCATGTTCGTCGGGCAACAAGGGGCCACGTCACTTATCTGGCCGCTTGAAAAAGGAGGGATTCCTGCGGACACCGTGGGCCACGACACTGCTGCTGTGCATCCGTACTCACGCAGAACACTTGTACAGGTTAGTTATTTGGAAACTAAGTGTTACCGGGACAATAATGTTCGTCTCTTTGCGGTGTTGTGGCCACCTGGTGTAATTGATTATGTGAAGTATGTGCGCGCGGCTGTGTTGTACTTTTGGCGCCTTTTGGTTCTCGCGGGTGACGTGGAGGTAAACCCGGGCCCTATGACTAAAGCGCAAGAAGACAAGCTTGATGCCGTGGCAGCAACAGTTCAGCGTCTTGAAGCGAACAACATAAGCCTTTCTGAGTCTATAAATAAGGTCCTGCACATCCACGTCACCCTCGAGAACGACCTTAAACTGTTAACTAAGAGGGTTGCGGAATTGGAATCCAAACTTGAAACTCTACCATCTAATCAGCCCGTTTCTAATGAAAATACTGACATCTCTAAAATTCAGGACAAGGTGGACGACCTGGAAAATCGCTCAAGGCGGTCAAACGTGTTGTTTTTTGGCATTAATGGCAGCGATGCAGCTGAGCCTTGGGAAAACTCAGAGCGGCATGTGAGGGAATTTTGCTCTCAAAAGCTTGGCATTGCTGTTATCTCCATTGCTAGAGCTCACCGCTTAGGACGTTTTTCGACAGACAAGAAGCGACCCATCATTGCAAAATTTTATAATGAAAAAGAAGTAGAATCTGTCCTTAGTCTTGGCTACAAACTAAAGAACACCAATTTAAGTATATCACGCGATTACTCTGAGGCAGTTCGTCTGAAACGCCGTGGACTGTGGCAGTTTTCGAAAACGATAAGGAGCGAGGGGGACCGCATTCGTCTTTCGTTCAATAAACTTCGTGTGAACAATGATGTTTATCTCTGGGATACTACTGGCAATCGGGCTGTGCGTGTGTCCGAGTCTTCTACCGAATGACACTATCAAAGTCATCATGATGCTTCCAATCGTGCAACACCATCATTGTCGGGACCGAAGTGTTTAGATAAGATGTGTTTCCTATACACTAACATCAGAAGCGTTACGGCGAAAAGTGTTGCCCTCTCCTCCCTTATCGACTCCACTGGGGCCTCTATATTAGCATTGACGGAAACGTGGCTGAACGATTATATTGCCGACGATAACATCCTGACATGCGAATCAGGTTTCAATATTTTTCGATGTGACAGAAAGGACAGGAGAGGAGGTGGCGTCCTTATTGCGACGAAGCAAGAACTGATTACGGTACCAGTTGTTGTTTCCTCTTTTCTGGAATGTATATTCATATCGATAAAGTGCATTTCTACAAATATTATTGCCGGTGTGTTGTACCGTCCACCCGACCTGTACGATGGGTTTGCTGACGAATTTTGTCGCCTACTGACTGATGTGTGTACGCGTTTTCCTAATTCCGTCCTAATTTTCTTTGGTGACTTCAATTTCCCCAGTATCAATTGGGACACTCTATCTGTCTCATCAAGTGATAAAGATGCGCACGCTTTTCTGCAGTCTTGTCTAGATTTTCACCTAACTCAGCTCATTACAAAGCCCACGCGATCCGCAGGTACCACTGCCAACATTCTCGACCTGATTCTAACCAATAATCCCGATGCTGTTTCTAAAATATTTCACCTTGGTGGTCTTTCTGACCATGACATCATTACCGGGTGCATCAATGACCGTATGCTTGACAAAAAAACTACCTCAAAGCTGATCAGGTGCTATAACAGGGCTAATTTTGACCAGATGAATCTCGAATTAACCACTTTTTCTGGGCGGTTCTTAGCTGAATGTACTTTCCGCTCCATTGAACAGAACTGGACGCTGTTCAAAACAACCCTACTTAACCTCATTACAAAATTCATACCGGTTATCTCAATTAGGTGCAGTAAAAGAGCGCCTTGGTTCAATGAGCGGCTGCGAAGAGCCAATAAAAAGAAAAAGCGTTTGTATAGGCAGGCAGTTGATAACAACCTATTAACTACGTGGGAAACCTACAGGAAAAGCGACAAGGATTATCAAAGAATGCTGAAAGCCACCCGGCGCCAATTTTACAGTGACGTCTTACCCACTATGCTATTTAATAATCCCCAAAGGTTTTGGAACGTAATTAACCCACATTCACGTCCGGATTCATCCTTAACAAATTCTAATGGTGATCAGCTGGACGATGCCCATTGTGCTCAACTCTTTAACAACGCTTTTTCGTCTGTTTTCACTCATGAAATCATTACCCCTTCTCTAGCACTCAGCTCACTTCACGATTATTCCATGCCCTCTATAGTCATAAGTGATGATGGTATTCTTTCTTTATTAAAAAACCTTAAAGATACTACTAGCACGGACCCGCTTGGCTTTAACTACAAAATACTTCGAAATATATCTCAGAGTTGTTTTCAAGTCCTATCGGCACTTTTTTCTCAGTCTTTATCATCTGGCTGCATCCCTCATGACTGGCGAGTAGCTAAAGTAATGCCAATTTTCAAATCTGGCAGCCGCTCTGATCCCCTAAACTATACACCCATTTCATTGACTTGCACCTTCTCAAAGCTCCTTGAACAGGTCATACACACCCATATCATTAATTATCTTGAAGATCACAACATCATATTTAAATATCAGCACGGTTTTCGCAGGGGATTTTCTTGCGACACTCAGCTTGCTGGGTTCACTAACGACTTATTTACTTTAGTAGACGCCGGGTTTCAAGTCGACGCTTTGTTTCTCGATTTTTCTAAGGCCTTTGATCGGGTCCCCCACCATAGACTACTACTCAAGCTATCGCATCTCAATGTTCACCCCCAGGTTTTAGCATGGATTAAAGACTTCCTCTCATCTCGCGTTCAGTTCACAGCTGTTAATGGTTCTAACTCTTCAATGGCTCAAGTCACATCCGGTGTACCCCAGGGGAGCGTGCTTGGTCCCCTGCTCTTTCTAATATTTATTAATGATTTACCCACTTGTGTGTCTTCCCAAATTAGACTGTTCGCGGACGACTGTGTTGTGTACCGAGCCATTAAATGTGAAACTGACCACCAATTTTTACAAACTGACCTCGATTCAATTAACACTTGGTGTTCATCGTGGCTAATGATCCTAAACCACTCTAAAACAAAGCTGGTCTCCTTTACAAGAAACTCTTCCCGCATCCCAACAGCATACTCTATTAATCACGTAACAGTTGAGACAGCTTCTACTTACAAATATTTAGGAGTTCACCTTCAGTCCGACTTAACCTGGAATTATCACATTGATCTGATTCTAGCAGCTGCTAACCGTTCTCTTGGCCTCTTAAAACGTAACCTTCGACATGCTCCGGCGCCTGTGCGTAAACTTGCTTATACCACCCTAATCCGACCTAAAATCGAGTACGCTTCAGCCATATGGGACCCGGATCAAGCCTACCTCATAGATAACATCGAATCCCTGCAGAACCGTGCTGCTCGTTTCATTTTTTCAGATTACTCACGTTTCACTAGCGTCACAGTGTTAAAGGCTCGTGCTGGTCTTGATAACCTTTCCCATCGTCGCAAACTTGCTCGCTTAACACTTTTTCACAAAATTTACCATCATCCCTTGCTTCATGATGATTTCTTTCAATCACCATCGGCGGTCTTTCCACGCCGTGACCATCCTTTCAAGATCAAACGCATCATTTGCCGCACTTCATCTTTTGCGAAATCATTCATACCCAAAACAATAATTGAGTGGAACCAGCTGCCTGCTTCAATCGCAACTGAAATGAATACGTCTAAATTTCATGAGCTTCTAAAGAATGAATGCGATGAGTAGCTTTCCTTCTAGTTTTGTTTGATTTTGTATATATGTGTAATATATATATATGTATATATATATATGTATGTATTCTTGTGTTCTCTTTATTATGTTGCGTTTTTTCATTATGTCTAATTAAGTGTTGCTGTTCTACTTTTTTTTTTTTTCTTGTTGCCTATTCCTTGAATACGCTTTACTATATGTTTGTTGAATTTTTGTCACCCCCCTATGTAATACCCTCGTTGTGAGGGCCTTTAGGGGTTTCTTGAAATAAATAAAAAATAAGATATATCAGTCATGGAAGTGTGGTGGTAGACCAAACGCATCGACTATCATTAGAAATTATGAAGACCTGAGACAATCCGGCATCTTTCAGAAACAGCTGCGGAGGACTCCTTCTTTGAATCCTAGCCTACGCATGGATGTTCTAGCATTTATGGCCTCAAACCCTCATGCTAGCGTGCGGGACCAATTAGCCAGGTATACCAATTTCCAAGTCATCAGTTTGGAGGCTTCTAAATCACTCGGCCTTTCACCCGTACCACCTTAACCAGCACCAATGCTTGGAAGATAGGGACCTGTCTAATCGTCTAGATTTCTCGAATTGGGCCCTCACAAAAGCCGATGAGACGCCGGACTTTTTGAGCAACGTCATGTCCACAGATGAAGCCAATTTTCGCAGACGCACCTAGGTAAATTTGCATAATGCACACTATTGGAGGGACTCCAATCTACACTGGGTAAAGCGCAATCGGCGCCTGTTCCAGTGGTCGCTCAATGTGTGGTTCGAAATTTACGCCGGTGCTATAATCGGTCCCATCTTCTGCGATTTCACACTGACTGGACAGCGTTACGTGGACGAAATCCTTGAAGAAGCGGTGGATGAGTTTCTCAGCCAAGTCCCGCTGTCACGTCTTCCACTTCTGTGGTATCAGCAAGTTGGAGCACCAGCACACAGCAGCAGCCGAGCACGAAACTGGCTGAATGCGACTTTTCATGCACAATAGATTGGAAGGCACGGGCCTGTAAATTGGCCGACTAGGTTGCCTGACCTCTCTCCACTCGATTTTTTTCTTTGGGGTTATGTGAAAGAGCGTGCTTACATGATCGAGACGGATGTAAGATTAGTTCAAGGCAAGAATAACGGATGTCTGCCGCAGTATTCCGGCGTTGGTCGTGAAGGAAGCCACTGAAGACGTGATAAAGCGGACCAAGTATACTGCGTAGCTGCAGAAGGAGACGTATTCGAACACGTCCTCTAGGCAGCAGCTGGTGTTCAGCGGCGCTTACGAATTCATAGATAATAAGGGCACGCTAAAATCTGATTTCCTTGTTTTTTTTTTGTGCAGACATTCTTATTGCCAATTCGGCTGATTTAGAAGTGGTTATTTACATTCTTGAACGCATCGGTTTTGCCTTTTCTCTACATGTGCGTCGCCTCCCATTCGGCTTATTTCGTTTTTATTTCATGCCATGAAACTGTTTTTGCAGCACGTACACACTCTCATGAAAACTAAAACCGTCACTTTAATTTGGTTCTGGCCCGAAGCAAGTTTCTGGCGCGAAATATAGCTTCGCGCGCACTCTTTCGATACGGTGCGAGCAAAGCCGGGATTTTGAAACATTCTATGCCTATTACATTGCTTTTCACATTTCGTGCATGGTCAGAGCGGCGTTTCAGCCGTGTTATCAAACTGCTTTTGTTATCAGTGTGATCAGTCGCCCTTGAGAGGCGGATAATAAGTCTGACGTAGAAATGAGAGGGAGGAATAGATGCGAAGCCGCGAAACCTGCTGCTGGTGCTCCTTCCGTACCATTATCAAGGTGATGCACTGTTTCTTGGGGTTTGCGACAGGCAATGCACTTGCTTTCAATCAGGTTATTTGAGGGCGCACATAAGGAGATTACACCAGTAAACCAATTACAGCAAGGAAAATGACACCACCGAGAGGACTTAGTCTGTGAAATTTAACTGTCTCGTCTACTATGAGGTCTTGTATATACTCATATAACGCCGTCACTTTAGCGATCAATTCTTCGAGGTCACACGAAGTTTCTTCAAGTGCAAGCAATATATATATATATATATATATATATATATATATATATAGAGAGAGAGAGAGGGGTAGAGTGGGGGGGGGGGGGGAGTCGGAAAGCTTGTCGGGCACTCCCCCCCCCGCACGGAAATATGAAAGCTCTCTGCCTATGCACACCTCCCAGTATTTCCTGCAATTAGACAAACCTAGTAATGCGCTAAGTTCAAGAAGGCTGAAAAACTGGTCAACTACAAGGCGCACCCTGTCTATACAACACACTGTGATGTTGTGTCATCAAGCGATTTCTGTGGAGAGATTGAGGTAGAGAATACGTTGGCTACGCTATTTCTGTACGTCTACAGTTAAAATAAAGCAATAATAATAAATGCAGAACGACAATGAACATAATCATAATAAAGATAACGTTGGCGCAGCAGAAAGCTCACTGGTCATTGAACATCTGCTGTCTGTGACGCCAACCGCATGTTCAGTACGCTTTGTAGCCTTTAGCAGTTGGTGCAAAAGTCTTCCTCCCCCCTCCACATACGCATGCACGCACATACGCACGCGCGCATATTCATATGCAAACATACTATGCACACATGCAACCACACACTTCGCGCCACTTCGGCTTCTTCGCAGGCCCTCCGCCCCGCAAACTTTTGGTGCCGAGAGCGCATTTATTTTGTTCCCGCCAGGAAATATTCAACTTGAACGAAAATTCGCGTGCGCCACTTTTACTTGAGAAATGCCTAAAGGTATCCCACGCTCTAAATTCTGCTTCAGGCGCAATCTTTTACTTCAGCAGATTGCAACCGAAGCGTACATGCAGGATTCCCCGAAAAAAAAGAAAGAATAGTAACAGCAACATTCAAATTATCTGCGAATGGACACCGTCCAGCTCCCTGATGTATAGTACATTATAGCCTATGAAGCATGCGGAAAAATGGCAAAGCGTCTGACAAAGGCACGCTCGCTCAAATTACTGCTGGTCTTATCGGTAGCCGTCTGGCTTTCCTTCTCGAACCTCCCCTGCCCCCCCCTCCCCCCCCCCCCAGCCCCGCTACGTCAGACATGACGGGCACCAACGCAGACGCCTTCTCGTCTGTAACCTCAGTGACCCGCACAGAACGAAATGCTGTCCCGATTAATTGGTCCACAATTACACGTAAGCGATGAAATCGCGCAGGCGAGGTACGCCGCATAAAGACCACAGCGCGCCCGCGTGGGCGCGTCCGTGTTTGCCCAATTGTCGTCGTTCGTAGTTAAGACAATGGGAACACGTCTGCGCGCGGTGACGGACAAGGGTCATCGTGATGGGCGAACGAGACAATGGTCGCCGGGCCGCAGATGAACGCGCCAGTGCGTCTGTTCCCCCGCGCCTCCGCGGCACGCGCTGACCGCGGTGCGCACCTGAGGCCGGCGGTACAGGCACGCATACACTGATGGCTTGGCTCGAGGTCGCGCACATTCGCCCGGCTCTGCCGTCCCCATGTCTCTTTCGCCTCCTGCCCCCCCCCCCCCTCCCCCTCCCGCTCCACTCTCGCGGCGATATGCGGGGACAAGACAAAAGGCGACACACAGAGCGGAAAACGGAGACGAAAAGCAAAATTAAATTGTGCGAGTTGTCAATTCTCGCATGCATGCGGCGACGTGCTGTTGTGTACGGCTTGCGCGACCTTATCAAGCGATCGCCTCGTCCTTCCTGTTCTTCTCCGAGTAGACTTTCCATCACTGTTACACATGCACTCTTTGTTTCCTTGTCCAAGGCGGGAGAACGCTTTTCTTTTCCTCTGTACACACAGAGTGCATTTCGTTTTGTTTGTGCCGTGAATGTCGAGTGGGTCAAGCACTCGGGGAAGATTGCCCTTTGTGAACTATACGTGAAGTGGTAAGTACATACACCTATTGTGTATATGAAAAAAAAATACGCTCGGCGGACTTTCTCGATTAATTGCACTTTTGTCGCGAGCGCCGTGTATCACACTAAACGGCTACACTCGCGCACTCCACGCGCGAGCACTCGTGTAGCTGTAGCGCTTCCCAGTTGTCGTGGAAGCAGCTTCTGCACAAACATCTGGGTATCTGGCAAGTCGGGCTTCTTTCCATCTCCTGGAATGTAAAACTTGTCCTCTGAATTAAGCCCTTCTACATCTACTGCATGATTCATATACTCCAATCGAGTTCACGTTTATGCAGATATCTCTTCGACTCTAACCAGCTCCTTTGGTGCGGTAGTCATTTCGTCTATGTCAATCTGCTGCACAAAGTTCAAGATCAGCCACGGCACAACAGCGAGAGGATCCGAACTTTCAGCCCTCCGTAGCGCATTGCTATATGTGTAGCAACGACCACCAAATCGCCGGGCTATATTCTGTGATTCAAAGGCAGCCCTGCAATCACTCTTATCATCTCTGCGCCACAGCCCACATGAACAAGTGGTAGCAGAGGCACGGTTCCGCTACCATCAAGCGGTGGACGGAGGCCACGACATTGTATTTCAGTGGCTACCCGGGCATTGTAACATTGCCAGCAGCGAAAGTGCCGACAAAGCACCTCGATACCACTGACGAGAACAGGAAGCACCGCGGCGCCTCAGCGCTCTTGCTCGTATTATTGCTGTAAGAAAATGTGACCCACCGGAGCTCACCAATCGGCGCCTATATGCCATGGACCCGCTTATGACATTTCAGCTATGTCCTGGTCATAACCGACGGGAAGAAACGCTACTGTGTCGCTTGCGAGGTGTTTCTTTCACAAACGCCTGTTCATTCCTAATTAGAATGGCGGACAGCCCCAACTGCAGCAGATGTGGTGTCGAAGAAACGACCAAACGTATCATGTGTGACTGCCCTACATAAGAAGACGAGAGGAGTGCCCTTCGTACAGCTTTGGAGCACTTAGACGACCGTCCTTTCACAGGGGAGATCTTGGGCCCGTGGCCTCGGGCGTCTGCTATGTGCAAGGCCACAAAGGCGCTGGTGCGTTCCTTGAAATGCACCAGCCATGTATTACCGCCTGTGTCGGACTCAGTGGTACACGCTTGCGTGCGTAACAGTCGAGACTGTGACCAGTGGCGTAGCTAGGTCGTCTGGCACCAGGGGCCCATAGGTCTTCTGTCACCCCCCCCCCCCCCCCCCCTGATGTAGTCGAGGAAGGCGAGGATATCGCCAATTTCTGGGTTTCAGCACCAGTACAGCCGCCTTGGATACCGCGCACGTTCCCCGGGTCCCCCTCTCCTTCGCTTTCTTTCCGAGAGATCGCGAATGCAGCAAATATACACGCTGTTTTTCCTGCGCCAAATAACACAGGGTGCTGCGCTGATAACGTGTGATAAGCCCATGTGCACATCTTCTGTCAGACTGTAAGGCTTGGCAGCCAATACAAATACGGCATCGTGGAAAACATGACTCACGTCACAAGTAACAAAAGATATCTTTATAATAAAGCTTTAATTACCAATTTTAGCGGAAATATTGCATTTGCAAAATTGAAGCCCGACATTCATATCTTGACCAACAATAACTTCACAAAAATCGTCGTAGGTACTATGGCACGCAGTATTTTGTCTGTGGGCAGCCCTGAACTAAAACGAAAATTAAATTGTTTAACAGCGAGTCGGCCTAGTTGGAACAGATTCATCTTAAAACCTTTGCGCGCAAACAAATAGGGACGAAGAAGAGGGCAACACAAGGACGAGCCCTTTCTTCGTCCCTGTTTGTTGCGCGCAAAAGTTTTAAGTTAAATTGTTTGTCAGTGACGCTGATCTCCTTACCCTATTAGAAAGCGCTACCTGCCTCCCCGCTGCGCGGGCGCCAATGCTATGACAATTACGAGTTCTCTTCATTCTGATCAATAAAGCCTTGTTTTCATTTGCTGCTATACGTACAAACGTGATTATCCGAGCTGCGGTACCACCGCAAGATTGGGAACAGAATAGAGCACGTTTCGCGTCGATTCTTGGCGTCACCATAGAAAAAGAAAGAAAAGGTCGCGATGAAGCCCGTGCCAGCGAAAGCTTGCACTACTGTTGGTCTGCACTCGCAATGGAGAGGATTAAGGGATCAACGTCACTGGTCCACTATTTCATATTTCTTTCGCTGCTGCCATATACTGGGCGCCGCCCGCAGTGCCAAAGTACTGTAGGTTGTAGCACCCAAAACGATTTTGTTTAAGAAGTTTTTGTTGAGTTAATAATATGACTTTGAGTCCTCAATTCTCGAATTGAAGTGCTTCCTCTATAAATACTAATTACGGGATTATTAAGGATATGGTTATTACTTATCTGCCATGTTTTTCGCGCTACCGAGTTCCTAGTAATCACAAAAAGACATAACTTCATAGAATCTCGATCGGGAAATATCCTTAAAAAGTCCACCTTTCTTTTTTTTTATAATATACTGTGCAGTTGATACAGACACTGTACTTGTGACATGAAGTCACACAACAACAACAGTTTTCTGAAACTTTCGAGGGTAAGAAGAGAAAGCGTGAAACATAACAGCAGGTTTCGCAGCGGCTTCTCGGAGCGAGCGGGAGAGGGGAAGTAAAAGCGAGCCGGAAATCGCGGCGGGCCCGCGACTACAGCCTGTCGAGTCATACGCCGCCAAATTCTTCGGCCGAACCGAGTCTAAAGACGATTCAGAGAATCCCATTCGCGACTTTTGACGGCCCTACTTATGCAACGTCGCTCTCAACGAACGCTTCGCCGTAAACGCGAGCGCCGGGCGCACTGGCTGAACGCCCTCTTGCTGCTGTCTTTGTTCGTCTTCGCTGCGCGTTCTGAACGGAAGAGGGACCCAAGAGCCCCAACGCCTTACAACGCCTCACTGTATGTTTAGCGACTCCTGCTCCCAGCATGAACGCACAGCACGAGCGCACCCCACATGAAACGTTCCGCTAAGGCGAGTAGTTTAGCGACCATTTCGCGAATTAAATTTTTTAGCCCGCACATTCGTGCAATTATTTCGTGGGGTGTTGATAGAGCCGCAGTCGACAATTCTGCGGCGCAACGCATCGGGTGCATGAGCTCGCGCTACTGGATACCGGAGCATTCTTTGCAATTTGCGCCCAGTGAAGCCGGCGGAAAGAGGGGTGTCTTCAGGCGTAAATGACACCCCCCCCCCCTGGCCCCTTGCACCCGGGGCCCACGAACCCCCGGCCCCCCCTGTTGCTAGGCCACTGACTGTGACCTTCTTTCTTCGTTCTCCTCTTTAAAACCCTTTTCCTGCTTCTCCACTGCAGGATAGCCTACCGGGCTCAGCCTGGTTAACCTCCCTACCCTTCCCTTATGATTTCTCCTCTCTCTCTCTCTCTCTCTCTCTCTCTCTCTCTCTCTCTCTCTCTCTCTCTCTCTCTCTCTCTCTCTCTGGGTACCTGCGATTGTTCGATGTGTGTGCCTTGAGTGTGGTGGTAACTTCGGCTGAGCAATGCCTAAAGACATGCCTTCCAGATGACAGTTAGCTAAAACAAGCGTGCACATTTGGCCACAAAAGCTTACGGGACACGCGTTTCTTCACAAATGTGAATTTACCTGCCGTGGTTATATAGTGGCTATGGTGTTGGGCTGCTTAAGCACGAGGTCGCGGGATTGAATCCCGGCCACGGCGGCCGCATTTCGATGGGGGCGAAATGCGAAAACACCCGTGTACTTAGACTTAGGTGCACGTTAAAGAACCCCAGGTGGTCCAAATTTCCGGAGTCCTCCACTACGGCGTGCCTCGTAATCAGAAAGTGGCCTTGGCACGTAAAACCCCATAATTTATATATGTGAATTTCAGCTCTGTCAAAGCACGTCGCTTCTAATTTATTGGATCACTGCATAGGTCGCAAGAAACTAGCACAGGTTGGAAATTTCAAGTTCGACTTTATGTGACCGGATTTCGCGGGCACAGCTCTTTCGCAAATGCCGTTTCGCGTAAGCTATTGCTGCGACGGACCATACGTGCGAAAGCGAATGCCAAATTGTCTGGCGCTGTGCATATTGGCAAACGCTGTGGAAGGTCAATGATGGAATAACCGTGTTTGTTTTATTTAAGATATAGGAAAATGTAAGGAAGAAAAAATAAATTCAGCAATGACACTTAAGACTGCTTACGTGTGGCAATGCAAAAGCATTATAATAGCTTAGGTGAAATGTTTTCGATTGATGTTTTCGACATGCATTAAAGTTCTTTCTGTTGAATCCGTGTGTGTGTTTGCTTATACGCTGGCCACAGGCTGGAAACATTCGGACCATTTTGCTGCAGAACGATGAATTTTATTTTACGCCTAATGGTAGGTCTGCCGTGACTATGTCGTCCTCTTTTGTGTATACGCT
This sequence comes from Dermacentor andersoni, assembly GCF_023375885.2. Classification (NCBI taxonomy): domain Eukaryota; kingdom Metazoa; phylum Arthropoda; class Arachnida; order Ixodida; family Ixodidae; genus Dermacentor; species Dermacentor andersoni. Next base: position 70,299,119 of record NC_092815.1, on the reverse strand, counting down.
TGCTTTGTCTCCTGAGGCATGCTTCCGTGGGCGACCACGCACGTTTCACAGCTGCCGCTGAGCTAGGCGCGTCCGAGTGCATACCAGTAGACACAGCACCGATGAAATCCGAACAAGTGACGCGCGGGAGGCAGCGACGTGACGCACGCACTAAGGCGCACCTAATTTTATACACTAATGATTTGGTGTCGAGAGTGCATCGCAGTAGAGACAGCACCAATGAAATCTGAAGAGGAAGTGACACGTGCGAGGCAGTGACGGAGGCAGTGGCATGACGTGTGAAATGAAGCACGCACTAGGCACAACTTCAGTCAACCATAACCATGTAGACACTGTGGCGTCGTGGAGGCGTGCTCGTATCGCACCCAGACCGAAATTTACCAACTATTCTTTTCGGGGGCGTTAATTTACTTTGTTTACAGAAACCTGTTTGAAAATTTGACGTCAGACCGAGCATTCTTTACGTGTTTTTACCCTTCACGCCATCGGCCATTTTTAGTGTCATCTTTCGGTCATGCCGCCGCCGACAACGCCGGATTTTCGTGTAATGGGGCATATAATGCTTTCGCATTAACAAAAAAACGATGGATACAAACGGACGTTTTCAATGCACTCATGCAAAGGCGTCACGCATAGGTATTTCCATGTCGCCGCCAAAGCTATGTCGCCGCCAAAGCCATGTCACCGCCAAAGCAAACAGAAGTTACCCAGCAGGCGGTTCTTTCTTCCTCATCAGTCGATACCCGCTTTTCCATCCCTTAGCAGGCCAGACTTGCTCCTCAGGCCAACCTCTCCGCTTTTCCTATCATTAAACCTTCTCTCACTCAGTCTCTTTTAATCCATCGCCCCTACAGACCCTTCCTCCTTTTCAACGGTCATGTCATGCTAAATCCCTATGTCCTCGTCAGGTCATCGTCGAAGCAAAGAAGCGTTGCGTACGTTGACTTCCCAATATGGAGGCCATCTTGGAACGCCGGACGCGCCCCTTCTGTCACGGAAGCCTTCCGCAAGACAGTTGCGGTCACGGTGGTTGCGGTGTCCCCTAATTCTTAACAAGCCGCTGTTATACCTTATCGGCATAACCTCCGACTTCTGGGTGCATACCTCTGACGGGATGCGCAACCCATAAACAGAGGGGTGAAGAATTCCGGCAAGGAATCAGTCAACATTTTCACAAGAGAGAGTATGCTTCAACTCGTTGGAGCCGACGAATTCTGTCTTGGATAATAACGATGGTCGTCGTCAAACATTCTTCGTGTGTGTGATTTTGATTTGCTCTCCCTCTAATGAAGACACACATCCACAAAGGGCGAGTGTCCGAGGCTGTAACGAAATTACGCAAAGCTAAAGATATCAAGCGCGGTCTGGAAAACAAAGGAAATACTGAGGGAGATGGGAGTGAAGTATCGCAGTCGAGTGCTAGAGGAAGTGGGTAACAACGTCACAAACTAAACATTTAGCAAGGAAAACCGCTCTGGAAACAAAGAAGCATTCCTCAACAGCAGAGCAAACAAACCGCACGAGAGCGCTCAAGAGTGGGGGCTTGCTTGATTGCTTGCTTGCTCCCTATATCATCGCATGTATCCACGGAGCATTGGCCAAGAAGCCGGTGGTTAAAGGGAGGAAGGGAGGTAAAAGTAGAGAGAAAGTACCGAGCTCGAAGGGGTAGAAGCGCCTCACGTTCTTTCAATAGATCTACCCGGAATACACAAAACGTTTATACGAATACTTTAGGCATAACATTTAAAAATAGCCGTTTTGAAATAAAAGGACAGATTTTTTCATAGACGTGCCGTCAGTGGTGGCGAACACGGGATCACGGGTGGTGCGTGGTAATTGGTAGCTAATTAAAAACGTTACGACCTTTAATTTCAGGGGGGCTTATTACAATAGGGAAATGGAAGCAAGCTCTTCGTACAAGCCACATCAGCTTTTGGATCTGGAAAAAAAAAGAGGGTCTCCAATTCACGCTGTGAAGGTGGTTGGACAGCGAAGCTGCAAACGACAACTAGAACGATTACCCATTGCGACGTAGGCTGAAATTACTCGCGTGGCGAGACTGGCATGCACTTTAGCTAATTATTAGCCCAAGACGCTTGACGGCCTGCGACTTGGCTTGCGCAGCTACTTCGTGCACCTACAAAACGTGCACCAGAGACAAGAAAAATTCGCAGCTCTTCGTAAGCACGCTGCTGTACAGGAGTCTGCGTTACACGAGACATTCCAATAACACTGTCACAAAACAAATCATTTGCTAGGCGGGTTCTTCTTTTACGTACGAAAAAAAAAGTTATGGGTTAGTACGTGCCAAAACCACGATCTGTTTATGAAGCACGCCGTAGTGAGAGACTCTGGAAATTTGTACCAACTGGAGTTTTTTGCAGCAGTCTGCATTACACAAGACATTCCCATAGCACTGTCGCGAAACAAATCAGTTGCTAGGCGGGTTCCTTTTTTCACATAAGAAAAAAAATATGGGTTTTTACGTGCCAGAACCACGATCTGATTATGAGGCACGCTGTAGTGAGGGACTCTGCAAATTTGTACCAGCTGAGGTTCTTTAAGATGCACCGAAATCTAAGTACACAGGTGTTTTCGCATTTCGCTTTTACGAAAGTGTAGTTACGTCACTCCCTGCTTCGTATGCTACGGTCAAGCTGCCGTCCCTGCGAAACCTTGCGCAACAGTAATCTTTACCAGGAAACGTATGCGTATACGTGCTTCGCATTGCATGTGCGCAGGAGCGCCTTATCATCAATTATGTGGTTCGGATGCTTGTTTTGAGCTTGTTCTTTATTCAAACGTATGCTGTTCTGTACGTTGTACGCGTGATTCTAAAGAATGTTTGCACTGTTCGCTTCACTTTGCTAAGTGCTTGTAGCCTCTGCCTTATAGTAGTGCCTTATTATGTTGTAGCGCGTAGTTTCGCGTTACTGTTTGAAATTTCTGGTTTCCATTTTTTTTCCTCTTCTTCTTTCTCCTTTTATTCCCTTTACCCCTTTCCCCAGCACAGGGTAGCCAGCCGGTACTTACACTGGCTAACCTCCCTGTCTTTCCTCTCGTTTGTCTCCTCCATAGTGCCTTATATAGTGCCTTATTATAGTATGAGCCATAGCAATTGTGGGTATATGAGCCATAGATGACGATAGTTTTCTGTCGACGTTACACCATTACGCCACGAATAAATCCTGGGATCCTAGTCATAGACAGCTTCGCTGTAAAGTGCGATTACCCGTGGAACTGTGACACGACGAATTTCGGCTACCAGGGCGCGCGAAACCGAAACTGGGAGCCTCGGCGCGTGAGCGGCCCGCTGCTGGGTGACGTAAGCAAAACGCCACTTCCAGGGGCGTGGTTCCGGGCTCGCGACAGTCTCCCAGTTTCGGTTTCACGCCCTCTGGTAGCCGAAATTTGTCGCGCCACAGTTGCCGATCTTTTTCGCTCGAGCTCGCAGCATGTGAAACAGCCTTTAGACTTTTTCAGGCCTCCGCAATGCACTATTTTTAAATATTATCCAAAGTCTTCGTAGAAACGCCCGGTATAATGTCGAGAAATGCGCGCTGTCGTCACAAGAAAAACGGTGATGCGTGGACTGCGCAACCAGTGTGGTATTGCGAGGCACCACCGTTTCGTGAAAAGTCCCATATGCAGGTTAATCCAATTGCAAGATTCGTCACACGCACCTACAGAAATGCGAGCATTGCGCAATAAATAGGTGAAATTCACACTTTCGAGTCAACACGCTGTCCTACCTGCTCCTACGAGGCCCACCGCTACAAGAGATAAAAAACACACTCGCAGTAACATTTTCGTCACAGAAGTGCTAATGATGGCATTGTCAAGTTCATTTAGAAGGGCATTGTGAATTTATCTATACCTATATATTATAGCAGGAGGTCACAGAGTCGGAGAAAAACTGAAATGCTAACGCCCTACAATTATAAGAACAAGACCATCTTAAAAAGAGAGAAAGCAGTAGTAGAAATGCGAATATGTGAACAAACATATACATTTGATGATGATGAAGTTGATTAGATCGAACAACAAAAATAATTCTGTACTTACGATAACGTTAACACTAAGGAGTAATTAAAAGCACCAACATTGAAAACGCATATCAATGCATTGCAACAATTTGTGTCTCTACGGGAGATAAATACGTTCAGACGCCGATGGATACAGAAAGCGACTAATTAACATAAAATCAGAGAGAGAGAGAGAGAGAAATAGGACGCCATGAGACATCAGTTGAATTTCATCAGATTAAAAACAACGAAAGCACGAAAAGGTAAATGTAAGCTACCTAGCATCAATAAACGAGCAGCACGCCATAAACAAGCACTTTCTTCATATATCATTTTTTATATCTTTGCTTTATTTCGTATCATTAAACCCTTCTTTTTCTCTCTCTAAATTTCTTTACACTGGTAGCATGTAGACTCTTCTTCTACTGAAAATGACGCATGGTATGTAGTCATTAATATTGAACAAAGACAAACAAGTACAGAGAAGCCAAAGGCGGGAAGGGACAAGAAATATAAAAGAAAAGGTTGTATGAAAGAAGGTTGGAGCATCGGCGCGTATTGTGGGTTAGACCGGTGGAGAGCTAGGGGAAGTGATAGGGAGTATCGAATCCCGTGGGCGCATAGCTGTTTATCCGAAAGCTAGTAAAAGGGACACCATACCCACATAATTGCTTCAAGAAGAGGCAAAAAAAAAAAAGAATCAGGAAGGTTATAAAGAAAGGAGAAAAGGAAGACGCCATGAAACATCAGTTGAATTTCATCAGATTTGAAACACCGAAAGCACGAAAGCCTAAATGTAAGCAAACTAGCGTCAATAAACCAGCAGCACTCCATAAACAAGCACTTTCTTCATATATCATTTTCTTTATATCTTTCCTTTATTTCGTATCATTAAACCTTTCTTTTATCTCTCTCTCCTTTCTTTTACACCGGTAGCTTGTTGACTCTTCTTCTTCTGAAAATGACGCATGGTGTATAGTTCTTAATATTGAACAGAGACAAACAAGTACAGACAAGCCAATGGCGGGAAGGGACAAGAAATATAAAAGAAAAGGTTGTATAAAAGAAGGTTGGAGCATCGGTGCGTATTGTGGTTTAGATCAGTAGGGAGCTAAAGGAAGTGATAGGGAGTATCAAATCATGTGGGCGCATAGCAGTTTATCCGAAAGCTAGTAAAAGGGACACCACACCCACATGTTTGCTTGAAGGGAAGAAAAAAAAATAAAGACATAGAGGAAGGATGTAAAGAAAGGCGAAAAAACCTCAGTGCCCTTCCACTCTGTGAAGAAGGATGACCAGCGAAGCTGTGTATATGGGCCCCTTAATGGCGAACTGCACCTCCGCCGCGGGTCGGCCCGGCATTGTACTATCTTCGGGATCGGCCAACGTAGGGGAGTGCTTAACGCCTGCTTCACCTACGCCGCGGGTCGACCCGGCATCGCACTATCTTCGGGATCGGCCCACGTATGGCGAGTTTCTTGCTTACAACGACGCGAAAATTTCCTTGGACGGTAAAGATATACAGCTTCGTTGTAAAAGAAGAGGAAGCGACACCACAACACATCACACAGCCACACACAGAGTACGAGCATAACAGACGACAGTCTATAATACCATGGTTGACAAGGATTCCATCCCAGCTTTGTGAGCCCCATATCGAGTTGAAGCGTGACCTGCGGGAAGCAAGAATTAACTAAGTGCAGTTCGAGCAACATCAAGTTGCTGAAACTGGCTCGGTAGCACATCCCGGAATCGAAAAATTCGATCCCGATCGAGCTCACTGGCGATCGAAAGTTCACATCTGAAACCGGTACAAAGGGACTGGATGGTATACCACCGCTTCTCGAATTAAGTGAGCACTGCTCTTAAACGGCACTGCACGGTGATTTCTAAGCGAAATCCCCCTTTTTATTGTTTTGTTTTTTTTTTGGGCGAGTGATCTCAGTGGCTACTCCAACGCACTGTAGCTAATATGTGTTTCTCAAGCAACTCCTCGTCATAGGAATCACCGAGTAGCCTCTAGCACTCTGTCTGCTTCAGTCGAGGAGCGGCGCCGGGCTTAACTTGGTGGCATCGAAGAACAGATTCAAGTCGAGCCCCACGACAGCACCAGAGTAAAAGCGTGCGCTGGCAGAACCTAGGCGAACCTATAAGCACGAGGAGTCTGCTCGCGGCTCTCGCAGTGACATAAAGTGCAGAAACCATCGAACATTATTGTGAATGTATAAGCGAAGAGCTTATGCGGACTGCATAAATCTAATTTTCCGTAATGAAGATCCTTGGACCCTGGCCGTTCGCGTCGATGGCACAGAAAGCCACGAAAGCGCTCTTGAAATACCTCAAGTCGACAGGTCTTGGGAACCGTGTTTAGACTCCGTGCGAACCTTCCACTGTGCGCGAAACTGTGCTCTCTCTCTCTCTCCTCTCTCTCTCTAACGGATACGTAATCAATACGTCAGAACTTAACCGCTCATGTAGACAACACTGTTTGATGGTGGCAGCACAAATACCGTCGTCGACGCGTTTTGGTATAAGCCCATGACTGCGGGACAACGGCGGCGACGCGACGACCGCGGTGTGACGACGATGGATATGGTGACGGTGCGAGGGCGAAAGGCAGCATGACCAAGACGGCCCGACGACAACGGAACGACGGCAAAGTGACGACGACAAAGCCCTTCCGTATACGCGCTTCAGCAAAAGCACCGTGACGCGTATAAACGGAGGAGCTCGGGACAACGGCGGCGCGCCCGAGTTTTCTTCGCCGCTCGTTTACTATACATGAAGGAAAGGCACTCCTCCGACCATCAGCTTTAAGATCACGCGCACCTTACGCACTGTGGAAGCCGGTCCAAGCGAAGCTGTGGCGAGCCGGCAAGACGAAACGGCGCATCTCGACAAGACGCGCGCCGCAGATTTTGGCTGCACGAACGTGCCACGCAATCGTCAGCCGCCGCCCGCGGAGGAACGCGACGATGCACCACACCGCCTCTGTGTCTTCGGACGCCGGTAAGTCTCGCGAGAGAGCATGTGTGCCCTAAAGAGCTAGTAACCAAAGTAAATTTACTAACCACTCCCGTTACTACCTTTTTTTTTTTCGATAACTTCTTCTCTGGGAATGTAGGATAACGCGTAGAGGAAGTGATCTCGCATTTCTGAAACTCCTTGATCAAGGTGCCGCCCGACATCGTGGCCTGCGGCGGCGGGTCAGCCGACGAGCATCATCGAGTTGGCAGGAAATTCGTGGACGAATGATATACTCACTTGTACGAGCATCCAGTCGTTCAGCCTCTTCATTGCCAGCAATACCCACGTGCGACGGCACACCCATTAACAGAAAGATTTACAGCGCGAGATGCGATTGCGGAAGCGGAGTTATCAATGACATGGGAAGCAATAATTGCGTTCATTAAACTATTCATTTGTACTATTGTATTCAGCAGTGGTCGTACAAGAGATATTTCCGGCGCAGTACAATGTTTTGACTTGTTTTCGTCAGGGCAGCCACCGTCCGCACGCTGGATCCAGCATGAGACATATTTTGTACGGTTGATCACTTCAAGCATTCATCTTCCTCTGAACGTCTCTCTCGTTTAGATTATTAGTACGACTCAATATTGACTTCGTAATTCGTGACATAGTAAAGTCCTTAAAAACATAAGAAATCGTAAAAACGGTTTAAAATTTTTCGATAGAATTGAGTACTATGTTTTACTGATCGCATTCATGAGTTCTCTGGTGAAGCCCTCTTCATGTTTACCTTTCCTCTCTGATGTGCCTTGATGTGTCCATACGCTCATAGCCTGATCCCTCTACATACGTCCGCTTCGCATCTTACTTTTTTTTTCCATTTCTCCTCATATGGCAACCCACCGAAATGAGAGAGAGAGAGAGAGAGAGAGAGAGAAGGAATAACTGGATGCAAGTTTTCGGTTTGCTCCCCTGCAACCAAAGTGGGAGTTCGTAGTTGTACCTCTTGAACAAAGCTTATTCACAACCACCACCTCTGTGGATTTCGTCGTGATGGTTCCAGTGTCGGTCACCGTTCCTCATTAAGGCTAGGTCGGGGATCGTCCGACTTTTGGCGCCGACAGAGCACTATGACGAAAATAATGATAATTATATAGCACGCTGCTTCAACCATTGGTGTATTAGAATCAAATGAAAACGATTGGAAACAAACTAGTTCCTCGCACCCCCCCCCCCCCTCCCCTCCTCAACTTAAAAGGTGGCGCGTAAGCGGCAACAAGTTCGGCGTTCGACAGTGCATCACCGAAGCCCAGCGCCGCCTCGCAATGCAGGGAAAGCGCGGACTGCCCGCAGCAGTAGCCGCCGCCAGCACGGCGCTGGACAGCGAGTGAGAGGGCGCGCGACAGGCCGAAACTGATGGACGCGCTTCGACGCGCGGGCGCGCCACTCCGCGTCGATGATAACAAACGACCGCATCGTTAGTCAAGCGGGCCCGAATCACGGCAGGCGACACCCGACAGCAGCCCACCCAGCCCGGCAGAGAGGAACGGAATGAATTTGCCCAACGCCCCGGCGCTAACCGCACGCTGCGCGCGCGACCGGTGGCGGACTGTCGCGCTCGCCTGACAAATGTCACGCCGCTGACGCGGCAATATACGACACGCGTTGCAGCTCGTCGCTTTCGCGCCTTCCTCCAGACGATCCGCCCCGGCGATGGCGGCACGCGATGCCCGACGTAGGTACAGCGCGGGACAGGAGGGCGTGCGTGCGCGAATTTGCGCGGCGTGTGCGTACATAGTCAGAGCGGGTGCGTTCTGTATAAGCTCGTGCAGAAAAACAAAAACACCCCACGCGCTCGTTTATTTGCTGTAGAACTCCGGCGGCCAGTGCGGTACTCCGCGAGGCGGCCACCCAAGTCCGCGGGACAAAACAAAGCGGAAGTGTCGCGTGGGGCGACAAATGGTAAACGCGGGCGCATAAATAAGCACGCTCCTCGTCGCTGGAGGGTGATTCGCTCTCCCTCCTATAACGACAGCCGCCTTGCTGTCGGTGGTGTCGATTGCTCCGCGGAGCGATACGTGTTTGTCGGTTCGATCAGCACATCCATGCGATAGGGCATTGATATTGCGAAGCGAAAGAATAGCAATGCTCGTTGTCCTCTATCCCCGTTTCGTTACCCTTTCTTTCTTTGTCCCGCGTGTCTATACTTTGCTGCGCTTTCCGTACTATAATGGTCGCCTTGGTTTTCTAAGCGATGGCGTGTTACGTTGCAACAGAAAGCAATCTGGGTCTGCCCAAAATTACCCAACAGATAAATAAACTGACCAGTCGCTAGGCTATAGGCGGATGTGCTCCGTACGTTAGTAAATGAGCTGTGAAAATTGCCGCGCGACTGGCCGCTCGAGGCACTATGCGTGTATTCGCGGGCTTCTCTCATACTTGGAAACTCACTTTTATGTAGCGCGTATTGAGCAATAGAAAGCTGTATCGGGAGTTTTTCATGCTGCTCTATATTTTTTTCTATTGACACTCTTCATCTAAGTGTAATATTTGACGAGTTGATTAATTAATTAAGAGTAATTATGTGATTAGGCGGAATGCAACAAATAATCTGAGTATCTCCAAGTGATAGCAAACGACATTACCTTCGCTCTGTTCAGTTACGTGGCATTTGCATAACTTTAAAGTTTGCCTCAAGTTACGTGGGACACCCTATATACATTTATAATACGTCCGATGCGGTTTTGCTCACAAAAGAGTGGAACGCACGCGGCGAGCATGCGGTCATGTCAACCACGAATAGAGGGGGTACGTATATATACGGTGCCCTGCTTTGCACAAGAGCTCTTGTCCCAGTGCGTAATGGAGTAATGCCCACATGTCGCTCTCCTGCGAACGGAACACGCGTCACAGTGGCACGAAGAAACAAGCGAATAATTTAACGAGACGAAGCAAGAAAGAGTATGCGCTTACGTGGATGCATTCCTGAAACAAGCTTGAGCAGGGTAGGGCAGAGGGAGCAAGGGGGGAGGGGGGCGGAGCGCTCGTTGTGTAAACTCCGTTGCCATATGCGAACCGCGTGTGTGCGTGTCCTCGTCCGTGAATGGCACGCGTATCATTTACAGTGCACGGCGGCGAGCGCACACGCATGGCCTGCTCATTGTCAGCGCGCATGGCGTGCGTAACCCGGTGCCTACACGCACGCAGATTCGCTGCCTATAGCCGGCTGGCCTGGCTGGTAGGGGGTCAGCGCGCGGGAGAAGAAGATAGCGGCAATAACCTCGAGACGCCACTTATGCGGCCACGTGCGCTCCGTCTTTCTGTGAGCGACGACGACGACTCTTAGCGGGGTTCGATTCATGTAACCCCTCCTCAAGCGCCCCCCCCCCCCCCCTCCCCACGCCTTCCCCACATTATCCTCGAGCTCTCTCAAGAACTCCGGTAGCGACCAGGCGCTGCCTTGGAGCTGGTTTCGCCGACCACGCCAACCCTTCTCTCCCCTCTCTCAGCTTTCTCGACGTCGGCCGTTATGACCTCTGTTGGAGAGGGGCAAGACAAAGGCGTAACGGAAATGCGTGCGGCAACTGGGGGCTGCCCCCTGCAGCGATGGGAAAGGGTTAACGAAGTGTGGCGAAGGAAAATGGGGCAGGCGCACAGACGCGAACCTCTGAAGAGACGAAGGTGAAAGCTGAGACGAGCTATACTGTAACCTTCCTTCGGTGAGAACAATGAGACGAGCAGATGTAAAACTTAGTGCGGCGCGTGTGGTCGCGGCGTGTTGCGTTCAGCACGTTCAGGACGTTCCTTCGGCGCCGTGAATCCGCGCGGTGTGCGGTCTTGAAATCGACTGTTTCCAATGAGCGCCGCCTAGGCCGCATCTTGTGTAACCGCAGGTGATCTATTGTATTTGGGGGCCTTATTATTATTCTAGAGTAATCACCTTTGAGGATTTGTCCCTTTCTGTGACTGGCTCAGCCTGAGGAAGCGGATGTCATGAAAAAACGGGGAACGCATCCCATCAGAGTTGTTTGTCCGTAGCGGAGTGCACATTCTAGGACGGGCTTCGCTCCCGTGAAATGTTGCAGTGCAAGATTATGCAGCGCACTAATTATGAGATGCAAGCACTGAAATATGCTCTTCCTTCAACTCTAAATATTCATAGTCTAATTGGCTATTTTATTAAAACTGTTTCCTTTAAGAATTCTAATACATTTTTGTGATGCCTTCGTGCCGTACCAAAAGTTAATTTTTGATTCGATGTTTTATTTATATTTCAGCCAGTTGTTATTGTAGTCGTATTAGCTGAAAGTATGCTGTTTTCGCACTACTTTCTCAGTCAAATATCCTTCTTTATGCAACTTCCCCGTGCACTTCTTGGAGATATGAGTTCTGTCAAGCCGTGATACAGTCTATTCAATCATATATACGATATGTCTGTAACATATCAAGACCCAAATATTCAAAGATGCGCCACGCAAAAGTAAATGTATCCTAGACAGTGATGTCAGCAAGAAGACCATCGCTCTAGTCGTGCCTTTTAACTCTCTGTTCCTCGAATTGTACGTTTAAATCGCTCCATGGATCACCGTTAGACGCTTCATAGCTGGGCACATGCGGAACTCCCGGGAAATTCAATACACTCCAGATGTGCGCGTCGTTCAGACGTCAAAATTAGATGCCCTTCATCGATTTTTAAGGACCTAATTTTTTTCATGCTTCAGCTTTTACTCGGGTTGCGCACATAGAGGTTGTTGTGCATAAGCTAGTGAAGTTAGGCTGCATATCGTGAGGGAGAGATAGATAGAAAGAGAAAGATGCAGGGTTGTGAGCCAGATGATGTCTCCGGTTGGCTACTCTGTATTTTGGGACATGATAACTGACGTAGGAAAAATGAGATAATGCGACCAATTTTATTCAGAAAGATTTTGTCATCTTACGTATAACGAGGATGCGATACGAATAGTGCAATTTAGGCTTCGCTTCTCATTTTAGGATTTGCGCTCGCGCCATGTGCAATATACCTTTTACCCTAAACTGACCCTAACTGAACTTTGCTGCGCGGGAATTAAGACGTAGCACATCCACGGAACGTTGACGACTATGCTGAGAGTACTGAAGGCGGAGTGGCGTCCCTGAATGTCTGTAACATTAAAGAAGAAAGAAAGAGACAAAGGGAACAGTAGCATGTGGCTTCTCTAACTCACTAAGGCTCCAGCATCACGGACTTGCATTTTACATGTTGGCGATGGAAACAACGTGTTTCCTTCATAGGACATGGCTGGTTGCCCTTCACAGTTTAATCGGCTAGAAATTCCCGCTTTCATAAAAAAGCCGCTAATGCCTTAAACCTTAAATATATGTTGGCCTACATATACACAGAGAATATAACACAGTATAAAGTTTCTCAACGCATTAGGAACACAGTGCACTGACAACCATATGGCCGAAACAACCGAGGACAGAGTTATTCCCATCCTTTATTGAACGCTTGTACAGTTGCTTCGCACTCTTTGGTCGTAGAATATATCAAAAGAGTTCTAACTTGGACTGCTTGGTACACGTTATAGCTTAGCAGACTAACAGCGTACCTTACTGGACAAACGAAATGAAGGAACACTGAGCATGCTGGCATGTGCTTCGGCCGTTTCATACGTTTGCCCTGTGCCATGCACTCCTATTTTATTAGTACTATCTCACTTGAGTCATTCTCATTATAACCATCGTCGATTACAGCTTTGTTGAGAAGCAGAACACTTTATTCGTGTTGGCGTTACTTCACTAAAAAGAAAACTATATACTTCACTATACTTCACTTAAAAAGAAAACAATAACAACCTCGCTTCCAGAGAGTACGGATTCTGTCGGCCATGCTAATATCGGCCCTTTCTACTCGTGGCCAAGTCCATTTCCATTTGTTTGTTTTCTTGGCGTTCGATAGAAGGCGACTCCGTATGGCGCGCAGCGCAAAGCCTAATATTCTGGACGAGACGACGGATGGACAAGACGAGACGAGACGAAGGACGAGACGCAAAGGATGCAGCACAGCAAATTGCCCGGCACAAAAAGAAGCAGACACATGGCTTTCTTTACGTCGTGTCCACGGTCCAATGGTGGTGCCGTGTAATGGTTATGCCATCAACTAGCTCAACAGAAGCCCTTGCCAATGGTAATACGATGCCCACAGTTAACACATCGCGTACTTATCTGAAGTCGATGACGTCATCCGCGGACGTCCGTCGTCGCCCATGAACTTGACACGAGCACCGCCTGCAGTTCCTTCGAGCCCCCGAGAAAGCCGAGAAGCTTACACAAGGCTTTTCGGATTAAATAATACAAAGCGAAGAGGAATCTTTAATTGTGCCGAAGGGCAGCCAACACGTCCCGAACTTACTAGGCACTCAGGATTAGCAGGTCAGAGGAAGTCTCTCACACCGACTCGCGATGGAAATTCTTGCATGGCGCAACACGCTGCGCCAGCACCGTCCTCTCAGGACGGCGTTCGGACTTCTGTGCCTGAAATCTTTGTGCATCGCAGTGCCGTGAACCGTCCGAGATTTGAACAAAGCGCCGAGTGTTCGTCAAACTAAAGCGCTCTCTCTATAACGGCGGCTGTCGCTATGGCGGAGGACTTCGCCGCGAGTCCGCGCACTAGCACGCTTCACGCGAAATTAAAATTGCATCGCCGAGTGCGTCCTCAATGCTGCGCCCTGTCGCGCTTCTGTGATTGTCACCCACGCAATTTCATCAAAACGCCCGGCTTCTCTTCCATGTTGGGAGGGGGAAAGAACATGCATACCCGTATAATCTGGCTGGGCCGGCCTCCTTGCTCTATAATTGCGAAATATTAATATATCTCGGACTGGTAACGCGGACTGCGCGCAGTATGCGATCTCGTGCGTGAAAGGGCCAATTAACGGAGCACCATTTCATGGGCACGTGCAGGGTGGACGGGTTATTCAGCTCCGTCAACTGCTATAGACTCGGGTTAGCTCGCAACGCTTTATCCCTAAAACGTCGAGTTTATGCGAGGTGGTTAAGCTGGCGTTCGTTTCATGGACTGTACGTAAGGATCAGTTGATGGAGTGAACGAGAAAGCAGCACTTATTCTTTTCTTGCGTGCTTCTTCATTTCGTTTGTTCCTTAATACCTTCCTTCCTTCTTTCCTTTCGTCTTCCTTGTTGTCCTGGATTCCTTTCTTTGTTTATTTATTTCTTCCTTGTTCTATGAATAAATAATTCCGAAACCCTGTTAAGCATATAGAACTATGTTGCTTTTGCCGAGTCATCATGTGATCGACCGTTAGAAGACAGCCTTTCTCTAGAAGATTAATGTTTCGTTCCGACCATGCAGCGAAAGTTTGGTGTTCTGAATGTTGTAACAGATTTCAATGGGGGAGTGGGGTGGGTGGGTGCAGGGGGGGGGGGGGCAGTGTACACAGGATGCAAAACATCGAGCATTTTGTTAGATATACGAGTTCGCAAGAAAAACAATTATCATGTTATTGAAGTATAGTGGCAGCGGTAGTAAGACTCACGCTGTTCTTGTACTGCTGTAGCTAGATTGCCTAGGTGCGAGGCACTTCTACCAGTATAGCCTATTATGAGACAAAGCATCATTGAATGTATTGCTTCATTCATAATAAGTACCCGCACGGAATTTGGGTGATGACAGAAACGTTTACTCTCGTTTCCAAAGTGATGCGGGTGATCATTACTAGCTTATATGTAAGGCTCATAGTGAAGCAAGAGTCACTGGCAACTTGATGCTTCGCAATATACCATTGCCTGTTGCTTCCAAAGTAGTACCTTCCATCAACTATGCTCTTCAGCACCACAAGGATATTTGCGTGAACTGCAGTCGATTGACTTAACTGATTGGCTGGTGCTTAATTGCAAAAGTGCAGAATGTGCCGTCCTGCTACTCTATTTTTTTTTTTTTTTTTGCGGCTTCTATATCGACTGTTTAAGCATATTTACGAAAAGTGTCTTATAGCTGGAACGTTCTTTTCTTTTTCATGTGACCTCATGTTATCACCCTTCGGTCATTGCCCCATTTATAGTTTGTGAGAAGTATTCAGTCTGACAAAGGGACCTTCGCCGCACCGACATATGACGAAGACCCAAAGAAAGCAGGCGCTCGCGTTAAGTCCAGAATGATACTTGAGTCTCAAACTAGTTCGAGAAAGCTTGCGATGGCAATACGAGCCCTTCACGAGCGCTTTACAAGCAGGAATGCTTGAAAGTAAAAGTCAACATGGTTAAAATTTAACGCAACGTTCCTCTTTTACTCCTTCCAGCCCTCCTATTCTACTTCCACACGTGCAGACAAGTTGACTAAAGGTGTATTTCTCAATGCAACCAATGCGCGATTTGTCATCAGTAGACTCTCCCTGCGTTGAACTGAGCGCATATTCTGAAGGATATCTATCAGGTGATCATGTGGAGACTTCAATGGCGCTCGAGACAAGAACTTCCGCAGAAACGCCCGTTTATTTCTAACCGCAGCGGCACGTGCCACTTTTGCGGTTGTAAACAAACAGCTTTTCCATCCCTATCTTTCCTTTGACGAACGAAGAGCTTCTCTACGTCCTATCGCCCATAAGCCAGCTGGACCACCGATTATTCGCGGAGCAAAAGATTTTCGCTGCTTGGATTCACTCCGTCACTGTCCCACAAGTCTGTTATTGCCTCTGCTGCGATTCCAGTTGTGAGTGCCGTTATGTGATTGTCTCTGGGTGCGCTCCCATTCTTGCCAGCATTGAAGACAGTCTACGTTGACTACTAAGAAGACAGCCTCGAGCCCAAGTAATGGAGCGCATCTGGAAGACGTACGTCTCTAGGGCTTGACGCCACATCGCGTCGACAAGAAAAAAGCTGTGTTCGAACAATCTGCGTGTGGGAACCTTGGAAAAGCACAACGTAGCTCACATTAATCGCATAAGAGTGACCATGTTTACTTGTGCGCAGGTGACCTTCCCGTTGAGTTTCCTAGCGTTCTATTTAGCCTCCATCTTGTTTCTCAGCAAAGTTGTGGTCTACTGGAATAGGGCATGGAGTCGTCGGCGGCGAGAACTTGTGGTGACGCCCTTTTTGTGATCACTGTGATCATCTCTCGCTGCAGGCTGAAGTCATTGCAGGCAAGTGAAGCCACGAGGGTGCAACACAGGGCGTCCGGGATTAATGATTACGGTTGCCGCGCAGGTCATGCTTGTCCGTGCAGAGCTCGCCGATTGCTTGCTGTGGTTTTTCCCTGCCGCGTTCGCACATTATTTGTGTGCACGGCAAGCGCACAATCTGTAATGTTTCAGTGCGTGCGTGCGTGCGTGCGCGCGCGCATTGTGGTTCATTCACAGCGATTACAACTCAGTGTTTCTTCAGATCGGCCACATTGGCCGTATTCTTGCGAAATGACCAAGCGATAGCGGCAGCTTTCACCAGAGAGCATTATTTTTTAAACGCATAAGCATTTCCATACCTACCGAACGAGGAAACCTGTCTATCCGTCCGTCCGTACGTCTGCCCGTCCCTCATGCAAGACGATGACGTTTAAAATATGGCGCGCAGCAGCGAGCTAATTCACCTTCGTTTTGTCTCTCGCTTCAACGTGAACAAAGCGGCGAGAACACAGCGCACTCGAAGCTATCAGCACTCGGCGCACTGTGTCCTCATCGCAAATCGCTTTGAAGACAGGGCCCGTGCTTTTTGCTTCCATGCGAGCGAAGCGGCGACAACACAGATCCGCGCCATATGCAGCGACCATCGGAGTTCGGTTGATCGCGGTTGATAATGGCTCGACGCGGACGGATAACGCGCTAAAGTGCGATAAAGGCTTATGATGGTCGGAACGTCATCAGTGCACCTGTCACCGCCAGCTGCACTATAGTTTGCTTGCGTCATCAATTCACCTTGCGCCGCCGTCCGCAACAGTTCCTGATGCTGCAGAGTTGTCGTTTAGACTGGTCGGATCAAGTTTCATAATATTGAAATTGGCTCCGGGCTGCGTGCAGATGAGCAAGTGGCACAATCAATGCGTGTGCATACTTAGACAACTCCCAGAGGAGTTTCTGCGTGAATTTTTTATTCTTCAACGAAAACTGGCGACACCTTTTCTGGCTGATACAGCGTGAATCCCGTGCACCCACCTGGCACAGCGCAAGTGCCCCTCCTGGGCTTCTCATCCTCATGTGTATTGAAATATTTTGATAAAAAAAAAAACTCATGCGTGCACCGAACGGAACGAGCAGACGAGCGTTTGTCATCTGCAACTGAAACACTGAGCAGATGATCAGGAACACTGCTTGCATGACCTGTGATTGAAAATGTACAAGTTCAGAAGGCATTATTGGCGTTGTAAAAGTTGGAGGACAATCCAACCGCTGCCAACCAGTTGTAAGGTTTAGACGTTGTTGAAGGGAGGAACTTCCCATCGCTGGCTACCAGTTGTACGGGTTGTAGTCGGGCATGAAATAAGTTGTAGCTGGCCAATGCCGTCGTCCAACTCACCCACGCTTGGGACGTTGTTGTAGGGGAGGAACTTGCTCTCATCGAGAACTAGGAGTACGCGATTTATTTACAATATTTATTTACAATATAGGAGATACATTTCAACAATCTAGCATGACTCCCAAATGGAGCCCGAAAGACGAAGCACGAAGCACACAGCACACGAGCCCACGAGCACAAAGAAGCCGAAAACAGCTGCTTAAAAACCCTCTGTCCTCCCTAGATACCTAGGTGCGGGAAAACTGCCGTTCAACCTCCGTCCAATCGGACCGTCCAAAGTCGTCGTTGGAGGCGTAGTCGACCCGCCGTAGTCGACGCACTCTCTTCCGCACTTTGGTCTCACTGAACACACTGAGGTGAGCGGGTCCTCGTACACATGGGTTGTCACGCTTGACCCCAGCGGGCGCCTCTTGATTCCAGAGCTGACTTCTCAGGTAGCCGCCCCGACTCTCAGCAGACTGTGACGAATTCTAGGGCCCAAGAAAACGCACCGCAAAACCCCCTTTTCCAGGAGTCCTCTTGCTCCAAGTAGACCGTGAAGGCGACAGCGAATCAAGTAACGATACTCGGTCCGCCGAACGTGGCTAGCCTTGCTGGCGTCGCCGGCTCTCCGAAGGAGGCGCATGGTTGATTATCTTTGCGGTGGTCTCCAGTTCTCCGAAGGAGGTACATCGTCGGTTAACTTTGCTGGCGTCGCAGGTTCTCCGAAGAGGCGCATTGCTGGCTTTCCAAAGCGACTCGTTGCAGCGGGCTGAGAAAGGTTCGCAGGTCAGCCCCCCTGCAGGCCGATCGTAACAGTGTATGCTAACGGTTTGTCTTACTTACTTTTGCAACTAATATTAATTTCAATCGTGCTTTGAGAGCTTCTTAGTTTATAAATGCCGATAGTTTCAATGAATATATTTAAATTTCGCGCGTCTGGGACACCGGTTGATGGCAGCGTTGTCTGGTGGCGTCATCGCAGAAGCGACCACGGTTCTGTCTTGCTATTTTTCTTTCTTCATTTCTTATTTTGCTGTACGCACGTCACACTGTCCATTCCAGTACCCCACAGCAAAATAGCCTTCATCGGATCTTCAGCTCTCTCTTTTGCCGGCTTTGGCAGAACTGGAAAGAGACTCGGGACGACCGCTGTCCGCTGCATGAGCTGTTTGTTGGGCCGTACACGGCGCGTATCGTAACACAAGACGAGTCACACAGCCTCCGACAGCGTGGTGGCCGGCCGATGCGCGTGTATGCGCTCATCTGGCCGACAAGCGAGTCACACACAGCGGTCGGAGAAGGTATACAGACATGCAGGAAGATCGTGGCGCGCACGCGCGCCCACTCGCGCTGCGCGTCAAGGACAAGGATCTCGCGTCGAGTAAAGAATTCCTCGCTTGCGACCAGTCAGCTTCTTGTCCGGTTAGCGCGGCGGGTATCTCTCTTTTGTTTTTTTTTTGTTTCCTATTCGCGGTGCGCCGGCGCATGCACTCGCTTTTCTCACCGTGCGTGGAAGTGATCGATCGCGTACGCACGCATCCGTAGCGTGCGTTCCAGGCTGCGTGCGCGTCCGCGTGGCAGCAGCTCTCGCCACGCGATCGAGGCGTCGTGCGGGACTCGGCGAAACTGCGGGGCGGCCGCGCCGAGCCCCCCCTTGTCCGTATACCTCAACCCTCCTTCGAGTGCCGCGGGGGGCAAAGGGCGCGAGCTCGTCGTTCGCGGGGCTTACATAGGCGGGCCGTCCTTCTGGTGTGCGCAACAGCCGTCGAAGCTTGAGCGGAAAGCCGCGATTCGGAAAGTCAAGCATCCTCGTACGTCGGATGAGAGAGCGCTCGCGTTACTTCGTGCTTGCGCAATCCGGCATTAGCTGATAACCGCGCTCAAAGCCTATTATAGCATAATACCGACGCTTCGAGGACCGTCGTTAGGAAGGCCGAATTGGCACGCAAAATGCCCCCGACCAGAGGCAGGCGCGATTGAGATAACGGAAGGGCTTATACACTAGAGAAACGAACTAGACGTAGTTGGCGATGGCGTATGATAACCATCAGTGCTTGTTTTGTTTACTTCGTGCGTAACGAACTCACATTATTTATTTATTCATTCTTAAGAATTGTTTTGTGGCGCCGGTTTAACAAATGGAAAATCGTAGGGATAGCTTATAAAGCGCGCAGATTACGTGTTTTCGTCAAGTTGGACTTTACGTGACTCGTAATGAGCAAAAAGAAAGAAGAAAGAAAACAAAATGTTTACGGAGCTAGAATAATATTACGTAACAACACACTGGCGAACCCCGATTTCAGCGGTATCAGACTGAAATAATCAGAACAATAAGAATGGGCTGGGGTGCGTTGGTAGGTATTCTGAAATCACGAACAGCAGGTTGCCACTATTCTTCAAGAAAAAAGTATATAACAGCTGTGTCTTACCAGTACTCACTTATGGGGCAGAAACCTGGAGGCTTACGAACAGGGTTCTACTTAAATTGAGGACGACGCAACGAGCTATGGAAATAAGAATGATGGGTGTAACGTTAAGGGATAAGAAAAGAGCAGATTGGGTGAGGGAACAAACGCGAGTTAATGACATCTTAGTTGAAATCAAGAAAAAGAAATGGGCATGGGCAGGACATGTAATGAGGAGGGAAGATAACCGATGGTCATTAAGGGTTACGGACTGGATTCCAAGGGAAGGGAAGCGTAGCAGGGGGCGGCAGAAATTTAGGTGGGCGGATGAGATTAAGAAGTTTGAGATCTTCCCAAGAGCATAGATATTTCACGAACTGCCAGAAGCATTTGCTTTGTAAGTGAACTAAGGAAATGATGTCGCTCTTAATTTTCGGAATGTAATCATTAAAAGAAAGAAGTTACGTACACGGAGAGGTGCAAAATTACGCATCAGTCTGCAAGAAAATAAAACAAATAACAACAATGTGTGCAGCTTAAACAGCATTCATAACAGCAATCTTGAAGTTAGTAGTGTCTTAATTGGATGCCAGCTACGCATGACGACGGGAAGGTGATTCGAGTCAACGCAAGTTCTTCGACACAAAACATATCTATATATATCAGCACGACAAGATGACATAATTTCAACTATTCTTCATCGGAAACTACGACACCCCGTATGTAGTTACTATTCCGCCGCTAAAGGATGGTCGCGCGAGGTATTTGCGGGCTCAACGACCTTAAAGCGAAAATGACGGACAGCTATCGCGGCTGCGACCATTCACGCCTAACAGAGCGACACACCTCTTGATGTCCATGTGATCTGTTACGGCAGTAGAGGTAGGGTGGCTAGAATCAATCTAGCCACCCTAGTAGAGGCTAGCCACTGTCAACGAGCACCGCACTTAAGCCAAGTTCAGCCACAGGTCTTCGACGTAGGGCTGCACGACTGGCGTGATGCGAGCAATGCACCCTTGCATGCACTGTTGAGCCGCCAGACCGCCCAAGCACCCTGCGTAAATATGAGCATACACTATCACGTCGACAATTCTGTCGCACTTTATTAGTCGAACGCTCCCACGTCACCTCGTTGTGTGATCCTTTATTCATTGAACAAGTTATCATTTGTTGGTACGCCGGCGATGCATTAGTTGCTAACAGCTCCAGTTTCATTAAAAAAAGAAAAGAAAAGAAGAAAAAGGTTTGCGCAGAGTTTTTTATAGTTATGCAGCGCAAGTGTTTAAATGCACTATACTTCTGAAATATGGGTAGGTTGGTTAACGTTATCACAAACAATGCGAATAAGAGGACGAAGTCGATAGTACAGCGTTGTGCCTGCGTACACGCGACCTCGTTGTGTTATTTGCATTTGTACGTTTGCGCGCCTTTATTGAGCGGCTAGCGCATGAGGTTCCAACGGCCAGCACACTTTCTGTGAGATGAGAACCTCCGCCCCACTTCCTCCTCCGCGTGCGACATCTATTATTCTTGTTGTCTATTCCCGCGCTGGAACCATACGTGCTTGCTCGGTATCCTGGTTTACCGATACGGAGGCCAGTATACATTGGGCAAACCATGCTTCCTTCGACGTAGTAAGTTTGCATAGTCTATGTAATCTTAAACACGCATGAGTACGAGCTAATGCCGCGAGCACGAAGTACTGGCCATAAAGATGCACGTGTTCTTTTCAGTACATCAGTAGGCGCTGGCGTCGCCATAGCTCTCTGTTTGCTCAGCGATCACAGCATGTATGCGGGACTGCGCGGCGCAGACGGAAGGCAAAGAAAAACTCGGAACCACGTCTTGCCCTATGCCGCGCCTTGTCGCGCCCATCGCTTGCCGAGGGCTTCCCCGCCGCCCGACTCCCGATACTGGCTGGGCCCGGTTGTGCACACACAAATGGTCCCTTCGCGTGATGGTAAGCTGCGATCGAAGCCTCGTCGTCGGTGCCTTTCTTTCTTCGCCCTGCTTCTGCTGCAGCTTATATAGTGTGTACCTGCTATACGGGATACCTCCTCTGTCTATATATCCCGTTTCTCTCGCTCTCGTTCCCTTACTGCGCAAGCTTCTCTTGGAAGCGCTTCCAAGTAGACATGCTCTTCTCTTGTTCTGTTCCGTTTTCTCGATGTCTTCGTAAACTTTTTTTTGCCGGATCACGCTGAGCCAGCGGCGACCACTTATCTGTGTTCGATTGCACCACAACAGTCGCGTGCAATGCTCGTTTTCTTTTTCGACTGTGCCTGCGTGTAATACGTCGTCCGCCGTTCACTGTATTTATTCGGTCGCGCACCCGGCTCTGTTGTGCAGCCGCTCTCCTTTTCGATTCTTTCTTCCTTTCTTTCTACGACCTTCCTTCCTATTCCTTGCATGCCGCTTCTTCTCTCGGCCCCAGTGCGCTCTGGCCGTCGGCTTGTCGCCCCTCCTTCTCATTCTAAATATCCCTTCCCCCTTCCATCTCAAAGAAAAGTTCACTAGCTCTTCTTTTGTTTCCTTTCTTTTATTTTGCCTCGATATTTTGTGCCGTTCATCAGCAGGCGTGTTCTCCCCATTGTCATCGATGTCGAAGGGTTCGGCATCTCGTACACTGCCCACTGGTCTGTCGCGTGGCGCGCGCGCTCTACGTCTCGGCCATGGCGTGACCCGGTGTGACTTGCCGACGCAGCTTCCCCCCAGGGTCGGTGCGGGGATCGCTAGGAGCGTCGGGGACGGCCAACGTTCGTGCCGTGCCGACCCCCCCCCCCCCCCCCTCTCGCTCCCTACTCCCGCCTTCTCGAAGGTCCCTCCGCGGCGCAGTGTAAACACGACCGGTCGACCGGTGCAAAGACCAGGCTAGAAACAAAAGATGGTCGCTAACTGCCGGGAAGGCATTAAATACACCGGCTCCGACGACGACTGAGAGCGCACAGAGCGGACGGAATCGGTGACCCAGGTAACATGGACGAGCGTGCGTATATACGACTGAAGAGGGTATGGGCAGATAGGGGGAAGGGGTGTGTGCGTTGGGGGGGGGGGGGTAACTTCGGGTCGATTAGCTTCCTTCGAGAAGAGCTAACGAGGCCGACGGCGTCGCCTCGGCACACCACGGCAACGCCGTGTTTATAACGTGGGACATCTCTAGCAGGCGATGCCGTTCGGTTGCCTTTTTGTAGTTTTTTGCTTCATTTCCTTACCCCCGGCTGCGCGCGTTCACGTAAGCTCGCGCGAGCTTCCTGAACGTTCGTTCGCGCGTTCTGAGCGTTGCGGTCGTTTAGTGGGCGCGCTAACGCGGCGCAGTTCCCGCTTATGACAGGGTGAAATGGTGGGGCGCCAACGACGCGCGACGCGTGCTAACGAAGGCAGCGAAATTGAATTCGAAGGGAAGAAGCCTCACTGACTAGGCGCCGGTTAATTCCTGGTGGTTTACTGGTATAGAATGCAGGCGTGCGGTTGGTCGAAGTAGCGATAACTGCGGCCGAGTCTGTTGCAGTATGGCCGAACTAACGAAAGTGGACCTGGATCGCAGAGGAAACGGTTAGCCTCGCGCTCATGTCGCCCGTAGCTGTGTTTCTTTCTCTCTCTCTTTTTTTTTTTTCTTGACCGTCAAATTCCGCGCAGAATTAATGGTTGTTCGTCTCTAGCAGTAATGATAGCAACAGCCGGAGTGCGCTGAACGACATCACCTT